>NC_138768.1:149391213-150078713 GCF_965119305.1 Pelophylax lessonae
TCACACATTTCTTCAAAGTGACCCCTGTTAATTTTTCCAGCGACATCATCAACTTTCCTTCCATCAACATATGGGTCAAAAGCAACAACACAGTCTATTACAGGTTTCTTCAATGCACTCTCTGCTATTGCATTACTTTTCCCTTGTAGTTCCTTTTCTTTATCTGAACTCCACATGGAATGTATCTCAAGATCACGCTCAAACTTCTGCCACTTGTCTTTCTCCAGTTCCATTTTGGAAATATTCCCTGAAAGGCACTTATTCATTTGCTTCACGTTTTCCCCAACAGCCTTAGTTTTCTCCACTAGGTGGCGTTTGCTTTTTTCTCCAAGTTTTATATCACTTGCTTTAGTTTTCTCCACTAGGTTTTCAGGCTGAATTGAGAAATCATCACATTTCTTACACAGCTCCTTTGTTTGCTGAAGCTCTAACGATACATTTTCCAATGCTTGAAGTTTTTGAAGGAACTGTTTATTCCAAAGGGGTGATTCAAGCAACATGTCACCACATTTCTGATGCTCACTCAGGACAGACCCCAAAACACTGATCCTTTTAAAAACTGGGACAGATCCTCTGTTGCCTGTAATTCCTCCTTAAGTTCCTGCAACGGAATTTTCATCTCTTCCACTTGCTGTTCTAAGGCTCGCTTAGACTCTTCTAGCTCCTGAATGCTTTTCCCAACATCATCCTTGGAGCTGACCAAATCTTCCATTTCTGTACACAGCTGTTTGTTGACTCTTTCTAGTTCAACCTTACACTCTAGAGCTTCCTCTAAGGAGCGAGCCAAGAACAGGGCTTTGCTCTCTTTATCACGCGCCTCCGCTTCGGCGCAGTCGCGTTCTTCTGCATATTTTGCAGACACAGTCTTCTCCTCACCAAGCATCTGATCAAACTTCTTTTTCACATCTTCAACATTCGCTAATGAACAAACACTTTCTTCCATGCGTTTTTTCATATCCGCTATCTGAGCTTGCAATGTTGCGACTTGCTGTGCTAGGTTTTTCTTTGCTTCCTCCTCCTCTTTTAATTGTTCCAGGAAGCCATTTTTCTCATCTTCCAATTGTTTGAGCTTTGTGCTAAAACTCAGCATTTGACACCTCTCTTCCTGTAAGAGTTCCTGAGTGTCTTGCAGCTGCGATTCCAAGATAGAAAAATCTTTGGCAATTTCTCTAGATTTTCTGTCTGCTTGAGAAAGCTGATTTGTGACATTGTCCAACTCAACCTGCAGTCGGTTTGCCTTCTCTGACAGCTTAGCACACAATCGGTCACCTTCTGACACCTTGACTTGCGATTCCTGCAGCTGTGCCTCTACTTTTTTTCTCTTGTGTTCAGAATCTCCTTTTCCCTGCATAAGAGCCTTCAGCTCATTGGCTAGTTTCTGGGAATGAGACTTTAATTCTGCCACACAGGCTTCTTTCTCCTTTAACTGCTGCTGGACACGTTGGGCTTCATCTTTCCAACTTTCAAAGTCCGTACGTAATTCATCTACCACATTGCTCAAAGTGGTGAGCTCAGAGACAATGTCGTTATCAGAGAGACATTCTGTTCCTGCATCCCCTGCAGGTCTATTTTTGTAGCTTCCAAAGACTGAAGACTTTTTTCCAGCTGATTACGCAACTCCAACATATCACCCTTACTTTGCTCCTGCAAAGTCTGAATTTCAATTTCCTTTTCCATGAGGATCGTATCTTTCTCCATTATAGTCTCTCTACGTTTTTGTAACTCGGAAAAAAGAAGAGCAGTGGATTCTTCCCACTGTAACACCTGAGCCTGCAAGTTTCTATGCTCCATCCTAAGCAACTCCAGGGCGTGTTCCTTTTCTTCCATTTTCCGTTTGTAAGGCATCCATCTCAGCCCTGCACACATACTCGGTTTCCTCCAAACCGATGACCTCCATTGGCTGCTGGCGTCTCTGTTTTCAGCCTGCCATGCTCTTTTGGTGAGCCTTTTGTTGAGCTGCAAAGCTCCGCTGAAAATCCACATTTGCCCCAGTGTTGTTAGGGACAACAACCTTTCTTTTTAGCAGATTCTTTTCAGGCATGGATGGGGCTCGTTCAGGCGGTAACATCCCCTCCATCCATAGAATCCGGTCTCTCATTTCAGCTATCTTTGCATCTTTCAGGCGTTTTGATCGCCCCATCTTCAATAACTCCACAATTAATTTTTCACAGTCCAGCAAACAATTTTGAGACCACTGTCTCTTTAACACAAGTAGTTTTTCTCTCTCTTTCAGGATCTCCTCTCCTGCACACATAGATTGTGCAATCTCATGCACCAGACAAAGTTCATAGAACATATGTCCTTCTTTGCAGGGATCTCTGCTTCTGCCCAATGCATACCTCCACCATATGTGGGAGATTAGCTCAGTGGTGGGTATGGATGACCCCTTGGGGGGGTGCGTTTACACAGGGAGATAGCCGAGATGTGGTTGCAAACAATAGTTTGGTTTATTCTTGCAATTTACTTCACACAAGTGCAAGCCTCAAAAACATTAAAATAAAAATAAAACACAAAATAAATCCTTGCCACTGTGGGCGGATACCTTCTCACATACAGGAACCTACCTACGGAGTCTGTCTCCAACCTACTGTTGGGCAAACTTTGCTGATCCTACAGCAGACACTCAATAGTCCATGTTTTTTCTTCACACAACAAATGTACATTGATCATGTCCCTTTTCCTCTTCACATTAAACCTGTCTCTTTGCTTTTCTCTTCACATAGAACACATTCCTTTGTTTGTCTCTTCACATAGCAAACAGTGCATTTATTTCTTTCCACATAGAAATAGTCCAAGACCTCACCTTGAGTAGTCTTCAGTCTTAATTAATTTCCCCTTCACACAGGAAATGTCCATTGATTTCTTTTCACATAGAAACGATCCAAGACCTCACCTTGAGTAGTCTTCACACTTGTTACCCTCCTCAGCGCACATCGCTTCAGGAGGTCTTCCCCATGCTTACACAGCTTCAGGGGGCATCCCTTCTCCCATGCCCACACAGCGTCAGGAGGCACACATCTGACTGTCCTCCTCTCCCCACACGGTGTCAGGAGGCAGCAATCAATAGGACTTCCTTTGGACAAATTATAGAGGCCTTAACTTCCTCATTCCGAACAGCTGAAGGCCTTTCAACTTCCTTAAGCCGTCCTGGCTACCTCTGCAGCCGACACCCTATAGTAATTGGTGAATTTTCTAAACCAGGTGGAAATGTATCTCCTGTCTGTGACTACATCCACAGATTTACCTGACTTCCTGTCACAATATATATATATATATATATATATATATATATATATATATAAACACACACACACACACACACATATACACACACACATATATATACACACACATACACACACACACAGACACAGACACACACACCACACACATATATATATATATATATATATATACACATATAATATAATGCATGAATTATAATCTAATCAATAATGTAATTTCATTATATATATATATATATATATATATATATTAGATTATATATTATATAATAAAATTATATTATTGATTAGATTATAATTCATGCGTTTGTGTTTCAAATTTATCACATCTGGGATGTCTACTAGAGTCTTGTTTTGGTCAGGTTTAAATCAGTAATTACTAAGAATTGTAGGCCTATAATACATAACGCCAAATTTCCATGCAAAAAATTGTACCACTTTTGGTACAGAATTCCTGACATAATCATACCGCCAGGGAGGTTAATATCCTTTCCAATACACCTCAAGTCAATCTGCTAGTGTCTCAAGCATCTTTGTTGATTAACCCATTATACACCATTTATCTGGGTATATTTGTAGGATCCATGTTCCCTCCAGGGGACCTATTAGTGTAAGCATTGCTCGATGTGAGTGGTTTGAGAACTTAGACTCAAATGTAATTGGTTTCTTATGCAAGTTAATTTGTGATTAATGATAAATATTTTTTCTTGTAGTGTTCTTGTGTGCAGTCCATAATTAAACTCCTGAAGGAACTAAATCATAGCGAAACATGTAGAATGAACTGCATTGCACATGTAAAACAATTCTTCTTTTTTACATGTTTTTATATTTTGAACCATAAAATAAAATTTTTATATCAAAATTTTTATCTTTTCTGTGTTGGCACCCACAAAAAAAAAATCATTTATCCTCAATTGCCTATTGCATAGAAGTATAATACCTATGGCGATAAGGCCATTTAATGGACTTAAGGTACAATTTTAAGTATATTGGATCCCAGAATACACACTGGAGCCAGAGCATGTAAACATGATTCGCCTTGGGCAAGCTGGGAAGTGTGTCTGTAAAGTAATTTTATTTTTATAACTTACTTTGATAAGAAGAGCCTGGAGGAGGAAGGCAGGTAGTAGTTCATACCTACACTTACACTTTTGGTGAGAATAAGAAAGACATTTAGATAAGATGCTTGAAGCAAATACATTATGGATAAACTGCTAACTTTTACATTAATAACCCCTGTTATGTTTGGTTCACATCACTTATGAGAGAATCATCCCTGACTACAGGTGCACTCTTTTCTATCTACTCAACTTTTTACAGATTGAACTGGATGCACCCGTGTCTTTCTTTACCCGAAAAAGCTATATGTATGGGTCTTTATTCACGCATTTCACAGCTATACACATGAATTATGCATCCTTTATAAATTGTTCTGTCTTTTACTCTGAAATCAAATCTGAAATATGGTATGAATCTATAATTACAGCCTGAAATGTGAAATTGACTATGTGGCACATTAAATGAAGCAAACAAATGCATGCCAGTCAAATGTAATGACACCTTTGAGATAACTTCTTTGATATATTGTGATTACACTTGGTATTCATTAAGTGGTTTTTCAGTTGGTGTAAATTAATAAAATTTTCCTTTGTCACTTTTGTAAATTTTCTTGTAATTAGCAGATTTAAAATATCTTTTCAGGTATCAATTACAGAAACAAAGTTGAGAGGTGTGACATATCAAGCATGCCTGGAAAAAAAATGTTCATTTATTAAAGCATGAAGAATTCAGGAAACCATAAAGTAGCTTAGGTAAATACACATGTTTGCCAGCACACCATGGATCTAGAACTGCAGTCCAAAATGTTTATTGCAGACATATCACATCACAAAAGAATAAGTGCAATGTTTCAGAGCCACTCAAGACCCCTTTGTCAGGCATTGTAGGGAGATCACATCACAACAGAATAAGTGCAATGTTTCAGAGCCACGCAGGACCACTTTAGTCAGGCATGTGACTGCCGAAGGGGTCCTGCGTGGCACCAAAACGTTGCACTTATTCTGTTGTAATGTGATCTCTCTGCAATTAAAGTTTTGGACTGCAATTCAAGATCCATGGTGTGCTGGCGAACATGTGTATTTATCTGTGATGTATCCAGTGTCTAGCTGGTGATGCCTGCAGCACCCCCTACAGAGGAGCCTGTAATCCAGGAACCTGTGTGATGGGAATATAGACAATAAAGTAGCTTAGAGTGCCATTCTGAGCTCTGATGGTAATACTCTGGTGATCCACTGAAATCCAGGAGCTGGCATCCAAAGAGCCCCTCCAAGCCCAATAGGTATTGTTGAAGTGTGCCCAGTTGGCTGTTCATTTAGTTTTAAAGGGAACTCCTGAACTAGAAAAGGAGAGAGCACACTGTACATGCAGGCAATTTGAACAAGTCAGAGCATCCGCTAGAGGGTACACATGTGTGGCATACAGCCTGTCCTGCAATTGACAGGATGAAGGAGGGTCTAGGGGCAGCAGCTTCTGTTAAGATGCCCCCCCCCCCCCACGGCTGCATATATAAAGAAAAGCAGAAGCAACAATTGAAAATGATGATTACTGGTTTGTTCCATTTATGAGAGTTGATATTGCTTAGGGGAATATTTGTAAAATGTTACTAAATGTGAACTTACACTTTAATGGAAGGATCATAAGTATTTTTTAAGAGACTCTATCACCAACTTATATAAATACAACAACCTGCAAAAAGGTACAGTACATGGCTAATTATACATCACAAATAGTTATTTGCGAAATTAGGCTTGGCTCAAATGGCTATGTCCTCTGCAAAATCCTGCTTTTCTTCCCTGCAAGTTGAAATGTTTAAAAGC
Source organism: Pelophylax lessonae (assembly GCF_965119305.1). Taxonomy (NCBI): domain Eukaryota; kingdom Metazoa; phylum Chordata; class Amphibia; order Anura; family Ranidae; genus Pelophylax; species Pelophylax lessonae. The sequence continues at coordinate 149,397,335 of NC_138768.1, forward strand.
AATAAAAGTCCCTACTACTGGGTAATCACTAGCAGTTGTTATTTTACAACAAATTTTAATAAACATGCATTTTTGAAGCTGAATTTTTGAAACTATATTCTCTGGAAAGCTGGAAATAAAATAAGGCCACCCACCACCAACATAAACTGTGAAGTAAAAGGTATTTCTACATTTCCACTTCACTACCCATCCCTATTTCCAAACAGCACCTTTTAACACATGTCTGGGGATTCACTACCTGCTCCTTTTCCCAGCCAGCACCCTTGACTCATGTCTGGGGAATTTAAGAGTGTCTATAACACTTTTTAGAATTCTGATATGCTTCTGCAGACAAACACCACATGCAGAGGATAGACTATCCACAGTTCAGCTGGGCTTCCTTCCAGCTATGCAACTATCACATAGACAGTGCAGCAGCCAAGGGTTTTTGAAGATGGGTGGGTGGAGCCTGATCGGGATTCAGACACAGTAGTTTCCCATCAGATCTGCTTTCCATGTGATTGACAGCAGGCAATGGGCAGATCCATAGCCAATATACTGTCTGCTGTTGGCTATAGAATCTAAAACAAAAAGTAGTTGACCAAACTCAGGATTAAGATGAAAACATGGAAGTGTTTATTCCTCACCACAGGTAACAAACTTGACAGTACATCACAGGAACAAGTACATTGGTTGACGCGTTTCACGATACTGTTGATCGCTTACTCATAACCAGCGATCAACAGTATTGTGTATCGTGATGGTTAAGAGTAAGCAATCAACAGTATCGTGAAACGCGTCAACCAATGTACTTGTTCCTGTGATGTACTGTCAAGTTTTTTACCTGTGGTGAGGAATAAACACTTCCATGTTTTCATCTTAATACAGAGTGCGGTCAACTACTTTTTGTTTTGGATGTTACTTGGACTACGGAACCTGGAAATCTTATCTCACCTGAGCGGCTCTGTCTGTGTAAGGATTTACTTCTCTCCACTATAGAATCCATCTACTGCCTCCAGTCATTCACAAGGAGAAAATAGACCTGATGGGGAACTAGTGTGTCCCTGAATCTCCATCAGGCTTTGCCCACTGTCAGCGTCACTGGTTGCTAGGAGGCTGTCAACTGTGAAAACAACAGCATTCTCAAAGTAGAGCTATAGGCAAACTTTTATTCATTTTGAATAGAGAAGGGAGGGTTATAACTCCTGTAAGTTTGTTTGTTTTTTGACAACTATGTCCCATTGGGAAGATTTACCTTCACTAACTTTCCCACAGTCAAAAAAAGGGTAACATGAAATCCTTAAAAACTAAGGAAATTTCTGCCCCCCCCCCCCCTGGTCACCAAAACTAGTGTCCCCATTGGAAGTCCTCTACTTTTCTCGGGGGCAACTCAAAATGTGTAATTATTTTTTACTTTGACCTTTAATTATAATGATAAACGGTTAAATATAGAGGGTACATCTTCCTAATGGGGGCACAGAGAGCAATAAAAATCCAATAGGTGTGCTATTCCATCTCCACTCTGACCAAAACTAAAAAAGTTTTGCTTTTAGTGGAACTTTAACAGCTAGGGACAGGTAGGAAGAAGAGCCGTGGCATACACGCCATTTGCTACACAGTGTACAGAGATAGTCACTCTGCCTGTCTCTGTACGCCAACTCACAGTTGGTCTTAATTAACTCCAGTTTCATTATCTACGAACTAGAGTAATTATTTTGAAATCTAGTGCAGTAATAACAGCACTCTGTAAAAGTGGCACTATTAGGAACTATCTGAATCTTCCACACTTTATGGTAAAGCTACTAAAATGGGCAGCAAGGATTTTTCAATCTGGCACAGGGCATTTTAAAGGGACCATGCTCCTAGAAATGTGGCATTAGGGCTTTATTAAATTCCCCCAGTCATTTCCTACTCCATTCTCCATCTGGCCCAGTGTTGGAGCTATTCATATTTCATACTGTTACAATGTTAATTTTTTATGTTTGACTTCAGTGTATTTTCAGGTTATACCATCTAGTACTATACAGTACTCTTTGCACTTTTGCTTTATGACCCAGCATACTTAAACAGCTGAATATAAATTTAGAAGAACCAGAATTTTATCTGACTGTTAAAAAGTCAGTCAGAGCAGAATGTATTGTAAAACCACCCACTGCACAGACTGACATATTAATTAGCTCAGTGTGGAGTTGGTTTGTTTTAGTATTATGTACATGTACTTTCCAGCAGAGTAGTGGGATTTCATAACCTGGATATTTAAATAAGTGAATGCTCAGGAAACAACAATTACTTTACTTTGTTCTTTTTCCCTTTAACTGGTTTCCAGCTTTTCACAGCATTGATCAAAACTTTTTCTCAGTTAATTATGCTATGATTTGAATATACAGTACTTGTAGGAAAGTTAGTCTTGTTTTTGTTCTCTGGGTTTCCACCTTGTATGCCATAATCATATATAGATGGATTTTAATATGACCTTCTTTAAACTCTTCCATGACTCTATTTCACAACATTGTTTTGTGGTAAACACCCATTTTAATGTGTGTTACAACAACACACATCCATGTATGCATCCAAATTTGGTGTGCTGCATTGCCATGCATTGTGAATGGCACATGAACGCACTATACAATAGCTAAAGCATATCACTATGCACAAATCATGCTTTGTGGTACATGACTTTGAAAAAAGGTCTAATAAGCATCCAAAGTGAATAAGCTGCCTTAATGCAAGGCACATTAAGGGCCAGTTGACTTTTAAAGTGGTTACTGGTGTTTTTTATGCACTGGAAGAATGCCAGTCACCACTAGGACACACAGAAACAACTGTTTACAGTCTGTTTACTACCTCTGCTGTGTAAAAATGCTGTGAGAACTCACTGAATCAAAGGTGTGGAGCTATGCAGATGGCAGCATGAATATTTATACAGCCCTGGCCAATCCAAGGGAGCTGTGTCCTGATGGTCCTCTGGGTAGCTGTATATATTCTTTGAGCACACCAAGCTCTAGGTCTTTTTCATTGAGAGGATCTGTCCAACCTGGAGGGCCTGCTGCCCTCTAGGGCAATGCTGCCATGTGCTTGCTGTCTGTAAGGCCTCAGGTGGGCAACCTAAGGGCCTGGATGCTGGGACCATAGGGAGCTAAATAAGGAGCTATCTGCTGAAGATCTGGTTTGGTATCACTGGAGATAGGCATCACCTGGTAGTTGGAAGGAGGCAACCAGCTGTCCTTGGACCTTGCGTGGGTACAGGCAGTTCTGCGAGATCTTAGAAACTTTTGGGCTGTGGCTACTCCTTTGCTTCAGAGGGAGAGTCAGCTGTGTGTCTCTGTAAAGCGGACACTGGCTGGTGTCCTGAAGAGGTTAGTCCACCCAATCCTCTAAAAAAGGGACTCTGCTCTTGTGACTCTAAAGAAAGGAGTCTGCGTTTTAACTACTACTACTTTTAAGTTCACTGTTGCAAGAACGGACGTTACTATAGCTTTTGCACAGTAAATATTCACTTTCTTTAGAAAGGGAAAATCGAATAATCAAATCAGTATTTTCAACTTCAATGTGTATAAAAATTTAAGAATTGAATTATAAAATATTAACCAGATGGTATTATAGAATGAACAAGATGGTATTATACACAGATGGTATTATACCCCGGTAAAAATGAATAAAATCTCCACATCAAATACTGATCGGTGCTGGAGGTGTGGGACAGAAATGGGGACAATGTTTCATATTTTCTGGTCATGTCCCAAGCTAGAAATATTTTGGGAACAGATTTTGAAGATAATGCAGAAAATTACGAACTGTCAAATCCCTAAAGAACCTGCCCTCTTTCTGTTACATGCCCCCAGTACACCAATTCAAAATTACAAACAATCTATTATTCCACATTTTATAAACGCAGCTAAAATATGTATTCCTCTTAAGTGGAAAGATGTAGATCCACCTAATGTCAATCTGTGGATAAAAAAGGTTGAGGAAATAAACAAATTAGAGAATCTAGTACTATCTGCCCGCCAACAACTAGACAAATATGAGAAGAAATGGACACAGTGGAATGATTATGTTAATTCAGAGGAGTGTCAATCTCTAATCATAGAATAAGAACTATCTTAAGGAATATAGTCAAACGAAATATGACCAACAGAATATTGAGGCCCATATGGCTTACATGAAATTTTTTTTTTTTTTGTTTTTTTTGTTTTTTTTGACAAGAGGGGAAAAGGAAAAAAAGAAGGAAAATGGTGATTTGGGATTAGTTATAGGTACAACTAAGAGATGCTTTAGATTGAATTATTATATTTTTTTTAACTATGATACTGATAAATCTGAATGTTAAAATGTAATAAATAAAATGTATATGTAACTGAACTTAACCACTTGCCTACTGTGCACTTAAACCCCCTTCCCATCCAGACCAATTTTTAGCTTTCAGTGCTCTCACACTTTGAATGACAATTACGCTATCATGCAACACTGAACCCATATAAATTTTTCGTCCTTTTTTTCATAGAAATAGAGATTTCTTTTGATGGTATTTATTCACCGCTGGGCTTTTTATTTTGTGCGCTATAAATGAAAAAAGACCGCAAATTTAAAAAAAAAAAACGTTTTTTTTTTAGTTTCTGTTATAAAATTTTGCAAATTAGTAATTTTTCTTTATAAATTTTGGCCAAAATTTATACTTCTACATATCTTTGGTAAAAATAACCCAAATAAGTGTATATTATTTGGTCTGTGTGAAAGTTAGAGAGTCTACAAGTTATGGTGCTAATCATTGAAAATTGATCACACCTAATGTACTGACAGCCTATCTCATTTCTTGAGACCCTAACAAGCCAGGAAAGTACAAATGACCCCCAAATGACCCCTTTTTGGAAAGTAGACATTCCAAGGTATTTAATAAGAGGCATGGTGAGTTTTTTGAAGTTGTCATTTTTTCCCACAATTCTTTGCAAAATTAATTTTTTTTTTTTTTTTTTACAAAATTGTCATATTCAACAGGTTATTTCTCTCACATGGCATATGCATACTTACAACTACACCCCAAAACACATTCTGCTACTCCTCCTGAGTATGGCGATACCACATGTGTGAGACTTTTTTACAGCCAGGCCACATACAGAGGTCCAACATTGAAGTAGCACCTCCAGGCGTTCTCGGAGCATAAAATACACTTTTCATTTCTCAACCACCTATTACACTTTTGAAGGCCCTGGAGCACCAGCACAATGAAAAAGCCCACTAAATGACCCCATTTTGGAAAGCAAACACCCCAAAGTATAATCTATGAGGCATAATGAGTCTTTTGAACATGTCATTTTTTTCCAGAATCTTTCGGAAAATGTGGGAAAAAAATGAAAACACATTTTTTTTACACAAAGTTGTCCATTTATAAGATATTTCCAACACATAGCATGTACATAGCAAAAATGACACCCCAAAATACATTCTGCTACTCCTCCTGAGTATGGTGATACCACATGTGTGAGACTTTTTTACAGCCAGGCCACATACAGAGGTCCAACATTGAAGTAGCACCGCCAGGCGTTCTCGGAGCATAAAATACACTTTTCATTTCTCAACCACCTATTACACTTTTGAAGGCCCTGGAGCACCAGCACAATGAAAAAGCCCACTAAATGACCCCAGTTTGGAAAGCAAACACCCCAACGTATAATCTATGAGGCATAGTGAGTCTTTTGAACATGTCATTTTTTTCCAGAATCTTTCGGAAGATGTGGAAAAAAAATTAAAACGCATTTTTTTTTACACAAAGTTGTCCATTTATAAGATATTTCCAACACATAGCATGTACATAGCAAAAATGACACCCCAAAATGCATTCTGCTACTCCTCCTGAGTATGGCGATACCACATGTGTGAGACTTTTTTACAGCCAGGCCACATACAGAGGTCCAACATTGAAGTAGCACCTCCAGGCGTTCTCGGAGCATAAAATACACTTTTCATTTCTCAACCACCTATTACACTTTTGAAGGCCCTGGAGCACCAGCACAATGAAAAAGCCCACTAAATGACCCCAGTTTGGAAAGCAAACACCCCAACGTATAATCTATGAGGCATAATGAGTCTTTTGAACATGTCATTTTTTCCAGAATCTTTCGGAAAATGTGGAAAAAAAATGAAAACGCATTTTTTTTACACAAAGTTGTCCATTTATAAGATATTTCCAACACATAGCATGTACATAGCAAAAATGACACCCCAAAATACATTCTGCTACTCCTCTTGAGTATGGCGATACCACATGTGTGAGACTTTTTTACAGCCAGGCCACAAACAGAGGTCCAACATTGAAGTAGCACCTCCAGGCGTTCTCGGAGCATAAAATACACTTTTCATTTCTCAACCACCTATTACACTTTTGAAGGCCCTGGAGCACCAGCACAATGAAAAAGCCCACTAAATGACCCCATTTTGGAAAGCAAACACCCCAACGTATAATCTATGAAGCATAATGAGTCTTTTGAACATGTCATTTTTTTCCAGAATCTTTCGGAAAATGTGGAAAAAAAATGAATACCCATTTTTTTTTTACACAAAGTTGTCCATTTATAAGATATTTCCAACACATAGCATGTACATAGCAAAAATGACACCCCAAAATACATTCTGCTACTCCTCCTGAGTATGGCGATACCACATGTGTGAGACTTTTTTACAGCCAGGCCACATACAGAGGTCCAACATTGAAGTAGCACCTCCAGGCGTTCTCGGAGCATAAAATACACTTTTCATTTCTCAACCACCTATTACACTTTTGAAGGCCCTGGAGCACCAGCACAATGAAAAAGCCCACTAAATGACCCCATTTTGGAAAGCAAACACCCCAATGTATAATCTATGAGGCATAGTGAGTCTTTTGAACATGTCATTTTTTTCCAGAATCTTTCGGAAAATGTGGAAAAAAAATGAAAACGCATTTTTTTTTACACAAAGTTGTCCATTTATAAGATATTTCCAACACATAGCATGTACATAGCAAAAATGACACCCCAAAATACATTCTGCTACTCCTCCTGAGTATGGTGATACCACATGTGTGAGACTTTTACGCAGTCAGGTCACATACAGAGGCCCAACATGCAAAGACACATAGCATGCACATACCATGAATTACCATGAATTACACCCCAAAATACATTCTGCTGAGCAAAGGGTAAACAAAAGCTTACCTGTAGTTTTAGAAGCGCAGTTGTCCACAGGAGTTGAGTCCAGGCAGCAGGCAGGGACTTGGTCAGCAACAGTGCATGCGATTCTCCAGGCAAGGATACCAGTCCAGTGTCAGTGCATGGGGCAGGCAGAGGCATGATGGTAGTAAGTCCTCTAGTAGGGCCTCTGTCGGGATAGAATGGGGACAGGGGTAGAGGCTTCTCCCACCCAAATCGCTTTGAAGCCTCCAGGATCCAGACCCTAATCTGAGAAGAAGAAAAACAAAAAAAATTGCTTTCTTCATCCAGAAAAACATTTCTGGTCCCCTCACATATGCGAGACCCCTGTGGTATGAATCCCACTACTTCAAGAGGCAGGCAAAAATCGTGGTCAAACAGTCCAGGGTCAGTTCCAGAGCAGGCAGAGATAGGTACAAAATCAGCAGGCAAAGGCGTGGTCAAATAACAGTCCAGGGTCAGTTCCAGATCAGGCAGAGGTAAGAACAGAATCAGAAGGCAGAAGCATGGTCAAAAAACAGGCCAGGGTCAGTTCCGGAGCAGGCAGACATAGGTACAAAATCAGCAGGTAAAGGCATCGTTGAATAACAGGCCAGGGTCATTTCAGGAGCATACAGTGGCATAAGGGGTGAAGGCGGAGGACTACGTTTACCATACTAATAATTTAGACAAGTATGGTAACGGCGGAAACAGTCTTCTACACAGAGGCCTGGTTGGGAAGGACACTGGGGACAATGATAACGGGTGTCTTTTCTAATTCCTGCCTTGGTACACACCCTACATTTTTTCTGCCGTTTTTTGTCTGTTTGTGTGGGAGGGATTTTACTGGGAAAATGGCGCTCAGACAGTCTACTGATTACGTCAGATCGAATGTTTTCTGGTGGGCCGTTTGAAAATATAAGGGTTGTGAAGATTTCCTCCAGGTAATAAAGGAAGGGTTGGGGGCTTTCGGTGGACTTGCGGTATAATATGTACGAATTGTATGTGGCCAAATGAAAAAGATAAATTGCTACTTTTTTGTACCAATGATATGTACGTCTTGTGGGTAGTTAGGGTTCCATCATTTGGTCGTTGAAATCCACTCCCCCCATGAACAAGTTGTACTCATGTACACATGTTGGCTTTCGGATTGGGCCATTCCTTCTTCGGGATTCCACATAGTTGTTATTGTGGATTGAAGACAGCATGTAGATGTCTCTTCTGTCCCTCCACTTCACAACCAGAACTTCCTCATTTCTCAGTCTCGCCGTCTCCCCTCTTCTCAGCTTGGTGTTAACGAGCTTTTGAGGAAAGCCTTTCCGTTTTTTTCGGACCGTGCCACATGCAGGAGTCTTCTTTCTGTGAAGGTTTCGGAACAGGGGCAAACTGGTGTAGAAATTATCTACGTAAAGGTTGTAGCCTTTTTCCAGGAGAGGGTAAATGAGGTCCCAAACTACTTTCCCGCTTGATCCCAAGTAGTCCGGACATTCAGGGGGATGCAGCTGGGTGTCCTTCCCTTCGTACACCCTGAAGGCATATGTGTACCCTGTGGCTCGGTCACATAATTTGTACAGCTTCACCCCATAGCGGGCCCGTTTGCTGGGAATAAATTGTTTGATGCCCGGCCTGCCGGTAAATTTAACCAGGGACTCATCCACACATACATGTTGGTCTGGGGTAAATAATTGAGGGAATATTTCGGAAAAATAATTTAGAAGTGGCCGAATTTTATATAGCTTGTCAAATGCTGGGGAATTTCGGGGAGGGCACTGGGTATTGTCATTAAAATGGAGGAACCTCATGATCATCAAATACCTGGCCCTGGGCATTACTGCAGAGTAGATGGGCATATGGTAAATAGGTTTGGTTGACCAATATGCTTGCAATTCATTTTTTTTTAATGAGTCCCATGTTGAAGGTGAGGCCTAAAAAGATCTTGAACTCCTCCACCGTTAGGTCTCTCCACTCAAAGGGACGGGAATAAAATGACGTGGGGTTACTCCGAATGAATTGTTGTGCATACAGGTTGCACTGGGCCACAATGGACGTCAGCAGGTCCTCCGTAAAAATTAAACCGAAGAAGTCTATTGGGGCAAAGTTCTCCGTGTTGACCTGGACTCCTGGCTGGGCAGTGAAAGGGGGGATGATGGCGTTGGTCCTAACCCTTTGGGGGCGAGGTGACACCCCACTTGAACTTGGCCTTTCTTGCCGAGGCACTGTGGTGCTGGTGGATGGCACTGCGGAGCTGGTGGATGGCACTGCAGAGCTGGTGGATGGCACTGCCTCCTCCTCACCAGAACGCCTTCGTTTGGCAGGCGCGTCTGCGTCCCGCTGCTAATGACCGGCTCGTAATTTACTTCGGAGTCAGACTCTGACTCCGAAGAAGATTCCGAAGCAGAAAGCTCCCTATTGATATCCATGTCCACACTGAGGATATTGAAGGCCTCCTCGGCTGAAAATTTATTTTTGCCATCGTTGGTGACACTGATGGGCACAGTGAGACTGATGGGCACGGTGAGACTGATGGGCACTGTGAGACTGGCACACTGATGGGCACTGTAATGGGCACACTGATGGGCTCTGTGGGCACACTGATGAGCACACTTATGAGCACTGATGAGCACACTGATGAGCACTGATGGGCACTGTGGGCACACTGATGAGCACTGTGGGCACACTGATGAGCGCTGTGGGCACACTGAGCACTGGGCACACTGATGAGCACTGGGCGGGCACTGATGAGCACTGGGCAGGCACTGATGGGCACACTGGTGGGCACTGGTGGGCACTGGGCACACTGATGAGCACTGGGCACACTGATGAGCACTGGGCACACTGGTGGGCACTGGTGGGCACTGGTGGGCACTGGGCACACTGATGAGCACTGGGCACACTGATGAGCACTGAGCACACTGATATGCACTGGGCACACTGATGGTCACACTGGTGGGCACACTGGTGGGCACTGGTGGGCACTGTGGGCAACTCACAATCTCTCCTCTCCTCACACTGCAGTCTGTGTGTGAGGAAGGAGAGCTGGCAATGAGAAATGATCTCATATGTTTACATTTGAGATCATCTCTCATTGGATGCCTCGTTCGAGTGACGAATGGCCGCTGTGATTGGCCATTCGCCACGATCTGTGATTGGCTGTGTCCAAGGGACACGGCCAACACAGATTATCCCCGGTGCGCGCTCGCGGGAGTGCGCGGGGAGTCTGTTACTACGAGGCAATGAGAGATGATCTCATATGTTTACATATGAGATCATCTCTCATTGGATGCCTCGATCGAGTGACGAATGGCCGCTGTGATTGGCCATTCGCCACGATCTGTGATTGGCTGTGTCCAAGGGACACGGCCAACACAGCTTTAGCCCGATGCGCGCTCGCAGAAGCGCGCGGGGGGCGTGTTACTGGGAGGCCGTTTAAAGACGGCCTCCCGAAAATTCAAGTCCGCGCTGCAGCCGTATATAGGCTATAGCGCGGACAGGAAGAAGTTAAATAAATAAAGATAAAATTTGAAAAAAAAAAAAGTAAATATTCCTTCTTGTTTTTTGTACTTTGTTGTTTTTTCATATTAAAACCCAGCTCTGGCTGCAATACTCACCTATCCTCCAGTGCTGTCTCCCACAATACTGTAATTTTTTTTGACACAAAATGTTCTCAGTCTTATGAGTTGAATGTTAATCAAGGGACATAGACCATGTTAGACACATGATTTATTTGCAGTTTCTTTTTTATTTTTAAAGTAAGATTTTTTTTTTGGCTCCTCAGATATGGCCCATGCTGTGAGTGCAGGGTGTCATGGACCCATCACCCAGGGGGGTGTCACCATAGTACCCTAGACTTATAATACAATGATGCAGATAGTGGCACTAAGGTCGTTACATCAGTGCTGCTCAGTGCATCATTGAGGACTGTCCACTGCTGAGAGAAGATTTAAAGAGGAAGAATACCCTGTGCATCATGTATCTGGACCAAAGAGTTATTTAAAGGGAAGTATAAAAAGAAGTACATGCAGGGAGGCTTCTGGGTAGATGGAGAGCCTAAAACATGAACTTTGGCTTTGAATTGAATTATTTTTATACAATTATCTTCAAATAATTAGGACATTCAACGCTTAGGGATTATCCTTGGATGTAGCCGCAGTATGTATATTAAATTCAAGAAAGGTGAAATGTCATCAAGTGTAGAAATGGAGAAAAGCTTGTTGTTACCATTTCTGAAAATATTTCACATTGATTGTGTTTACTTGACTGTAGCGTTTCTAAATTTCATAATGATACCCTGGTGGCTTGCTCACTATTTGAACTGAATTCAATATGTATTTTGTTTCCCTTAAATGTTTTAAAACTTTGGTTTGGTAGCATAAATCAAATAAATTTGACTCTATGTCAAATTATATTATATTTCTAGGTGTTCAAATAAATTAGCTTTATTTCAGAATATTTTGAGATAGTAATTTCAAATAAAATGTGTCATAGAAACTGAAGCAACATATAGAAATACTACTGAAACAATACTGGAACAAAAATTCAAGAATGGTGCAATGTCATCAAATGCAGAAATGGAGAAAAGCTTGTTACCTTTTCTGAAAATATTTCACATTGATTGTGTTTACTTGACTGTAGCGTTTCTAAATTTCATAACGATACCCTGGTGGCTTGCTCACTAGTTTAACTGAATTCAATATGTATTTTGTTTCCCTTAAATGTTTTATAACATTGGTTTGGTAGCATAGATCAAATTAATTCGACTCTATGTCAAATTATATTATATTTCTAGGTGTTCAAATAAATTAGCTTTATTTCAGAATATTTTGAAATAGTAATTTCAAATAAAATTTGTCATATAAACTGAAGCAACATATAGAAATACTACTGGAACAATACTCCCTAAGAGCCATTTTTGGACTTTATTGATTCTCCCTGTGTTGTTCAGTGGCATTGTTAATCAAAGTTTAACTCCACTGCCAAGGACAAACCTAAACACTGCCTTATCATTGTACTCAGTAAACTCATCTCCAGAATGCAAACTTTTTTTATTATCCAGAGAACTAATCTTTGTCAGATCAGAAAGAACCCCAACCCACACACACACACAAAAGTAAAAATTCATAGCTACCACAGGGTTGTTGTTCTGCCCATCACTGGACAAATGTGTTTGATTTTGTGAGGCAGACCTTGACAGAAATGTATCTTTTTTCAACCTAACAATTGTGCAAGCAGGTAGTATTTTATAATTATTCTTTTTTTTAAGATATACAGTACTGTACAAAATATTTAGGCAGGTGTAATATAATGCTATAAAGTAAGAATGCTTTCAAAAATATACTGTATTTTATTTTTTTTATCAATTTACAAAATGCAAAGTGAGTGAACAGAAGATAAATCTAGATCAAATCACTATTTGGTTTGAATTCCCTTTGGCTTCAAACCAGCATCTATTCCTCTAGATACATACAGTGCTTATGCACACAGTTTTTGCAGAAACCTGGCAGATAGGTTGTTCCAAAGAGGTTGTTCCAAACATCTTCCAGAACTAACCACAGATCTTTTGTGGATCTAGGCTGACTCAAATCCTTCTGTCTCTTCATGTAATCCCAGACAGACTCGATGATGTTGAGATCAGGGCTCTCTGGGGGCCAAACCATCACTTCCAGGATTCCTCATTCTTCTTTCCGCTGGATATAGTTCTTAATGACATTGGTTGTATGTTTGGGGAAAATGTCCTGCTGCAGAATAAATTTGGGACAAATCACATGCCTCCCTGGTGGTATAGCATGTGCACAGGCACTGTGTGTATCTAGATGAATTGATGCTGGTTTGAAGCCAAAGGGTAGTCCCAAAGGAACTTGAGAAATACAGGCATATATTTTCCCATCATGCCATACCGTCAGGGAGCGCGTGGTTGGCCCCAAATTTATTCTGCAGTACGACAACAACCACAAACATACAGCCAATGTCATTAAGAAATATATTCAGTGTAAAGAAGAGCAAGGGGTCCTGGAAGTGTTGGTTTGGCTCCCACAGAGCCCTGATCTCAACATCATCAAGTCTGTCTGGGATTTTTTTTTTGGGGGGAGGGGGGTTTGAGTCAGCCTAGATCCACCGAAGATCTGTACCTACCTGCCAAGTTCCTTCAAAAACTGTGCACAAGCACTGTGTGTACCAAAAAATATTAAAATTACAAATTAAAACATTTATTTTTGAAAGCATTCCTACTTTACAGCATTTCTTCACCCCTCTCTTAAATTTGTACTGTATATCACCCACCTGGCTTCTGGTATTTTTGCACTTCTTTAGAAAATAGAGACTCTGCAAATTCAAAGTATAGGTTTATTGTCTGCTAACCTCTCCAGCAGTAACTCTGATCAATAGTTATTGTAATTACAAGTGGAACCCCCCAAATGAAAAGCCCTGTACTGTACTCCCAATCAGTAAATATATTTCTAGTGCCTACAATTCAGCTAATTATCTTTTAGGTTCAGGGTGCTGCAGCAATTGACAAATGGTAGAGGTGTGAAAGATAGAAGCAATGTGTCACCAGCTAATTTTTGATCTTTGTTGCAATGTCCAAACTTAGCAGATCACTTGACAGTGAAAATTAGTATGAAACTTGCACTGTGATGTGATCTGCTAATATATGTTTGAACTTTGCAACAAAAATTCAAGGTGTGTTATGGATATATTTATTTTTTGTTCCTAAACATTTTCCCTTTTTTTTACATTTTATTTATTTATTTTTTTATTTATTTATTTATTTTCTAGAAAAAAGGAAAAGTACAAATACATATCACACAATAAAAACATAAATTTTTCCAATTTTTAACTTTCACTCCCCCCCTTACTATTTTCCCTATTTCTCCCTCCCCCCTTTCTTTACACTAATTATCTTTCTCTTTTTCTCCACTCCATTTAGTATACTCCCTTATTTTCTTAAATTCCGTCCAATACTCACAGATGTCAACCCATTCCTCTGTCTCATCTTCTTCCCATTACCTTAGGTATTCCAATGTTCTTATTCTCTCTACTCTTCGCACCCAATCTCCTATTGTCGGTGCCTCCTCTTTCTGCCAAAATAATGGAATCAGCCCCTTTGCGCCGTTCATCAAATGGGGTACCAGTGTTACTTTATATTGTCTTACTGAGCTTTTTGTACCATGAAATAAACAATACCAGGGACCCTAAAGTGAATAGTCTTACACCAAGTTCACTGTATGGACCACTTATATATTCATACATGGTGGTCATGTTCCTCCCTAATCGCCTCTTCTCAAAAGAGAATACATTCAGTTCAGCTAATCTTTCCTCATAGCTGTGCTCCTCCATGCCTCTTATTAGTTTGGTTGCACTTCTCTGCCCTTTCCCCAATTCTCTGATATCCTTTTTGTGAAATAAAAAACTGAACTGCATATTTCAGATGAAGTATTACTAATGATTTGTACAGGGGAAATATTATGTCTGTATGTCTCTTTCTCTCTCTCTCTCTCTGCAGTCTATATCTCTTTTTTTTACAAGAAAGTATTTTACTTGCATTATTATTACCTTGGTATTGCATACTATTATTAGGTATGTGATCTCCCAGAACACCCAGATTCTTCTCAACCATTTACCATTCCCCCACCTTCAACATTTATGCTCCTCCTAGAATGTATAATTCATGTATGTTTTTAGTCCCCAAGTGCAACGTTACACTTACCAACATTAAACCTCATCTGCCACATAGTGGAACCAAAATAAACAGTGCATTAACCACTTGCCGACTGCCTAACGCCGATCTACGTCGGCAGTCAGCCCCTCACAGGCAAAGTGACGTAGGGCTACGTGTAAACAAGCTGCCTGTCATTCTCCCCTGTGTATGAATGTGTTATGTACTATGTAGAACTGTTGATCACTCTTCATACATCTGAAGCCACAGCCAATCACAGTAGAAAGCACGCCCCTAGGGACACACATAGCCCCTACCTTTCAAAAAAAGTTAACCCCTTCACTGCCAGTGAATTTTTACAGTAACAGTGCATATGTATAGCACTGATTACTGTAGAAATGTCACTGGTAACCCCAAAAGTGTCAAAAATGTCAGTCAAGGGTCCGATCTGTCCGCCGCAATGTCGCAGTACCGCAAAAAAAATCGCAGATCGCCGCCATTACGCGTTAAAAAAAAACAACAAAAATCTTTCCCTTTGATAGTAAACGCGATAACTTTTGTGCAAACCAATCAAAATACGCTTTTTGAGATTTTTTTTACCAAACATAGGTAGCATAAAACAAATTGGCCGAAAATGTTAAAAAATTTTGATTTTTACATTTTTTTGGGGGGGAATTTCATATAAAAAAATGTAAAAAATATTGTTATTTTTGCAAAATTGACGCTATTTTTTTGTTTATAGCGCATGATCAAAAAATCGCACAGGTGATCAAATACCACCAAAAGATCTGTTTGTGGGAAAAAAAGGACGCCAAATTCGTTTAGATACAGCGTCGCACGACCGCGCAATTGTCCGTTAAAGTCACGCAGTGCCGAATCGCAAAATACCCCCTGGTCGTTTAGCAGCCAAATCCTCCGGGGCTTAAGTGGTTAATGTCTGCTTGTAAGTTTGAGATATTGGGATTTTTTGGGGCTATGTCAATACTATTCCCATTATGGACTTGAGCTCCCCCCTTTCCTTTGTATATACAGAGCTGAAGAAATGATTTAACTAATTTGCCTTCTCTTTATCTCTAGTCACCAACTTTAGATTATCTTGTAAAGGGCCTACATGCTCAGACCTAACATTTTTACTACTAATATATTTAAAGAATTCCAGGCATGGTATATTACATTGGTAGAGCTTAGACCAATGTAACTATGTATATACCATACCTGGCTGGTGACCCTGGTAGCTAGAAATCACTGAAGTAGTCAACGCCACAGTACTTCAGTGATCCCCACTCATTTCTGATTGTCAGCCTGATGCAAAGAAGAGGTTGGTTACTCAGCATAGGCACCATTTAGAGAATTAATGCAAAACGCTCTCTGATTAGATGCGGTTTGTAGGTGGAGCGGTGACATTATGCTCCACCTCATCCAATGAGAGAATGCTTTGAATTAATTCTGAAAATGGAGTGGCACCCATGCCAAGTGGTTGACCTCCTGTTTCCACAGTGCAGCAGACCAGCAGCTCAGTGGGGCACCTGGAAAAAATGGAGATCACTAGAGTAGCAGTGTCTACTTCAGTAACTTTTAGTTTTCAGGGGCAATGGCCAGGTAATATATATACTAAGTTACATGGTCCAAGCTAGACCAATGTAACTATGTTTAAATATACCATGTCTGGAATTCATATTTAGGAATCTTTTGAGTTGCATCCGTTCACAACATGACATTTTTTGTGAATTGAATATTCACTATCAATTCAGATATTTTCATTGTAGTGGGAAACACTGTTAGATGTTGCTAGTGTGGCCAGCGTTATTCAATTTAATTTTTTCTGGATCCAGGTCATGCTGAACCCTCCAGAGCCTGTGACTAGACACTAAAAAGGGAAGCAGCGCAGCAATGAGCTCATCTCTCTTTCTCTCTCATTTCTATTCCTATCAGCATACTTCTTGTCAGCACATGAACTAATTGGTTCCTTATATTGCTTCTTCCTCCAACACTCCAGCTCTGCTATACAGGGACTGCAAGAGGTCAAATTCAGTTACTTACACCTATTGAATTTAAAGATAAATATAATGATGTATTAAAGGGGGCACGGCCTAGCAGGGAATGGAGTTGGCTGCCTGAATCTGCAGCTCCGCTCCCAAGGGGACAGAAAGCGCCCCCAAGTACAGGACCAGAGGAACACACTCCACCTGGCCACACAGACACCCCAGACAGACCACAGTACCAGCAGGGGCATAGCAGGAGGGTCGGACTGGTGTTCAGGCTCTCGCCAGGCTCCCGCTCCCTTGATGCCTCACCGCTGCTCGCAGTGCCTCCACCTTTACCCACGGGCGACACTGGGCACTGAGCAGGCACCGTGGCTTATTCCACAATGGAGGGGCAACATGACATGCGGGAAAAATACACTACCCTCTGCCGCCTCATGAAATTCTTCCCCTCTGCCTTATTCACCTTGGCCCCACAGGATGGCACCGGCAGGACCATTGAGCTGCAATAACAAGGCCCTCCTTCTCACCATGCAGCAGTCGAGGACACGACAGAGCTGGACACTCCAGAAATGGATTCCTCTCCTTCTCAATCCGTGGACAGAGATAAGAGACCTCCACCTACACCAAACCATTCTCTAGACAAGACCCCCTCATCACAAAAAGCATTTTGGCTCTCCCCCTTCACAACCACACTTTGAAAAGGATCCTCAAGAGCGTATGGCTGCCCTACCCACAAGCGACTCAGAACATACACTTAAACTTATGCTGCTCTCGCTACACAAAGACATCAAAAGGGAACTCTGCACCTCTATTTCCCACCTCACCACCTAAGTTGACCATATGGAGGAACACACTGTTGCACCTGAGAGGAAAATGTCAGATGTGTTGGCGTGTATCCATTTCTATCATGTTTCTATCATTTTAGGGATGAAATCCTTAATGCAGCCAGAGTCCCCCAGTCTCTCCCAGCTCCTTATACAGGAATTTCACTATATGCTGACATATCCGCAGCTACTGCTCAACGCAGAAAATAATTTGCTTCTGTCACCACTGTCCTGCAAGACCACAACATCCCGTATAAATGAGGATTCTCGGCCAAGCTAGTCGTGACATATCAGGACCACGCCACAACATTTACTTCTCCTAAAGACGGCATAAAATGCCTTCTCAATAAATACCCCTCCACTTTCACTTCAACCCAACACATTGCAACGGCACTCTGAGCCACGGTCCACCAAACAACATACAACCTAGCACAACCAATCCTTGCTTAGAACCTTTAATTTCTAGGCCTAACCCTCGCTCCTGTTGCCCACCTCTAAGTATGTCCTAGTGGCGGTTCATCAATTACTTTTGACACTTGTCATCTCCATTTTATATAGGGTGCTACGCACACCTACAGGTTCTAACACAAGAATTTCACCTGTTACTTTTTGTTATTGTTTTGGTATAATATTTTTTATTTCTCATTCTATAAATTGGATAACTTTGTACGCCAAATTACCTATGGATTCTTACTGTACGCACACGGAGTATTGAGAGTAATATAAGGTATAATCTTATTCCACTCACCTAATCCTTCCCCCACATTTTCATTATGACCTACACAATAACATCATTCAACGGCCTGAATTTATCCTACAAGCAAAACATGTTATGGAAAGAAGCCTTATCTTTACAAACTCTTATCTGGTGGGAACAAGAAACACACTTTTCAGCCAGTCATCCTCCAAAATGTTCCCACAAACAACTCTCCCAATACTTTTTTGCTAACGCTCCCACAAAAAAGCAGGAGTCCTGTTAGCAGTTAAAGCTTCCCTTGTGCTTAAATTAGAACACATTGAAGCTGACCCTGATGGACACTACCTGATCATCTCCGCCACCATCAATAATTGCTATGCAACAATAGCCAATATCTACTCCCCAACACATGCCAGAGCTACTTTTCAAAGACCTGGCTTGTAAATTACAACCCCTCAAAAGAACACACTTAATTGCTGGTGGAGATTTCAACAATATTATAGACAGATTCTTAAACTCCACAAACACCTCTAGGAGGCAGTTCTCTGCACTATCCTCTTTTAAAGACAAAGAGAATCTATATGATCCATGGCATTGCCACCATGATGATGAAAGGGATTATACCTTCTACTCCAACACCCAAAATTCTTATTCAAGAATCGATCTGTTCTTAACTGATTTAGCCACCTTACAAACAACCTCAAACACCAAATTTGGCATAATAACCTGGTCAGCATGACACCCTTTACTTCCACCACTATAGCCACAGAAAAAATCTGGAGACTAAACACCTCCTTTATTGCTCGATCCCCATATAAAGAACAGATCGCTTCTGAACTTGAAACCTTTTTCACAAACAATAAAGTCTCTGGGACCAATCCATAAGTCCTATGGAATTCTCACAAAGCCTTTTTAAAGAGGACAGCAATAAAAATAGGAGCTCACGAGAAAAGAAAAGGAAATGCCAAGATTACCCAACTTCTACACCAGATCAAATCTCGAGAACAGGCGAAAAAAACCGAACCCCTCCTAAAAACTTGCAGATACACTAAAAACACACCGACAAGAACTAAGAGAAATCTTGCTCCACAACTTAGACTTCCTCCTCAAACTAATGAAAATTACCTAGTACGCCCCAACAGATAAACCAGGATCCCTTCTAGCTAGACAATATAAACATTGACAAATGAAATCCAAAATCCCTCAGTGATCTATGGAAAAACTTAACTAATCCCAAAGATATTGCTAATCATTTTGCCAAGTTTTATTCCAAGCTCTATAACCTGAAGACCTCAGAACATTTGACCACCCCAGACCCTCTAGAAATTCAAAAATTCCTGCAAGAATTACAGTTACCCTCTATCCAGAGGACCCATTTGGAAGAAGTATCAGCCCCCTTCACACAAAAAGAAATGCAAAAAGCCATTTCCTCTCCACAAAGCACCAGGCCCGGGTGGATACAGTAATGAATACTACAAAACATACTCTTCCCTACTTGCTCCCCACCTAACCATACAGCTACGACCGGAATCATCCCCAGTGAATCCTTGGAAGCCTTATTAACGACCACCCCCAAACTTGGAAAATCCCTTCACTCGCACGACAATTTTCACACTATATCCCTTCTCAACACAGACACCAAATTATTTTCCAAAATTTTTGCAACCAGACTTTTTCCAATCATTTTACTGTTAGTACACAAGGATCAGGTAGAGTTTGTTGCTGAAAGATAAGCCTTTGACAGTACTAGAAGATACATAGACCTGATCCAGTGGGCGCAATACCACAGAATGCCTTCTCTGCGCCTCTTTCTGGATGCAGAGAAGGCGTTCAACCACATTCATTGGATACCTAACAGCTGTATTACACAAATTTGGCTTCCAGGGAAACATACTCAATTCTATCCTTAGTCTATACACCAAACCCAGCGCAAAGGTCCAACGGAATGACATCAAACTAATTCACTATAACTAATGGCACCAGACAGGGACACCCCTTGTCTCCCCTGATGTTTGCCCTAGTGATGGAGCCTCTAGCACAGGCTATCCGTACCTCACCCCACATACAGTATCTCACAAAAGTGAGTACAACCCTCACATTTTTGTAAATATTTTATTATATCTTTTCATGTGACAACACTGAAGTAATGACACTTTGCTACAATGTAAATTAGTTCGTGTACAGCTTGTATAAATTGTAAATTTGCTGTCCCCTCAAAATAACTCAACACATAGCCATTATTGTCTAGACCGCTGGCAACAAAAGTGAGTACACACCTAAGGGAAGATATCCAAATTGGGCCCAACTAGCCATTTTCCCTCCCTGGAGTGATGTGACTCATTAGTGTTACCAGGTCTCAGGTGTGAATGGGGAGCAGATGTGTTACATTTAGTGTTATCGCTCTCACTCTCTGATACTGGTCACTTGAAGTTCAACATGGCACCTCATGGCAAATAACTCTCTGGGGATCTGAAAAAAAAATAATTGTTGATCAACATAAAGATGGCCTAGGGTATAAGAAGATTGCCAAGACCCTGAAACTGAGCTGCAGCGTGGTGGCCAAGACCATACAGCAGTTTAACAGGACAGGTTCCACACAGAACAGGCCCTGCCATGGTCGACCAAAGAAGTTGAGTGCACATGCTCAGCATCATACACAGAGGTTGTGTTTGGGAAATAGACATATGAGTGCTGCCAGCATTGGTGCAGAGGTTGAAGGAGTGAGGGGTTAGTCTGTCAGTGTTCAGACCATACGCTTCACACTGCATCAAATTGCTCTGCATGGCTGTAATTCAAGAACGAAGCCTCTTCTAAAGATGATGCACAAGAAAGCCCGCAAACAGTTTGCCGAAGACAAGCAGACTAAGAACATGGATTATTGGAACCAGGTCCTATGGTCTGATGAGACCAGGATAAACGTATTTGGTTCAGATGGGGTCAAGCCTGTGTGGCAGCAACCAGGTGAAGAGTACATAGACAAGTGTGTCTTGCCTAGTCAAGCATGGTGGTGGGAGTAATCAATAAAAGACCCAGCGCCCAGAACACTTGTGTACAAAAAATTGTAATTTTTTTTTTTTTTTTAAATACATAAACAGAGATGCAGCCGTTAATCCATAGCAGGCTATGTGGAAAGTGAAAAAAATATATTAGGCGCAATATCTGTTAAATTAATTGTTAATGAATTATTAATAATAATTAAATATTATTTTAAATGGTGGATGATTCTTAA
This sequence comes from Pelophylax lessonae, assembly GCF_965119305.1. Classification (NCBI taxonomy): domain Eukaryota; kingdom Metazoa; phylum Chordata; class Amphibia; order Anura; family Ranidae; genus Pelophylax; species Pelophylax lessonae. The sequence continues at coordinate 149,418,863 of NC_138768.1, forward strand.
TAATAATTATTTATATAGTATTTTAGTGGATATTCAGTGAATAAAAACTAAAATCTCATGTGCAGCATATGAAAAAAGTGCTAGTGCAAGTATGTGCTAACATGAAGTTCCTGTGTTCCAATAAGTTAATATATATCTATAAATGCTAAATAATAGATATTAAATATTCATAAAACCCCTGACAAATATGTGCCAGTGAACAATTGATGTGATGCGGTAAAGCAAATAAATAAGAATCAATATATATATATATATATATATATATATATATATATATATATATATATATATATATAGAAAAATACAATAAAATACAAAATGTTTTTTTGTGCACACAAAGTGCAGGTGCAAAAAACAGTGAAAAGAAAGAAAAATTTGGGATTTTCTAATTTTTAGGCAGCCAATAGATGACTTCATTTTCTTCCCTTCCACCAAGAGTGAAAGGAAATAAAATCATGATTCCCCATCAACACAGCCACAGTCAATGCCTCCCACAGCGCTATTGGATCGACTTGTGTACAATCAGCCTGCCCATACATGGATCAAATCTTGGCTGGTCCCTGTTAAATCAGTCAAATTTTGGCCGGCTTTTCTCTCAGTGATAAATGTAAACAGGACAAATAGAGAAGAGGCCTCTACTTTTTTATATTAAGTTAAAAAATGTGTGGAAACTTTTTGAGGAACCCTCACACTTTAATGGTTACAGAGCTTTTATGTGTGCCTTTTATATATGCCTGCATGTGAGCTTTAAGCTTAATTGAGGTATTCCTGCTCTGTAAACTAATCGGAGGGATGAGCAAGTAGTTACTTAGGCCTAAAGTAGGAAAAGAGTTTGAGGTGATCATACCAAGTGTAATTGCGTCTACTAATAATCTGAAAGTGAGATAGGAGGAGCCAGATGTACCAAGCCTACAATACTTTTGGAAAATGATGCAGTGTCTCCTTTATGATATGCAAAAATACAGCACATCAGAGATAGATGGATGATAAAAGTGTGCATATTATATTAAAAAACAAAAAATGATAGATTAAAATTTTTTTTACATGTGCATCAGCAATTTGTTTAGAAAATTAATTAAGACTATCGCTTTTAGGTCATTAAAAACAAAATGCAATTTTAAACATCACTTTTTTGTATGTGTGTAAAGTTCTGTGAACTATTTCTTTGCCAGCAAAAATAGTGATTAAGCTGCTTCTTGTCAGTTATTTATTTCCTGCTGCTTTATATTACCTAATTTTGTTCTGCTAGAAAGGGAATGCACATCAAAGAAGACAAAATGGGGAACCTTGAAGTGCTGCTTCTCTAATTATGTCTTGATTATATACCCGAGGCAATTAAAGCTCCATTATGTACATCAGACTAACCATTAACCTATATGTGCATAAAATAATTACCTAAGAATCATGACAAAATTGACAACCTTAGTTCAGGAACATCGTTTTGATAAAAAAAACAGATCTGTATTAAATATACTTCTATTGTATGTGCAATCAAGCTGGTAACACTTCAGCTGCCTGAAAAGGGTTTTCACCACTCATCATAATACATCTTAATGCTGATGAACACCTGGTTTATTATTCCATTCAGAAAATCATTTATTTTCCCAACGTACATGTTACATTCAAGATCTCAATAAGAACAGACATTTCTTCCTCAGAATAGAAGGCTTCTTTATTTGCTATTGTGCTTTTTATTTCCTGTAGATAATGAGCACTAGAGCTACTCAAATACCAAATGAATTCATAAAATTGTCTGACTAGCAATAAATAGTTTGTTGGAAAATAGATAAATTATCAATGCATTTTAAAAGGGAAAAGAGAAAAAACATAAAAAATGCATTAGGTTTTAAGTTCTCTACAATATATATATATATATATATATATATATATATATATATGTGTATATATATATGGACTTTAGGTTAAATAGGCACACATCATATAAAGATTAAAAGACTGATAGTAGAAATATGACCTCCTTTTAAAAAACATTCTGCAGCACCTACTTAAGTCTCACATCTCACAATACCCGTTGATTCTGCCAGTGAAGTTCACTTATCCACCTAATGCAGCTTCCTGTATTGGTGTGACAACAATGCTACATTGCTCCTGAATTCAGAGCAGTGTTGTCACCCTCAATTAGGCTGTGCCTGCTTGTTCTATAGTGGGATAAAAATATGTTGAAAAGGGTGTTTCTATCAGCATTATCAATGCTGATTCACAACTCTAGAGCTTGTCAACCAGAACCTGGCCAAATCTTGTCACTATAATATTTTTGGAAACAAGAAACTAATGAGTGAAGCCCTGATTACATGGGTGTGATGGAAGTTGGTCTCAGTAAAGTAATTTAAACATTTTAACTCCCAGGACAGATCTTAGAGGAGCTTCTCCACCACTTGTATATGATATGTACAGTATGCATGTATGAATTTTCCCCTTTGCATTGAAGTTAAGCTTTCCCAGTACCAGTGGGGCTCTTCTAGTACATAAGTTCCTTATACTTCAGTGATGTTATGGAGGGATGTGAAAATGTTGCAAGCATTATGAAAATTCTTGCAGTACCCAAGCACTAAAAAATCTCCAAAAGCTTAAAAAAGACAATTATAGGGATTATAATCTAATATGGGTTAATGTGACTTGTCTCCATAACAAGGTCAAACCTAAAGGATGTCCTAGTTACATATTGCAATTTTATTGTAGATACATGAACAGGAGGCTACAGACCAATGTATGAAATATTATTGACAAAAATACATAATTGCATGTAAAAATATAAAAACGATATCAATGCGTCTGGTAGACATTACAATAGCTTAAAAAATTCCTATTTACTGAGAGCACACCCTAGTTGATCTTCTACTACACATTTTTTTCCAGAATTAACTGTGTCCTTGGTACAAATATGGGAAAATGTCTTAACAACCTTGAAACAAACACAGACAGTTCTTTGTAAATGGGATTGCAATTGAAAGATAAATAAATGCACCCTATGAGTCAAGAGATCCTTATCTGATTTGAAGCATCCACAGTACTATGCCTCTTTTTTTTTATATCTTAACCTTCAGGGAATGCTAGGGACAGCATTACAATAAGCAGAGGTAGAATACATGTGAAATCCATCACTGATTAATAAATGATATGTTCTCTTACAGAAGAGCAATAACACTGTGCTAAATGATAGTATTGCATCTTTTATTGTATCACAATGGTATTTGAGCACAGGGACAAGGTATACTGATATAGTTTAAACATTAGCCATCTATGTAGAAGTTCACTGAGATCACTACTTTACAGTTGATGTGTGAAAAAATGATAATTGCCTCATGGATGTAGTGTGGAAAGTTGTAATATATGTATTTCCCTATCCATTGACAAGGAACTTCATCCCTCTTTCCCAATTCCACCCCCTTACATTTTTCTTTAGGTTATGCAAATAATGAAAAAAAAAAACATACTCGCATGCCCAGCATTCCATTGGTGTTTTACAGAGCTCCACTGCAAGCCTTGTCCTACACTGCCATCTTCTTCTCATGAGGGGACTGGCTACCTCTTCCAGTTTCGTGCAGCCAGCCCCTGATAACACATGGTAGACTCCTCCAAGGCCTCTTAGGATAGGTTATGTGTATATAATAGGTGGTTGTAAGAATCGAATACATCATTCTCACTTTTGGCGAGAATCCAGGATGTGCAGGGTGGAAAAAGTTGTAAAAAAAAAACATCATTACAGAGGATGGAGGTAGGAGAGGGAAAATAAAGAAAGTTGTTGGGTGGGTTAAAGGTAGTTTTCAACAAGGAATAAATAAATTCCCTGGGACCGGATGGCTTGCACCCGAGGGTTCTTAATGAGCTCAGCCAGGGGATTGCCAGACCATTATTCTTGATCTTTAAGGATAGTTTACAGACGGGTATGGTGCCAGCTGATTGGAAAAAAGCGAACGTGGTACCAATATTTAAAAAGGGGCCGAGATGTATCCCGGGTAACTATAGGCCGGTCAGCCTAACATCAGTAGTCTGCAAAATTTTGGAGGGGATGTTAAGGGACCACATACAAGACTTAAGTAATGAAAATGGTATTATAAGTAGTAATCAGCATGGATTCATGAAAAATCGTTCTTGCCAAACCAATCTATTAACCTTCTACGATGAAGTGAGCTGCCACCTAGATAAGGGAAAGCCTGTGGATGTGGTGTATTTGGACTTTGCAAAGGCCTTTGACACCGTTCCCCACAAACGCTTACTGTACAAACTAAGGAAGGTAGGTATGGACCATAAGGTGAGTACCTGGATAGAGAACTGGCTCCAGGGGAGAGTCCAGAGGGTGGTAATTAATGGGGAGTACTCGGATTGGGCGGGTGTGGAAAGTGGGGTCCCCCAGGGTTCTGTCCTGGGACCAATCCTGTTTAATTTATTCATAAATGATCTAGAGGAGGGGATATCTAGTACAATCTCAGTATTTGCAGATGATACTAAACTAGGCTTGCCAATATCTTCTATGCAGGATGTGGAAACCTTGCAAGCGGACCTGAACAAAATAACGGGGTGGGCAACTACATGGCAGATGAGGTTTAATGTTGAAAAATGTAAAGTAATGCACCTGGGGGCCAGAAACCAGAAAGCAAGTTACTCACTAGGGGGGAACCTCTGGGTGAGTCTAGGATAGAAAAGGACTTGGGGGTACTGGTAGACAACAGGCTTGGCAGTGGCATGCAATGCCAAGCCGCTGCAAGTAAAGCCAACAGAATACTGGGATGTATAAAAAAGGGGATTCACTCCAGAAATAAAGAGATTATTCTCCCGCTCTACAAGACTCTGGTCTGGCCACATCTGGAGTATGCTGTCCAGTTCTGGGCACCGGTCCTCAGGAAGGATGTGCTGGAACTGGAGAAAGTCCAGAGAAGGGCAACAAAAATGATTAGGGGAATGGAGGACATCAGCTATGAGGATAGGCTACAAGCACTGAACCTATTCTCTCTGGAGAAGAGACGATTGAGGGGGGATATGATATCAATGTACAAATACTGTACTGGCGACCCTAGCATAAGGAACAAACTATTCAGAGAAAGGAGATACAATAAGACACGTGGCCACTCACTAAAACTAGAGGAAAGGCGGTTTAACCTTAAAGTGCTTAAGGGGTTCTTCACTGTAAGAGCGGTAAGGATGTGGAATTCTCTTCCACAAGCAGTCGTATCAGCAGGGAGCATTGATAGTTTAAAAAAACTAGTAGATGGGCACCTTAGAGACCACAACATACAGGAGTATACGATGTACGGTTAAAAGCAAACACACACACACACATCATAGGTTGAACTGGATGGACTGATGTCTTTTTTCAACCTCACTAACTATGAAACTATGTAACTATGTAACTAAGGAATAAAACATTCCAAGGTTAATGGGGTGAACACACACAGACCCTAGAACAACTCACATGCATTCACCATAAAGGAAACTTTGTTATATAACAACATTTTTAATCCAAGCACATAAAAAAAAAAAGAAGAACATTCTTTTTCTGCCACCCACAGAGAACTTGCTTCCAGAAGTTCACTGAGTAACTTGTACTTTAGGGAGTGTCACTCAATTTCCATGTTCTCACTGGTTCGGTCCTCTGACCTCTGTCTCTGGCCAGGGAAGTACCGATGACTGAAGCCAGCAAGGTTACCATATTGGGCACACAGGTGAGTGTTTCTTTACCCGTTAGTAATCCTGTTGCTGCCAAGTTGTATGCATGTGTAACATGCCCGAGTTCATTGACTATGCTCAGGTGAGTGTAAACATAAAAGCAGAGAGATGATGGTTAAAGTGTTAGATGACTTAGTATTGCTTCATGATGACAGTGCAGAGAAAAAGCAAAGAATAGTATTTGTATGGGATTCATACTTTCCATAACTTTAGGTGTGCATTTCTATCCTTTATTAACATTAGCCAGCAACTTCACATTCCACACTCTCCTACTAAACCCCAAATGGATGTGGATTTTTTTTATACTTTAAAATGAACTTAAAGTGGTATTATGATATCTGTTCTGTCACTTTTATCACATAGTAGGAAGTGCCCAGGTGCCCTCAGTTCCAGGGGCATTTTCAAATACAATCAATAAACCCACAAGTGGAAGAAAAGGGAGAAAGTGAGTCTATGCGATACCAGAAGGGGTGAAAGCAATATATTCAACTGAAAAAAAATGAATAAAAATACAATATTTTATTGAATTTAAAGTTAAAAATGCCTTTGATAAAGGCAATGTGGTTATAATATCACATGATAAAAATGGATTGGCTGAAACAATATAGAGTACGGTGGCAATTTTAAAACACAGTATATGCAGTGTACAATATGAACAGATAATACAGACGCATGGAACCCCAATGCGTTTCAATGATTTACATATTCATTAGGGGGTAGGCATACGTTACAAGGCTGAAAAGGACCTTTGCAATGTATACATAAATCAGTATGTCTGATAATAAACATAAAAACATAATAACAAAACAACAGTGTTTCCAAAATGCAGATATATGGACTCACCTTCAAGTACTAAAGAAACGCATGAAAATATACGTGATAATGGTATGCTGATTTCTCTGGGTCAGAGTGGCAGCCCAAAGTGGTCGTTCCACAGATCCCAATAACAAAAAAGCAAACCACCACCAGGGGGCCTTAGAATTCAGGTATCCCCAAACTAGTATGTTTAATGGTAAACCCAGCAAAGAACCTGGACAAAACAACGATGCTTAAATCAATGATGAAACACCAAAAACATGAAAGAATATGAAATATGTGAGAAAAAAAAAAAATAATAAATAATTTCCTCCCAACTTCTGCCCCCACATAAGGTATTCGGGTTATCCTGTATTGAAACCCTCAAAGAAAGGCCTATAACTTATGATCTCATTTAAGTCAGGAGGATTGGTAGCCTTAAGGCCCCTTTCACACTTATGCGATGCAATTTTACCGTGATTTTGCCGCGATTTTGACGCGACTTTGCCGCGATTTTGACGCGATTTTGAAAGCAATGGCTATGGATATCGCTCAAAACGCAATCAAATCGTGGCAAAGTAGTGCAGGAACTACTTTGAAGTCGGTGCGACTTCAAAACGCACTGATATGAATGGGGCTCATTGAAAATAATGGAAAACGACTTGTCATGCGATTTTGCAGTCCAAAATCACGGGACAAGTCGTGTAGTGTGAAAGGGGCCTAAGTGTATGAATTCAACAAGACTTTTTTGTAAAAGTAATTTGTTTCAGTCACCGCCTCTGGGGTCAGACAACAACCTCTAAAGCCCAGAAGTGAGGGAGCACGATAATTGTGCGCATTGATGATATTTATGCTTATGGTGGATTAAATGTCACCTGATGTAGTGGCCTGTATGTACTCCTTGATATTGCGCCAGAACTCTCTCTTTGTTTGGCCAATGTAGAAGGCCCCACAGTGGCAGTCCAAAATGTAATCTATTCCCCGTGTGTGGCAGTCAGCCGAGTGTCTGGGCTTGAATTTCCGAAGATTAGGCAAAGTATGAGACCTATAAACTTAAGTGAAGAAAGCGCACATCAATCTGTGCAACACCAGCAGCGCAAAAAAACACTGACACAACAAAATGAATAGACCCAAAATGGGAAAAAGAGAAACAGAAGAAGACAAATGTCCAATAATTGTTATCCTCGTGATACTGTGAAAATCTACGTAGTGAGTAATATTAGTGGAGAGGTGAAGGAAGGATTACATCCACTCAAGGATCCTGCATTACCGCTCTAAATCATAGCGCTTTAACCCAACCATGCAAATCTGGGGCAATGACATAGGGTGAGTTACCATCTAATGGGAGTGGGGAGTGATCAGACAGGTGGTGGAGATCTGTGGTGTCTCATATTCACTGGACTCACTATTTACTGACTTAATATTCATTGGACTCACCATTATTATTATTTTGGATTTTCACAGTATCATGTGGATAACAGTTATTGGACATTTGTCTTCTTCGGTTTCTCTTTTTCACATTTTGGGTCTATTAATTTTGTTGTGTCAGTGGTTTATTGCGCTGCTGATGTTGCACAGATTGATGTGTGTTTTCTTCACTTAAGTTTATTGTTTTAATTTTATTTTAGGCAGCGGCATCTATTGGAGTATTTGAATTTTTAGCGCGGGAGGTCAGCACAGTATATATAAAATATGAGACCTGGCAGCTCTCACATACTGTGTACATTCTGGAATACAAATGACAGTATCAGCTGCAGTTGTGAAGCTTTATTGTCACTGTAGGCTCACTTATTTGAATTTTTTTTTTTTTTACTATTTTGAACTTATTTTTGACTAATACTCCACCAAAACATTGCAAACCAAGTAAGTAATCAACAAATATCTCTTAGCAGCAATCAAGTTTGTCAGTTTCATAATACATCCTAGATGACCTTGAGTTGTGCACACCTGAAATCATGATTGAAATAGAAATTTTTATAATAATTCGGTTTCCATTAATAAAAGTAAGATTTCGAAGTCTCTGGCAATTTTATAACAGTGTAAACAACACACTAAGATCTTATTTAAACAAGAGCCTCATCAATGTACAACTTCATGTCTAGCAAATCAATAGCATCACTGAATCTAAGAAAACACAAATGGATTTGATGGCATAGACATTTATGCTGCCTTACATGGGTTTGAATAAATTACACATTGTCTAGACATTCTCTTATTGCAGACTCGTTGACTTTCCCAAGGACAACCAGAATACAAATGTTCAGTTCAGTAGGTTGATTATATGAATTAAGATAATATGATCAATAAAGATCATCCTTACATAGAAATCTGGGGATGTATTGTTACAGGTCATTCCATTCAATTAGAATTGTAATAGCTTGTATATTATATGTGAGAGTGTCAGTTTTGTAAGTGGTGATTAAAATTGTGTGAAAGGGAAAAAAGTGTGTACTTACATGTAAATACCTTCACCTGCAGTTTAGCCTTAAGCTGGTATTTAACTAACAATGTAAGCAAGTTTTTTGGCTGTGTAAGATTTGTAATTTTCAGCAGGGTTTTACATTTTAAACTATCCTTAAAAAGCTAGAGGTAACCATGTATAATTTTGGGAGGCTGTATTTTGTAACACTTCCTTACTTGAAGATGCTACTGGTGAAGAAACATTTTGTGATGATCCAGAAGTAGCAGAAAAAGTGTTTTTTTCTGAAATGACAACTCTAGAGGGAAAAACTACTTATACTTTCATTATGATCCTCATTATTTCATTCCATAAAGGATTTTTTATTGTGTTTAAGGTACATCTGGCATGCCAGGATGTACTTTGTCATCCTTGTAGCATTTGGAAAATAATATTTCTTCTCACAATATTTGCAAATTGCAGCTTTGCTTTCAGCAGAAATTGCACTGTGGAAACGTTTCCAAACTCTAGATGTTGATCTCACATTTTTACTGAGTGGAGGAAAAGAAAAAACAAATTACTGACCAGACTATAGGGAAACATTATGCTGCAATGGCGGAGAACAATAATAGGAATCATTTAAAGGTTAAATAAGATAAACACATTTGTCAGACAAATTTAGCCTCTTACCTGTTAATAAAAGTGTTACTAAACCTGCAACAGCAAAATCTGTCTATAGATGCAGATAAGCTGCTTTTTATACTCACTGTGTAACTTAAGTGATCAATCCTATGCATTGTGTAAAAAGGCTGCATGATCCTGTTTGCACAGATCCTCCCCCTCTTGCATGTTCACTATGGCAAGTTCAGATAAGACACAGTAAGTGTAGTTCAGCTGCACATGCTCAGTTTGGTCTCTATTGCTGGAGAGAAAGCTTCCTGGTTTTAGCTGAGCTATTCAGGTCATGTGGTATTAACATCACACATGTGGGTGTGTATACATATCCTAAATGACAGCCCAGTCCCTCCCTCCTCTATGTCTAGTAACTAAAAAATAACACAGTGGGTGGGATGTCACATTTTGATTGATGTATGCACCACCTCCCATAAAAGCATGAGGACACAGGCTATACAGGAACAATCAGCTCAATGTGTAAACAGAAACTTTGGCTGCATCCTGTGATTAGTAGCTGCAGGGAGAGTATTGGCTGTTATTGGAAACTTGAACTGCAATTTATCTACTGACCATTCAGGGGAGCAATGCACCGGATGGTTAACCCTTCGTCCTGAAAAAGCTTGCGTCACGCACGCGAAACGCGTTGACGTCACGCGCCTCCACCCGCCCCTCACCAGGAACTGCCTCCTTGCCAAGCTGTCTATGTGACGGAGCATCATCCGCAGAAGCCAGGAGCCGGAGTTTCAGCATAAACGAGGAGTGTGGTAAAGACTGCGGGAAACGACAAGCCAAGATTCGGCTGGTAATGAACCACGGAGTGTGAAGCTGATGGGATGAGAAATCCATTCACCTGCAGGGGATGGAGAGTGAGCCACGGACCAGTGCCTTTTGTTCCGCTGCCTTTTGTTCACAAGAACCCGGTAAGAGTGTTCCTCTGTCTACACTATAGGATATACTTACCATCACTGTCTGGACTTTCACCATAGAAGGTTATTACTGTGAGTTTCAGCAACTATTTCACATCTCTCCCCATAATACTATGATATTGGATCCTCATATACAGCTCACCCCAGTATTCTCTACCGCTGAGTCTCTCCTCCGCCATCGCTTCCTATGGACATTCAGCATTCTGCTTGCTTCCATCTGAGGAACGCATTCCCACAATACATTCTCTGACCTGTCACTCCTGACCTTAGGATCATCAGGGAGATTTGTGTTTCGGCCATTACGCTCCGCCACCAGCTTTCATCAGTAGGAAATACCCTGCCAAGGTCCATAATACCTACTACATCAGTGATTAGCAGATTTTTCAATCAATTGTGATCGTGTGAGTTTTATCACATATTAACTATTGCTCTATATGAACTTGTCCACCACTTACAGGTGTAAGACACTTGGTAATGGTCAGGATCACCATTTGCGGTATCTTTGCATATTCAATCAACAGTTACTTTCAACTGAGTATCATTATTTATTTAACCACTAAGTATGGTACCATGGTTATCCCTATTTGATGTTGGCATGCCAGCATGCGCTGTGTCTATGTTGCAGTGATTATAGTCTGTTTGGACCAAGCACTCTCCTACACTGAGTCACATGCCTGTTTGGTTCTTGTGTAATGGGTGGGACATGTGGCCCGTGTGTCCCTGTTTTTATGCTGTCTTTGTCCATTGTTAGTTTGTCCGGTTCCTCATTGGTATCTCTGTCCACTACATTGTGGTGGACTCTGTATCAAATGTAAATTTGTTATAAATTTTCACAATAAAGTTTTTTTCTAATTTTCAGATCTGAGCATCCCCTTTTTGCAACCCTCTGAGGGGACACCTCTCTGTTTCCTCCTGCTTTTATCTTTTTTGCCTGCATTAATTCATGGTTGTGGTGGCTCTCTGACACCACAGGGCCATCAGGTAATTTTCCGCCAGGCCCTAGATGTATCTTGGTCCCCCCTGGGTGTTACCCACTGTGGACCTTATCTCTCCACACCTTCCCCTCCCTTTATTTCATTAACCCTTACCTAGATGCAAGTGAGAAGTGTTTTTAAAGAAATAAAGTCTATGAATGCTACTTTAATTTGGACTTTTCTTCTTTTCTATACACATTGAGCTGATTGTTATATGAAGACAGCCCAGTTTGCTCTCAAGAAAACACCATAGGATATTTAAAGGCTTTGTCTTTATATGCTTCAGGTGAGCGTGCAATTTAGCCACACACTTTGGTGGAAGAAGATTCACCTAATTTTGTTTTTGGGACACTGCACAGTGTTTTTTGCATAGGTGGAATAGATGTTTCCACTTGATATCACTTCACTGGCACAATTTCACTTTTCACAGCATGTTGGTTCATATGCACTGCACTGATTGATGAACCTTTTTTGTCACCTAAAGATAATATATTTTTTCCTGATAATATTACACTATATGTTGTTTATTTTTATTTACATATCTGGGGAGAATATGTCGAGAGGAGACGTCACTCCACAGAGTGGAATTTTGTCACATTTAGTTACAAGTATTGACTCTAATTTTAGAGGTGAGATCACCAGACTATCCAATCGATGAGTGGATGAACTTTAACATAATAATATCTTTGAACTTTATCCTTCTGGACTTTGCAAAATAAGATTTTTGACTCTGGACTTACATTTTTATGCACTTTTTTGGCATTTTGTTTGCATGTATAGATATTCACTGCATTGGGATTATTATTTATACATCTGTGCCTTCTACTCATTTAGTATTTCATTTATATTTGTGCCTTTTGTATTTATTATCTTGGGTAAGGTTTATTAGATTGAGAATTATAATTTATCACACTTCTTGGATTATCACACAGTTTTAGCTTCATCACACACCTGAAAAGCGCACTACCCTTTGCTTTTATATCATTACAGAAAGATCTTAACAAAATAGGGAGTTGGGAAACTGGATGGATATGGGGATGCTTGTAGATTACAGACTTAGCAATAGCATGCAATTCCAAGCCACAGCTAATAAAGCTAGAAAAATACTGCAATGCATTAAAAGAACATACATTCCAGAGAGAAATCTGGAATCTGGCTCTGCCTCATCTTGAACATGAAGTTGAGGTTTGGTCACTAATCCACAGGAAAGACTTTGCTGAATTAGAAAGAGTTTGGTGAAGGGCAACACAATTATTAAGGGGAATGGAGGACCTTAGCTATGATCCATTTCATAGATTACAGTTATTCACTCTGGAAAAGAAGTAATTAAGAGGGGATATAATTGCAGTGTACAATGTACAAATATTTTAAAGTTGACTCCAGTAACTTTAGTAAACTGTTTACTCTAAGGTTCCTTAAGAAGATACCCAGCCACAATTTGAGGTTAGAAGGAGCTTTAACCTTTGATTGCAGAAAGGGTTCTTTATTAGAGCAGTACAAATGTGAACTCCCTCCCTCAGGTAGTGGTAAAAAACTTAAAAAAAAAAAAAAAAAAAAACTTAAGATGTCTTACTAAGGAAGGAAAATTTACAGGTCTTTGGGAATTATTAGAGAATTATTAGAGAATAGCACATGCACTCACATCGGTCAATCTTTGTACACTATGTAGCTATAGGTATGTATGAAATGTCTTGACCTGCTATGAACAAAATCTGATGTACAATTATATTTAAATTATGAAGGGGAACTATAGTACTACAAAAATTAGAAAGTAATAATCTTGCAGTCTGAATCAGAAGCAGCCCTAGTGCATTTATTTTTATAGCATGGCATAACTTATATATACACTACTTTAAGCAGGTGTGAAAAAATGCTGTGAATTAGGAATGCTTTCAGAAATAGAAGTGTTAATAGTTTATTTTTATCAATTAACAAAAACGAAAGTAAATGAACAGAAGAGAAATCCAAATCAAATATTTGGTGACACCACCCTTTGGCCTGCAAAACAGCATCAGTTCTTCTAGGTACACTTTGAAGGAACTTGGCAGGTAGGTTGTTCCAAACACCTTGGAGAACTAACCACAGATCAACTGTATGTTGGGGTTGTTTTTCTTTCTTTAGAAAAAATTTGAGGTCAATCACATGCCTCCCTGATGGTATGACATGATGCCTACATTTCTCACCATTCATTTTGACTAAGTCTCCAACCCCATTTGCAAAAATGCAGCCCCAAATTTGCTAGGAATCTCCACCATGCTTTACTGTTACCTGCAGACACTCATTGTTGTACCTCTCTCTAGCCCTTTGGCACACAAACTGCCTGCTGCTACAGCCAAATATTTCAAATTTTGACTCATTAGTCCAAAGCAGCCATTTGTCTGCACTCCAGTTCCTATGCAGAGTCAATTAGCCTTGTTTCCACAACAGAGGTATGGCTTTTTGGCCGCATTTCTTCCATGAAGGCCACTTCTGGCCAAATTTCTCCGGACAGTACATGGATGTACCTGGGTCATATTGGTTTCCAACAGTTTTGTGCTGATGGCACTGCCAGACATCTTTTGATCTCGAAGGCAAGTAAGCAGGATGTGTCTTTCACCTGCTGCATTAAATTTCCTTGGCCGGTCACTGCATTTACAATCTTCAACATTGCACATTTCCTTCTGCTTCTTCAAAAGAGCTTGAACAACAAATTCTAAAACCCCAGTCTGCTTTGAAAACTTGGCCTGGGAGAGAACTTGCTGATGCAGTATAACTATTTGTGTCATGTTCTCAGTCTTGCCATAGTGTATGACCTGTGAAATGAAACTGTCTTCCATCCTCGCCTTAGTAGCAGAGATTGGCTGTTCCTCATCCTGTTTTACACCTCCTAAACAACTGTTTTTAGTTAATGACTGTGTTTTAACCTAAATATGAAATTCATAATCATTAGCACATGCTTGGTATAATTGGTTAATCACACACTTGACTCTAATCCTACACGCTCTCTTACTTTGCGCAAAAAAAAATGCAAAGAAAAGTGTAAAAATTAGATATGTGCAGAATGGAAAAAATAATTTCATTTCAGATAGATTCATTATGTTACTAATTTTGTTTAATTGATTCATTTCAAAATTCATTTAGTTTTGTTTTTGTTTTGTTTATTATTTTTCTAACGAATTCCAAACTTTTGGAACAATTTGAATTTGGATCGATTGAAAAAATGATCGATTTGAATTGTGTGTGATGAATTGCTAGTTGTTAAGGATGGGCTAGGAAACTGGCCACTGTGTCCTTAACATCTGATGAGTCATCAGCTGTCAGCGGGCTTCCCCAATGACAGATGACATGTAAAAAAAAAGCAATTAAAATTACAGAAAAAAAACAGCATGCCCCTCCCCACCCCAATCCATACCAGGCCCTTTGGGTCCGGTATGGATTTTAAGGGAAACTCCGTGACAAAATGTAAAAAAAAAAATAGTGTGCCCTTCCCTTCCCCCTAAGACCCATACAATACCCTTATCTGAGGAAGTGGCCCAACAGGCCACAAAAGGGGGGGAATGAGTGATAGGCCCCCTCCTTAACCATACCATGGCTGGTCTGCAGACAGGGGGCTTATAAGAATCTGGAAGTCCTCTTTAACAAGGTGGCCCCCAGATCCCGGCCCCCCTATGTGAATGAGTATGGGGTAAAAAAATGAATATACAAAACAAAATAAATATATTTCTATGAAATTTGTTACAATTTCATTCAGAGATTTGGATAAATCTGAATCTCCAAATAAAGAAAAATGTGTCTGAATTTATATTTGAACTGAAACAAATTGCACATGTCTAGTAAATTGATGCTGGTTTGAAACCAAGGTGTAGTCATACCAAATATTGATTTGATTTAGATTTTTCTGTTCGATTACTTTGCATTTTATAAATTGTTAAAATAAATATATAAAATATTTATTTTCAAAAGCACTCGTACGTTATATAATTTCTTTACACCTGCACAGTACACCTTTGCACAGTACTGTATATCTATCTATCTATCTATCTATCTATCTATCTATCTATCTATCTATCTATCTATCTATCTATCTATCTATCTATCTATCTATCTATCTATCTATCTATCTATCTATCTATCTATCTATCTATCTATCTATCTATCTATCTATCTATCTATCTATCTATCTATCTAGTATATGGACTTGCATGCCCTGCTGTCCTACTGCAGTAACGCAGTATAGCAGCACTATAGTGGTGTTTGTTCTGCTTTTTCATTTAAAGAGCAATTCCAAAACATGTGTAAAACAATACTTGGCTTGCTAATAATATCTAGCAAGCATTGTGGCTGTATTAAAATCAGCAACTCAATTCAATTTATCCACATTATGAGTTTCAATTTATACTCAGCAAGATGTTCACAGTGTCTTTATGGATATGGTTCAGGGCTGGTCAATATCCCTCTCTAAGAACTGCAGAGAAGGAAGTTGTAAGGAATCAAGAAGCACTTGACCAGCATTTTGCCAAATTAGATTTAGAACCTCTCAAAAAGTAAGGATTCTGGTAGCCTTAGGAATTTATTAAACAAGTCAGCTAAATACAGAGCATGAATGGCAGAATGAAACTTGACAACACAGCAGGTCATCTATGCTAATCAGCATTTATTTCCCCAGCAGAGGAACACTAGCAATGAAGGTAGCCATCCATAGGGTCAATAAAGGCCCACCATTGACTGTAACAAAGTGCAGAAGCCCTTGGTTTTGTACTACGGCATACTACAAACAGGTGGCAACATAGCATAAGGACTGCACACAGAAAACAAAAAATTGGCCGATAGGAACATAAATAAACATAAATAAATAAATCACCGGGACCAGATGGCTTGCACTCAAGGGTTCTTAAAGAGCTTAGCCAGGTGATTGCCAGACCATTATTCTTGATCTTTAAGGATAGTCTACAGACGGGTATGGTGCCAGCTGATTGGAAAAAAGCCAACGTGGTACCAATATTTAAAAAAGGGCCGAGATATATCCCGGGTAACTATAGGCCGGTCAGCCTAACATCAGTAGTCTGCAAGATTTTGGAGGGGATGTTAAGGGACCACATACATTTAGTAATGAAAACGGTATTATTAGTAGTAATCAGCATGGATTCATGGAAAATGGTTCTTGCCAAACCAATCTATTAACCTTCTACGGTTAAGTGAGCTGCCACCTAGATAAAGGTAAACCTGTGGATGTGCTGTATCTGGACTTTGCAAAGGCCTTTGACACCGTTCCCCACAAACGCTTACGGTACAAACTAAGGAATGTAGGTATGGACCATAGGGTGAGTACCTGGATAGAGAACTGGCTCCAGGGGAGAGTCCAGAGGGTGGTGATAAATGGGGAGTACTCGGATTGGGCGGGTGTGGAAAGTGGGGTCCCCCAAGGTTCTGTCCTGGGACCAATCCTGTTTAATTTATTCATAAATGATCAAGAGGAGGGGATATCTAGTACAATCTCAGTATTTGCGGATGATACTAAACTAAGCATGCCAATATCTTGGATGTATGATGTGGAAACCTTACAATCGTACCTAAACAAAATAATGGGGTGGGCAACTACATGGCAGATGAGGTTTAATGTTGAAAAATGTAAAGTAATGCACTTGGGCATCAGAAACACGAAAGCAAGCTACTCACTGGGGGGGAAACCTCTGGGTGAGTCTAGGATAAAAAAGGACCTGGGGGTACTGGTGGACAACGGGCTTGCAATGCCAAGCGGCTGCAAGCAAAGCCAACGGAATACTGGCATGTATAAAAAAGGGGATTCACTCCAGAAATAAAGAGATTATTCTCCCACTCTACAAGTCCCTGGTCAGGCCACATCTGGAATATGCTGTCCAGTTCTGGGCACCTGTCCTCAGGAGGGATGTGCTGGAACTGGACAAGCACTGAACTTATTCTCTTTGGAGAAGAGACGATTGAGGGGGGATATGATATCAATGTACAAATACTATACTGGTGATGACCCTAGCATAAGGAACAAACTTTTTAGGGAAAGGGAATACAATAAGACACGTGGCCACTCACTAAAATTAGAGGAAAAACGGTTTAACCTTAAAATACGTAAAGGGTTCTTCACGGTCAGAGCAGTAAGGATGTGGAATTCTCTTCCACAAGCAGTCATATCAGCAGGGAGCATCAATAGTTTAAAAAAAACTATTAGATGGGCACCTTAAAGACCACAACATACAGGGGTATTCAATGTACGATTAACAGCAAACACACACACACACATCATAGGTTGAACTGGATGGACTGATGTCTTTTTTCAACCTCACAAACTATGTAACTATATGTAAAGAAGGCATAGTGCAAGCTTGACCTTATCAGCGTGTTACTGTTGTTTTTATTTAGCCAATAACAACAGTGGTAGGCCTTGACTAGGCTTTATTGCGTAAACTTCAATAGAGAAAAGTGAGGTCACATCCTGGCTGTGTTGCCTGAAGGGATTTCTGGAATGCAAAAAAATTACTAAACAAAATGACCAGTGAGACTTTTAAACCTTACATACTATTTCAGATGTAATTTTAGCTGTTTGCTACTTTAAGGAACCCTGGTTTACAGAGCCAAAGATGTTAAGTCTGTAAACTCTAGGAGTTTTAAAATGTTTTAAAAGTATTCCCTGTTGCAAGAAGACTGGTTATACGCACTTACACAAAATTAGTTAGACTATTTCTTATTAAGTGCAGAATTTCATGATTGCCTTAAGTATCCCCCCGATGAACTGGTGCCATTACAACTTAAAGAACCTTACCTTTCCAAGCAGCGGTTTCCAAGCAGCTTTCCGAGCAACAGAGACATTTAACAAAATAACCTGCCACTGAGTGACTAAAACTATATTTACTGCAATATTCTGTGATTGGCAGCTGTATGAGAAATATAGAAGTATTGCTCCAGTCAACCTATGTTTTTAAAAGTTCTGCAACTGTATTTATTATAAATTGTATTACTACAGAGAGTGATTTTTTGAAAAGTTTTGTCACTGAATTGGCTAACAGAACATTACTATTGAAAATGCTTCAGTTGTAAAGAGTTCAAACTAATAATTTAAAGCTGAACTCCAGTATTACAACCAGTCTCACACAGTTTGCCTTCTCTGATTTTACTGCTTCTCATAGTTTCCATTAGAAGCTGCAATATATACATTATCTCACAAAATTGAGTACACCCCTCACATTTTTGTAAATATTTTATTATATCTTTTCATGTGACAACACTGAAGAAATTACACTTTGCTACAATGTAAAGTAGTGAGTGTACAGCTTGTATAACAGTGTAAATTTGCTGTCCCCTCAAAGTACCTCAACACGCAGCCATTAATGTCTAAACCGCTGGCAACAAAAGAAAGTGAGTACACCTCTAAGTGAAAATGTCCAAATTGGACCCAATTAACCATTTTTCCTCCCTGGTGTCATGTGACTCATTCGTGTTACAAGGTCTCAGGTTTAACGGGGGAGCAGGCGTGCTAAATTTGGTGTTATCGCTCTCACTCTCTCATCCTGGTCACTGGAAGTTCAACATGGTACCCAACATGATAACGACCCCAAACACACCTCCGAGACGACCACTGCCTTGCAAAAGAAGCTGAGGGTAAAGGTGATGGATTGGCCAAGCATATGTTCAGACCTAAACCCTATTTAGCATCTGTGAGGCATCCTCAAACAGAAGATGGAGGAGCACAAGGTTTCTAACATCCACCAGCTCCGTGATGTCGTCATGGAGGAGTGGAAGAGGACTTCAGTGGCAACCTGTGAAGCTGTGGTGAACTCCATGCCCAAGAGGGTTAAGGCAGCACTGGAAAATAAAGGTGGCCACACAAAATATTGACACTTTGGGCCCAACTTGGACATTTTAACTTAAGGGTGTACTCACTTTTGTTGCCTGCGATTTAGACATTAATGGCTGTGTTTGAGTTATTTTGAGGGGACAGCAAATTTACACTGTTATACAAGCTGTACACTCACTACTTTACATTGTAGCAAAGTGTAATTTCTTTAGTGTTGTCACATGAAAAGATACAATAAAATATTTAAAAAACTGTAAGGGGTGTACTCACTTTTGTGAGATACTGTGTATATATATATATATATATATATATATATATATATATATTGTGACTGGAAGTCAGGTAAATCTGTGAATGTAGTCACAGACAGGAGCTACACTTCCACCTGGGTTAGACAAATCACCAATTACTATAGGGTGTCGGCTGCAGAGGTAGCCAGAACTGTCTAAGGAAGTTGAAAGGCCTTCAGCTGTTCAGAATGAGGAAATGAAGGCCTCTATAATTTGTCCAAAGGAAGTCTAATGGATGTCTGCCTCCTGTCGCCATGTAGGCTGGGAGAAGGAGGACAGTCAGATGAGTGCCTCCCGACAAGCTGGTGAGCATGGGAGAAGACCCCCTGAAGTGATGTGTGCTAAGGAGGGTAACCAGTTGTGAAGACTTCTCAAGGTAAATAAACAAACTATTTCTATGTGGAAGAAATAAAGGAATGTTTGCCAAGCAAAGAGAAAAACAAAGGGACAGCTTAAATGAACATGTGCTGTGGTGGAGAGATAAAACATGGACTATTGAGAGTCTGCTGTATGACCAGCCAAGTCTGCCCAACAGTAGGTTGGGGACAGACTTCATTAGATAGGTTTCCAGTGTGTGAGAAGGTATCCGCCCACAGTTTCAAGGATTTATTTTGTTTTATTTTATTTTGGCTGTTTTGAGGCTTGCAATTGTGTGAAGTAAATTGCATGAATAAATCAAAGTGTTGTTTGCAACCACTGCTCGGCTATCTCTCTGTGAAAACGCACCCCCAAAAGGGGTCATCCACGCCTACCACTGAGCTAATCCCTCACAATATATATAGTAATATTCAGGGATATAGCTTCTCGGGACCACGTGCAAAGCAGTTTGTCTTAAAGTGATTGTAAAGTCTCCTTTTAAAAAAAAATTACAAACATGTTATACTTACCTGCTCTGTGCAGTTGGTTTTGCACAGCGTGGCCCAGATCCTCCTCTTCTCGGGTCCCTCTTTGGTGCTCCTGGACCCTCCCTCCTGTTGAGTACCCCCACAGCAAGTAGCGTGCTATTGGTGCACCCGAGCCGAGGCACAGCTCCCTGTGTCCATTCAGGCACTGAGCTGCGAACTCGGTCCTGTCCCCTCTCTCTCCTGATTGGCTGACTGACTTTGATTGACAGCAGTGGGAGCCAATCACGCCACGCTTCTGTCTCAGCCAATGAGAAACTCCTGCAACATTGCTGGATAAAGATGAGCTCAGGTAAGTATTAGGAAGGCTGAGGGGAGCTGCTGCACACAGAAGGTTTTTTTATTTTTTTATCTTAATGTATAGAATGCATTAAGATAAAAACCTTCTGCCTTTACAATCCCTTTAAAAATAAAGGTATTTATTTTTCTTTCTTATTTAGATTCTATATGTTTTATCAGATAGGACTATATGCACCGCATCACTTTAACAGTGCAACACCTTACATTTATTTATTTATTTTAATTTCAATGCAAAAAACAGAACTTTAGCAGCAACACAGAGTTCACTTAACAACTTGCTGACCGCCAGCAGTACATATACTGCCGCAAGTTGGCACTGTCCTGTAGACCACGTGTGCGGGTGCGTGTGCACCCATTCGCCACAGGGGAAGCTGATCTGCGGGTCCAGCTGTCGCGTCTGCCACTGGGCATCCTTCCCCGTGGAGACAGAACAGCGGTATGCCACTGTAAACACGGCAGACTGCTGTTCTGTCAGCAATGAACACAGGGCTTCTGTGCTCCTCCTATTTAGGAACACAAGTCCCTGTGTCCAATCCATAAGTACATCCCCCACACAGTTAGAAAGCACCCTATAGGGACACATTTAACCCTTTGATCACTCCTGGTGTTAACCCCTTCCCTGCCAGTGTCATTAGTACAGTAACAGTGCACATTTTTAGCACTGATTATCATAGTAATGTCACTGGTCCCCCCAAAAATGCCAAATATGTCAGTTAGGTGCCCGATCTGTCCACCGCAATGTCGTAGTCCTGCTAAAAACTGCAAATCGCCGCCATTACTAGTAAAAAAAAAATATAAAAATGACATAAATCTTTCCCATAGTTTGTAGACGCGATATCCGCATCATCCGCGAAAACTGAGATTGAGCTATTATTTCCCATCCTCTATATAATTTATGAATAAATTAAACAGAATTGGTGGTCCCAGGACAGAACCTTGGGGTACCCCACTTACCACATTATTTATCATCACCCTTTGGATGCGCCCCTGTAACCAGTTTTCTATCCAAGAACAAACCTTATGGTCAGTGCCTGCAGACCTTAGCTTATAGATTAAGCATTTATGGGGAACTGTATTGAATGCCTTTGTAAAATCCAGATACACCACATCCACAGGCCTCCCCCTATCTAGATCACAGCTCAACTCCTCGTAGAATGTTAACAGATTGGTCAGGCAAGAGTGTCCCTTTGTAAACCCATGCTGATAACTACTAATGATACTGTTTTCCTCAGCAAATTCCTAGATATAGTCTCTTATCATCCCCTCCAATAATTTACCTACTATTGATGTCAAGCTGACTAGCCTGTAGTTCCCCGGAATATGTCTCTGCCCTTATTTAAATATTGATACCACATTTGCGTTTCTCCAGTCAACTGGTACAGTTCCTGTCAGTATGCTGTCAAGGAGTTTAGAGGGAAAGGGGAGGAAGGAGATAGGTAGTAGATTGTTAAGATTGGTAGGGTCCAAGGATGGCTTTTTAGGCATGGGGGTGACCAGTGCATGTTTTAGAGTGTTGGGGAAGATGTCAGAAGAGGAGAGATTGAATATGTGGGTTAGAGAGTGTAGGATAGAGTCAGAGGGTGACTGTAGTGTTTGAGAAGGAATAGGGTCCAGGGGACAGGTGGTTAGGTGGGCGTTAGAAATAAGTTTAGCAACTTTGTCTATGGTAGCAGGCTTGAACAATGGGAGTGTTGATTGTACCTGTTGGTGTGGGGTGTTATGAGGGAGATATCGGTAGAGTGAAGATTTCATCATGGATTTAATCAATCTTATTTTTGAAGTGATTACCAATCTCCTGGGCAGTGAGTGAGTTGGTGGGTGGAGGCAGTGGAGGACGAAGTAGATAGTTAAAGGAAGAGAAGAGTTTATGGGGACTGGATGAGAAGGTGTTAATGAGAGTGATACAATTGGTCTGTTTGGCAGTGTGGAGGCAAGAATTGTATTTTTGGAGGTAGATTTGTATTGACTGACATCTTTGAAAGACTTAGTATTACGCCACAGACACTCAAGAGCCTTTTTTTTTAGATTTCTGGTGTCATCTGTTTGCCAGGGTTGTAGGGGTCGAGGCCTGATTCTGTGTGTAGTGAGGGGGGTCAAGCTTGTCAAGGGTTGAGGACAGGGATTTATTGAAGATAGAAGTGGCTAGATTGGGGCAGGACAGGGGTTAAATTTTGTTGTAGAGGTGGTCAGTAGCAGAATGGAGAAGAGAAGGGTTGAAGTGGTGACAGTTTCTATAGGTGAGTGTAAGGCAATTGGAGGGAAAGGTTGTGGAAGACAGGGAGAGAGAGAAACGAATAAGGTGGTGATCAGAGAGAGGAAAAGGATTGTTGGAGAGGTTGCATTGAACGAAATAGTAGGAGAATACAAGGTCAAGGGTGTTGCTGTCAGAGTGAGTAGACGCTTATACCCATTGCTTTCGGTCAAATGAAGAGATTAGACTAAGGAGTTTAGAAGTATCAGGAGTTTTTATATTAACAGAAATGTTGAAGTCGCCAAGAAAGATTGTGGAAATTTCAGAAGGGAGAAAGTAGGGTAGCCGGGCATAAAAGTCATCAAGGAAAGTTGATAATGGTCTGGGGGGGTTGGTAGAACACAACAATTCTTTCGGAAATTGGGGGAAATAGGCCTATACGGTGAGCTTCAAATGATGAGAGGGACAGGGAAGGAGGAGAGTGAAGAACATGGAAGATGCTCTGTGGGGATGGGGAGAATCACACTCCACCTCCCTCGCATCCATTAGGTCTATGGGAGTCCAGAGAAGGCCACCGTTGGAGAGGTTAGCAGTAAGGATGATCGAACTTTTGAAAAGTTCGGTTCGGCCAGAACATCCGAACTTCCCGAAAGTTCGGCCCGGATTTCAGAACCCCATTGAAATCAATGGGACCCGAACTTCGGTAATCAAAAAACACCATTTTGAAGCCCCAAAACCCAATAAATGCCCCTAAAAAGTGCCTAGGGTTCTGGGTCATGCCCCATTAACTATTAATCACACAAAAATAAAAAAGCCAATTATTGAAAAAATTAAAAAAAAGAGATTTTTTGATTTTTACTTTGGATTTAGTATCTGGGGGGACTAAAAGGTGTGCATGTGAAGTTTCAGCTCTGTAGCATGTCCAGAACCATGAAAAAAAAAAAGATAATTTTTCTGTAGAACAGGAATGTGGTTCAGGAGCCTCCTTTAACTTTAACACCTATATGATCTTTTTTTCTGGTTTTAGACCCCCCCAGACACAAAATCACAAAAAAAAAAAAGTTCTTAAAAATTGTCATTTTTGATAAAAAAGCCAATTATTGAAAAAAAAAAAAAAAAAGAGATTTTTTGATTTTTACTTTTTCAGATTTCAGATCTGGGGGGTCTAAAAAGTGTACATGTGAAGTTTCAGCTCTGTATCATGTCCAGAACCAGAAAAAAAAAGATAGTTTGTATTAGAAAACTTTAAGCACGGGAATATGGCTTCGCTGCTGTAACACCTTGCCGGTTTAATAGAAGGCATTTTTTTGGGTTCTTTGCAGTCAGGAAAAACATCTGAACTTGTGTATAGTGGTACTGTGCACAAGTTCTGATGTTTTGCCTGCCTCCAAAACCCCCCCAAAAATGCCAGCAAAAACACACCTGGGCATTTTTTTTTTTTTTTTTTTTGACGCTAGCGTTTTTTTTGGCATTTTTTGGGGTTCTTTTGAGGCAGGCAAAACATCTGAACTTGTGTATAGTGGTACTGTGCACAAGTTCTGATGTTTTGCCTGCCTCCAAAAACCCCCAAAAAATGCCAGCAAAAACACACCTGGGCATTTTTTTTGGACGCTAGCTTTTTTTGGCATTTTTTGGGGTTCCTTTGAGGCAGGCAAAACATCTGAACATGTGTATAGGGGGTATATATTAACATATATGTCTGAATATATACCCCTAGACATATATAGGTGTGATAGTAGCAGAAATATATTCCTGTAAATGATTTCATTAGCGCAAGCATTTATTTCTGCTACTATCACACCTATATATGTCTAGGGGTATATATTCAGACATATAGGTCTATATATACCCCCTATACACATGTTCAGATGTCATGTCTGATATCAAACATGTCCTCAAAAAAGCACTGGCAGCCCCTGCAGCATAAAAAATGCTTGGCTGGTGAGAAGCCATATTCCAGTTACGAAGCTATTCAGAGAAATGATCATTTCTCTATAGCGGTCACCCTGCTATGGAAGGGTTTTGTCACCCTGCCATAGCAGTCACTGCCAGTTAACCCTACACTACACTACGGTCCCCTTACACGTAACACTTTCCCTACAGAAACTCAATTTTTGAAGCTAACTTAAGTGTAAAGGAGCACACTAACTACACTAGATATCCCTTTCCTCACACTAAAAATAGCTAAATGACACTTTTAAAGTAAAATTAACAGAACTGCTTCCATTCTCTTCCATGTCCAGTATAACAATGCTAGGAATATGGCGGGGGCGATCTTATATACTGGGGGGCGTATTCACTAATGATTGGTCTAGGGACCCCCTAGTCACTCCAATCACATTCCTAGCATTCTCCTGCCCCCTCAATTGGCTTTTGCTAATGGTTCTGGTCCAATCACGGCTTTTAAAGCCCATTTCCTGAAGCATTGCATTTTGGGCGGTTCTGGTTGCCGAATTCCGAACTTTTTGGGCAAAAAGTTCTAAATTCGGCAGAACCTCGAACACCCAATGTTCGGGCCGAACCGATGGTGGACCCGAACCGTTCGATCATCCCTAGTTAGCAGGAGAAGGATTTTCGGATTTATGAAGCCAGGTTTTGGTGACAGCAAGTAGATAAAAGAAGTTAGTGACAAAGAGGTCATGAAGAGCAGTACGTTTGTTGCAGACAGAGCAGGCATTGCAGAGGGCACAGGAGAGGGGGAGGCTGGTTTTGGGAAGAAGGGGAATGGATACTAAATTGGTCAAATAAAAAAGATAGAAAAATATCCATGTGGATGAACTAAACTGGCTGAAGCCTACCTTCAATATATAGCCCCTGGTGGGGTTATATGTGTAGCACCCTTGTCTTTAGCAGGGTTTCTAGAGAAATTTTGTTTGCTGGGCAGTAACTAGCTTGGCTGATTTATAGCACTGTGGTAAATTGGACTTCCTCTTAATCTGGGTTTGGCTGTAGTTCTCCCTTCTGTCATTAGGTGGCACTGTTGCCTCTGACATTAGAGTGAGAAATACAGTTAAACAGGCTATGAATATTTATGTCTCTCTTAGCCAATTACATTGCAACTGGTGCATGCTGGGGGAGGCTATTTAACTGGGGGGGTCCAATGATCACTCTCTTGCCACCCGGACCCCCTCTGGGGTGGATGTGTGCCACTATGCTGCTGCTCGGCAGGCCTGAAGCCTGGGGCCTAGCCACACGCCTGGGACTGGAAGTGAGCATCCACAGAGATCCAGCAACCTTTGTGAGTTACCTGCCTGTTTACTAAAGAAGACAGCTGTCCAGCCAGTGCAGACCACTAAAAGAGATTGGATCTAGGGGAGAGAAGTTGCCTCCCAGATCAATCTGAAGTTTCATGGATACTGAAAGGGACTGGACTCAGGGGGGAGGAGTTTCCTCCGAACCCAGCCTGAACCTCAAGGTCTTTTTTTCTGTACCGCTGTCTGATTGCTGTAATTTGTGAATACAGAGTCTGCCCTTTCAAATGTTAACTAAGAGTGTCCTGTGCCCTATCCCTCTCTCCCTTATCTTATTTTTGTCCCGTTGAGAAGAAACAAAACTCTTCTGTTGTTCAAGCATAAAAGTGACTGGCGCCCATCGTTTCTTTACTTGTATCATTACCCACCATGCCTGACAATCCACACCCAAAGGATTGTCTCTGAGGGTCACCACCAGGCCCTAGGAGGTTCCAGGGGTCCGCTACATAGATGGGGGGGAGGTATGTGGCGCTGCCTGAAACAGGTGTGTGTAAATTACCCAATATAATTTACAGATAGATAAATAAATAAAAAGCAATAAATGTATAATAGCGTGACACAAATCATACACAGTAAATAAAATCATGTGACATATTAAAGTGACATGGTGCAAAAAGTGCATATTGGTTTGATGAAACAATAAAGTAAACCAAAAAAACGCTGCAATGTGCAAAAAGTGAATGATATGCCGTGCGCAGTCAAAACAATGCTCAATAAATACAATATACCCCAAATATGCAATAAAAAACAAATGAAAATAAAGTGACTAAGTGAATTGTCACACGTATAAATGTTATAAGGTGACTGTAGTGCAAAAGTGATCAGGTGCACTTCTAACAATACTCATGGACAAATATATGAGAGGTGCAAAAGTGACGAAGTGCACTCAGAACAATAGTCCATGACAGTGAAAAAAATTTTGATTGACTGGAGTCCCAAAATCTTGCAGATCTTGAAATGATCCAAAAGGTGACCCGTGCAGGTAAGGATACAAAGGTGTTCACCTCTCAGTAAAGAGATTCTTCCCCGTCTGTATCACCCCATTTTTTTTCATTGATATTTTTTTACTTTATTTTTCTTTTTTTTGTAGCATCAAGTTCTGTTGCTGCATTATTAGTACCCCCCTTCTGCGTCAACAGTAGGGATAGGCTCTGTGTTTGAGTCGAACGGTAAGTTCACCCACCAACGAGCTCCCCATAATGCACTGTGCTCTTGCAGTGCATTGATTGCTGATGATTGGCCAAAGCATGCACCTGACCATAATGCTTTGGCCAATCACAGCACAATGTACTATCAGAGCCATGACTGGCCAAAGCAGAGTGCCTTTAGCCAATCATGGCTCAGTCCACGACCCACACTATATAAGGCTGCTGCTTACATGGCAACCGTGTATAGTGAGTGACAATAGAGATTAGGCAGGTAGTTAGTGGATAGTGTGTTCAGTCAGTTTAGTGCAGTCAGTGCAGTGTACAGGCATACCCCACTTTTAAAATCTTTTAAAATCTATGGATATGTTGTAGTCCTGTGTCCGCTCTCGGTGCGCCCCAAGTTTGTTGTCCCTGTCACTTATGGTTTGTGAGCAGTGTCATGTCAAGCTGACAAATATTTCCCATAGATGCCAATGTCAGACAGGGAGCAGTGCCATGTCAAGTTGACCAATATTTTCCATAGATGCCAATGTTAAAGACAGGGAGCAGTGCCATGTCAAGCTGACCAATATTTCCCATAGGTGCCAATGAGCACTGAAATTGTGATGGATAAAAGAGTGCGTCTGTCCACAGACTCTGTTAACCAGCTGACATTTATCAAAATGAATCGGTCCTGGAGCAACAGCAGCTATCAAGCCCCCGATGCTGATGTAACTGATTGAATTTTCTAGGGATCTGGGATCCCTTGAAGACTGCCTATGCTGCCTATCCTATTCCTGAATCCTGATTATGCTAGCTTCCAACAATGTTTTTTGTTTAGGAGACTACCAATACTTAAGGCTCAATTTGTTTGACAGGTGCATGTAATTTCATTTTTTTTCTCGTATTTAACAGCAGGGCCCATTCCTGCACTCAGCAAGAGTAACTGTGAGGAGTTACAGTGTTCAGGCACCCTCAACACCCAAGGCCCAAATTGTCCTTCACCTGTTTGACAGGTTCATGTAATTTTAAATGTTGTTTCTAATGTTTTACAGCAGGATCCGTTCCTACACCCAACAAGAGTAACTGTGAGGGGTTACAGTGTTCAGGCACCACCAACACCCAAGGCCAAATTTTTCTGCACCTCATTGACAGGCGCATGTCATTTCAATTATTTTTTCTCATTTTTAACAGCTGGGCCTGTTCCTGCGCCTTCTCTTTCCCCCCACCAGCTGTCACCTCTTCCCCCATGTCTCCCATGTGTAAAGTCAATGTAGCTGCATAAAGCTAAGCATACATTTATGGATTAGAACTATGAAAAACATCATCAACATATTAAAATTTTAAAGTGGTATTCAACCCCAAAACAAAAATGTATTAAATTGCATCTTACCATTTCCGAGATGTGGTGACTGCATTTTTTTTTCTTTTTTTTTAGGCTTTTTTTCTTTATCTTTAACTGGTGGTCTGGCCAGTATGTTTGTTATTTTTCTACTTTAACTTTTTAACAGACAAACCTGTCTAGACAAAGTATCAGTTAGTGGGTAGGGGACAAACCATTTAACACTGACAGGGGTGCTTGCATTGGTTGGCTTTTTTTCATTGATGTTAAATCTTTATCCCAAAAAGGAAAAAAAAACTGCTTACTGAAACGACTTATAAAGTATTCACTGGAGTTTAGCTTCAATTTGATAGCTGGCCATACATTATACAATTTTCTTATTCAATTTCCTTTAGGTTTACCTTCAACTAATTAGTGCAAGGGCCTGCCTAATTGAAGTACTTAGGTTTGACCTCATATTATATGATTTTGGTAAATCTAAAGGAAAATTGGATAATGTATGGCCGGCTCCATCTAAATCTGCTAATCTAACACCACACTCTCCCCCAGACTGAAAATGCTGATGCCCAAGGGTGTTTGCTTTACCACTTCATCCAGAATGCAGACACACTAAAACAGGAAGTGTGTTACTGACAAAATCACACAGCAACAGAGTACATAGCCCACTGGATTTTTAACAAGACATAAACCACAAAATGTATTATTCCAAACAAATGATGTTACATACATTTAAAAACATTTCACGATAAGTAGTTTGCAACAGTAAAAATATATAAATAAACACGGTTAGATCTACATGGATGAAGATCTAAAAAAACACAAACAAATTGATTTAGAAATGTATTTCTAAATCAATGTGTTTGTGTTTTTAGATTTTCATCTGTGCTTCTCCTGAGGAAGCGAGTTCTCTATCTCGCGAAACGAGAAGAGAAAAAAACAGCACAGATCATCCATAATTGATGGAAGGTTTATAACTCAATGGATCTAACACAGTTTATTTATGCATTTTTACTGTTGGCAAATACTTATCATGATATGTTTTTAAATGTATGCAACATAATTTGCTTGGAATAATACATTTCTGCGTTTTTATTTTATGGGTTGTGTCTCGTTAAAAGTCCTGTGGGCTATGTTCTCTGTTGGTGTTTGTACTACTTAGGACTGAGACACACCTTGAACCCATGTACACCAGGTTCTTCTGTGTTACTGACAAGATCACCATTTGAAATAAGGGAAGAAAAAGACTGGTAAAATGCAAAATATAAAATTTTATAATTTTGGGTTTAATACCACTTTAGCCTAGGTTCACACTGATTCCTGCATCATATTGCAGTTACGTCACATCCCAGCGATCTGCTGCAAGTCAATGTTAGATTAATGACACCCCAAAACAGATCACAAAACACTATGCGATTGCCAGAATCAGGTTTCAGGTGCTCAAGAAAAAGGGTTCTGAACCATTTTTGTTGTGGATGCAATTCCTGTGCAAATCAAATGCGGTGTCTGCAACACACAAATGTGAACCCAAGCTTAATGATGAACAAAAAAACAATGCACCAAAGTTTTGCCTCCTCAAACATCTGGAGAGAAATGACTGTATCTTCAAAAACTACTGATTTGAAATGTAAATCCCCCAAATATATATATATATATATATATATATATATATATATATGAAGAAATGACTGGTCATGTGTTTGCTGCAGTTAAGGAGCATAGTGATAAACGCTATTCTTACTGCTATTTTTTATAATGATTGAAACCTATTTTAATGAAATCTTCTCCAATGCTCTTTCACAAATGTTTGTTGATTTTACACACGTTTATTAAAATTGAATTCACTTATAAAAACACTGACTTTTTATTAATGCAAAGGTTTTAAGTAAATATTGCATAAATGTATCTCTACATTTAAACCAATATCTATTAGTTTTTATTCAGTGTTTATATCCCATATTACTCCTGGTTCCTTTACTATTGGTTAATACATTCTTTGAAATGATAGACCAAAAGACAAAAAAAATTCCAACATATAGGACCAGTGTTTAACAATTGCATTCACAAGTAGATTTTTCCGGGTAGTATATTTTGGTTTCTAGTAAGTCTCCACATCATTTTAGAGTGTGGCCACTGGAAGCCTGTGGTTTATTAATTAATCTGGTCATTACAGCTGTTACATCTCTCAGAATTAGTGATGAACGAGCATTGGCCAGGGCGGTTGGCGAACGTTAGCTACAAACTTTCTCAAATGTCCGCAAACCACAAGTTCGCGGTGGGCCCCATTGACTTTAATGGGAGGCGAACTTTAAAAACCTTTAGGTCATATTTGCAGCCACAAAATACTTACTAGCTGTGCACAAATAGTCCCACCACATGGACAATGTCATAGCAGAAGTATTGCAATTAGAAAAGTTGCCCAAAATTTTTATTTTTTTTACAGCAAAAAAATATTATTTTTTTTCCTAAATCAGTCAGAAAAGACAGCAGCAGATAAATACAAGTCAAATACATATAGGGTTCATTCACACATCTTTAAAATGGGTCCGCATCCATTCCACAATTTGGCGGAAGGTTTAAAGACCCATTGATTTTCAATTCCAGTCTGAAAAATTAGGCATTCACAGGATAAAGAAGTAAGTGTGTAAGATTCTGGTACCTTCGGTACCCTCCCAGCCCATTTCTTTCGCATTGCGTTCCACCATTTAGGTAGGTGGAACGCATATAGCTACCTGTCCCTTTAATTCTCATGACGTCATCACTAGGCGCCGCTCTGAGCGGCTATTTCAATCGCCGGCTTTCACTCACAAGGTGTTTGTGCAAACCGCTTGTTATACAGCCTTGTCTGACGCTGCCGAAGCCTCCAGCTATTTCCCCAGTATCTGGATAGACCGGAGTCTCGCTACTTGATCCTGTATCTCGCTACTGATCCTGTATCTCGCTACCTGTTCCTTATCTCATTACCGGACCCCTCATCTCTCTAAACCAACTAGTGATAAGTACCCCACAGGGGATTCCTTCCTATCAACTTACACTATCTACTCTTGCATACTAAAGACTGTTGCTATCTATGCACTACTATTTCTATCATCTGCACTGTTACATAGATTGCTAGCTCTTGAGTCTACTACCATCTATATCCTTTCACTGAGTTAGCAATTCCTGTACACTTCATCTGCTGTCCCCTACCACCTGTTATTTGTACATGATTGCTAACCTATCTGCATACTATCTATCACCATCTGCTAACACTCCTGAACATTACTATTGAGTGACTATCATTGCTATCACTACTCACGCCTGTCCTATCAGCACATCACCTCTATACTATCGTATACAACCTATCACTCCAGGAACATCTTATCTGAGTGCCTGTATATTTGCATGCTGAGGCAGGCTGGGCCACAATGATGAGTCTGGAGAGTTGGATATGGTGATTCAACGCATCTCTACACGACTACTGAGTGGAAATTCTGCAGCTGCAAATCCAGTTCACTAAACAAACGCCGGAGCGTTACAGATTGCACGAACCTGAAAAAAAAAATGGATTCAGCAGAATTAGCCACTCATGTGTTACAACTAACACAAAAGGTAGATGCATTAATCCTTTCCCTTGCCGAAGTGAAAAATGAAAATCAGACTTTGAGACAGCAGATAGCCCGTGTTTCACAGCTCACTGCTGCTCAACCTCGTGAGCCCAAAATAAATCCTCCTCTAGTGTTTACAGGTGATCGGAAAAAATTTCGTGAATTTAAAAACGCATGTCAATTGCTTTTTAATTTAAAACCTCGTACTTACACTACAGACCAAATTAAAGTCTGCACCACTATCTCATATTTGTCGGGTGATCCACGGGCTTGGGCAGACTCTCTCTTTGAGAAAAATGACCCTCTTCTTAACTCCTATCCTTTATTCTTAGCAGAACTCGCTAGCTTATATGAAGACCCAAATAGGCAGAGTACTGCTGACAGCCAATTGAGGGCTTTAAAACAAGGAAGGAGACCTGTTGAAGACTTCGTAGCAGAGTTCAAAAGATGGACCCTTGATTCAGGGTGGAATGATGCATCTTTGAGAACCCAGTTCAGACTCGGGTTATCAGAAGCCGTTAAAGACGAGCTCGCCCGAGCGGATTTACCTGGCACTTTGGATGCCTTAATACAACTCAGCATCAATATTGACAGGCGACTGCGAGAAAGAAAGGCTGAGAAAATGGGAGTACCTTCTCGGGTTTCGCCCGTTGACCCTACTCCTATGGAGGTAGGAACCATACGCCCACCATTATCGTCTACTGAACGAGTCAGGAGAAGATCTGAAAATCTCTGCATGTACTGTGCCTCCCCGGATCATTTGATAAGCGCCTGTCCCCTTGTCCCCCTTGTCCGCAAAAAAGAGGGTGAGTGTTCACAAGTCTTGCTGGGGGGATTAACGACTTCTTTTTCTAATCCCTATCTTTTTATTCATTTGACCTTACAGTGGGACCACAATAGGATCACCACCAAGGCTATGATCGACACAGGATCTTGTGGGAACTACATTGACACTAGTTTTGTTGCTTTAAATAAAATACCTATTATTTCAAAATCTAAACCTGTCTCTGCTAGTTTTATTAACGGTATTCCGTTATCTTCTGGTCCAATTACCAATCAGACACAAGCACTCCTTGCTACTGCTAACGAGTCTCATGCTGAGACCACCACTTTTGATGTATTACCTTCACCACATTTTCCCATTATTTTGGGACTTCTCTGGTTACACATACATCAACCAATCATTAATTGGAAAACACGGGCTTTAACCTTCCCCTCTCACTACTGCGAGACCACGTGTAACCTTCAATCATATAAAAAAATCCTGTCCATGGTGTCAGATGAAATTTCACCACCACCATGTTATCAGGATCTATCAGAAGTCTTCCTTGAGAAAAATGCTCAAGTATTGCCTCCCCATAGGGACTACGATTGTTCTATTGATCTACTCCCTAATAGTAAACTACCTTTCGGTCATGTTTATCCTCTTTCTCAGGATGAACTTTCTCATCTCAAGGAATACTTGGATGAGAGTTTAGCGAAAAGGTTTATTAGACCCTCTACTTCTTCCACAGCTGCAGGACTTTTCTTTGTCTGCAATAAGGATTTAAGTATCAGGCCTATTATTGACTATAGGCAATTAAATACCATTACGATAAAGGATCGCTATCCTTTACCTCTCATTCCCGAACTCATTGAACAAGTGCGCGGAGCTACCTACTTTTCAAAATTGGACCTAAAAGGGGCATACAACCTCATCCGAATCCGTAATGGGGATGAGTGGAAGACGGCATTCAGAACCAGATACGGATTATTCGAATATGTAGTGATGCCTTTTGGATTGTGTAATGCTCCCGCAGCATTTCAGCGATTCATAAATGACATCTTCAGAGACTTACTTGATGTTTGTGTTGTGGTATATCTGGATGATATACTCATTTATTCTCAGTCCTTGTCCGAACATGTAAGACATGTAAGACTTGTGCTATCCAGATTACTCGCACACAATTTATACGTAAAATTGAAAAAATGCCTATTTCATAAGGAAGAAGTACTATTCCTAGGATACATCATATCTAAGAACGGTATCAAGATGGATATGAGCAAGATATCGTGTATACTGGATTGGCCTGTACCAACAACTCGTAAAGCATTACAACGATTCCTTGGATTTTCAAACTTCTATAGGAAGTTCATCAAGAACTTCTCTTCTATTGTGAGACCGCTCACACAACTTACAAGTGTAAAGAAACCATTCAAATGGTCTGAAGAAGCAAATAAAGCTTTCCGCTTGTTAAAATCAAGCTTCACTTCTGCTCCCATACTACGCCATCCAGACCCATCCCTCCAATACATCCTGGAGGTAGATGCGTCAAATATGGCTGTAGGAGCAGTTCTTTCCCAACGACCAACGAATGCTTCACCACTCCACCGAATACTTCACCACTCCACCCAGTTGCTTTTTTCTCTAAATCACTAAGTAGCCCAGAGGTGAATTACCCAGTGGGTGAAAAAGAGTTGCTTGCCATAAAACTGGCACTAGAAAATTGGCGACATTTACTTGAAGGTACTCGATTGCCAATACTCATATATACAGATCATAAGAATCTCCAATACCTTCAGACCAACAAGACTCTTTCCCACCGGCAGGTACGTTGGTCATTATTCTTCCTAAGATTCAACTTCCTAGTGACCTACACGCCTGCAGACAAAAGCAAAAAAGCGGATGCGCTATCACGGCTAACCGAAGATAACTGCGCCGAAATCCCTTCACTTCCTATAATACCCCATGACCGTATTATTGGTGTTGTTCGTTCCTTGAAGGAAGAGATTCTGCACAGTATAGGACTGGATTCACCACCACCACAACTAAGTGCTGATGCAGAAGGCTTCCTCTACTTTAACGACAAACTCTACATACCTCCTGGTATGCGTACCAAGATCTTGGAATTATCACATGACGTACCTATGGCAGGACATATGGGTATGACTAAGACATTCAATTTGCTCACCAGGCAATTTTGGTGGCCTGATATGAAGACGTCTGTACAAAAATTTGTTTCCTCATGTGACATCTGTGCAAGGTCCAAAATTGACACTACAAAACCATCTGGTCTACTTTGCAGTCTACCAATACCCAAAGTTCCATGGGAAGTTGTGTCCTTAGACTTTATAGTAGAATTACCACCTTCCAAAGGATTTACTACCATTCTAGTGTCAGTGGACCATCTGACAAAGATGGCACATTTCATTTCTATTCGCAGACTACCTTCATCTAAGGAAACAGCGGAATTACTAGTGAAACATGTGTTCAAGCTACATGGAATTCCAAAGACTCTTTTATCTGACCGAGGTTCACAGTTCATCTCCAAGTTTTGGCAAGCTCTATGTCATATACTATGAATTGAGCGAAAACTTACTTCTCCCTACCACCCTCAGACCAATGGACAAACTAAAAGAGTCAACCAGTGCATTGAACAATATTTGCGTTGCTACACCTCATACCTACAGGATGATTGGGTGGACCTCCTCCCTCTGGCAGAATTTGCTTACAATAACGCAACCCACAGTACTACTAAGCAAAGTCCATTCCACCTAAACTATGGGTTTCATCCCACACTTCTTCCACCACGCATACTGCCATCAAGTAACCCAGTAGCCTCTGACTATCTTACCCAAATAAAAGACTCTCTGGGTTTACTTAACACCACCATCTCACATGCTCATAGCCAACAAAAAAGGTACTACGACCTCCGTAGAAGACCTTCTCCTCAATATGCTATTGGGGATCTCGTTTGGCTATCTACGAAAAACTTAAGGTTAAAGATCCCCAGTAAAAAGCTTGGGCCTTTGTTTCTAGGACCTTTCCCAATTGAGAAGCTCATTGGGAGAGCTGCAGTTCAACTCACCTTACCGGCAGGTCTTAAAATACACCCCATCTTTCACGTGTCGCTACTGAAACCACATGTTCCCAACCAAGGAATAAGACCTACCATCTCGCCTCCACCTCCAGTACAAGTTGAGGGCGGAGAAGAATTTGAGATTAAGGAGATTTTGGATTCTCGTATCCACAGAGGGAAACTCCAATATCTCATAAGATGGAAAAACTATGGACCCCAAGACGACACCTGGTTGGATACTTCTGACGTTCACGCTCCCAGGCTTATACGAAGGTTCCACTCCAAATACCCGGAGAGACCAGTGCTATAGGCCTTCCGGAGCCGGTCTTAAGGGGGGGTACTGTAAGATTCTGGTACCTTCGGTACCCTTCCAGCCCATTTCTTTCGCATTGCGTTCCACCATTTAGGTAGGTGGAACGCATATAGCTACCTGTCCCTTTAATTCTCATGACGTCATCACTAGGCGCCGCTCTGAGCGGCTATTTCAATCGCCGGCTTTCACTCACAAGGTGTTTGTGCAAACCGCTTGTTATACAGCCTTGTCTGACGCTGCCGAAGCCTCCAGCTATTTCCCCAGTATCTGGATAGACTGGAGTCTCACTACTTGATCCTGTATCTCGCTACTGATCCTGTATCTCGCTACCTGTTCCTTATCTCATTACCGGACCCCTCATCTCTCTAAACCAACTAGTGATAAGTACCCCACAGGGGATTCCTTCCTATCAACTTACACTATCTACTCTTGCATACTAAAGACTGTTGCTATCTATGCACTACTATTTCTATCATCTGCACTGTTACATAGATTGCTAGCTCTTGAGTCTACTACCATCTATATCCTTGCACTGAGTTAGCAATTCCTGTACACTTCATCTGCTGTCCCTTACCACCTGTTATTTGTACATGATTGCTAACCTATCTGCATACTATCTATCACCATCTGCTAACACTCCTGAACATTACTATTGAGTGACTATCATTGCTATCACTACTCACGCCTGTCCTTTCAGCACATCACCTCTATACTATCGTATACAACCTATCACTCCAGGAACATCTTATCTGAGTGCCTGTATATTTGCATGCTGAGGCAGGCTGGGCCACAATGATGAGTCTGGAGAGTTGGATATGGTGATTCAACACATCTCTACACGACTACTGAGTGGAAATTCTGCAGCTGCAAATCCAGTTCACTAAACAAACGCCGGAGCGTTACAAAGTGTTGGAAATTCCAGGCCCCAAAAATTAGCCCACATAGGTTTACCTGACAGCTAAGAACGTTGTATTCTGTGGCTGAAGGTACATTAGGCATTCACAGGATAAATAAGTAAGTGTCGGCCATAAAAGGCCCCAAAAATTAGCCCACATGGGTTTACCTGACAGCTAAGAACATTGTATTCTGTGGATGAAGGTACATTAGGCATTGACAGGATACAGAAGTAAGTGTCAGCCATAAAAGGCCCAAAAAATTAGGCATTCAATGGACATGAAATGCATTTTATGTCACTGTATTTGCCGAAGACAAGGACAATGAATTGTTGTGGGTGGATGGCGGTCTGGCGGATATTTGGTCATGAATGAAACATGGTCTACTGGTCACATGTGTTGAATTCCTCAGAGATCCATGCCTCATTCAATTTCATAAATGTGAGGTAATCTACACTGTCATGAGCTAGGCGAGTGCGCTTATCGGTCACGATTCCCCCTGCTGCGCTGAACATACTTTCGGACAGGACACTGAACGGGGGGCAAACCAATAGTTCCATTGCAAATTGTGCAAGCTCTGGCCAGAGGTTTAGCCTGCCCACCCAGTAGTCCAGGGGTTCATCACTCCTCAGAGCATCCACATCGGCCGTTAACCCGATGTAGTCAGACACCTGTCAGTCTAGGCGATCCCTGATGCTGGATCCGGAGTACAGCTGTCGATGGGTCGGCTGAAAGAAGGATCTCATATATGAAGTGACCAACAAATCTTCAAACCGCCCTCTTCTTGCAGGCGCTGTTGGATTGCTACCCGCAACTGTCTCTCTGTGACTGGATATTCCTCTGCCAGTGCACGCAAAAGCAGAATGCAGCATTTCTCACAGCAAGGCCTGGAAGTGCTGCATTCTGACCACCCTCTGTGACGGCGGTAACATTTCCGCCATTTTTTGTTTGTACCGGGGGTCTAAGTACGTTGCCAGCCAGTACTGGTCCTTGCCCTTTATGCTTTTTATACAGGGGGTTCCCCTTAAAACACTGGAGCATAAAGGCCCCCATTCGCACTAAACTGGGCGCGGTGTAGTGGCCTGGCTCCAGCTCATCATCCAGGATAATCTAGTCCTCCTTCTCCTCGGCCATCCACGGACAACACCAGGAATCCCAGACAGGTTTAAAGCATGCTCTTCTTGCTCCTCCTCATCCGCCCCGGCACCATCCTCCTCTGACTCCTCTTCAGTCTCCTGTTGTTGACTTGCCTCAGATGGAGTAGCACCCCCTGGGAATTCATCCAACATTGCGACTTCCTCATCTTCCTGCTCCTCGATGGCTTGATCAATGACATGACTCAATGCACGCTCCAGAAAGAAGGCGTAAGGTACGATGTCACTGATGGCTCCCTGGCCGTGACTGATCAGTTTGGTGATCTCATCAAATGGCCGCAGAAGTCTGCATGTGTCGCCCATGAGCAGAAACTGGCGAGGTGAAAAAAACCCAAGCTCCCCAGAACCTGTGCTGCCGCAGAGTTCATACAGGTAGTCCCTAACTGCATGTTTCTGCTGGAGCAGCCTATCAAGCATATGCAACGTTGAGTTCCATCATGTCTGGTAGTCACAAATAAGACACCTGACAGGCAGGTTGTGTCGCTACTGAATGTCAGCAAGGCGAGCCATGGCTGTGTAAGATCTTCTGAAATGGCCCAAGATTTTCCTGGCCTGCCGCAAGACGTCCTGGACCCCAGGGTATTTGGCAACGAATCGCTGCACGACCAAGTTCAGGACGTGTGCCATGCATGGCACGTGTGTTATTTTGCCCTGTTTCAGCGCGTTTAGCAGATTGGCACCGTTGTCGCACACCACTTTACCAACTGTCAAATTGTGCAGTGTCAGCCACTGATCTGCCTGTGAACGCAAAGCTGAAGGGAGTGCAGGACCAGTGTGGCTCTTGGCTTCCAAGCACAACAGATGCAGCACAGCATGCCAACGTCTCACCTGGCATGTGGAATAGGTTCTGGAGATCTTGGGCGGCGCAGTGGAAGAGACAGTAGCAGCAGAAAAGGAGGAGTCAGCCAAGGAGGAGAGGGAGGATGGAGTAGGAGGAGGAGAAGAAGAGGCAGGCCTGCATGCAATCCATGGTGGTAAAACCAAATCTACACGGGTGCCAGGGTTTACATGCTTGACGGCCGTCAGAAGGTTGACCCAGTGGGCAGTAAAAATGATATACCTTCCCTGCCCGTGTTTGCTAGACCAGGTGACTGTGTAACTTGGCACCAACACTGTGTGCCAGAGATACATTCACTTGCCACTGAACATGGCCATACAGCTCTGGAATGCCCTTATGGGAGAAATATTTCCTGCCTGGGACCTTCCATTGTGGTGTTCCAATGGCCACAAATTTCCGAAAGGCCTCCGAGTCCACCAGTTGATATGGCAGTAGTTGGCGGGCTATCAGTTCCAACAAGCCAGCAGTCAAACGTTCGGCAAGAGGGTTATCCGGCGTCATAATTTTTTTTACGCTCCAACATTTGGGCCACGGAAGCCTGCCTTTTTCCAGAACAACGTGAGGATGGCATAATGGAAGGTGTAGTGGAGGACAATTGTGAGGAGAATGAGAAGAGGCTGGACGGTGAGAGCCTGGAGTGTGGCTTTGTGGGTTCTGACGGCGTTGCTCCCACTGGGCTCGGTGATGGGAGTTCAGGTGTCTTCTTAAGGCGGTCGTCCCTAGATGAGTGTTTGGCTTACCGCGACTTATGCGTTGACTGCAAAGGCTGCAGATGGCAACACTGTTGTCAGCAGTGGACACATTAAAAAAAGCCCACACTGCGGAGCCATGTACCGGCATCCTGGGAGCGCCAGATGTGACCGTACATGGTTAATGGCTCGCTCCTGATACATTTGCAGTCATCTTTGTCCCTCCTGTGCAATGCAAGTTCCACCTGCTTCTCCCCCCTATCTGCTAGTCCGTCTCTCCTTCTGAACTCCTCTCCTCTTCCTCTCTTGTGGGCACCCATGTGACGTCCATAGATACGTCATCACCCACGTCATCTTCCCCACCACTAACATTCGAGATCTCGGAGTAGGCAGCAATAGCGGGGGCAAACTGACCGTGACTGACCGTGCCTGACTGTGACTGACCGTGCCCGACTGCGACTGACTGTGCCTGACTGCGACTGACCATGCCTGACTGCTACTGACTGTGCCCTGTGACTGACTGTGCCCTGCGACTGACTGTGCCTCACTGCGACTGACCGTGCCTGACTGCTACTGACTGTGCCCTGCGACTGACTGTGCCCTGCGACTGACTGT
This sequence comes from Pelophylax lessonae, assembly GCF_965119305.1. NCBI lineage: Eukaryota > Metazoa > Chordata > Amphibia > Anura > Ranidae > Pelophylax > Pelophylax lessonae. Next base: position 149,459,448 of record NC_138768.1, read on the forward strand.
GCCCCGCGACTGACTGAGTGCCTGGGAGGACTGGTAAGTATCTTAGCGACTGGTGAGTATCTTAGCGACTGGTGAGTATCTTAGCGACTGGTGAGTACCCCAGGTTTAGTACCAGGGTAGATAGAGAGAGTGTAGGTAAGAAATAGCAGGTCGTTACTAATTATCCCCATAGAGTAGAGGGTAATAATGTCCGACAGGATTGGGGATGCCACTCAGTGCTCCATGTATGCGTTCCTTGATGAACCAATCAAGGGCAAATACTGCTGTGCAGGATGTGTGCGACTTGTTTATCTGGAAGCCCAGATCCTGGATCTAGAAAACATAGTGGCAACACTGCGTAGCATCAACAACCTGGAAAGGAGCTTGGACATTACCCATCAGGCGCTGGCAGGGGCCAGCATAGAGCTGGGAGGAGTTAAGGAGATGCAGGCATCAGAGGTAGGCAGTTGGGTGACCGTTAGGAAGGGTAGAGGGATGAGTGCCAGGGAGGCCAGCCCTGAGTTGATACACCCTAACAAATTTGCAGGTTGAGGGGGATATCAGCTCAGGGGTGACAGTGCTGGAGCAGGCGCCCTCCCCCAGCTGCCAGGGGAGTGGTGGCTCAAGGAAGATGGGGGGGCGATACGCAGGAAAGGTTAGACAGGTTGCTGTAGTGGGGGACTCAATCATCAAGAGGACAGAGAGGGTAATCTGTCGAAAAGATTGCGGTAGCCGGACAGTATGTTGTTTACCGAGTGCTCGAGTACGGCACATCGCGGATCGGGAAGACAGATTATTAGGGGGGGCTGGGGATGACCCAGCGGTCATGGTGCATGTGGGCACTAATGACCAAGTAAGAGGAAGGTGGAGGTTCCTAAAGAACAATTTCAGGGACTTAGGGAATAGATTGAGGAAAAGGTGGTTTTCTCTGAAATACTGCCGGTACCTCGAGCCACACAGGAGAGGCAAAAGGAGATTAGGGAACTTAACAAGTGGCTGAGAAATTTGTGTAGGAAGGAGGGGTTTGGGTTCCTGGAGAACTGGGCTGACTTCTCAGTCGGCTACCAGCTCTTTAGTAAGGATGGGCTGCACCTTAATGAGGATGGTACAGCTCTTTTGGGGAGAAAGATGGCCACAAAGTTGGAGGGGTTTTTAAACTAGGAGACGGGGGGAGGGCTCAGAAGTAGAGTCAGTCAGGAGGGAGGAAAGGACAGAAGGTAGTAGTAGAGTCAGCAGTGACAGTAGTTCCATAACGTCAGTTAGGGGTACTGTGCGGGAAAACCTCAGACCAAACAGGAATAAAAAAAAATCACCATTCACTATCAACTTCCACAAAACTAAGAGGGGTATATGCAAATGCCGGAAACTTGGTTCGACCCCTCACATGACTGGCTGGCCAATATTCAAGGGTATTCGGTGTACCGGTATGACAGGGTAGGAAAAAGAGGGGGAGGGGTATGTCTCTATGTCAAGAATAATGTAAGGGTGATAGAGAGGAGTGATATTATGGAAGGGATGAGTATGGAGTTAGAATCTCCATAGGGAAGAAGTAAAGGGAAAAGTAATTGTGGAGGTTTGCTATAGGCCACCCAACCAAAGGGAGGAGGTAGAGCTGGAATTTATATCACTGCTGGGTAAAGTGGCAAAACTGGGATCAGTCATCATATTGGGGGACTTCAATTATCCCGACATTGACTGGGAAGAGGGGACTACACACTCACAGAAGGCCCATCTATTCATGGAAACGTTACAGGACAACTACATGTCTCAGTTGGCGGATTCTCCTACTAGAGAAAATGAAGTCCTGGATCTACTGATCACTAATGACCCAGACCTAATCTTGGAGGTAGAAGTCCAGGACAACCTGGGCTCTAGCGATCACAAGATGATCACATTTAGCGTAAATAACAATATAACAAGGCAAGAAGGGAACATAAGAACCCTAAACTTCAGAAGGGCAAACTTTCCCAAATTGTGCTCAATGATGGAAAGGGTAAACTGGGACAAAACCCTGGGTACACTGACCACGGAGGAAAAATGGGAATGCTTTAGGAACATATTAAACAAAAGCATCTCGCAATAGATTCCTATGGGAAATACATTTAGAAGAGACAAAGCCAAACCTGGCTGGCTAAACCGTAATGTTAAAAAACTTATTAGGGGAAAAAAAATGGCCTTCAAGAAATATAAATCAGAGGGCAAAGTATCGGCTTTCCAGCAATGCAAGGAGGCAAATAAGAAAAGTAAATACGAAATCAAAATGGCTAAAATCAGCTTTGAGAGACAAATAGCGGAGGATAGTAAAAGGAACCCAAAGAAATTCTTTAAATATATCAACAGCAAAAAAAAAACTAGGGCAGAGTATGTTGCACACATAATTAACGATGATGGGAGGATGGTTACAGAGGACACTGAAAAAGCAACCGTGCTGAACACTTTTTTCTTGTCAGTCTTTACACATGAAAAGGAGGGGTACACTGACCATGACTACATGGTTAGTAGTAATACACAGGACTTGCCGCTATGGCTAACAGAGGGTGAAATCAGGAAAAGGCTGGATAAAATTAACACAAATAAATCACCAGGCCCGGATGGCGTAAATCCGAAAGTACTCAAAGAACTTAGTAAGGTTATATCTAGACCACTGTTCGTGATCTTTGCTGACAGTATTATGACAGGAAATGTACCAGGGGATTGGAGGAAAGCAAACGTGGTACCAATATTCAAAAAAGGGCAAAGGCATGTCCCGGGAAATTATAGGCCTGTCAGTCTGACATCGATAGTATGTAAACTTCTGGAGGGGATGATAAGGGACTATATCGTAGAGTTTGCTAAAGACAACAACATCATCAGCAGTAATCAGCATGGTTTTACAAATGGGCTTTCTTGTCAAACCAATCTGTTAACATTCTATGAGGAGGTGAGCTGTGAGCTAGATAAGGGGAGACCAGTGGATATGGTGTACCTGGATTTCACTAAGGCGTTTGATACAGTTCCCCACAAGTGCTTGCACAAGTCTGCAGGCATCAACCGCAGGGTTTGCTCTTGGATAGGGAACTGGCTAAAAGGGCGTGTCCAAAGGGTGGTAATAAATAGCGCATACTCAGACTGGTCTGAGGTGGTAAGTGGGGTCCCCCAAGGCTCAGTCCTGGGACCAACCTTGTTCAATTTATTCATAAACAGCATTGAGGACGGGATCAGTAGTTCTATATCAGTTTTTGCAGATGACACAAAATTGGGCAGGGCAATAACTGCACAGCATGAAGCAGGTATTCTACAGAATGACCTGGACAAAATTACAGAGTGGGCAACGACATGGAAAATGAGGTTTATTGTGAAGAAGTGTAAGGTTTTGCACTTGGGGACTAAAAACATAAAAATACACTTTAGGAGGGGAACTTTTGGGGGAATCAAAAATGGAGAAAGATCTGGGAGTCTTGGTAGAGGATAGACTAGACAATAGCATGCAATGTCAAGCGGCAGCTGCCAAAGACGGCAGAATATTAGCATGCATAAATAAAGGGATGTATTCCAGAGATAAGACTATAATCCTTCCACTTTATAAAACTCTGGTCCAACCGCATATGGAGTATTCTGTCCAGTTCTGGTCACCAGTCCTCAGGAGGGATGTGTTGGAGCTGGAGAGAGTCCAGAGAAGGGCAACCAAACTAATTAGGGGATTGGGGGACCTTAATTATGAAGAGCGTCTGCAATCGCTTGATTTATTCTCCCTGGAGAAGAGACGCCTGAGAGGGGACATGATAGCAATTTATAAATATCTCAATGGTGATCTGAGCATAGAAAAAAAGCTATTAAGTCGAAAGGATTTGGGGGCATACAATGCGATTGGAGGAGAAGCGTTTTAAACTCAGGCAACGTGGGGGGTTCTTTACTGTTAGGGCTACAAGATTGTGGAATTCTCTACCACAAGAGGTGGTTTTTGCGGGAAGTATGGTGGCTTTCAAAACACTCTTAGACATACATCTCAAGGAGAAAAACATTCATGGGTATGAGAGATGATTACGGCCACACACACCTACACAGGTTGAACTGGATGGACTATGGCCTTTTTCAACCTCACCTATGTAACTATGTAACTATGTAACCTCCTTGGGCTGATCTGGGTACTGTTGTCAGACTGCTGAGTGATGGCTGTTGCTACCTCCTCTTCCTGATCCAATGCCAACAATGGCTGCGCATCGCAAATGTCTTGTGATGGACTCAAGCGGAGGGTATATGGTGGTGGTGGTGTTGTTGGTGGTGTCTTTGGGGGTGCACACAGCAGAGAGTGAAGAGGGTGCACATAGAGAGGATGCGGAGGGTGCAGAAGAGGAAGGCTGAGTGAGCCACTCAACCAAGTCTGGTGCGCCCTTTGACGTAATTGAACGCACCTTCTGAAACTTCACACTTTGGCTCCGGCCTATTGCCCATGCCCTACCCCTACCACCCATGTGTAAGGGCCTGCCTCTTCCTCTGCCTGCCATTTTTTAAATTACCCTGTAACAAAAGTCTCTAGAGAAGTGCAGTATATGTGGAACAAGGTAAATAAAACCCCGCTTCAATCTGTGGTATTGGTGGGTCACAGGTTTATTTTTCCAGCCATGGGGACAGGCTGTTTTCTGTTTTCTAGGGGGGGGGGGGCAGGCCTGGGTTGAAACTGAGTCAAGGATTAGTGACTCAGCGAGGCTGGATGACTCCTCCTGTTCTCTGGAACATTGAACAGTTCTCTAGACATAGTGAGTGGAGGCTAGGAGGAGCTGCTCGGCATATTTATGAGGGCCTTGGGCAATCCCCAGCAAATGGGCTGGCAGGGGGGCAGATTCACCTCATGAAACAGGGGACATTAGGTGGAAGATGGAGCACTGAGGAGGCTGTTTGAGGCCATTAAGGGTGCCCCCAGTCTGGGGGGGGTGACCTCAGTCCTGGGGCTGGGGTGCTGGAGGGACCCTCTACAACACATGCAGAAATCCTTTCCTGGAGGCATGGGAGCAAGTGAAAGGACAGCAGGAGCAGGTCAGCATGCCCGGGAGATCTCTTGAAAGTCAGCCTGGTAGGCTGGTAAGCGTCAGTCTGGAGGACTGTGGAGAGAGTGTCAGTCTGGAGGACTGTGGGGAAAAGTTAGCCTGGAGAGCCGGTGAAAGGGGCAGCTGCAGCCAGGTGGGTTGGCAGTGCCCGAAGAGGTAGTGCTTGGATCAGTGACCACAGAGAGAAAGTGCTGGGAAAGTGTGAGCTGTGTCACCCTATCTGCTCTCAAGTATATGGGCTACGAGTCCATGCCTGCAAAGGGCCTTTGCTGCAAAATTATTAAAGGATGACGTAGCTGTGTTCTGCAAGCAAGAGTGTGCTGGAGGAAGAAGAGGAGCTGTATATAGGTCTGTATATAGGAAGAGTTGTCCCTGAAGTTTGTTTGAAGTCAAATGGGCATCCCATAACCTCTCATCCCTATCCAAATTATATCCTCCAATAAAACAAAAAAAAACAAAGTAATTGACTTTTTTTTTACTCTGGAGTGACTATGGAAATTCAGTGTGCCTGGCTGTGCACACTGAGTGGGGAATCCCAGATAATCTGCGGCACTTAAGGAGGTGCGCTACATTCAGTCTCCATGTCCTCGCGCCTGCCAGTGGAAAAGTTTGGGGGCAGCTCACCCAGTCCAATTTGCTCCTGCACAGCTCTCCTAAATGGAAGGCGCCAGGTAAGCAATTCTGAGAAATAACATCAGGCATGCTGGGCTTTGCTTACATCTCCAGAAAAAAAAATCTGGAAATGTAGTGATTCCGGTAATGACCCAGCAACTAGTATCAGCCAGTAGCTGTTGATAGAAATTTTTTCCAGATCCAGCAAAACATACAGCATAGAAGGAGATATTCACTCTCCTGAGGACACTATGCATAACTGAGCAGGTGTGAGGTATTAGGGATTAAAGGGGTGGCCCTTCATTTTCAATGCACCTAGTGTCGTAAGCAATAATAAAACCCTAAGATGCTTAATTAACATCAAGTTGTGTCCCTCAATGGATGACAGAAAAGCTAATAATAGAAAAGATGAAAAATATTTTGAAGGTTGGTTTTAAAAAAAATAGAGATATTTTGCACAGTTTCTAGAAGGACTTAAAAGGGCACACAGTTTTGAATCGGTTCAGTAACAATAGTTTCATGATTCTCAGGAATATATAGATTGCCCAGAAGCTGCACTTAACATTAAAACTCATTTAAATAATGGCTCTCAGAAGACTAAACTGAATGGGCATATTTGCATAATTAAAAGTGGTGCTAACATGTATTTCCCTTTCCATGGAATTAAAAATGCTCATATTGTGATGTTGAATAGCATGCCAGTTGAATAAAAGCTGTAATTACAGAACAATACATTTTTGTGTATTTATTTCTTTAAAGGCATTTTTTTATTCAAACTCTGCAGCTGTAAATTAATACTTAAGGTGTATCTTAAGTCAATTTTTTTAATATTTATTTTAGACATATTAGAGAAGTGTTAGAACTTTGTTTGGTTTATATTGCTGTTTAAAGCAGAGCTTCAGTCTCCTTGTCAGTTTTCCCCAAAAAGCACCCCTGTGATTCTCTTTATTCGCCCAATATAAACAGGATACTGGTAGAAGTGTATTTCTTATTCTTACTTACAATTATGATATTTATCACAGGATCCCGGCAGACAGGCAGTGGTCAATATAAGAGTGGGCATTTGAAGACCGCTCCTACAGCTTCAAGGACTCCATGCAGCTGGCTACCCAGCATGCATGTCCCGATCAATGGCGGCAGTGAAAGTTCCTGCCCCGTTGCTAGGGCAACCTGTTAATTAAGACAGAATCTGGAAGGAAGTCAAGTGCGGTTAGAAGATTCCTGGGATAGATGATGCAGACATCCCAGGAGTCCAAGCAAATCACCAAATGATGAAACCGCCTAGGTGGCCAGGATCAGAAGTGCAGACTATATAAAGAATAAAAAGTATTTAGAAAAAAATAATTATAAAAAATGATTGCCATTACAGACTGTTCTACACGTGGGCATTGTGTTTCAAGGAACTTGAAGAAATTGGTGGAACTCCGCTTTAAGTCTCTGCTGGGAGGATTCACTTCTTTTGTTTGTCCTAGTGATAATTGTCACAGAGTGAAAAATTCAAGGCAAATAAAAATAGAGGAAAACATTTCTATTGAGGATGTCTGTTCAGGTGACATATTATTGAAAGAAAAATGTTTTCCTCACTCTGCAGAGATTTCCTCTCATTTCCCATCGTGTCTCAGGACATGAACTGAAAGAAAATCTCCCCAATGGGACAAAGAGAGTGAAAAAAAAATCAAAATTAAAAAGTATTTGCTTTAAGTTGATAGTAAATGGTAAAGAACAAATCTTGGAATATGTTAAGAATTTAATTCAACCATTCAACATGGATTAAAAAATATATATTTTTTATTTCTCTCTTTCTATCAAAACTACAGGTTTCATTCAACATTACAATGTTACTAAACCCACAACAGTAAAATCAGTCTGTGTAAGCAGTAAAGAATGCTTGTTATACACACTGTGGAACCTAAGAGGTTAATGCTCTGCATTGTGTAAAAAGGCTGTTTGATTCTGTCTCCTCTGATCCACCCCTTCTTCAACTGTCCTCAATCCATCTCCTGATAAGACAGAGCCTTTGGAGTCACTCTGCACATGCTCATTTTGGTGTGTGTTGCCAGAGTTGTTGTTTTTTTTTCTTGTGATCAGCACAGGGCCAATCAGCACTGTCCAGACAGAGGGTCAGGGGTCCTTCAGCCTCATAGGATAGTCAGAGGAGAATGAAAACTCCTACAAGCTTTACCCAGACACTAATAGAAGTCAAAAGACTGACAAATGAAGGGTCCTGGTTTAGTAACACTTTAATTAAAAAATATATCATATTCTTTCTGGACAAAAGACATTGGCCAGCTGGGTATAACACTTCACACTTCCATGATTTTGGGGTCCGTTTGCAGTAAATAAAAAAAAAATCCATTAAAAAAAAAAAAACATAATATTTATTAAGAGACACAAGCTCGGATGTAAATCAGAGACCATTGGGATGTTCAAAAACAGTACAATGTAGGAGCGTCCAACACAGCAGGACCTGTAGGACCTTAGCATCATCTGAAGCCTGCATTTCCCCCTGATAAAACTTATGCCAGTAGCCCAAAGGAACACTGATCTGGTAAAGTGTGCCTTAGGAGGAAAATCTTATCCTTAAAGTGGTACTAAAGTCTATATTTTTTCTTTAAAAATACCAAACATGTTATACTTACCTGCTCTGTGCATTGGTTTTGCACAGAGCAGACCATATCTTTAGCTTCTCGGGTCCCTCTTTGGTGCTCCTTTCCCCTCCCAACTGTTGAGTACCCTCACAGCAAGCAGCTTGCTATGGGGGCACCCGAGCCAAGCCACAGCACTGTGTGTCCATTCAGACTCTGAACCGAGGTTCAGCCCCACCCCTTCTCTCTCCTGATTGGCTAACTGACTATGATTGACAGCAGTGGGAGCCAATGATGCCGCTGCTGTGTCTCCCGGACAGCCGAGTCTCTCCTGCAACATTGCTAAATATAGATGGACTCAGGTAAGTATTAGGGGTGCTGAGAGGAGCCGCTACACACAGAAGGTTTTTTTATCTTAAAGTATAACTAAAGGAAAAACTTTTTTTCAGATGTGGATGGGTCATTTCGATGAAGTGCAGAGGTATTAGAATACCTGCCAGTTTGTATTGCTGTCTGTGCACCTGTTAAGGAGATTCACCCTCTCTAGCCCTGTTTACCATTATCATTGAAAGTAAAAGAAAATCCCAAATGTTAGGTTGTCCTTAAAAAAGTAATAGAGGGGACATTTTCCTTTGGGGACATTAGTTCTGGTGACCAGGGGGTCTCCAGGGAATTTTCGTAATTTGCACGGATTTTCTATCACTTTCTGTTTGGCTATGGGACAGGAAATGAAGGGAAATCTCCCCAATAGGACACAAATATTGAAAAAAATATCTTGCAGGGGTTATAACCCTCCGTTGCTCTGTCCAAAATGAAAAAAAGGTTTTGCCTATAGTTCTACTTTAATGCATAGAATGCATTAAGATAAAAAAAAAAAAAACCTTCTGCTTTTACAACCACTTTAAGCCTATAAGCATGTACAATGACTTGACTGACAATGACTACAATGACCAGCGAAGTCACCGAGATATGGTGGAGCAAGAAGCAGGTTGTCCCCTATGGGGACCCTCAAAAAATTGAGACTGTCTAAAGGAAAATGTAGCTGTATGATAAAAATGAACAGTTCAAATAACAACATATATATTTTGTTAGGATGCACTAGGGTCAAAGGCATGAAAGAACAATCTCCTGGTTAATGTGGAGAGAAGAACTCACCTTAGAGAGAAAGGAGGCTCAGGCCTCAAAACAACTTTGTCTTTCTGTGAAATAGGAAAAGATTCTTTATAATATAAATCCACTAATTCAGAAACACACTTTGCAGAGATCATGTCAATTAAAAAAATCTTGTGTGTGAGAGTCAACAGCAGAATATCTCTAATAGGCTTGAAATTAAGTCTTTAGGACCAGAGAGAATCAGTCTGATTTCCCACAGAGTCATTGGAGGTTGTACAGATGGGACTGACTATATAAGCGATGTCTTGTGCAAAAGCATATATACTGCGGCAGGGCAGCCAGCTGCCCAAAATCACGTATATGTACGTGATTTTGTGCCTTCAATCTGGGGCACGCCACTGGAGCACCACTGCCGCTGTAATTGGAAACAGCAGGAGTCAATTGGCGGGCCCAGCGGCCACAAAGTCATTTGGAGGAACGGCCAAACAGCGGTCTGCCTATGTAAACAAAGCAGACTGCTTTTCTGAACGTGCATACTTTTAGTCACAATCGCGAAAGCAAATTCACTATAGGTGACAGAAATCAGCAGTCGTGGTAAAAGTGCGACTATTGTACATGAAAATAATGTTTAGAGCATGATGAGAGAGAGGAGAGGGAAGAGAGAGAGACCCTGTTTCCTGCAATTCTATCAAAATGGAGAATATACTCATGTACCAGGACCCGGTTCTCTGGGAGGGAGAAATTGGGAAGCTGAAGGCAACAGGACACGTTGGCTCTCCCAGAAGTACCCTCTCAAGGGCTGGAAGGAGCAGCAGCATGCCCAGGTGGTGGAGAACCATCACCTGTAGTTTCCACCTATCTGCACACTTCTGGCAACAACTGGAGCCTCCCTCACACCAGAGCCAGACAACTTGCCCACCTGGGCCGCCCTAGCCCCAGTGGCCACCCCTAAACCCCCTACTTCCCCTCCCCCCCTACTTCCAAATCTTGGGGGTGACATGGGCGGACCAAGTGGGCAAGTAGTCTGGCTAAGTGTTAGCACCAGCAGAAATAGGGAACTTGGCCAAAATCTGCAAAGCAAACAGACAACACATAGTCAGTTGCAGAACATTAATGACCAAAGCGCACTTTAGGAACAGAACTCCAGGAAACTCTGCAAAGGAAACAGAAAAATGAAGAGGTCAGTCCCCAAACTTAAAAGGCCACATCACTCTTCAGGAGCAGACACTTACCAAATGCACAACCAAAAGAAAAAATAGCAGATCTGCCCGGGGATGGGGGGAGCTTAAACTCTAGAAAACCCTGCAAAGGAAACAGAAAAAACCCAATAGACCATTTCAAAAGGTGTGATTCGGCTCCATTAATAGCCAGTCACACTCTCCTGTCATGCAAATTTGATGCAGGGAAACCCAGATCCAATTGGCATGTGTGAACAGAATCTCAAGATGGAAGAGGAACTTTTTATAAGTTAAAAGAGATGTTGATCAAGCTTTTTGTGTGAGTATCAGGGAGAGATGTGGTTGTTGGCAAGCATAGGTGAAAAAAATGGTGACCCGGAACAGGAAGGAGCTGCAAACAGGAAAGCTGCAAACTGGAAAACAGCAACCTGACAGAATGTGAACCTAATATACATGAAAGTGGAATCACTTTTTGTATTGGTGTACATGTGTGCGTGCATGCCCACAGCTGAAAAATCAGAGGCAACTTAAAGGGGTAGGTGACATGTTTTGACATTAGATAGATTTTAAGTATGTAGAAATAGCATCTGGAGAGACACGTGTCAGGGTACAACATTAAAATCATGGCTTATATCAATGATAAATAGTGCCAGTATAAGCTTGTTACACTTTGCCAACCATCTTTTGCTGCTATTTTCTCAATCCAAAGTGGCCAATATATATCACAATTGGGTGTGCTATGCATATGCATGCTGATTTTGCATTTCTGTGCAACATAGGAATAGTATAAGCAACATAACTATGCTGTACATTTTTAGCTGCTAGTTATATTATTTGTCTTACCTCTGTGTTTTGTAATTATGTTCAGCAAAGACATTTCTTTGCTGAACATAAGTATTACTGAGTAATGTATGCTATTCTGCAGTGTTACATGTATTAAACATTTCCAGGTAAAGCTCTATTACATGACAAATATTCTTGAATATTCTCGTTGTAGCTTTGGATAATATGTCACCACCTGTGTAAAGTGGCAATAGTGAATAGAGAAACACATATGCTAAAGTAGGTTTTGAACCCAGGATCTGAGTCTTGGTAAGTAGTAGATCAGACCACTAAGCTACTTGGGTCAGTCTAGCTTGAGCTGAAATATTTCATTAAAAAAAGCCAATGTTACTTTGCATAAAATCATTTTTTAAAAAGGCAATAATCCGAAGTGACTAAATTTCATTAACCACATAACGACCGCTCACATTGCTGCTACTGCGGCAATGTGGCTTGTTATCGTCCAGCGACGTAGACCTACGTCGCTGGACTCCTCCCCTTGTGGGCGGCGCGCGCGTGCCGCCGGAGGCTCGCGCACGCCGCCGGAGGCTCGCTCCCACTGTGTTCAGTCACAGCAGGAGTCAGGCCAGGGGAGGAGCAGCGGCGATCGCCGCTGCTCTTCCCCGATTGTCAGGGAATCTAGTGTGGAGATCTGCCCGCTTGTGTAAACAGAGCGGGCGGATCTCATAAGCGACAGGCAGGGTCAGATTGCAGGGTTCAGCATAGCTGAATATGCGATCTGTCCCTGTGTCACTCAGTCACCCCCCCCACACATGTCAGTAAGCACCAGGCATACATTAACCCCTCCCTCTCCAATAAAATTAAGCCCTTCCCTGCCAGTGTCATTTTTACAGTAACAGTGCATATTTATAGCACTGATTACTGTAGTAATGTCACTGGTACCCCCAAAAGTGTCAAAAATGTCAGTCAGGGGTCCGATCTGTCCGGCGCAATGTCGCAGTCCCGCAAAAAAAATCGCAGATCGCCGCCATTACTCGTTAAAAAAAAACACCAAAAATGACAGAAATCTTTCCCTTAGTTAGTAAACGCAATAACTTTTGCGCAAACCAATCAAAATACGCTTATTGCGATTATTTTTACCAAAAATATGTAGCAGAAAACAAATTGGCCAAAAATGATAAAAAATTTCAATTTTTCATATAAAAAAATGTTAAAAATTTTGTTATTTTTTCAAAATTTTCGCTATTTTTTTGTTTATAGCGCAAAAAGTAAAAATCGCACAGGTGATCAAATACCACCAAAAGAAATCTCTGTTTGTGGGAAAAAAAGGACATACATTTCGTTTGGGTACGGCGTTGCATGACCGCGCAATTGTCAGTTAAATTCGCACAGTGCCGAATCGCAAAAAGTGGCCTGGACGTAAGACAGCAAAATCCTCCGGTAGTAAAGTGGTTAACTAATAACAGGACATTAATAGACAAATATGTCAGTACAATTGGCATACCAAGCAAACAGAGAAGCAAAATCTGAGGCAAGAACCACCAACTACTCCACAACATCACACAAAGCCCACTGTCCCATGTGTTCAATTTATAGCACACTTGTGCATGGCTAATTTTTTGCGATTCCGTATTTATATGCACATGTGCGCCAGGGAGCTCCCTTAATCACAAAAATAGAAATTAGAAATTCCAATAGTCTGCCATATACAGTATATGATAGAGATATACTGTAAATCTTACATTAAAGGGAAACATATAAATATCAGCAAAACAAGTCACAGCTACAAATTGTTGACAATTTAGCACTGAACTTGCATTTGAGCACAATATATATTTTCAAGATTTATGGTAATTCATTAATCAAGCATGTTACTACTTAATATTCTAAGTATAATTGTACTCAGCTCATGGTTTTAAGAGTAGCACTCCTACCTATAAACACTCTAAACCATGGGTTCAAATCCAGGCATGCCATCACATACAGTACTTAAATTTTAATCAGCCGCGAATGCTGAAACTAGGCGAATGCCGAATTACCACTGCCACATCTGCATGGTTGTTTCTCTAATGTGCATGCAATTGTATGTGATCTAGCAAAAGTATTATTATGTTGACATAAAATAATCAAACACCAGCGAACACGCAGGATGTTAGCATGGTTGGGACTAAAACCCATGACATAAGTAGTCTTTGTCCATGAGTGCAGCCCACTAGGCCAATGTGCAGAACATAGATAATTAGAGAACTCTATAGTCTCCAGGAAATCTAAAAGTTACAGCACATAACAGATACATAACTGTAAATAAAAAATCCATGTAATCTTACGGAATAGCAGACATTACTTTGTAATAATCTTTCAGAACAGCATTCATTAGCAAAAGAAGAAAACAAACTGTACACAATAATTTTAATAAAAATAAATAGCCGCATACGACATAGAACACATCCAATATAACAATGGTTTATTGGCATACATTTACACAAATAGTCATAGCTGAATGGGAAGTGCCAGTTATGGAACCGTGACCGCGACTATGCCGATTCAGAATTCACTATTGCATATGTGCGTACTTCTACGCGCTTTCTCCATTTGCATGTAGTTGAGGTCTTAATTGTCAAAATGGGAGTAATTACATGCAGAGCGACCATTTCTTCTCCTTCTTCTTGGTGAACTAGGCCCTGTGTGTCAGATTTGTCTGCCGCAATGTCGCAGTCCTGCTAAAAATCTCTGATCACTGCCATTAAAAACAATAAAAAAAATAAAAAATCCATAAATCTATCCCATAGTTTGCAGACACTATAACTTTTGCGCAAACCAATCAATATACACTTATTGGGATTTTTTTTTACCAAAAATATGTAGCAGAATACATATTGGCCTAAATTTATCAAGAAATTTGATTTTTTACATTTTTTTTATTGGGTATGATTTATAGCAAATGTGTGGGTCTTTTTTTGTTTAAAGCGCAAAAAACAAAAACCGCAGAGATGAACACATACCACCAAAAGAAAGTTCTATTTGTAGAAAAAAAAAGACATCAATGTTGTTTGGGTACAGCGTTGCACGACCACACAATTGTCAGTTAAAGCAATGCAGTGCCGCATCACAAAAAATAGTCTTGTAAGGAAGGGGGTAGAGCATGCATTGCTATTGCCAGAGGATCTCTGCTTCTAAATACAAACTTCAGTTGAGGAAGTATGCTTGCCAATTGCACATTCCTACAAATGTGGACTGTGAACAAGACTGGAACATGAAGTTCTACTCAGGAAATAATATTATCTGCTTCTCCTTCTGCAGTGATATTCCTGGTTTCTCCCTGATGATTGTTCACTGTGGCATTGTCTGAATGGGTCCTGATTAGATGGCCTTACAACCAGTGGCGGCTGGTGCTCAAAATTTTTGGGGGGGCGCAAAAAGAAAAATGTAATCGGTATTGCTTCGCGTCAAAAAACGCAGTAAAAAATTGCGTGACTTTGAAGTCATGATACAGGCATGGCACAGGTGATGGTACAGGTGATGGTATAGGCATGGCACAGATATGGTATAAGCATGTCACAGGTCATGGTACAGGAGATGGTATATGCCCCCTTTCAATGCAGAGACCAGCGTGTGTGCCCCCTTCAATGCAATGAACACTGTGCTATGCCCCCTTCAATGCAATAAACACTGTGCTGTGCCCCCTTCAATGCAATGAACACTGTGCTATGCCCCCTTCAATGCAATAAACACTGTGCTGTGCCCCCACAATGCAGAGTTCAGCGTGCATGCCCCCTTCAATGCAACTGTGCTGTGCCCCCTTCAATGCAATGAACACTGTGCTGTGCCCCCACAATGCAATGAACACTGTGCTGTGCCCCCTTCAATGCAATGAACACTGTGCTGTGCCCCCTTCAATGCAATAAACACTGTGCTGTGCCCCCTTCAATGCAATGAACACTGTGCTATGCCCCCTTCAATGCAATAAACACTGTGCTGTGCCCCCTTCAATGCAATAAACACTGTGCTGTGCCCCCTTCAATGCAATAAACACTGTGCTGGGCCCCCTTCAATGCAATAAACAATGTGCTGTGCCCCCTTCAATGCAATGAACACTGTGCTGTGCCCCAACAATGCAGAGTTCAGCGTGCATGCCCCCTTCAATGCAATAAACACTGTGCTGTGCCCCCTTCAATGCAATAAACACTGTGCTGGGCCCCCTTCAATGCAATAAACACTGTGCTGTGCCCCCTTCAATGCAATAAACACTGTTCTGTGCCCCCTTCAATGCAATGAACACTGTGCTATGCCCCCTTCAATGCAATAAACACTGTGCTGTGCCCCCTTCAATGCAATAAACACTGTGCTGTGCCCCCTTCAATGCAATAAACACTGTGCTGTGCCCCCTTCAATGCAATAAACACTGTGCTGTGCCCCCTTCAATGCAATAAACACTGTGCTGGGCCCCCTTCAATGCAATAAACACTGTGCTGTGCCCCCTTCAATGCAATAAACACTGTTCTGTGCCCCCTTCAATGCAATGAACACTGTGCTATGCCCCCTTCAATGCAATAAACACTGTGCTGTGCCCCCTTCAATGCAATAAACACTGTGCTGTGCCCCCTTCAATGCAATAAACACTGTGCTGTGCCCCCTTCAATGCAATGAACACTGTGCTATGCCCCCTTCAATGCAATAAACACTGTGCTGTGCCCCCTTCAATGCAATGAACACTTTGCTGTGCCCCCTTCAATGCAATAAACACTGTGCTGTGCCCCCTTCAATGCAATAAACACTGTGCTGTGCCCCCTTCAATGCAATAAACACTGTGCTGTGCCCCCTTCAATGCAATAAACACTGTGCTGTGCCCCCTTCAATGCAATGAACACTGTGCTATGCCCCCTTCAATGCAATAAACACTGTGCTGTGTCCCCTTCAATGCAATGAACACTGTGCTGTGCCCCCACAATGCAGAGTTCAGCGTGCATGCCCCCTTCAATGCAATAAACACTGTGCTGTGCCCCCTTCAATGCAATAAACACTGTGCTGGGCCCCCTTCAATGCAATAAACACTGTGCTGTGCCCCCTTCAATGCAATAAACACTGTGCTGTGCCCCCTTCAATGCAATGAACACTGTGCTGTGCCCCCTTCAATGCAATGAACACTGTGCTGTGCCCCCTTCAATGCAATGAACACTGTGCTGTGCCCCAACAATGCAGAGTTCAGCGTGCATGCCCCCTTCAATGCAATAAACACTGTGCTGTGCCCCCTTCAATGCAATAAACACTGTGCTGGGCCCCCTTCAATGCAATAAACACTGTGCTGTGCCCCCTTCAATGCAATAAACACTGTTCTGTGCCCCCTTCAATGCAATGAACACTGTGCTATGCCCCCTTCAATGCAATAAACACTGTGCTGTGCCCCCTTCAATGCAATAAACACTGTGCTGTGCCCCCTTCAATGCAATAAACACTGTGCTGGGCCCCCTTCAATGCAATGAACACTGTGCTGTGCCCCCTTCAATGCAATGAACACTGTGCTGTGCCCCCACAATGCAATGAACACTGTGCTGTGCCCCCTTCAATGCAATAAACACTGTGCTGTGCCCCCTTCAATGCAATAAACACTGTGCTGTGCCCCCTTCAATGCAATAAACACTGTGCTGTGCCCCCTTCAATGCAATAAACACTGTGCTGGGCCCCCTTCAATGCAATAAACACTGTGCTGTGCCCCCTTCAATGCAATAAACACTGTTCTGTGCCCCCTTCAATGCAATGAACACTGTGCTATGCCCCCTTCAATGCAATAAACACTGTGCTGTGCCCCCTTCAATGCAATAAACACTGTGCTGTGCCCCCTTCAATGCAATAAACACTGTGCTGTGCCCCCTTCAATGCAATAAACACTGTGCTATGCCCCCTTCAATGCAATAAACAATGTGCTGTGCCCCCTTCAATGCAATAAACACTGTGCTGTGCCCCCTTCAATGCAGAGTTCAGCGTGCATGCCCCTTTCAATGCAGAGCGCCACAGCATTGTCCCCCAATAATTGCAGAGCGCCACAGCATTGTCCCCAATGATTGCAGAGTGCGCCACAGAATTGTACCCCAATGATTGCAAAGAGCCACAGCATTGTCCCCCAATCACTGCAGAGTGCCACAGCATTGTCCCCCAATGATTGCAGAGCGCCACAGCATTGTCCCCCAATGATTGCAGAGCGCCACAGCATTGTCCCCCAATGATTGCAGAGCGCCACAGCATTGTCCCCCAATGATTGCAGAGTGCCACAGCATTGTCCCCCAATAATTGCAGAGCGCCACAGCATTGTCCCCCAATAATTGCAAAGCGCCACAGCATTGTCCCCCAATAATTGCAGAGCGCCACAGGATTGTCCCCCAATGATTGCAGAGCGCCCACAGCGTTGTACCCCAATGGTTGCAGAGCGCCACAGCTTTGTACCCCAATGATTGCAGAGCGCCACAGCATTGTACCCCAATCACTGCAGAGTGCCACAGCATTGTCCCCCAATGATTGCAGAGCGCCACAGCATTGTCCCCCAATAATTGCAGAGGGCCACAGCATTGTCCCCCAATAATTGCAGAGCGCCACAGCATTGTCCCCCAATAATTGCAGAGCGCCACAGCATTGTCCCCCAATGATTGCAGAGCGCCACAGCATTGTCCCCCAATAATTGCAGAGCGCCACAGCATTGTCCCCCAATAATTGCAGAGCGCCACAGCATTGTCCCCCAATAATTGCAGAGCGCCACAGCATTGTCCCCCAATAATTGCAGAGCGCCACAGCGTTGTACCCCAATGATTGCAGAGTGCCACAGCATTGTCCCCCAATGATTGCAGAGCGCCCACAGCGTTGTACCCCAATGATTGCAGAGTGCCACAGCATTGTCCCCCAATGATTGCAGAGCGCCCACAGCGTTGTACCCCAATGATTGCAGAGTGCCACAGCATTGTCCCCCAATGATTGCAGAGTGCCAGCATTGTACCCCAATGATTGCAGAGTGCCACAGCATTGTCCCCCAATGATTGCAGAGCGCCACAGCATTGTCCCCCAATGATTGCAGAGCGCCCACAGCGTTGTACCCCAATGATTGCAGAGCGCCCACAGCATTGTCCCCCAATGATTGCAGAGTGCCACAGCATTGTCCCCCAATAATTGCAGAGTGCCAGCATTGTCCCCCAATGATTGCAGAGCGCCACAGCATTGTCCCCCAATGATTGCAGAGCGCCACAGCATTGTACCCCAATGATTGCAGAGCGCCACAGCATTGTCCCCCAATGATTGCAGAGCGCCACAGCATTGTACCCCAATGATTGCAGAGTGCCCACAGCATTGTACCCCAATTATTGCAGAGTGCCCACAGCATTGTACCCCAATTATTGCAGAGCGCCACAGCATTGTCCCCCAATGATTGCAGAGTGCCAGCATTGTCCCCCAATGATTGCAGAGTGCCAGCAGTGTACCCCAATCGATGCAGAGTGCAGCGTGCGTGCTCCCTTCAAACTTACCTGGCGGCGGCGCGGCTCAGCTTCTTCCTCCTCTTCTGTGGCGGGTCCTTCTCCCTCGTCTCGCGGCGGGAACCGGCGGGCGGCCTCTCCTCTTCTCTGAGCGGCGGTGACGGTGAGTGATTGACGCACGCACCGGCACCGCCCCCATTCGACGTCAGCGATATCCTGGATGATGATTGGTCCAGGCTGGAGACTGGACCAATCACAGCCAGGATATCACGAAGGTGGGGGTGGCCAAGCGCTGTTTCCTGCGCCCAGGTTACGCCCCCAGAAGGCAGCCAATCGGCGCCTCTTCTGGGTCGTAACCCCCACCCCCCCTTTAGCCACCACATTGGCCGGCGAACCGATTTTTTTTTTTTTTCCGAACTTTATTGTTCTTTTTGTCTTTTTTTTTTTTTTTCTTCTTTTTTTTTAGGGGGGGCGGCGCCCTGGCGCCCCCTATGCACGGGCCGCCACTGCTTACAACTGAGAAGACCAACATTGTAGGGACAATCTTTAAGGGAACCTAAACTGGTAATAGGAATAATTTAAGACACAGGTCTCTCCAAATTTAAACATTTGTGCACTGTGTAAAAAAAAAAACAATATAGTGTCTTTAGACTTGGGAGCTATAGTACATCATCTATATAAATACATATTAAAAAAATATGTGAATAATACTCCATCTAAAATAAAGCATGCTCAGAGGCTGCTTCAACTGCAGCAATGCATGGTACACATTCAGAAGGAGCAGACATAGTATCATGGTAGTAATTTTGTTAACAAAATTCGGGGTAGCTGTAGATAATTCAGATTGACTCAAGCAAGGGACAATGATCCAGGCTATCAGCATCCACTCAGTGAGGATAGGTTAGAGAATCTTGTTCTGGAGAGGCCTGCAGGACCACTTCCTTTGTGTTTGGGATCCAAAATGTGTGCACTGCAAATGAGACAATGTAAATACAATCAATAGAAAAAATAGTGAAGAGTTCTAATTTTCTCCACAACATTTGTAGCATAAATATTAACATGCATTACCATGTGTTCAATGTGTTTTCGACAACCACGTGTAACATAATAAATCAAATAGGAAAAAAATAGTTTCTTTTTTTATACTTAATTAAAACCTTCCACAGTAACAGCAGCTTTAATAAACAAAATCAAAAATAAAATAAAAATAAAAAAATAGAAGACTGGAAAAACAATCTTGGAAGATGATAGAAGACTGGAAAAACATTGCCTGGTCTGATGAGTCTTGATTTCAGCTGTGATATTCAAATGGTAGGGTCAGAATTTGGAGTAAACAACATGAAAGCATGGATCCATCCTGCCTTGTATCAATGGTTACGGCTGGTGATGGTGGTGTAATGGTGTGGGGCAGTGCCATCTTACTGAATGGGCACGCTGGGCAGTGGCCCGAGGGCCCCACTTGCCCGGAGGCCCCCACCTGCCCAGCGACCCAGCCCCAGCCAAGCATTAGTCCTGATTCCCGTGTGCATCCCGCCGCCAAATTTATCAGGTGGCAAGCGCCTGTCGGCCCTGCGCTGCTGTCAGGCCACTTGGGCCATGGAGGGGGAGCCCACAACTGCAGGAAATTTCTGTCCGCCTCCACAGGAACAGGCACACACAGGAAAGTTGAGTCTGACTCCCATCCGTGTGTGTGTTCACCGGAGCCAGCCGCCCAACTTGGAAGCTGTCATTAGCCTGGCACTGCTGAACCAATAAATCTCGCCTTATCCATAATTTGCATTTTTATTCTGGTGGGTGATGGTGTAGGCAGGGCCCCAGTGCTCTGCATTTCCCAGGGCCCTCTAATGCTCTTAAGATGGCACTGGTGTGGGGGATATTTTCTTGCACACTTTGGGCCTCTTAGAACCAATTGAGCATTGCTTAAATGCCACAGCCTATCTGCGTATTGTTGCTGACCATTTCCATCCCTTTATGACTGCAGTGTACATGAACATGACAATGAGTTTACTGTACTCATATGGTCTCCACAGTCACCAGATATCAATCCAATAGAACACCTTATTGATGTGTTGGAATGGGAGATTTGCAATATGGATATGCAGCCGACAAATCTAGAGCAACTGCATAATGCCATCGGGTCCAGCCCAGTACTAACAATATGTACCTAATAAAGTGGTTGATGAGTGTATGTGTGTATATATATATATATATATATATATATACAGTATATATATATATATATACAGTATCTCACAAATATTTTTGTAAATAATTTACTATATCTTTTTATGTGACAACACTGAAGAAATGATACTTTGCTACAATGTAAAGTAGTGAGTTTAGAGCTTATATAACAATGTAAATTTGCTATCCCCTCAAAATAACTCAACACACAGCCATTAATGTCTAAACCACTGGCCACAAAAGTGAGTACACCCCTAAGCAAAAATGTCCACAATGTCAATATTTTGTGTGGCCACCATTATTTTCCAGCACTGCCTTAACCCTCTTGGGCATGGAGTTCACCAGAGCTTCACAGGTTGCCACTGGAGTCCTCTTCTACTCCTCCATGACAACATCACAGAGCTGGTGGATGTTAGAGACCTTGCGCTCCTCCACCTTCTGTTTGAGGGTGCCACACAGATGCTCAATAGGGTTTAGGTCTGGAGACATGCTTGAACAGTCCATCACCTTTATCCTCAGCTTATTTAGCAAGGCAGTGGTTGTCTTGGAGGTGTGTTTGGGGTCATTATCATGTTGGAGTACTGCCCTGCGGCCCAGTCTCCGAAGGGAGTGGATCATTCTCTGCTTCAGTATGTCTGAGTACATGTTGGCATTCATGGTTCCCTCGAAGAACTGTAGCTCCTCAGTGCCGGCAGCACTCATGCAGCCCCAGACCATGAAACTCCCACCCCCATGCTTGACCGTGGGCAAGACACACGTCTTTTGTACTCCTCACCTGATTGCTGCCACAAACGCTTGACACCATCTGAACAAAATACGTTTATCTTGGTCTCATCAGACCACAGGACATGGTTCCAGTAATCAATGCCCTTAGTCTGCTTGTCTTCAGCAAACTGTTTGCAGGCTTTCTTGTGCATCATCTTTAGGAGAGGCTTCCTTCTGGGACAATAGCCATGCAGAACAATTTGATGCAATGTGCGGCGTATGGTCTGAGCACTGACAGGCTGACCCCCCACCCCTTCAACCTCTGCAGCAATGCTGGCAGCACTCATACGTCTATTTCCCAAAGACAACCTCTGGATATCACACTGAGCATGTGCACCCAACTTCTTTGGTCGACTATGGTGAGGCCTGTTCTAAGTGGAACCTGTCCTGTTAAACCGCTGTATGGTCTTGGCCACTGTGCTGCAGCTTAATTTCAGGGTCTTGGCAATCTTCTTATAGCCTAGGCCATCTTTATGTAGAGCAACAATCCTTTCTTTCAGATTCTCAGAGAGTTCTTTGCCTTGAGGTGCCATGTTGAACTTCCAGTGACCAGTATGAGAGAGTGAGAGCAATAACACCAAATTTAACACAAATGCTCCCCATTCACACCTGAATACTAACGCGTCACATGACAACAGGGAGGGAAAAGGGCTAATTGGGCCCAATTTGGACATTTTCACTTAGGGGTATATTCACTTTTGTTGCCAGCAGTTTACACATTAATGGCTGTGTGTTGAGTTATTTTGAGGGGAAAGCAAATTTACACTGTTATACAAGCTGTACACTCACTACTTTACATTGTACCAAAGTGTAATTTCTTCTGTGTTGTCACATGAAAAGATATAATAAAATATTTACAAAAATGTGAGAGGTGTTCTCACTTTTGTGAGATACTGTGTGTATATATATATATATATATATATATATATATATATAATATACACGTTAATCATGCCTAATTAAAATAGCAGGATGAGGAATGAAGGCAACGTTTTTTCCTAAAATAAATTGATCTTGTCAGTGTGGCTAAAAATGCCTTAGACATAGGCATACTTTGAGATGTGGGCTCTTTTGTTAAAATAAAGGAAAGTAAATAAATTTGTCTTCCGTAGGTCAAATGGTAAAAAGAATAGAGACATAAGTGCACACCATCAAAACCTGAATAGAATAGTTGGATTTGTCTCTGGGATTCTATAATTGTAGTCATTAGATTTTTGTCTCTCTCATTGAAAATGATACTTCCTTCTATTCTACTTTAGTGGCACAGCCAAAAAAAGATTTGCACTCCTCAGCACGAGTATTCACTCAGACTTGTTTCTCAGTAAAGAGAATGGAGGGTGTTAGAATAGGTCTGTCGCTAAATGCTTATTACAGAAAGCAGTAAGCCTAGCTCTGGTGCCTACTGGACTGCACAGTCATATTTACAGATCTCAGATGAAGATATGCTTTTAGTGTCAGGGGTTCATTTTATTTGTGTCAGGTTCTTTGCAGCACAAACAAATGTGCCATTTCTGTATTAATTTGCAGACTTTGTACTAAAGGAGATGGACATTCTGTTTCCTGGTGTCAGAAGGGATGGTTGGGATTATGGATAGTCCTGTCAATGTTACAGTTGATGCATGTACGCTTCAAAGATGTGGGACTGTGGATCACTTATTAGGCACTAATTTTCATGCAAAGGGAACCTACCAGATTCAGCATTTTATTTAACCTTACATCAACTTAGATCCTTAAATTTAAACTCTAGACACAAGACTTTCAGTTGTATATACAGTATTCCTTAATAGCCACAAAATATATATATCTCTTGGCATGCACCAAATGCCTTTGCAAACCTAAATATCTTGTAAACTTCATCACTGTGCTGTACATAGTTGGTGCAGGGATCAGAGCTGTGGGGTCCTGCAAGCTTTGCCCACTACAGGCTGCAGAAAATTACAGAAGGGGGCAGAGAGATGACCAGTCACTCTGCACAACGAGAAAGAACAATAATGACCAATATTTATTACAGGAAGCTCTTGAACAGAGGTAAAATGCCACAATTGTTTAGTGCACAGATGAGGAAGAAATAAGATTCTAGTAAGGACACCCAAGATATATTGAGACAATATTTGCTTATCCTGGAGTTTAGCCCTACATATTGAAGTAGGGACCTTTTTAAGAAGATCTTGCACTCAGATTGGACCATTGCTTGTCAAACTGACAATGGGTGTGCACACAGACATTCACATAGCAGAATGGAAAATAACAGGTATGCCTGTCTCCCAAAAAAGGCAGAAATATTAAAGATAAAACCATTGTTGCCGAAGGTTTAGATAGTAATTTGTATATAATGGTGCTCTGTCTATCATTTGGATAAATAAGTTGAAGACCACAGTGATAGAGTTTGGTAGTAAAACTGAGTTTTTTCATTCTGCCTAGCTGAACTGATTCTCCTATGGTTGAGGCGAAGGATCCCCCTCCATGTGTCATTGTTTTCTAACACGAGGAGGCTCCCCCCTTCCCTCCTGATTGAACTATCATTTTCCAGCAGTCCCATTCTTGAGAAGTAGATCAATATATTGACTTCTAATGAAAAGGAATGGTCAAATTTCAATCCATGTATGGCCAGCTTAACCTCTAACAATGCATGGAGTGCTTGCAATGGTAACATTTCAAATGTGGGTTTCTATAGCTTTAATCTGTTGATGTGGTAGCAAGTCAAACCTTTTCCAACCATTATCACTGTCACTTTTCCTTGACTAAGGAGAGCAAGTGTTACTGTACTGCATTATACCGCTGACATGTCACACCACTGTATAGATAAAGCAGCTCTCACACAGAGAGCTACTATACTTCCATGTATCTCTATGACAAGGTCCATAGGGGTGAAACATGTCAGAGCAGGGTAGCCTCCAGGTGGGGTTGAGCTGTGTTGCTTGATTGGTTGAATAAAATCTACTGAGCTGAGTGACATCATTGATGTGCAGTGTCTCCCTAGTGCAATAGTTCCATGCAGCCCATTGTTCTAGTTTGCAGCTATAACTGAAAGACATAACACCACTGAACATATTGATACTGGCCATTTGAAGTTTGTATATCAATGTTAAAGCTTTTTCCTTATCTTTCATTTTACTTTAGTTGGGCTTAAAAAATGGCTATTCAAATACCTCTTATCTAGCAAGTTGACAGTCATTGATGTAAGGCAACAAGTTGAAACACCACCCTGTAGTTTAAAGTTGAGCTCAAAGCAAACAGTTAAATGCACATTTGAAATATACATATGTGAACTGTTTTATCTGCAAAAGGATTTGCAATTCTTCCCAGCTCTTTTCTGATTCCTGCATCTCAGCCAGATAACACAAACAGTAGAAAGTGATAGTAATGCATTAAAAAAAAAAACTGCAAGGCAAAGCCATAATGTGCTAGTATGCACTACATAGTTAAATACTTACCTTAGACTGAATCCCTTCAGTGGGGCACTGTCACCACCGCTGACATGGCTTCCATCTTTACTTTCCTTCCGGGCTTGTGGGCTCCAGCAGCTTGAATGGCCAAGCTGCAAAGAAGTCACTCCTGTGCATGCACACAGGAGTCACAGCCATGGCAAAGTGCTCTGAAGGAACAGTACAGGAATGCAGTTCATTTAAAGTGTATGCATCAGTGGTGTCACCAGCTGCCAAATGAGCGAATACTGTATCTCTTAAACAGTGCACATTTAGGAGATATTCATTTTACCTACAGGTAAGCTTTATAGTAAGCTTACCTGTAGTTAAAAAAACAAATCTTTACTTTAAGCTATACACAGAGGAATAAAGACATTATTCTCCCACTCTACAAGACTCTGGTCCGACCACATCTGGAGTATTCTGTCCAGTTCTGGGCACCGGTCCTCAGGAAGGATGTGCTGGAACTGGAGAAAGTCCAGAGAAGGGCAACAAAAATAATTAGGGGAATGGAGGACATCAGCTATGAGGAAAGACTACGAGCACTGAACCTATTCTCTCTGGAGAAGAGACGATTGAGGGGGGATATGATATCAATGTACAAATACTGTACTGGCGACCCTAGCATAAGGAGCAAACTTTTCAGAGAAAGGGAATACAATAAGACACGTGGCCAATCACTAAAACTAGGGAAAATGCGGTTTAACCTTAAAGTGCGTAAGGGGTTCTTCACTGTAAGAGCGGTAAGGATGTGGAAATCTCTTCCACAAGCAGTCGTATCAGCAGGGAGCATTGATAGTTTCAAAAAAACTATTAGATGGGCACCTTAGAGACCATAACATACAGGGGTACACAATGTACGGTTAAAAGCAAACACACACACACATCATAGGTTGAACTGGATGGACTGATGTCTTTTTTCAACCTCACTAACTATGTAACTATGTAACTATGTAAGGACTAAAAGCCCATTGAACCTTTTACAACCAAAAATGTTATCTTTTTCAACTGACTGAAATCAATTTTACAAAAATGTCTAAATTTTACCAAAATCTCTTAATTTTTACCCAATTATTGATGAAATAGAACTCTGAATTTCATTGATTTCTAATATTTTTATTTTTTATTTTTGTGAGGGCAACAGGGAAAGCATTGGGACTTTTTTTAAAGTACAGCTTAATTTTGATCAATAGCCATTAATCATGCCCAAGTGCAATAACACAGAGATTTTCACTGTTGCCCCAGGTCAGTCAAGACCATGGGTGGTACCTTCTACCTAGCACTCATTTTGGAGGATTCCTGCAAGTGAGGTATATGGGCAAAGCATTGGAATAATGTTCGCTCGTCTTAAAGTATAGACCTAGAGGGAAATAATCAAAACTGAATTACATTTTACAAAAATGGCTAAAAAGTCATTTTCAGGTACATTGTGTTCTAACATGACTAAAGAATGACAGAAATATGTTTTTTCATGTTGGTTCTTGGGCACAGAATGATGGGATTGCTAATATAGTCCCACCAGACTAATTGAACATAATGATAGATGCTAATTACTTATGTTAATAAAAGAGCAAGGTTGATGGCTGACCACAATGATGGTCTAATGGATTGTAAGTGAAATCAAATGTGTTCATTTGAATGATCTTAATGCATCATTATGGAATTCATAATGTGTTTATGTGGAGAGAAGCAAATTAACCTCAGGTAAGTAACTTATATTTAGAAAATTATTCAGTAGATAAGAGATTGGCTTCCTGCAGTTATCATTTTCTTTATAACCTTGACCAAAAAATTCCCTATTTGAGGTCTGCTGATTTTTATTTTTAGAACAGTCTTCTTATATATAGTTTGCTAAAATGTTAATGAAATAGATACAATTGTTATTTGCATATTTTATGTTTTTAAAGACTTTCAGGTAGCACAATTTGTAGTTAAATTTAACATTAACTATATTGCTATGCTTGAACAAACCATATCTATTCTAAATCACAGTTCAATTATCTTCGCTTTTGAAATAGTGCATTTTACACTTTTTTTATTGTATATTCCTAATAAGTCAGATACTTTAATCTTCTTCTCTGCAGGTGTAATACTGGATATGTTGTAAACACATATTTTACAGTACTGATTCTGTATCTATACAAATGACCTTTATAAAATATTAGCCTATTAAAACTTTTTTCTCCTTCATGTTTAATGCAATATATTCAAACTTTGCAGACTTGGCATGGAGTCCTAGATGAAATTCAATATAACAAAAATGACACAAGATAGATTCATCTTCAGGATTACAGAAGAAAAGCATTACAAAGAGGCCAGGGATGTTGAACTTAAAAAGAGGCTCATATAATTATGGGATTAAAATGGCCATAATTAAATCTGCTCAGTAAGGATAATGTTTGGGTTCACTGCTACCATGGGTTTAAGAGGAATCCTATGAGTTTTAAATTCATAGGGGTTGATTTAATAAAACTGGGGAGTGCAAAGTTTGGTGCAGCTCTGCATTAATCACCAGTCAGCTTCCAGTTTTTTTTTGTCAAAGCTTAATTGAAGAAGTAGAAGTTAGAAGCTGATTGGCTAATATGCATATCTGCATCAGCTGTTGCACTCTCCAGTTTTAGTAAATCAACTCCATAGTCCTGACAAATTCATGTGCACTTTCACCAAGGATAATGTTTTGAAACTATAATGCACTGCAAGGCCCTTGAACTATGGTCAGCAGGCTTGGAAGGGCCATTGTAAAGGCTTTTTGCAAAGTTGGCTCTCTTAGTATAAAAGGGGGAAGGGGAAGCAGGAATCAGTGAGTGAATTGAAAGCTGTTGTAGGGAAAACATATTGAATGCTGACAAACTAAAAAGAGAGAACTAACGTTAAATTAGGAAACTTTTCATTTAATTCTGATTGCTAGCTCTTTGGGCAATAAATTCCCCTTTCGTAGTTGATTTGAGGTCAGTGGTTACTTTTATCTGCAATCCATCCATTGAATTTTAATTTTTTGCAACAAGGCTGCTTTTGGCTTCAAGGTGGTATTTGGGTAGTTTTTTTTTTTTTGTTTTTTATTTTTTTACTTCATGCTGATATGGCTTTTTTTTTAGGGGTGATTCATTTTTTATGTTGTTAAAAGCAGAATATTCACTTTATACTGACCATTAGTTCTTTGACCTCAGTTGAAAGAAAAAAAAAGGTTAAGTGCAAGAACAGTGTGCACCTGAACCACCTAGTATTATACCACTCCCATTCACTGAACCCCCACTATCCCCATAATAAAAAAAAGTTTGGTCTCCACCCTTTAGACCTGCTATCCCTGCCTAAAACTGTTCTGCTGCTGGCTGACACTACTATATCATCTGTATCCTCTTAAATCTTGTAATTCTTGTAATAGGACACCTATCAGCACTCTTTTGGGTTTATTTACTAAGAGCAATTAGACTGTAAACTTTTCAAAAAAAATTTCCCCAGAGTTTACTGAATGTGGTGCTATTTCACTTTTTCATAGAATATGCATGCAAAAAAAATGAAAAAAGAAAAAAAAAAAAAACAGCATTTTTGCTTGCACATAATTGGATGATGCAGCTTCACTTGCAAAGTGATCAATCTGTTTGCCTTTAATAAATCAAACCCTTTGTCTATAGTACATTTTGGCCTATTATTCTGATTAAAATTGCTCTGCTACTAATCAATTTTACACCGATGTATCCTCTGTGGTATAATTATTCTCATAGAAAAAAACCTTGCCTGTGCTCTTTGTAGTAAATTTAGACCTAGCCTTGCTCATTACAATTATCTCACTGCTGGTCAATTTTATATGTCCCAGAGCTCCCAGCTGGCTGCTGACATTTTTTGGCTGGTTCGCGTCCAGGTACTGATCTTTAAGATGATGCCTATCCTGCACATGTGCAAGAGTTTATTCATCATGACATTGCCAAATGGCCTTTTTATACAGTGTGTACTACAGTGTACACTTGTATTAGGGCTATGTTCGCATGGGGATGTAAGGGTGTCCAGTGCATTCCCATGCAAACAGTTCCATTGATGTCTGCTGGTACACGGAGGCTGCACAGATGCAGCCACTGCTCCCAATTTGACAAGGGTGCAGGTGCACCGCCAGAATGCAGACAGTAGTAGCCTGTATGAATGAGGCCTAACAGTGATTACAGTGTGCTTTAATATACATATAAAAATCACTGTGTAATAAAATTAAAGACTTGCTTGCCCAGCACTAAAGACGATTTGCCTTTTGGATGCAACACCCCACACTGCAGCTTTCATTACACATATCTGTAGGTCACTAATATATTTCATTTTATTGCATAGGGATTTTACTGTGTACAGTATACTGTATGTTAAAGGACTGTTGTTTTCTCTGAAAAGCGATCTGCATTTGGATTGATTTTCAGAAGTGTTTGATAGGTGGTGAGGGGGACATATATTGCCTCCTCACTTTCTGTTTTAAGCCCCCAATATGGAACTACTGCACTGCAACTTTGTGCATTGCCCACAGTTGTGGAGAGGTTGCAGTGTGGCACTATTCACTTGAATGGGTTGCATTTGGAAGGTGGTATTGCATGCTGAATGTGGCAGGCGGTGTAACTCCTGCCACAGCTGCAAATCAAATTATTGTGGCCATGGCATCTGTACACTCCAGCTGCTGCCTCTGTAGCTAAAAAAAAAAGAAGCATGGGTTAAAAAAAAAAAAAACTTTTATACCTAAGTGGGTGCAGCATTGGTCCAATGCTGCATCTGTCCCCCACATCCTTTAAGACTGAGAACTGAGCAATCAAAGGCTGCTGATAACTCAGTTCTCAGCCTTCAGTAGAGGAGAAAGCTGTGACGGTCAATTGTTGGATCTCTGCTCCGCCTCTCCAGCAATCACTGAAGCGCGGGCCTGTGGTGGGGCGGGAGTAGCTGGATCAGGCTCTGAGTGGCTGAGTGACGTCAGCTGACAAGGTGCTTTAACCTGCTGTTGGCTGAAAATGGGTCACAGGTGTGCAGAACTAACTCCACTCCTGTGATCCCCAAGAGAAGTACAGCCAAAATAGCTGTGGCTACTATTCTCCTTTAACCACTTAAGGATCGGAAGGTTTACCCCCTTAATGACCAGTCCATTTTTTGCGATTCGGCACTGCGTTAATTTAACTGACAATTGCAGTCGTGCGATGCTGTACCCAAATATAATTGATGTCATTTTTTTCCCCACAAATAGAGCTTTCTTTTGGTGGTATTTGATCACCTTTGCAATTTTAATTTTTTTGCGCTTTAAACAAAAAAAAGAGCGACAATTTTGAAAAAAAAACAATATTTTTTACTTTCTGTTATATAACATTCCCAATAAAAAAAATAAAAATCAACATTTTTCATCATTTTAGGCCAATTTGTATTTTGACACATATTTTTGGTAAAAAAAAATCCCAATGCGTGTATTTTGATTGGTTTGTTCAATTTATCGTGTCTACAAACTAGGGGAAAGATTGATGTCATTTTTATTTTATTTACTAGTGATGGCAGCGATCAGTGATGTTTAGCGGGACTGCGACATTGCGGTGGACAAATCGGACACCTAACCGACACTTTTGGGGGGACCAGTGACAATACTACAGTAATCGATATTAAAAATATGCACTGTTACTGTACTAATGACACTGGCAGGGTAGGGGTTAACACCAGGGGTGATCAAAGATTTAAATGTATGCCTAAGGGGTATTTTCTAACTGTGAGATGGTTGGTTTATGGAATCAACACAGGGACCTGTGTTTCTAAATATTGATTGCCCTTCTGTCTCCCCAGGGAGTGATCCCATGTGCCCGGTGGCATCAGCTTCCCCTCTCATGCCTCTGGCAGCGCGCCCGCACCCCCACGCTCGCTCCCGAGGAGCAACGTATGGATACCGTGATTTCTCGGAGACGAGCCACCTTGCCTCAGTATATCTGCGGTGGGTGGTCAGCAAGAAGTTAAAGGGGAGCAATAGGGGAGGGAGGGGTGTAAAAAAATGATGTCTCAGCTGCATGTTCTTACTGCCCCCCAACTGCAAGTGTAAATGAGCCCTAGTAGTTAGCTATAAGAAAATGCAATTGCCTCCAACCATATTCATCTACTAGCACAGCGGCACTTTAAGAACTATTAAGAAAAGTCCTCTGAGTACATGGGAACAATCAAACCCCCAGTGATCATATCCTTAGTGGAAAACAGCAGAACATAATAACACTGTACCTGTACTGCTCAGTGTTAACATTTACCTGGGTTTATACAGGGCACCTTCAGTCAGCTTCTGTCCCCACCAGCCAGCCTGACCACCAGCTGAAAAGATTCTGTATTCCTACATCTGCCCGAGTTTAACCCCGGTATTTTCTGCATCTTCTGTCTGCTTCAGTCCCCGCCTCCCAGTCCACCCACCTCCTATCAGACCTGTAGAACAAGGTCTAGGAAAGTGTTACAGGTGGTGGGTGGGCAGGGACAGAAGCCGAGGGAAAATGCCGGGACTACATCTGGGCAGATCTACTAATACTAAAGACTTACAGGAGGTGGGCGGCCCGGGAGGCGGGGACAGAAGCCAACAGAAAATGCCAGCCAGGGCTAGACTCGGGCAGATCTAATAATAATGAATCCTTACAGGTGGTTGATGAGTGATAAGACTGCTGGCGGGGACAGAAGCTAAAAGCTTTGGTCCTGTCACAGAAATAAAGGATGATCTGAGGCTTCCACCCCACCCCCCTCAACACTGCGCCCAGGGCAGGTGTCCCTTGCCCCCCCCCCCCCCTTGTACCGGCCCTGAATGAGCACATCGGAATTCAGAACTGTGTTGTCATGTCAAAAAAGAAATGTAGTAGCAGATTCTATTTGCAGCATATCAGCAGGTTATTTTCTGTACTTGCAGCATGTTTAAAAGGATAAAACATGTAGAACCGTGCATGCATTTCAGAGATGTATTGTATTTTTCTACCTTGACATATACTTTTACATATACTTTAGACAGCATTAATACAACAATGGGCACAGGGATCTTTTTAATTTATTTATTTTTATATCCCCAACATATCCTGCACAACTGTACAGAGAGAATAATGAACTATTCACATCAGTCCAATAGGTCCAAAAATGGCTTACAAGCTAATGTTAATACCAGAGTCATATGAACACAACAGGGTCAGTCCCTAGTAAACTGACATGAGGACAACATACAAAGTACTTCGTAAACTGACATGAGGACAACATACAAAGTACTTCGTAAACTGACATGAGGACAACATACAAAGTACTTCGTAGAAAAAGTAGGTTTTTTGGATCTTACATTGGAAATGAGATATTCGTTTCTGCCACCATCCCGAGAAGATAGTTTGTAGGTTGTGGTGCCTCAAGTCAGGTATGGGATTTTAAGGGCAGGAGTAAGAGAGGTAGGCAATAATAGTGCAAAATAGGTAAAATTTATTTACATGTATAAGTTATATACAAAGATTGAGTGAACTAATGGGTAGAGTAACATTGTGCCAGTGAAGAGGAAATAATAAAGTGTGTTTATCTCTCTTTCACCCAATACAGCACATTGTTCCTGCAGCACTTGGAGAAACTCTGGGGAGGCACTATCTCAGGAAGTGGACAAAAAATATGTATGTTAAACCACGTTTTGTGTAAATCAAAATCTGAATTACAGTACATACTGCTATGATTGACAATTTACTTTGATTATTCTTAGAATCGGTGACATATCCTTGATAAAGGCCGCAACAGGCCGAAACATGTCGGATTACCGATCAGGCCCTTTCTCTGCATCTATCCCTGTCTTTTGATACGAGGAACAGCAGAGCAGGACCACCTACAACCTATGTTCAAGTCACTTACTTATCACATGTAACACACTTTATTATTTCCTCTTCACTGGCACAATGGGACTCTACCCATTAGTTTACTCAATCTTTGTATATAACTTATACATGTAAATAAATTTTACCTATTTTGCACTATTATTGCCTACCTCTCTTACTCCTGCCCTTAAAATCCCATACCTGACTTGAGGCACCACAACCTACAAACAAAGTACTTTGTAAACTGACATGAGGACAACATACAAAGTACTTTGTAAACTGACATGAGGACAACATACAAAGTACTTCGTAAACTGACATGAGGACAACATACAAAGTACTTCGTAAACTGACATGAGGACAACATACAAAGTACTTCGAAAAACTGACATGAGGACAACATACAAAGTACTTCGTAAAATGACATGAGGACAACATACAAAGTACTTCGTAAAATGATATGAAGACAACATACAAAGTACTTAGTAAACTGACATGAGGACAACATACAAAGTACTTCGTAAACTGACATGAGGACAATATACAAAGTACTTCGTAAACTGACATGAGGACAACATACAAAGTACTTCGTAAACTGACATGAGGACAACATACAAAGTACTTAGTAAACTGACATGAGGACAACACACAAAGCTCATGCAGATAGTGGGGTTGATTTACTAAAACTGGAGTGTGAAAAATCTGGTGTAGCTGTGCATGGTAGCCAATCAGATTCTAATTTCAAAATGTTTAGTTAAGGGGATTGTAAAGACAGAAGTTGTTTTTTTTTTATCTTTCTATGCATTAAGATAAAAAAAAAACTTCTGTGTGCAGCAGCTCCCCTCAGCCCCCCTAATACTTACCTGAGCCAATCTTTATCCAGCGATGTTGCAGGAGTTTCTCAGCTGCCCGGGACTCCCCCTTCTCATTGGCTGAGACAGCAGCATGGCACAATTGTCTCCCGCTGCTGTGAATCAAAGTCAGTCAGCCAATCAGGAGAGAGAGGTGGCAGGGCCATGTCGCGGCTCCGTATCTGAATGGACAGAGGGAGCTGTGACTTAGCTGGGGTGGCCCCATAGCAAGCTGCTTGCTGTGGGGACACTCGACAGGGAGGGGCCAGGAGCACAGAAGAGGAACCTGAGAAGAGGAGATCCGGGCCACTCTGCAAAACCACTGCACAAAGCAGGTAAGTATGACATGTTTGTTATATTACAAAAAGACTTTACAATCACTTTGACAGCTTGACAGAAAAACCTTGAAGCTGATTGGCTTCTATGCAGAGTTGTACCAGATTTTGCACTCTCCAGCTTGAGTAAATCAACCACAGTGTTCCTTATAGAAAGTGATGACAGGAAACAGCATTGCAAGACTAACATTCTTACCACATTTACCACCTCAGTTGCATTATTACTTTCATAATGTTAAGATTTGTGGATATGCCTCTGCTGAACTACAATGAGAAATTGAGCTACAGTGAACATATCAGCTATAGGCCACATTACCTGGATAAAATTGTGTAGTACCATTCCTTATGGGATTCTTTGTGATTGTGGTAATGCAGCTCCAGGGTTATGGTGTACTAATGATTCCACTATATATCTGGGTAAACTCTACTGACTGCTTCTGATTTATGCTTAAAATATACACCAAATATCTGTAGTCTTCATTACTGGCAAACCCAGTATATTACCATGTATCAGAACAAGATGAGGCAGTAGGATTTCTAGAATGTGTACCCACTCCCCAGGACCCTATTAGTATTGGTTGCAGAAGGCAGATGACCAGAGTTTGTTATGGGTTTTATGGGCATTTCTAGAAGTTGACTTAAGAACATTGGAGACAAAGTGAATCAGGTTATATTTATAAAACAGTTAAAATTAGTTTTACCAAACATTCACTGCTCGAGAATCAATCATGGTTATTTAAAACATATGCACCAGAAAGCTTCACCTGCAGTGAATGGTTTGTGAATGTGAGACTTAGGGTCTTTTCAAACGGGTGCAACATCGCTCCGCCGATCCCCGCTGAGCAGGCGGATGACAACTCCGCCTCCACTCTGTGTGCAGAGACGGAATGTCAGCTCTCCGCTGTTCTCTATGGGGAGATCGGATGAGAACGGACCGCCTGTCCATTCTCATCTGATCCCATCTCATCAGCCAGATGGATGGAAAATAGGGTTTCCATCTGTCTGGATTTTACGGACAGGATTGGATCAGGGAGCAGCGGGTGTCAGCGAACATGTCTCCGCTGACATCCGCTGCCCCATAGAGCATGCATGGAGCATCCGATCAGGTCCACCTGAAAAAATGACAGGCAGATTGGATCGCCCGTGTGAAAGGACCCTTACTGCTTTAATAATATTAAATATTAGTAAATTTGAGTCTAGACAGGGCTTACCAAAGAACAAAAGAGAAATCTAAAAAAAAAAAAAACCCAATAACAATTTTTTTGAAAATCCCCTAATATTTAGAAGGAACTGATCTCTTAAAGACTCTTTGATACATAGCCATGATGAAAAAAATTTGGAACTGTGATTGGTGTCTGGTTTGGTGTTTGAGTCCCCACGTGCCCGATCCAGCCAGGAATAGGGATGATCGAACGGTTCGGGTCGACCATCGGTTCGTTCGGCCGAATTTCAAACTTTTTGCTAAAAAAGTTCGGAATTGGGCAACCAGAACCGACCGAAATGCAATGGGACAGGAACTGGGCTTTAAAAGCCCGTGATTGGACCAGAACCATCAGTAAAAGCCAATTGAGGGGGCATGAGGATGCTAGGAATGTGATTGGAGTGACTAGGGGGTCCAGAGGCCAATCAGTAGTGAATACGCCCCCCAGTATATAAAATAGCCCCGCCAAATTTCTAGCACTTTAATACAGGGCTGTGTGTGTATGTGTGTGTTTTTTTGGGCATTTTTTGGGCGTCTTTGGAGGCAGGCATAACATCTGAACTTCTGTATAGGGGTATATATACACACACTTATATGTATTTATACACATACACACATATAGGTGTGATAGGAGCGAAGTCCTATGCCTGGTAATTATTTAATTAGCGCAGGCATAGGGTTCTGCTACTTTCACACCTATATATGTGTATATATACATACATGTGTGTGTGTATATATACCCCTACACAGAAGCTCTGATGTTATGCCTGCCTCCAAAGATGCCCAAAAAAACGCCTGCTACAAAAACGCCCAGGTGTGTTGTTGCATGCGTTTTTTTTGGGGAATTTTTTGGGCGTCTTTGGAGGCAGGCATAACATCTGAACTTCTGTATAGGGGTATATATACACACACACTTATATGTATTTATACACATACACACATATAGGTGTGATAGGAGCAAAGTCCTATGCCTGTTAATTATTTCATTAGCGTAGGCATAGGGTTCTGCTACTTTCACACCTATATATGTGTGTGTGTATATATACATACATGTGTGTGTGTATATATACCCCTACACAGAAGTTCTGATGTTATGCCTGCCTCCAAAGACGCCCAAAAAATGCCCCAAAAAACACCTGCTACAAAAACGCCCAGGCATGTTGTTGCAGGCGTTTTTTTTGGGCATTTTTTGGGCGTCTTTGGAGGCAGGCATAACATCTGAAATTCTGTATAGGGGTATATATACACACACACTTATATGTATTTATACACATACACACATATAGGTGTGATAGGAGCGAAGTCCTATGCCTGTTAATTATTTCATTAGCGCAGGCATAGGGTTCTGCTACTTTCACACCTATATATGTGTATGTGTATATATACATACATGTGTGTGTGTATATATACCCCTACACAGAAGTTCAGATGTCATGCCTGCCTCCAAACAAAAAAGCCCTATAAACACCTGCAAACAAAAGCCGGGTGTGAAAATAGCGAAGCCACTATCCTGCTCTACTGCAAATCTAATACAAACAAACTTTTTTTTCTGGTTCTGGACATGCTACAGAGCTGAAACTTCACACAAAATCCAAAGAAATCTCATTTTTTTTTTCAATAATTTTTTCAATAATTGACTCTCTATCAAAAACGACAATTTTTGAGAATTTTTTTTTGTGTGATTAATAGTCCCTGGGGCATGACCCAGAACCCTAGGTACTTTTTAGGGGCATTTATTGGGTTTTAGGGCTTCAAAATTGTGTTTTTCGATTACCGAAGTTCGGGTCCCATTGATTTCAATGGGGTTCTGAAATCCGAGCCGAACTTTCAGTAAGTTCGGGTGTTCTGGTCGAACCGAACTTTTCAAAAGTTCGATCATTCCTAGCCAGGAAGCCAACATTGTACTTCGCTTATTACAGGCACTGAGACATTTCCCGATCTGCGCAGCTGCAGATCAGGAAATATCTCACTGCCTGTGATTAACAGTGTGCAGTGTCTGCTTCCTGGCGGGATCGAGCACGTGGGGACTTGAACACGCCCGAGCTCATCTCTAGTCTGGTTAAAGGTACCACTGTAGATACACTATATTGCCAAAAAGATTGGGTTGCCTGCCTTTACATGCACATGAACTTTAATGGCATCCCAGTCTTAGTTCATAGGGTTCAATATTAAGTCGGCCCACCCTTTGCAGCTATAACAGCTTTAACTCTTCTGGGAAGGCTGTCCACAAGGTTTAGGAGTGTGTCTATAGGAATGTTTGACCATTTTTCCAGAAATGCATGTGTGAGGTCAGGCACTAATGTTGGACAAGAAGATCTGGTTCGCAGTCTCCACTCGAATTTATCCCAAAGGTGTTCTATTGGGTTGAGGTCAGGACTATGTGCAGGCCAGTCAAGTTCATCCACCCTAAACTCACTTATCCATGCCTTTATGGATTTGCTTTGTGTACTGGTCCAAATTATTTGGTGGGGGGGATTATGTTGTGGGGTCGTTTTTCAGGGGTTGGGCTTGGCCCCTTAGTTCCAGCGAAGAGAACTCTTAAGGCGTCAGCATACCAAGACATTTTGGAAAATTTCATGCTCCCAACTTTGTGGGAAGAGTTTGGGGATGGCCCCTTCCTATTCCAACATGACTGCGCACCAGTGCACAAAGCAAGGTCCATACAGTAGCTCACAAAAGTGAATACACCACTCACATTTTTGTAATTTTTTTTTATCTTTTTATGTGACAACACTAAAGAAATTACATTTGCTACAATGAAAAGTAGTGAACAAACAAAATGGCCCCTGCCCCCACCTATAACTCTCCTTAGGTAGCCCAACCTTCCTTAGGGCTCTTTCACACGGGCGATCCGATCAGATCCGCCTGTCTGTTTTTTAGGCGGATCTGATCGGATCCTCCATGCAGCTCTATGGGGCAGCGGGTGTCAGCGGAGACACCTCCGTTGACACCCACTGCCATCCCCATCCGATCCTGTGCTTGAAATCTGGACAGATGGAAACCCTATTTTTCCATCCGTTCAGTAATCAGAGCGGATCGGATCTGATGAGAGCGGACAAGCGGTCCTCTCTCATCCGATCCCCCATAGAGGGCAGCGGGGGCTGAGACACCTCCCTCTCCGCACTGCAAGCGGAGACGGAGCTGTCACCCGCCCGGCTCAGCGGGGATCGCGGATCGATCCCCGCTGAGCAACACGGATCCCCCTACGGAGCGGACCGTGTGAAAGAGCCCTTAGGTGCCTGAGCCATTGATACAAGGCAGGATGGATACATTCTTTCATGTTGTTTACAACACATTCTGACCCTATTATCTGAATACCGCAGCTGAAATTGAGACTCTTCAGTCCAGGCAACGTTTTTTTAATCTTCTATTGTTCAATTTTGGTGAGCCTCTGCGAATTGTAGTCTCAGTTTCTTGTTTTTATCTGACAAGAGTGGCACCAGCTGTGGTCTTCTGCTGCTGTAGCCCATCTGCTTCAAGGTGTGATGTGTTGTACGCTCAGAGATGGTATTCTGCACGTCTTGGTTGCAACTATTGGTTATTTGAGTTACTGTTGTCTTTCTATCACCTCAAACCAGTCTGCCCATTCTCCCCTGACCTCTGACAACAAGGCATTTTCGTCCACACAACTGCTGCCCACTGTATATTTTCTCTTTTTCTGACCATTCTTTGTAAACCCTGTGTGTGAAAATCCCTGTAGATCAGCAGTTTTTGAAATACTCAGACCAGTCCATCTGGCACCTACAAACATGCCACATTCAAAGTCACTTAAATCCCCTTTCTTTCCCATTCTGATGCTCAGTTTGAGCTTCCGCAAGTTGTCTTCACCATGTCTAGATACCTAAATGCATTCAGTTTCTGCCATGTAATTGGCTGATTAGCAATTTGTGCTACCAACCGAATAGGTGTGCCTAATGAAGTGGCCGGCGAGTGTACAAATTCATATATGTGTGTGTATGTGTGTGTGTTTTTTCTCCCTTGGCGACAATAGATTTTTTTAACCTATATTAGGTTTGTCAAACTCAATTTAATCTCAAGCCATATCAGCATCATGGTTGTCCTCAAAGGGCCGATTGTATATATAAGACTATATAAATGTATCCAGGGCTTTTTTTCTCAACCATGTCCCTTCACATAATCACACCGAATAGTTGGGTGTGCCAAATTGCACAGTGGGAGAATCTCAAAGGGACAATAAATATCAGGAGTGAATTATGTGTGGAGTTCAGGAATATGCTGTGCACAGAGTTTAGGGGTGCGCTATGTACAAAGCACAGTTTAAGGGGTCCCTGGGGTGTGCTATGCACTGTGTGCAGGGTTCAACTTGCTTTCACAGGCTGTCCACATCTTACTTTCACTCCTTCTCAGCTCTGACCTCTCTCCCCATTTTCCCACCTCTGTACACATTTCTGGCCACAGCCCTAATTTCCTCCCCTCCTTCCCAAAGTTTCCTCACATCTCCCTTTTAAAAAACACCCAGGACCGGCTTTAGTTCCTCTCTGCAGTTTAGTCTGCTCTGCCTCTCTCTCTCCCTTGCAGCGAGATCATTGGTCAGCATATGTGCACACGGGTACAGATGGGAATCACAGTGCAGCCTACCACATGATGCCCCACCCACCCCACCTATGACCCCACTGCATCTCAATCTTCATCTCCCTTGTCCCTGCTGTGGCAGGCAGTGATCTGTGAGAGCTGCCAAGAGGAAAGCTGTTCTTGTAAACCCAAAAAGGCTTCCGAGTTTACAAGTGACAGTGGTGAGCAGGGAATGGAGGGTGGAAGTCGGAGGTGGCAGAATGAAGTTCTACCTCATTCCAACTGAAAAAAAGTCCTGGGTGCAAGGGTCACATAAAATGGCCAGGTGGGCCGGATTGGGCCTTGTGCTGGACATATGTGCCTGCACCATTTTTTCCTTTCTCCTTTTTTGAATCATTTGTTGTTGGCGTTTTGTGGCAGCATCCTGCCCTTCAAGAGAGGAAGATGGGAGACTGACTATGTGATGGGCACTTAGTCGTGCTCCATTGTGTATTATTTGATACGCGCTTGGCTGGTGATGTCATCAGGTCACATCAGCGATGGCATGTATGTCACATGATGGACGGGCAGGAGATTAAATGAGAAAGGTATGTGACAGTACCCTCTCTTTCTTCTCTCAGGCAGATGGTGACAGTCAGGGGTGAGGTGGTCACTTCCTTCCTCCTTGTTTTGGGCATATAAGTAAACTTGTTATGTACTGTATATGTATCACTGGCAGAGCACATTTTGATGAAATTTTACCAACAATGGAGAGTTGTTTGGTAGCCATTTTCCTGACTGGCTATACTCACCATCTTGCTTTATCTCCTTTTTTTTCAGAAATCCTTCATCTTGATGTGTCTTTTTTGAGGGACACTTTTAAAACTTTCTGCTGATCTTTTACATATGGTCTGTAATTTAAGGATATGGTAAAGATCATTTATAGATTCACACTATATTTTCATATAATATAGGTCAGGTGTTTCACTAATAAAGCAGATTATTTTTCTTATTTTTACTTTTTTTTCCCAATAATTTTATTAGGTTTTTGTAATAAATTACAGAGAGATAAAGCAATATAGTCATATATAGAAGTATACAACAGTTCCAACATTATCTTAAGCATTGCAAATAATATACAAAACTGTTAACTCCATATAGCATACATTTTGTTTTAGTATCCCCCATCCCTCGGCACGCTGATTAGTTGTAAATCCAGTCGTATAACATGAAAGTGCGTAGTGAGTGTTACATATGTTGTCTGACATCAGGTGAATTGATACAGCTCTCGTGCAATTGCATCTCGTTTGGGAATTGGTGTTGAAATAACAAATTAAGCGACTATAAATAAGTCAAGGTCATCCATATTGACATATGTAACCCTACAACTGTATGATGCCTGGATAGAAAAAATCTAAGGGAAGATTTGAGCAAGGGGAAATTGCATATGGAGTGAAGAATTGGTCCACGGTTCGTGTGGCTTGAAAAGTGAATGGCATATCATATACACCAGAAATTAGGCACATAGTGGAACATGAGATGTTAGGATATCAAACCACTTCCAACTTTTACGCAATCAAAATAGTTTATCAATGAGGATAGGCAATGTCCAATTGGCTTGTGTCATTTTGAGGTGTCACTGCATTAAAAATTTCTTGAAAGTGGAACCAACATGCCCAAGCGTGGGTAAGTTTAGAGGGGTGGTCTTGTGCGACACTGATTAGCTCCACCATTTCAGCCGTATTACTAATCCGATGATACCAATCTGCTAATGTTGGGGGTGGTGGTGGTGCCTCATATTGTTGGAATGCAGTGTCTGACAGCATTCACAAAGTGGAGAGCCAATGATTTGTGATATGTGGATTTTGGAAGGGAGGTATGATGTAGCAAGTATTGTTCCGGGGTAAAGTCAATGGTTATCTTAGTATGTCATCATGCACTGCTTTCAAAAATTCTTGTATTTTTGGACAGGACCACCAGATATGTAGTACTAATCCAGGTGCTGATCTGCATCTCTAACACCGAGGGGATGTTGAAGGTGAAAATTTGTGGAGGATTATAGGGGTTCTGTACCAGCCCAAAAAGATACGTTTAATACAGATACATTTACTAACCCTTTGTGCATGTGGGTAAGGATTCTATCCCAATCTTTGTCAGTTAACCTTCCTAGCGGTATTCCCGAGTGTGACTCGGGGTTAGATTTTAGTGCCAAAAGCGGTAACCCCGAGTCACACTCGGGGTAGCGCTAGGAAGATCGCTGGATGCTGGAGGAGGTTTTACTTACCTTTTCTCCGGGATCCAGCGAAGACTGCGAGCGGTGTGCGGCGGCGGAGCTCTCTCCCGATCGTCTGCGAGCCCCGGCTTCCGTCTCCGGCGACGTGACGTCCGCCGGGGGGTGGAACCGGCGGCAAATTCGAATGTAAAATGCACCAAACACACTGATATCGTTCAAAATAAAATAAAATCACATTACATTACCCCCCAGTGCCCTTTCCTGCAGTTTTACTGAACTTTTTATGTAAATATATGTATATATATATATATATATATATATATATATATATATATATATACATATATATACAGTATATATATATATATACGTATATATATACACATATACATATATATATATATACACACACATATTATATATATATATATATATATATATATACATACACATATATATATATACACGTAATTCTTGTGAATGAGCAGCCCAAACCAACTGTATACATTATATATATATATATATATATATATATATATATATATATATATATATATATAATATATATATAATATATGTATACATACATATATATATATATATATATATAATATGTATAATAAATGTATACAGTCGGTTTGGGCTGCTCATTCACAAGAATTACATGCTTTCAGCACCTAAAATAATGGTACCGCTTTCAGCACCTAAAATCCAAAAGAATCATACCGCCAGGGAGGTTAAGTTGTGTCTCCCATGTCTAATGGACTTTATTGGTATTTGGGGTGCATTTGAAAAACAGAAGAGAGTATTAAATAGATATCATGTGGCATCTTGTCAAAATTCCTGAGGTTATTTTTAATATTTTACTGCATATGTATCCTTAAAAAAGTGGACATTGTTTCAAGAAACACTGGATGAAAATGATCAAATGCAGTATACTCCGCTGTCTGATATACGGTAACTACATGTCTGTAAATAGATCTTTTTCCTATGATTTTAAACAGCGATTTAAATACATGTTCTCCTTTTATCTTAATGTAATCATTTACTTTTTTATTTCTGTGTCACTGATCGGCTTTTGTCTATCATAAATATTCCCAGCATTTCCTTCTTATTATTATTATACTGTAAGTGATGATATTTTTTGTGAGGGGAAATAAATAAGGTAATGCCTGTGAATCCCTCATTTATAATTGGTTACCTATATTCAAATTAAACTATGAAGGAAGAATTTATATGGGAAAAAGGTATCTCTAACTTTTCTAATGCTTCTGCATTTTAGTAAGCGACTCTTTCAGTTTCAGAAGAATCTGCAACTGAAACTTCATTAGCAGCAACAAGACTTTTTCGTGGCGATGGCAAGTCCACCTTTAGCTTGGTCAGTCCAATCTATGTTGGTATAAATCTTACAGCAGATGCTATGATTCAGCTTTGGTGACCCCCACATTACTTATAAACAGCCAAGGACATTCCATTATCAGCACTTACACATTTTCCCAAATGTTAAAATCAATAAAGTGAAGCAAATATGTCCGAGAAGAGATGAATAAAAATACACAAAACTGTTTCTGAGTATTAAATTGTGCTGTAAGAGCAGATAAAATGGCTAGAAGTAGTTTTGCTTGATAACATAGTTAACATAAATAGTATGGAAAAATAGGGCAATCATGTAACTTTGAAAAATAAACTGGAAAAATGCTAAGGCAGCAAACACATTGTAGGACATATTATTTATAGCACATGATAAGCATTACGTGATGAATTTTTCCAGAACATTTGCATTCTAACATTGCACTCAAGTAATGCATCTCTGTGCTAAGGTTTACGCTTAAAGGGAAAGAAGAAATATAGAGGCTGCCATCTTAATCTTTCCTTTTGCAGATGATAGTTGACTGTCAATCTGAATCACTGACATTGAAAACTATGCAAATCCAAAATGTAAAGTTCACTTTTATGCTCCATGCACACTGAGTTTAAAAAAACGTCATTCTCCTGGCAGAGAAAAACGCTCATTTCGAGTATTTTTTGTACAGAGTTTAGGCTAGTTCAGGAGAATGTTGCGTTTTTTTTCTGTCAGTAAACTCCAATCAGAAATGCAAACCAGAAGGTTTTTTTCCTGCCTCTAAATGTTGAGCTTAAAATATGCCTGTAATTGTCCTAATGTGCATGGGCACATTGGATAACATTGAGCTGCTTCTATAGGCAGAACACAAAACTCCTGTAGTAGCAGCAATTATTAAACCAGCGTACACAGAGCCTTATTTTTTCATTTTCATGCTGTCCTGGGTCAGTGACTCAAGGTTCTGAAATTAGAGACAGTCAGCTAGTATTTTAGATAAGCAAGATGAGTGTCTGTGTTTCTTTATTACGACTTT
This sequence comes from Pelophylax lessonae, assembly GCF_965119305.1. Taxonomy (NCBI): domain Eukaryota; kingdom Metazoa; phylum Chordata; class Amphibia; order Anura; family Ranidae; genus Pelophylax; species Pelophylax lessonae. The sequence goes on from NC_138768.1 coordinate 149,503,853, forward strand.
CCTTTACATTGACCTGACTTGTTATCTAAAAAAAATTAAAAGAAGGCAAAGCAAACAATAAACACTTACCAGTCTTACTGCAAATTCTACTGAACTCCACCGCACTGAAGTGAGAAGGTTATTTCAGAATGTTCAGCATTTAACATTTCCAGATGTGTTGGATGCCTGGTCCCCTGCTGAGCTCTGTAGTACATTTCACTGCCCCTATGTCTTTTTTGCACCCTGCAGTTATCAAGGGACCGGTGGAGAAAACCACAAAGCACAGCGGGACACCACCATCTTACGCTCCTGGACGTATTAAATAACAAATATTCTTAAGCAAACTTTTCCTCTTTAGTGCAGCAGAGTTCAGCTCTTTAAAATATGGTAAAATTGAAGACATAGTAAGCAACAACATTTTTTCAATAGCATCTGCTTTGCATTTTATACTTAAATTTTTAATATTAATTAGCATTATGGTTTACCTAACTTGATACCTTATAAAAGGTATAGTAGCAACTTTACAGACACAAGTGAATGACAAAAATGTTTGCTTTTATTAATTATAATTTCACTTTGTAAGCATAGAAACACAGGCTGAAATCTAATTGACACATACTGCTATATTAGGAATTATTGTTTTATTTTTATTTTTACAGTCAGACCTCCTCCATCCCAGATATACTGTATCGGTCCAGCAAAACTAGGCATATACAAAATGTTCTCCATAACTGGAGGGTAGGAAAGGGCTGTGTTGAGGTGAAGGAAGGATGTATTAGCTTCCAGGACAGTACAAATAAAATATGATGGGTTAAAGGTCCTGAGTGGACAAACTACCATATTCAGACCTCAATCAGAATATAATCCAACAAGACAGCATGGTGTTATATGCCGCTTTTATTTGCATACATATGTATATATAAAGGTAACCTGCAATCTTTCCCTATGGCCAACAGTCACTGTAGTAATATGGCACACTTTGTGGAGTGCACTTTTAGAAGCTCACATGAAACTGTCCCAAGTATGAAAGGGCCCATTGGTTGTGTTTGCCTTCTTGGCTAAATGCTCCTAGTCCTACACTGCTGGAGGGCCAGCAAGTGTGCAGTTTCCTGCCATGCAAATACTATTATTTATTTAATTCATCATTAAAGTTGGGCTTGAGAACTTTTTCTTTTAAACTATTAATGATGGATGGGACTGGAAGTTTCAACACTTCCCAGGGTAGAGAAAATGTGTTAGTCCTACAAGTGACTTACCTAATCATCTTCACTGTAAGTTCAGTAAATGTTTTTTTATTTTAAGCAACAAAACAAAATGCATCCCCCTACCTATTTTTTAATGTCCCTTTCCAGATTGTGAAAGTTTTCTGATATTCAATGGCCTAAACTGTGTCTCTTTCAGTGGCGGCTGGTGCATTGGGGGCGCAGGGGCGCCGCCCCCCCCCCCCATCCATGCATCCGGCCCCCTAATCTACATGCGAGGTGCCGGACGCATGGACTTCAATGGGGGTTGTTTTTTTAGCCATGTGATTAGAGCCAGAGGCTCTAATAGGCTAAAAAAAGGGTGGGCTTGGGGCACAGAGCACTGCTCCCCGAGCCCACCCAGTTGTGTGACAATAGAGAATGAAAATTCACTATTTTTACATGGATCCTCCTCCTGGCCAATCAGGAAACGGGTCTTGAGACCCGTTTCCCGATTGGCCAAAAGGAGAAGCCATGCCATTGAGCATGGAGGAGGAGGGAGGAGACGCAGAAGGCAGGAGGAAGAAGCCAAAGCCACCGCCGCCTGCTGCTGCAGATATCCAGACAGGGTGAGTGAGCGGGGGGGGGGGGGGGGTCCTGTCCTCTCTCCTGTCCTGTCCCCTGTGTCCTGTCCTGCTGTGGTCCTGGGGGGGGGTATGGTGTGCAGCCTGGTGTTGTCTGGGGGGGGGGATATGGTGCGGTCCGTGTGCCACCAGCCCCCCCCCCCCTCGGCCCATGGATCACCAGCCGCCACTGGTCTCTTTTATTGTATAAACTCTATGTGGAATAAAATCATGAGGACCATTGGACTACCCACCTTTCCTTTTGACCTTCAGTTACAGGATATCATCTAATCTGGTGTGGTTTTACCACATGTGATAAAAATTATTTAAATGCCACATTTTCTTTGGGATGATACATCAGGGTATTTATGTTCCCATTGTTAACATAGTATCTGTCCACTGATTTAGAGAGAGAAAAAAAAAGATCTGAATATCTACATTTACCTATAGAAGCAAACCTAAGGCATTTTATTAATTTCTAATATTTTATAAGTTCAAGGTACATTTAGAAAGTTAGTGCTATAACAGTATTGTAAAAAAAACACTGCATTTTTGCTATACAATTCTCAAAGATCCAAATATCTGCATTTACCTATAGAACCAAACCTAAGGCATTTGTTCATTTCATAAGGTAAAGTTACTTTTCAGCAAGTTAGTGCTCTAACAGTATTGTAAAATAACACTTCATGTTTTGCTAAGTAATCCTAGAACAACATTTTTTGGGTACTTGTTAGAGATGGTATTCAATTCATCAAACCTAAAGTATTTGAAAACTCTTAAAAGTGGAGGAGTTTCCACATGTTATACATATGTATTTTCAGATGCAAGGGGAAAGAAAAAAAAGTCTGATGTATTTTGGAAATGCAATTTAAATGCAAATTCATTTAAAATTGTTTCTTGTTGTTTAATGAGATTTTGGACACAGAAATGATAATTGCTGTGTAACATTATTTATTGCTTTTCATCTTCACTTAGGATTTTATTCAAACCTATATATAACATCTGAATGACAATAAAGAGAGGCTCAGTAGGAGCCTCTTACAAGTAAATCAAATTTGAATAGCCCAACATTTTAATATATTTGTAATTTACTAAAACTTATTTCATTTTGATTTTATTTATTCTTTTTATGTTTAAGTGGGCAATCACTTGTGTACCTCAATGGTTTTGACGTGTCAGCTTCAGTAACTGATTCCTGTGTAGATAGGATTGGAGCACTGTTTGGTTCGCAGCAGAACTACCAAACAGGGGAAAAGTTTGGCCCTGATCCATGAACTCCATTGAAGTCTATAGGAGTTGAATATGAGAAATCAAAAATCCTAATTTTGAAGGCTTATATGTGAGTACTTAGCTATAAAAAGGGTTTGCGGGTTCAGGTACTGTTGTGAGGGACATGAACCAATGCAAACATTAAAAGAAAATAGTTTTTAAAGGAGCAGTGATTTTAAAAATTCCTTTAAATTTAGTGTCTGGGAGGTCCCCTTAGTCCTCCTGTAAAGTGGCCAATCTGTAGCATGTATAGAACATGCTTCAGCAAAAAATGACATTTCTAAAAAAAAAAAAATTGAATTACAATTAAATTGACGCACGGTTGCAATGACTCACAAGTGCATGCTGGGTCGATGACATCATGGGGGAGGAGCACCAGGTGACATTACCAGGTGGCCCTGCTCCTTACCTATTTAAGAACTGTCAGATGGGGGAGGAGTCACCCATTGGTCTGTCTTCAGTGATTGCAGACAATTTTGTTTCCTTTTTTGGGTTCAGCGGTACGGCGGGCATCATAATTGATGATAGATCTAAATGTGGGAAATTATTTTTTATTATTTTTATTGTTTTAATAAAAAAACATTGTAGTGTTTTGAGTTTTTTTGCTGAATGAGTAGGGGTATAATACCCCATACTCTTTCACATAGGGGGGTGCCAGGATCTGAGGGCCCCCTTGTTGAAGGGGGCTTCCAAATTCTGATGAGCCCCTGCCCACACACCATCAAAACCAATGTCCAGGGATGTCAGGAAGAGGCCCTTGTCCCCTCAATATATATATATATATTTTTTTATTTTGGCATGGGGTTCCCCTTACAATTCATACCAGACCCAAAGAGCCTGCAATCATGTTTCTCTTTTAGCTGTCAGCAGGGAAGCCTGCTGACAGCCGATGACTCATTCCTTGTTAAGGATGCGGAGGCCGCCTTCCCGACCCCACTCCTTAACAACATATTGACTGTGCACTCGGTGGGCGAACATTCCTCCAAACGCACAGGAAATTCGGGTGTTCGGCATACACCCGAATGGGCGATGTTCGCCTGACACTATTTAAGAAACAGGTCAGGTGACTTAATCTTTCTCTTTTTACCAAAAAAACAAAATAACAGTTTCAAGTGGTCTAACACTTGTAATGTGTATTGTGTATGAAAAAAAAAATTATGACTACATTTTGAACATGGCCACAATAATCTTAAAAAAAATATGTCATTATCTCTACCATCTTTACTGCAATACTGCAGGAGCCGCTTAACATAGATATACAGTATGTTTATATACAGTATATTGAGTCTATGATGAGAATATATTTTGCAATGGAGTATGACCCTTGTATCCCTAATTATGTTTTACTTCAGAGACGAAGGAATTATGTTTAAAATGAAAATTGCCAAGTATACCTTTTCCATAGGCAAAATTGTTCAATTCTAGCTGCCAAACCAGCCACTCTAGCAGAAAGCAAGTCCAAATTATAGGTTTCATTAATCAATTAAATGCTTAACACTGAATCTGTTCCGAAGGTAAAAAGCCAATAAAACTTGCCTTTTATCACTGAATTCAGATTCAGATAGCTTTTTAAGCTTCTGGTCAAGATCAAGCCATCAGGAGGCGAAAAAAAAATCATATCTAATTCAAATGCTTATAACAAAAGCACAGGGCAATGGCCAACATAAAAATGTACCTGTGTTTTGCTTGTGTTTTAATCTATAAGCAATTGCTTAAGATCAGGTGAAAGCGTTTTCAGGTATACCTTCTTCTGGCTTTACAGACTTTCCTTGGTGTTAAGTCATTATGGAGTTCTCTTGTTAGCCTATGCCTGATGACTTTTTATTTGGAAAATTTACCATCCCTACATGGGTGTGGCCCCTTTTGCAATACTGAGTTTCAATGGTAGAATCATTCTCCAATTCACCCCCTTAAATGGCACTGTGGTATCATACATGCTGCATATAGGTTGTATATATATATATATATATATATATATATATATATATATATATATATATATATATATATATAAATAATATATAAATATAAATGACAATAATGTCATCAATATACCTCCCCTAGAAAATAATATTTATGCCAGATGTGGTTCGCTTCCCAGAGACCCATTGTCAGATTGGTGTAGCTGGGGCAAAATTTGCCCCCAAAGCTGTGCCATTGACCTGTAAGTAGAATTCACCATCAAATTCACAATAATTATGATTTAAGCAAAACTTTATCGCATCCATTATAAATTGTACCTGTTGTGGATTTAGTGTTTGATCTTCCAATTAGAATTCGGAGACCACTCTGAGTCCTATATGGTGGGGGATGGATATGTATAATGAATTTACATCTAGGGAAGTCCACAAGTATGTGGGTTCCCATGTGTAATGTTCCAGTTGTTCCAGAAGATGAACTCCATCCCGAATGTATGAGGGCAGGCCTTGTGCCAGTGGCTGTAGGAACTGGTCAATATATTGAGAAAACGGATTGGTGATGCTGTCCATGGTGGCTACTATGGGTCTTCCGGGGGAATTGTTCTGATCTTTGTGTATTTTTGGAATGTGATAATGTAGAAATGAATTCTCTGTTAAAAAAATGATATTCATGTTTATTTAGAATACCTGCTTCTTTGGCCTGCATGGTTAGAAGGTTTGCTTCTCTGATAAAGGTTGGAAATGGGTCTGTACGTAGTTTGGTATATGTTGTGGTGTCCGATAATAATTGGTGGGCCTCTTTGAGGTAGTCTGTCCTATCTTTGACTACTATGCTCCCACCTTTGCCCGCCGTTTTGGTAACTAAATTGTGATTTTTGGTGAGATCTTGTAGAGCTTGTTGCGCAATGTAGGCAAGATTGGACTGTTTATGATGAGCTACCGCTTTTGGATTACACATATTCTTAATTTCTAGATCCTATGCTATATAGTGCCATACATGCTTCAATTCATATCCAATTGTGAGTACCTGTATACCTTGTTCAATAAATTGCTTGATGTGCTACACTCAGATGGCGCTTGTGTTTCCTCTCCAGTGACCCACTAGCCCCATCTTGCTTGAACACTGAGCAGCCGTTTAAAGATGCCAGCACAGGAACATCATCAAGGACATAATTTGAACTTCATACAACCCCTATTGTAATCTATTTTTCCCTATTACACAACATCATCCATGGGATTAAGCCTATTCATGTTCATTGCGCCAGTATGATGTCCCTTGTTTCATTAATATTAAAATAACTGTTTTGTACTTTAGGAGTTTGTGTTACATTTACACTACAATAAAGCAGTGGTGGTGGAACCCTTCTTCTCACACATGGTTTAATAATTATTTGTTTTGTGGTTTTGAAACATCATTTATCAATAGGAATATTTACTATTTGGATTGAAAAAAGTTTGTTACACAGAAGCATTACAGGGATGGTGGAAACACACATATAAGCACATTGCACTTTGGTGTTTTTTTGGGGATTTTAGTCTTACACTGAAATTATTGAATGTTTATATATCAAAAAAGTATACTGTAGAAACATTTATACACATTATAGCAATCTGGTGAAACCCTTTTGCATACACAGAGTATTATTTTGGTTTTCCTTGTGGGTTTTATATTGTTTTAAATTATAATTTTTTGAGGGCATAAATCAAAGAATATATATTGCAACATTACAGGGGTGATGGAACCCCTTCACAAGTACATTGTTTTTTCAACTTTTGCATGGATAAAATAAAAATAGATATTTACAGTTAGCATATTGGTTTATACATATTTGTTTTTTTTTTGTTTTGTTTTTTAATATATTTAAGACCCGTTTTTGGTATTAAAACACTGAGGAATACATAGGACAAGGGTGGTTGAACCCTCACATAAGCACATTGTTTTTTGTGTGTGTGTGTTTGTATGTAAAGTAGTATATAAACACATTGACATTATATTAGCCCTGTATATATCAGGGTCTTTGGATATTTCTAGTGCTCACTATAAAGATGTTGTGAAGCACTATTTTAATATAAATACCTATGTTTTCATGCAGGTGCAGGGTGTGTGGTAATGAGAACAGTTGGTGACCTCCTTCCTGTGTCTTCACAGATTTTATGTCCTAATTAATCTACATGCTAGAAAGTAATGAACTTTTTAATTGAACAAACTGCAGGTTGAGGTATGTCTTGTCTTAAAATACATAGAAAACTTTTTTTTTTTTCTACAACAGAAGTACATTGATGGTATATTGGTGCACATGGGAGCTGGAATTTAGATAAATAGGTGAACTTAGCCTTTATCACTGGAAAATGTGCCCAAAAAATAGAGGAAGAGGGTAAAGGACTAGTCATTAGTACTGCCTGTGGTCTCCCTGCAGTTGATTTTAAGCCATTACTGACTACTTATGCCTTGTTTCTGTGGAGCCCATCTTAGTACAGGTAGGGCTTTTGTCTGTAGTGTTGGGCGAATGGTTCACCCCTGGCATGCGTTCAGGCCAAACATCAAAATTTTCAGGGTGTTTGCCGGGTGTTCGCCATGCCAAACACCCTGCAATGCACTGACTGCTGCACAGTGCATTCTGCACCCTAATTTGACAAAGCTTTGCAAAAATCAGGGCGCAGTGTAAGCTGGTTGTTAAGGAGCATGGCCAGGAAGCAGGCCGCAGTGTCCTTAACAACTGATAAGTCATCAGCTGTCAATGGGTTTCCCCGCTGACAGCTGAAAAAAAATAAAGTGCCGGTTAAAAAACAAAAAAAAAACTGTGTGGGGTCCCCCTCAACATCCATACGAGACCCTTATGCAGGCATGAAGCCCAGCAGCTCAGGAAAGGGGGGGGAGAGAAAGCACCCCCCTCTGGAACCATACCAGACCACATGCCCTCAACATGGGGGGTGGGTGCTTTGAGGCAGAGGGGCTCTGCCCCTTTACCCCAAAGCACTTTGTCCCCATGGTAATGGGTACAAAGGCCTCCTCCCCCCAATCGTGGATGTTGGTTGTGGGGGACTGCAGGCGGGGCGCTTATCGGAATCTGGAAGTCCTCTTTAACCACTTAAGGACCAGGAAGGTTTTACCCTCTTAATGACCAGGCCATTTTTTGCGATACGGCACTGCGTTACTTTAACTGACAATTGTGTCGTTGTGCTGTACCCAAATAAAATTGATGTCCTTTTTTCCCACAACTAGAGCTTTCTTTTGGTGGTATTTGATCACCTCTGCGACTTTTATTTTTTGCGCTATAAACAAAAAAAGAGCAACAATTCTAAAAAAAAAACACACAATTTTTTACTTCCTGCTATAAAACATTCCCAATAAAAAAAATGAAAAATCTATTTTTTTAATCATTTTAGGCCAATATGTATTCTGCTACATATTTTTGCCAAAAAAAATCCTAAGTGTATATTGATTGGTTTGCATAAAAGTTATCACATCTACAAACTAGGGGAAAGATTTATGTAATTTTTATTTATTTATTTTTTTTACTAGTAATGGCGGGGATCAGCATTTTTTAGTGGGACTGCGACATTGCGGTGGACAGATCAGACACTTAAATTAACTTTTTGACAATTTTGGGGGGACCAGTGACATTACTACTGTAATCAGTACTAAAAATATGCACTGTTACTGTACTAATGACACTGGCAGGGAAGGGGTTAACACCAGGGTCGATCAAAGGGTTAAGTGTGTCCCTAGGGGATGTTTTCTAACTGTGTGGGGATGGACTTGCTGGATGAACACAGAGACCTGTGTTCCTAAATAGGAGGGACGCAGGATCCCTGTGTTCATCACTGTCAGAACAGTGGTCTGCCGTGTTTACATCGGCATACTGCCATTCTGTCTCTATGGGGAGCGATCGCGGGTGCTCAGTGGACTTCCTGTCCCCCAGATATGCTGATGGGCCCCTCCTGTGGCCAATCGGTGCACACGCACCCCTACTAGCTGTCCCACGAAGCGGCGTACAGGTACGTCGTTTCGTGAGACAGAGCCAACCTGCCGCAGTAAAAGTACAGCGGCTGGTCGGCAAGTGGTTAACAAATGGGACCCCAGATCCTGCCCCCCCCCCATGTGAATGTATCGGGTACATAGAACCCCTACCTATTCTCCAAAAAAGTTTACAAAATAAAATAAAAACAGGAAACAAGTTTTTGACAAACCCTTTAATAAAAATAAAAAAATAGTGTCCCTCGATGTAAATCTTTTATCATTCACGCTGTCGGCGGCACCACCAACCCAGGGCGGCCACCTGCTGAATGCCTCCTCTGCACTTTGACAGTTTTTATATAGGTAATTGCGAGGCCACCTGGCAACGTTATCTGGTGTCCCTGCATGCACCGGTCCAAGATGTTACAAGGGGGCAGGGCCACCAGGTGACATTGCCAGGTGGCCCAGCCGTTAGCTATATGTAGCACAATTCCCAGCATAGGTGCTGGCTGTGGGTCCCCCTAGGTTACCGGGTGCAACAAAAGTACATTTGAACATTTTTCTCCAAGTGTGAGCACTGAAACAAGGACCAATCCAGTATCTTTGGGTTTTTAGGTTTATTTAGGAACTTGGATGGGAGAAGGGATGAGTGGGATACTCCAACAACTGAACTGTGCACAATTAGACAGGGACTCTAGAAAATGCTGCTTGACGCTGGTTAACTCTGGCCGGATGCCTGTTAACGCTAACATGACGCTGGTTAACGCTGGCTGAATGCCTGTTAACGCTGACTTGGCACTGTGACTTTGCCTTTGACTATCAAAGTCCTTTTTAGCTCCCTGAGGCACTCCTTCCTGAGTTAGCTGACTGTACACTTTGACTGCACTGCTGAACGCTTCAGGGAGCCCCCTTTCACTTCCCTATCTTCAGGGTTTTAAGACTTGGCACCCCCTTTCACTGCCACAACTACTGGTTAGCTGGCTCCTGGATCCCCTTGACCTTCTGGAGTGGTCCTCTTTCCTAGGCAGACCCCTGGGAAGATCTTAAGTACTCACGATACTGTTTTTCCTGAAGACTTCTTCCCAGCAGCTCCACTCGGTCAGCAACACTCTGGATCCCTCTCTGCAGCACAGCTCAACCTCTGATCCTCTTAGACAGACTGCCTGGACCACCTTCACTCTCTGACAGGAGGAGAGACAGCCATCACCTCCTCCTGGGATGGATGCTCCCACCAAAAGATGCTCTGTCACATGCCCCCAGCAGATTTATATCCAATCCCAGGGTGCATTGCGGTAAACCCCGCACACTGAGACAGTCATAAACCCTGGTGTGCTATTGGCTAGGTTTCCTCCACTGACCCAACAAGATCCCTCATTGGACACAGTGGGGAGACTCCCCAGACTCAACAGACACACCCAGAAACATGTGACAGCTAGCTAACAATTTTGGCCCCCTGATAAGCAGACAGGGCCACATATACATGTTCCTAGCACCTACCTAGGAGGGTGCTACATCTATAAGAACTGTCAAAGTGCAGAGGAGGCATTCGGCGTAAGGGGGCCAGAATCTGGGGGCCGCCTTGTAAAAGGGGGCTTCCAGATTCTGATAAGCCACCTGCCTACAGACCCCCACAACCACTGGCAATGGTTGTGGGGACAAGGTGCTTTGGGGTGGGGGGGGCAAAGCACATGCTTGCTCGTCACCCTTTTTTGACCTGCCAGGCTGCACGCCCGGATAAGGGTCTGGTATGGATCTTGGGGGAGGTGGCCTCATGCCATTTCTGTATTTACATTTTGCAAAAGCAGGGTGACAGCAGATGTAACCGCAAGTCATTTTAAATGTGATTTAACTTCTTTAGGTTTTTTTCTTCAGTTATGCTGCAGCATGTTCTGTATATGTTACAAATGCGCCACTTTACAGGGAGACTAAAGGGACCCCTTAGCCACTCTATTTAAGGGAAATTTTCATTTTTATGTTGCACTTTAAGTATAATTAAAATCACTATGTTGGAAAAAACTGTAGTTTTAAAAAAAATGTTTTCATTGATACATGCCCCCCAGGGCAGTACCAGGACCCCCATACCTCTTTTATGGCCAATAACTTGCATATAAGCCTTCAAATGGGCATGTTTAATTTTTTCTGTTCGGCACCCACAGATTTTAAAGGGGTTTGCTGTTCGATTATAACTTTTTCACCTTTTCGTGAGTTCTGCTGTGAATTTGTTTGCTTATTTCAAAGCCGTCACATAAGAGAAACAGTGAATAGCACAGTAATGGCATCACCAAATCTCATTCAAAAACCAAGGAAAGATCACAGTCAGAGGCAGCAGTACCTTAGATCTCACAATGCAGACACTTATATATTAATGTACGTTGAAATGCCTAGGCACACTTAAATACCAGAAGGTACACCATCATTTTTCAAAGGAATTTTCGAATAAAGGTACATTTTTCAGGGTACTGCTAAGGCACAAATAACATTCCTAGATTGTCCTTATAACATAGCAAATCTTTATTTTTTTCAGTTCAGGCCTACTTTGCAATAGTCCGTGGTTCCCATTGGAGAGATTTTTCTCACACCTACTGCCTCTGTGATATATGTACAAAAAAACGAGGGTGTGGTTTTCACTAGGACAGGAAGGAGCAGACAGCAAAAAAAAAAAAAAATGTTTGGTTCTAACCCCTCCTCAATACAATTATTTGTATCTTTTTGTTTGTGTCCCCATTTAAGAACGTTTGCATCACTTCATCTCTGGACAGAATATTCTCTCCATAGCTGGGCTTTAAGCTGAATGTATGTGTTAGAGTCTTATTGTATGGTACAGTCTTTTTGTACAAAATCCTTGAGATGTACAAACAGCTACTGTATGCATTGGAAGGGCCTAACAGGCTAGAAAAATGAATGAATAATTTAGTTGGGTCTTTACACTACATAGTTTTTGCAAATCTCTGATGAGATTGTGAAAAGATCTCTGGGTAGATCTAAAATTTATAGTGTTCAAATTCCAGTTAGTGCCCATGCTTATGGAAGGTTATGAGGGGTCAGTGATTTCATTTTTGTATATTTTTGTAGAAAGGCTGTTAGCATTAAAATTGAATGAAAAATCTAAATACATTCAGTGCTTTATAAATATGCTCCTAGATGATGCTGGAAAAAAATCCATAATTGCTAACTATAATGCACATTTTAGACAAAGGATACAAGCAATTTATTCTCTAGTGCCAGCTACAATAAAATATCCATTCAGAACCATGCATTAATGAATGTAATTGAAGTTATGGTCAAATCACAAGTGATGTACACCAATGTGAAAGCCCTGCCCAGACCCTACCATCCTGTCCAGCACTGTCTAGCAGGGTGCCGGAGAATGCAGTTTTCCAGCTCTTTTAAGACATTAAGCAAGTCAATTTGGCTTGAAAATGTTTATTTGTCATGCTGAAAGGTGTGTATATATATATATATATATATATATATATATATGTTTATAAAAAAAAGAAAAAAAAAGGCTTTAAATGGACATTCACCTAAATATAATCTATTTTATCCACTGTAGATACAAGATCATTACTTTTCTATTGACTTAGTATCAGAATACTTGTATGTATATTTGTGTGTAATAGATGTAGACTGTCAAAATGACGTGGAGACCATTTTTTTTTTAACCACTTCTGGAACGGAAGATTTTCCCCCTTAATAACCAGGCCATATTTTGCGATTCTGCACTGCGATATTTTAACGGACAATTGCACGGTCGTGCGACACTGTACCCAAATAAAATTAATGTCCTTTTTTCCCACAAATAGAGCTTTCTTTTGGTGGTATTTGATTACATGTGCGATTTTTATTTTTTGTGCTATAAACAAAAAAAAGCGACAATTCTGAAAAAAATATATATTTTTCACTTTCTGCTATATAACATTCTCAACAAAAAAAAAAAATAAAAATAAATTTTTTTTAACATTTTAGGCCAATTTCTTTCCGCTACATATTTTTAGTAAAAAAAATTGCAATAAACGTATTTTGATTGGTTTGCGCAAAAGTTAATGTGTCTACTAACTACGGGAAAGATTTATGTAATTTTTATTGTTTTTTTTTTTTTACTAGTAATGGTGGCGATCTGCGATTTTTAGCGGGACTGCGACATTATGGCGGACAGATCGGACCCCTAACTGACATTTTTGACACTTTTGGGGGGACTAGCAACATTATTATAGTAATCAGTGCTAAAAATATGCACTGTTACTGTAATAATGACACTGGCAGTGAAGGGGTTAACATTGTGGGTGATCAAGGGGTTAAATGTGAGCCTAGGGGAGTGATTCTAACTGTGGAGGGGTATGGCCTGTGAAATAATCATAGAGACCTGTGATCCTATATAGAAGGATCACAGGGGCTCTATGATCATTCCAGGGAGAAGAACAGTAAGCTGTGTTTACAACAGCTGACCGTTCTTCTCTCTCAGCGGGGAGCGATCGCGTGCATCGGCTTCCCCGCTGCCAAGTGGGGGCGGGATCGCGCTGCCTGCGCGCGACCGACGTAGGTCTACGTCGGTTTGCGTAGAAGGGCCGCACTGGCGCCGTAAAAGGGCGGCGAGCGGTCCGGAAGCGGTTAACCAACGGTTTAGGGTTCTATTTATAGATTTTTGAGAGCTGAAGTCTGTTAACATCTGCAGTATGCAAAAAATGCAAAATCTCTGCAATGAGAGGTTACCCCTACTTCAAATCCCAAATGTCACTGTCATCAGAGCAGGAAGGAAAGGGAAATCTCCCCAAAAGTTGCACAGCAATATAACCTTAACAGAAGCTATAGCCTTCCCCACATTGCTAAAATTATATATTTTTTGTAATATGTGTCAACATGGAGAGATTTCCTTTCCTTTATTGGTCTCTGGGGCCCCTGTCATTGGGGCAAAAAGTAAAGGGATAGCTCTGATTTGAGGACAAAGATGACAATGAAGATTTTACAGAGGGTATACTCATTCCCCACTCTATAGAAAACAAAATATGTTTGCTGAAGCATAACATTTAAAATCAAATGTAATTGCCAGCAAGGTTTCCTTTTCTAATGGATTTACTGATTTGCAATTTCTAGAAAATGCTGTGTGTATGTAGCACCCTCCTAGTCAGGTGCTAGGTAGTGAGTATAGTTTTGGCTCTGTCTGCCTATAAGAGGAGCAGCACACAAAATCTATATTGCACTCTGCTTATCAGAGAGCAGGATCTGTGAGTTAGATCTGCTCAGTGTGCTCAGTGTATGATTCATCGGGTCTAAGGGTGTGTACCCAGTTGATCCAATGGGGAGGCACATTGGATACTGGAGGAAACTCGGCCAATGACACAAAGACTTTTGGTACTGCCCCAGTGATTGGCACAGACAGTTGGTCTCGGTGTATTATGGGGCAGGGTATAAAAAGCCACGGGCACATGAGGTAGAGGTCTTTTGGCAGGAAACAAAGTCCCAGAAGAAGGGTGGCGGCTGCCTCCTCTTCTGCAGCAGTTGGTGATGGCCACAGGCAGTAGGCCTGGTAAGCCAGTGGAGTGAGGCTGAACCCAGGGGTCCAGGAGAGCTGACTGGAGGAGTTGGGGTACTGCGAGACTCTAGAAAAACAGTATCGTGAGTACAGAGGATCTTGCCCAGGGATCTGCCCAGGAAGGGGACCACTCAGGGAGTATAGTCAGTGGATGGATGTCAGCAAGTGCAAATAGGAACACTTACCTCATCTTCATTCAAGTGGCAAGATGAAGTAGCGGCCTTGCCACATTCTCAAGCTAGAAGTCCTCTGAATTGTGAATAGTTCAACAGCTGGAGTATTCCACTCATCCCTTCTCCTATCCCAAAATACAATAAAACCACAACAACTACCCCTAGACTGCTCATTAACTGAGCCAGGAGCATAAAGTGTTAATATTTCGGCAAGCATTTGCTACAGGTAACCCAGGGGAATCCAAAGGTGTCATTTACCAGCAGTCCTCTAGGTGGCAGGGCTACATGTATATGCTCTTAACACCAGTGTCAGCTTATGTATACTTTTGGGACATATTAATTAAAGTAGAAGTTTGCACTTAAACAGTAAAATGTGTTATATGCTTTCTATGATACTGCAATTTGCTCTGAATGGTTACAGCACCACAGATGTAGAGCAAGTGGGATTTCAAGAAAATAGTCAAATGTCTCGGATATACATGTGCGCTGGTGTAATATCACATCTTTGGTCCAAGCTTCCTGTTTCTACCATGGATATTGAAAAGAGGGGAAGGTGGGCATTAGCTGTAAATGTGAAATATCTCATGATATATAATATAAATGAAAGGCAACATGGAATGAGGTAAAGAACTGTGACCATTAAGGTGTGACCAATAGGGTGCTCATTATATATTATTATCATGTAGGTTAAAATGAGGAAATTGTCTTTATGTGTTGCTAAAAATGTTTTTGATTTAGGATTCAAGATGTCGTTTTAGGGTAAATGGCCTGCAACAGATCATGTAACAGCTTTCAATAGCAATGAGGTCAGGACTCTGACTATGAATAGGTCTACATACAGAATTCCAGCTTTGTGGTACTAGCCGTTAAACTTTTTAAATAAATCTTTGTTATGGATCATTGTCAGCTCAAATGCATTGTATACATTTTAGCCACAGACAAGCTTCTTTACTTTCATTTGTAGAACGTTATTGCTACAACTTGAAATTCATTAGTCCTTCAATAATTGCCAGTTGTAAGGACCATGAGGTGGCAAGGCCTATCGGCCCTATTATTCTCTCTTCCACACTTCACGGTATGATTTTAGCACTGTTAAGCATTGAGCAATGCTTTGACTTTTCAATCATATCACCATGCTTCATCTATTTACTGTACATGACGATGTTTCATTATTACTGTGGAATATCTGGGTGCTTTTCAGCAAATTTGAAAAAGCAAAACTTAGCCAATGGTTTCGGTTATTGCGCCCTTTCTTAAACATCACCTTTAATGTTTTGTTACGGTAGTCACAAACTCGCGAACAAAGAAGTTTTCAGTTAGAAAAGATCCCTTCACATTCATGGCTCTCAGCTTTGGTTTCTTTGTCTTATGTTAATTGACTGTACAGTGTGCTGTTTGTCCACTGTGGACCAATGGTTGCCTAAGTGTTTGGAATTAGTTTTGTACTTGTTCTGGGGTCCTTTTACGTATCTTTTGATGTGGCCGTAGTGCATTTTAAACTGAAAATTCTAACAGGGCAAATAGGAAAAATAACTAAAACTGTAATTAAATGTAATGAATTGTCGAACTTGCTAATTTGAATACTTAAATTATATTGCTATTTTTCAAAGTAATAATGGAGGTAATATACATTTTCATCTATCACTCTGAATATTAAGACCATTTGTTAAGTAATGACATGTCAATTTAAAATGTGATGTAAGTTTGAATTATTTTGTATATTAACTTAAATGAGGTTCAAATTACATTTTTGAAGCAATTCAAGCAGAAATTCAGATAACACATGAGTATTCACAGGCATTTTTCTAAACAGTATACAATAATGAGCTATTAGCTAGACCAGGGGTCTGCAACCTTTAAGACATAAAGAGCCACTTGGACCTGTTTCCGAAGGAGAAAAAAAAACTGGGAGCTGCAAAACCATTGCGACATTTAAAACAAATATAACACTGCATATATTGTTTCTTACCTTAATGCTATATACAGGATCGTGCAGTCAGCTGTCAATCTGAAGAAAAAAAGGACTTTTTCACTTAACAATCTAAAATATATTTTTGCAAATGAATAGCTAATTAAAATATTTAATTTACCTGGTAATGGGATTTTTGCTCCTGAACCTCAGTGCACAGTGTCTGCACATCAGGGCTGTAAGACGTCACCTTCATTTTCACACAGGCTTGCAAGCTGTCATCTGTGACGCGTGATCGATGATTGTTTTTAATATAGTTCATGTTGGAGAAGACCTGCTCACATACATATGTGGAGCCGAAGATCGACAGGACTCCAAATGCATACTTTTTCATGTTTATATAAGTGTTGGGGATGGCATTCCATGTTTCGAATACAAGTTGGTCCTGTTTGGGAAGGTTTTCAATATCACTCCATTTATGATTCTGAGCCAGAATGGCCTTCTGACGGGCAACATCCTCAAGAGTAGCTGTCAAGCATTTGAACTTGGTCACCCATATATCTTTGTCGGCTATATCGGCCAGTTCTATCTCAAGATCAGGTTGACTTACACCTGCAAATGCAGTCATATTCAATAGGGATGGATCGATCGTCAGGGGAGTGACAGGGAAGGATAATGAGGTTTTTTCCTCTCTGAACTCACAGAATCGTTTCCCAAACGAGCTTTGCATTGCGGTGATTGCAGACTTGAAATATTTCAAATTTGTCGTATCATGACTTTGTTTGAACTCTCTCAAAGAGGGGGAAATGTTTGAGCACACAATGCCTCTTGGTGCAGGATGCAATGAAATGAGAGCAGCGTTCTATCCAGCGCCTTCTGCAGTAGAGCCACAAAGCCCTTCTGTGCTCCTCTCATGCTCGGTGCCCCATCAGTAGCCACTGAGACCAGGTGGTTGGTGTTTATTTTTTTAGCACTTAAATAGTCCAGGACAGCCTTACAGATATCCTCACCCCTTGTTTGGTCTTTTAGTGGTATCAGCTCAATCAGTTCTTCCTGTGGCCCAAAAGAGTTCACATATCGGCAGGACAGCGCTGTTTGTTCAATATCACCTTTATCTTTGGACTCATCACAGGCGATGGAGTACGCCACAGCTGAATTTAATGTCTTGAATTTGCTGTTTGCTAACGTTTTCTGCCATTTTTAGGGTTCTGTGTTTGACAGACTTCGCAGAGAGAGGCATGTCTTTGATTTTCTGCACAATTTCATTCTTGTTTTTGAAGTCCATGTATAGATGTTCCGAAATCTTAATGAATGCTTCTTTTATATACTCTCCATCTGTGAACGGCTTCCCGTGCTTGACTATTTCCTGAGCGGCCACAAAACTAGCATATGTTGTGGAATTTGCAGACTTCACCCACTTCTTGAAATTATTTTTGCTCCTATCAACCTTCCTCATAAGTTCTTTTTGTCTCTCATCTCCATCTCCATCTGGATATTTTTCAGCAAAGGCTGTGTGTTTATTCTGGAAATGTCTTGCAATATTCAACTTTTTGTTGTTTGCAAATTTCTCACCACATATTAAGCATACTGGTAAACCAGTCTCGTCAGTAGAGAATGCAAATGATTCTGTCCATGTATCATTAAACACTCTGTTTTCTTTAGAAATTTTTCTCTTCTTGCCTTTATCCATGGCTGGCCTACCGGGGGGTTGAAAACAGGAACATAATTAGAAATCACAGGGCCCCATAGCAAAATTTGCTATGCCCACCCCCCTCAAGCGCCAGCCACCCCCCTCCCCTTCCTTTCCCTGCAACCTACTCCAACCAAAAAAAAAGAATGCAATTGAACAGCACATTAAACAGCCAATAACAATGCCCCCAATGTGCCATACAAAACTAATTACTGCCCCAAAGTGCCAGAGAAAATGACCAATGCCCCAAAATGCCATAAAAAATTAATCAGGGCCCCAGTGTATCATAAATCATAATCAGTGCCTGATGTAAATAATAATTAATAATGAGGGCCCCAATGTCATCCTTGTCATTATAAAAATAACTTTTTTGTCACTTTTTTTTATTATTTCTTTGTTTGACCCCCTCAGAATTACTCCTCCTCATAGAAATAAACGTTAAATTAACAAGTTACCTTTTTTTTTTGTGTGTGTGTGTTCTTCACTCCTCCCCCTCGCACGCAGGCGGCCTGAGGTCACCAGGCACTGTACTAGCGGTGAGGCGGAGCTGAGGAGTGGAGCTGATGGAGGCAGCGTTACCTAGCAAACGGCAACGCTATTGCCTGTCACCGGGCGGGCAGTGTGGAGCAGAGTGGCTACCTGTCAGCAGCGGCAACGCCAGAGCAGGTAAGTGTCACAGTGCGCCTCCTCCCCTCGCTAAGCATCCGCCCCGGGGGCCGCAGCAAAGGTTCAAAAGAGCCGCATGCGGCTCCGGAGCCGTTGGTTGCCGACATATGAGCTAGGCAGTTTATTGCCAGTGGTGCATGCTGGGGAAGAATATACATTTTTGGGTGACCTTGGAAAAATTTCATAGGCTCTGCCATTAATGATATTTGTTGCTGCTGATGCTTCTCTTGCTTCCCAGGACTGCATTTAAAGCTGCTCTGTAGTCTGAATGATGCAGATTAGAAGTCTGGTTTAAATGTAGCTATAATAAACTCTGTTACAATTTCCTAAAGTGACTGTTGCCCAAATTCTACCATCCCACAAAAAATCAAGGTTTGAACTCTGAGGAAAAATGCTAGCCCATTGAGCTACCGTAGCTCTCTAACCATATACAGTGTGTGTGTGTGTATATATATATATTTTTTTTATATATATATATATATATATATATATATAAATATATATAAATTTCACATTAATTCAAAAGTGTCCTGGAAGTATAATAGTAATAATACAGAAACAGAAGAGCTTGATAGAAAAAAAGACTAAATATATACATTTATCAACTAGTAGTTATGGGTCACAAAGAACAATTTTTGTTCAGCGAGTTAGATGAGAATGAACAATGTTCCATAAGGGACTCCTTATTTCTTTCACCCTGAGAGGTAAAATGAAGAAAGTAAAAAATGATATAAACAATACGATCCTTTTCAGTCATTCCTTCCAATGTAAATAATGGAAGCAGTGGGATGTTTGTCCTTATGATCTTGAGAAAAGTCACATCAATTGGATATGGGTTTCAGAAAATACATTATTTTTACTGCAGATTTTAAATGTTGTATAGTGTTCAGACACTGGGTAACATTTACAGTTGTTACTTATCTTTTTATACATTTTATTTGATTGTAGATCTTACAAGAATAATGACTGTTATTATTATTTTTATTGAATGGGAAGAGGAGATGGCTCTGAGGAGGATTCTGGTGGTAGTAGGATGTTGAATGTACATAATTTGTCTTGCTTGTAAATTGCATGCATATTTCAACTAACCAAACACATAAACTAACCCTCTCCCCGTTCAGCACACTTATCTACCAGTTTTTTCTGTCTTGTTTATACTAGATAGATTCTAAAAATATGTTTTGCACTATAATATATCACCTTAAAGAGATGCTGGAGCCATTTACTAAAGGCTTGGCAGAGTAAAAAGCCTGTGTTTGCCATAAGCAACAAACTGGGTTGGAATTTTCTATAATACTTGTTTTATTTTCCTCACCATTTCATGTTCACTTCTAATATACATACTGCTATTGATTTGCAATGTAATGTTAGAAGTTCTGATGCCCATTTTTATTCTCTGACACTGTAGCAGAAAGCTGTTTAGCCCTCTTGACACTGCTATTTGCCAGAGCAATGCACATTGGTATTTATAATAGCAGGCTGTTATAAGTACTATGTTGAAAATATACATTAAAAGACATACTAGAACATGCCATAAACTAACATTAATGGAAAAATGGATGTTATTCAAAATACCATTGAAAACACTTTTTTTGTATTGTTGACTTCTATAGTGAACCATTTTACAATTTGTGTTAAATTATATTACTTATCAAAAGTCATCATCAAAAAAATTGCAATCAGTAATGAAAGACAATTTTTTTTATTTTCACAACATAAAATTCTTCTCAAATCAGCTAAGAACAAGTGGATAATATTGTTTTGCAAAAAGAGAGTAGGTGAATATGGCTCTTGCCATATTGAAAGCAACGAGCACCCCTAGCCTTAGCTTTTGGAGTTTTGAACCATTTTTGTGAGGATATACTTTCATGATTTCTGATTGGATAAACCCAGTTGCGGGCATATTCTAGAGATCTTTCAAGCTGATGCTTTGAATTATTTTTCTAAATAGGCATTTACCTAGTTGCATTAAGATCATTTGAGGTGCTTTACATCTCAACCCTAGTTTTGGGAGGATTTTTTGTTAAATATTTTTGTGATAATTTTTGTGAGGGTTTTTATATATATTAAATTGTTAAATATTCAGAGTGGTCTACAATATGGTGATTAGATTTTATTACAATTTTTACAGTAATAGCTAGATGTTTGGGGCATTCAGAGTCCCCCTTTATGTGCTCATTAGAGGAGGGATGGGAGATATTACCTATACAGTGTTATCTGAAAAAGATTTTCTGAAACACCTAATGAGAATGTATTAATCCTTAGGAATTAGAATGTGGTAATGGGTGTTTTTGTAGTCCGACCTCAATATTCTCTTATACAGTATAGGGTGAGATTTTTATGTTGACATGGGGAGTCACCATGCAGTTGGACTTTCAATATAGCTATATACCAAACAAATGGTTTCATGGTTTGGATGCATGTGTGCTGCACGCTCAGTGAAGGGTTTTCCACAGTTTGTTATTTGACATTATCTGTGTTTCATGAGGCATGTCAATGATTGAGTGATTGCGCAGAGGAGGCTCCCTTCCCCTACGTTGGTTTTGTCAGTACATAGATGAGTTCAGCTGTTTGGTGCCTTAAGTTTTATTTATGGGTATCTGAATCTGTGAGTAGAGGTAGAAGGAGAGGGCACCAGCATTCTGGGGGTAAAGGAAGGAATATGGATAAAAACACGTTAAGGGAGATGATTAAAAGATGAAAAATCTCACTTTAGGAAGTGAATATGGTGCTAAATGTCTGAGGAACAGAGGATGTCGCTCAGGTTCTATGATGGGTAGCTGATGAGAGTTGGACAGAGATACCTGTGCTGTGACGGGATGGAGACTGCAGATGAGATGTCCAGCTGCTTGAGTGGATGTCAGTGGCTGCAGATGAAGTGCCAGGCTGATCGATCAATGACCACAGATGCAGATGGGAAGTCAGGCTATGTGGTGAATACCTGTATCAGAGGATAAAGTGTGACAGTGGCTCTGTGTCAGACTAATCACTGAGTGATGGTGGCTGTGGTTGTACATGCCTGGCTGCTCGGAGGCTGATCAGTATGGGCTCAACTCACCAACCAGTCTGCTTACCAACAGTAACAGTATGCGTTAACAACAGGGGTTTAGCTAGCACACATTTGCAAATGCATGTGTAAGCTGCAGGGCCACTGCACGGCACCCTGTATTACCTGGAGTCCTAACTCCTGTAAATCTATGAGAGGCTCCACAGTGGAAGCACATGCATTCTAATGGATAGACAGGGGGCAAGTGGGCCTGGATGTAGCCCAACCCTCCTTAAATGCACAAGGGCACAATGGACGCCCAGCACATAGCACATTGGCAGCAAAGTCCAGTGTGTCCCCTCACCAGTATACATAAATAAGAAACAAAATGGCTCCTGCCCCCACCTATAACTGGCCTTCACAGCAAGGAGCACATGGAAGGGCAATGAAAGCAAGACAAAACCAGAAAAATTCCCTCCCATCCTCCTACTGTGGCAATGTGGCTACGCAAAGTAGCGTTTATTAATGAAATGGAGGATTTGATGACGGCCGAACGGGGCACTAGAGATAAGTTCCTCAAGCGATGGTTCTACTGGCATGAGTTCAGTTTTACCGCAGAATACAAAGACCTTGTCGCATAGTTGACTCACTCACACTAGATGGCCTTCTCCCCTCACCCCCTCCCACCCCCCTTGTCTCTTCTCCCCCTCCCCTCCTTTTTTTTTTTTTTGAGTCCTGTCTTTCCTACCCCCTGCCTCCCTCTCTTCCCTTCTTCCCTCGTGGCGCTTCTTGATCTTTGATCTATCCCTCTTATACCTGTTCTCTCTGAAAAATTCCTTTCGTTCCCGTTAGGCATACATGACACTAATGCTTTTTTGTGGTTTGTCGAGATGGCCGACCCCGTGGGATGCCCTCCTCACTCCTGTATGCCGGCCATGTGATGGATGCCGGTATGGGTGTGGTTCTCCTTGGGGAACTGCCACCCTGCAGATATACTCTGATGAACTGTGTGTTATCAATTATCGCATACGGCTATGTTTACATGATTTACGCCTCCTGTTACGTTGTTTCCTTGATGTTCGGCTGTCTTTCAATTCACTGCCTTTGTTGATTTGTATGCCTTTCTCTCCTCAATAAACATTGAATTTATAAAAAAAAAAAAAAAAAAAACAGAAATATTCCCAGCTCAATTCACCAACCAGTCTGCTTACCAACCAAATTAACCTGTCTAACAGTATGCGTTAAAAACAGGGGTTTGCAAATGCATGCTTAAGCTGCAGGGCCACTTCACTGCACCCTGTATTACCTGCAGTCCTAACTCCTGTATATCTATCAGAGTCTCCACATGGAAGCACATGCATACTTTTGTAGGAGGCTTGGGTGGGGCAAAATTCAGTGGTGACTCCCACCAATGTTTAAATAGCAGTTCATGAATTGTAAGAGCCAATCTGTCGGCTGATTGCGACTTGTGCTGTCTGGTGGTGGGATTCTTTTTAAACAAGAGGATAAGCATCAAATAAAGTTATATAAAAGTATAAATATTAGCTGGCCTGAGAGAAATCTTTCGCCTTGTGATATACATCACTGGTAAAAAAATAAAAAAGAGGACATAGGGGAGAAAAGGGTTAAAAATGAAAATCTTTATTAATGAAAAAAATAAAAAGGTTAAAAAGAAAAAAAAGGTTAAAAAAACAACGCATGTGCGGCATGCGAGTATATGTGGATGTAAGTATGAGAATTAGAAAGTTAAGGGGAGGGAGTGGAAAAATGTATTATCATGAGGGGATGGAGAGCACCTGGTAAAGTAAAGGTTAGATGATAAGTAAAGCATGTAAGTCAACTAAATAATGTATAATATAGGTTGAATCAGATGGATATTCATAGGTATATGTAAGGAAATTGGTGTTAAAAGGTATATGGTAAAGGAGGATGGGAAAATGACAAATGGTCCAACTGTCATCAGCTGCCCTCCACAGAGCCTGAGCGGGATCTTAAATTCCAAAGTGAGTTTTTTAACTTTTTAATCATCTCCCTTAACATGTTTTTATTCCTATTCCTTCCTTTACCCCCAGAATGCTGGAGCCCTCTCCCTCTACTCTCACTAACTTCATATAGGTTTTCAGGTACTTATCTCTTAAAGGAGCTGCCTTCACTTGTGCCTCACCTTCCCATTTATTCCAATATACAGTAGTGCCGTAGTTCCTTCTGCTATATTATCTTACACAACAGATCATGCTTATTGAATTTACAGTCTTAAAGTGGTTCAGATAAAAAATTATGATAAACATGTCATACGTACGTGCTCTGTGCAATAGTTTTGTGCAGAGCAGCCCCAATTCTCCTCTTCTTGGGTCCCCTGTCGGTGCTCCTGGACCCTCCCCCTAGTTCAGTGCCCCTATAGCAAGCTTTCTCTGGGGTGAGGGTCAAGTGATACAAAAGGTAATAACGGTGGGGGATGAGCTGATGAAGAAAAAGAAAGTACAGCTGTTAGGTGGAGGCAGGATAGGCTTCTCTGAAGAGAAAAGTTCCCAGGGATTGACTAAACGCGGATAGAGTCAATGGATGTGGGGCTGAAAGGAGAGTTCAGAATTCAGGATTACACCTAGCAACCTGGCATGTGGAAATGGGTTGAAGGTTGTACCATTGATCTTCACAGAGAAGTCAGGGGAAGGGTCATGTGAGGAAGGAAATATTATGAGCTCGGTTTTGGACAGGTTGAGTTTGAGGAAGTGGTGTGACATCCAGACTGATATGTCGTTCAGTGAATTAGTGATGTGTGAGGAGACTGATGTAGTGAGCTGAGGAATAGAGAGATAGATTTGGGTGTTGTCAGCGTGCAAATGATACTGAAAGCTATGGGAGACTTTTCTTTTTAAACGGTTTTTATTGAAGGTAAAAGAAACATGGTACAGCAACATGCAGTGAAAATATTAGGTACATGCCGTGATAAAACAAGGCGCTTTGAAATACAAAACTGCAGCATATAACATTCTAATAACATGTAACAATGCGATATGTATATGGGATCGACCCAGCGTCCCGTCTGGGATGCAATGAGGGTACGCTCAAACTGTAGTTGTGGCCGAGGCCACACTGTGTGGATTGACCCCCACACAGAAGGGGTCTCAACCAAAAACCAAGGTATAGCACTTAATTGGGTACGCCGGGGGCCAAGTGGGGGGGGGGGGGCTAGGTTGGCAGGGTTGGAAAGAAAGCTGGGTAAGTAGGAGAGGGTTGTGGGGGGAGGTAACAGCAGGTGCCCGGAGGGAGACTCGAACCCCCCTAGGGGCTCAGGTGGGAAAAGAGAGCCGGTAATGAGGACGCCCAATCAGGTGAGTACAAGGCTGTCGTCAAGGCCTGGTGGTAGGCAATGGTCAATCCAGGGCCGCCATAGCAGCTATGGGAGACTTTTAGCTGACCCAGGGAGAATATGTAGAATGAGAATAGGAAAGGTTTAAGAACAGAACCAAGAACAGAACCTTGAGGGACCCTGACAGAGAAAGGAAGAGGAGAGGAGGAAGTAGAATTGTGAATGACACTGATGAGGTTCTGATATAAATGTTAATAGGGCACCCCACACAGCAAAAAGGCATGATTCTCCCCAAAAATATACCTGAAGTGTCTGGTATAGGTATTAGGAAGTGGGGGTGAAAAATCCTTGCTCTTTTATTTTCATTCCGCTGTAAGCCTGGGTTTCCCAGCTGACAGGTAAATGCACCAGACAGGGAAGATTAATGTTGGTAGGTGCTGGTGAATTAAACCCCCCACGGTTTCTTAGATTTCTTTGAGACTTTATTGGTGAGGCATATAATTGGTCCATATGGGTTACTAAGCACACATTGGAGTTGATATAGTAAAGTAGTAGAGACTATATACTTACCAAAGTGAATATTTGCTTTGTCACTTAAATGTTAAAGCATATATATAGCCAAAGGCATTTTAAAGCTTTGGATAGAGTAGGCATGGTTTAATAATTCTGTCAGTTTTTCCCTGTGTATCTTCTGTTGGAGAGATTTTTCTTTTTCTGGAGATATAACAGGAAGTGAGAGGAAGCTTCTACAAGCTAAGGGGGAATCCATTATAGAAGGTTGTCACTAGGATAGGTGTCCTCATTGAAACACTTAATCTCACCCATTGTTATGGTGACAAAATGTAAAACTTTGGTTTCCCATCATTTTCTGTCCCTATCATATTGGAAACAAGAGCAAGTAGAATTATTTTGTATAATATTCATATGCAATATTTCATATTGACCTACTGAATGAAAATATAAATATTAGTGCTAAAAACAAATTAATAAATAATGCACAAATCAACTAATCACCCACAAAACTAACATTTTTAGAAGGAAGGATCAGCGAAGGTGACCTCCGTATTTAGTTTTACTGTAATTGTTGATGAGTGTAATGAGAAAGAGACAGACATGATCAGGAGCAGAAGACATTTTACCTGTTAGGGAGGCCCATGCTTTTGGTCTGTATGTGGTTTCACCAATAAAAACAAACACGAGAGAGCGCCTCCATCTAGGTGTAGCGATTTATTAAAAGAAGTATAAAAGATAAAAAAAATGCACTTACTAGATAAAAGTGGATCAAGGCTTGTCATGGACCTATATATACCTCTACAAGATCACCATGAGGCTGCAGAGCTCAGCAAGCATGTGGCTAGTTGAAGAGCTGTTGATGGATGTGCAGCTGTCAGGCTTCACGTTAGAACATAAGCAACAGTAGCTTCCAGAAATGGCAAGATGGCTGCGGCTCCAAAACAGTACTTCTCTTAGCTTGGAGATGACAGAAAGTGGAGGGGATGTGGCTACACATTTTAGGACAGACAGGAGGGCCCCTTTATTATACCATAGGAAGCTTCCAGCCCTCTTGCCATTTCTGTAAGCTGCTGTTGCTTACTGTATGTTTCTAGCCTGAAGCCTGCACATCCATCAACAACTCTGCTTCAACTAGCCACATGCCTGCTGAGCTCAGCAGCTTCACGGTAATACTAGGTCTTTCTGGGTCTATGACAAGCCTTGATCCACTTTTAACTACTGAGTGCATTTTTATTGTCTTTTATACTTCTTTTAATAAATTGCTACACCTAGATGGGGGTGTCCTCTTGTGTTTGTTTGTTTTTTTTTGTTGTTTTTTTAAGACAAATTTTCTTTAATTTTTAGAAAGAGAAAACAATGAACATGGTGAACAATAAAGCCAAACACAGCCGCTATTTCAACAGTTAAAGTACAGCAACTTTTTCAAAGTCATAAGTATCTCAATATGACACACACTATGACACAAGTGTCATATTGAAAGTAGCATAACAGTCGTGTCTTGTTCCTAAAGACTTTAGCAATAAGTGAATGTGGAGAAGAAGTGTATAAGAAAGGTTGCCAGATAGATATGTTGAGGGGCGAAAATGTAGATAGACAAAGGGGTTATGAGCGGAAAACTGGAGTGTGGTATAGGGGATATAAGGGGTATAGTGCAAGAGGTAAAGCATCCTCTTCCGTCTTCTCCCGTCCTGAGCCATACCCGGTTTTAATGTCTGGTATTTTTTACATGCAGCCATTGTGCAGAAATGGTGCCATTCTGACCATGTGTTCAGGAATTTGGAGAGTGAATCTTTCGCTTGGTGGATTAGATCTTCCTTTTTTGTGATCCGATGGGTACGTGTGAACCAGTCTTTGATGGTCTGGGGGTCTGTGCATTGCCATTTGACTGATATATATAGCTTAGCAGCATTCACAATGTGCATTGCCAATGATTGAAAGTATTTTGATTTTGGGATTTTGGAATGGTGAAGTAAGAACTGTTCTGGTGAGAAATCCAGAGAGTGTGGGGAGATTATGTTCGAAATTCGGTGGACTTCTTTCCAGGATGGTTGTATTCTAGGCAAGATCACCAGATATGTAGGAGAGATCCTATTTCTTTCTGGCAGCGCCAACATAGTGGAGATAGAGAGGGGGAGATTTTATTCAGTCTAAGCGGTGTCTTATGCCATCTGGAAAGAATCTTAAAGTTATTTTCTTGTATGTATACGTTGGTCAATCCCTTATGGGTGTATGTGTATATGGCTTCCCAGTCTTTGTCCAAGAGGTCTAGGGATAAGTCCTGTTCCCATTTGAGGGCATGTATGTTGGATTTGGATTTGTGGTCGTCAAATAGCACATGGAAAATGGCAGACATGAGATGTCTTTGCGGCTCTTGTTTAAGGTACAGTGTCTCAAAAGGTGTAAGTTGATGGGACCAGTCAGGAGTTGGGGTTTGTTTAAATACTTGCAAATTTGAAGATATATCCAGAAGGGAAACTTTTGGTTTAACATTTGGGAAGCAAGTGGTGGGAGGGTGAGGTGTTGGTTATCATCACAAAATTGTCCAGCTCGAATCTGGCAATATGGCTAGGAGTCCTGGAGGAACATGGTGGGCAAGCTGGGTGGAAAGTCTGGATTTTGCCGAATAGGTGTTAAAAGGCCCGGGTTTGAGGAAATATTATGTTTATGGCATGCTTCTCTAAATGTGGTCAGGGTAGCAGAGATTAAGGGGTGTTTTGTTCAGGTTGGTGGCACATTGTTAGTGGAGATCCAGGGAAGTTGGTCAAGGGGGTATGATGATATGTCATGTTCTAACTGAACCCATTCTTTGGTTCCACGTTGTGTATTCCAGTCAATGACTCTAGCAAGTTGGCATGCCTTATAATAGCATTTAATGTCAGGAAGGCCTATACCCCCCTTTAGTTTAGGAATTTTTAGTCTGTTGTAGCTTATTTGGGGTCTAGAGGCGTTCCATAAAAAAGTTGTGCATGCTCTTTCATAGTTGGTACGACATAAAAAAGGCTGGAGGGAGTTTTATCGGGATGGTTTGTAGTAGATAAAGTATTTTTGGTAGTGCGTTCATTTTTAGGATTGCTGCTCTGCCAAACCAAGAAAAATGGCAGATAGACCAGAGTTTCAGGTCACTCTGTAACTGTTGTAGCAGTGGGAGAACATTTTTTTTGTAAAGATTCGAGAGTTTAGATGGTAAATGAATACCTAGATATGTAATTGCTTAGTCGTTCCATTTGAATGGGAAATGATAACGACATTGGTTAAGGACATTTTGTGGAACTTGTGTTTTTGCTTTTTTATATGTGCATTATTATCTCAAGACCTAATCTAAGAGGAGCTGCAACCACTTTACCTGGTGTTGTCTACCACTCTCCTGGCCCTCGTATATGCCCCGTTTAATGATGGATGGGTTCAAGTCTATGCAATAGCTTATTCTTTTTCTTTATGAGGTTTCACCATACCGCTGTTTAAAAAAAAAAAAAAAAAAAAAAAAGGCCAGTAGACATCAAAGCACAGAAGATGCATAGAAATGCTTTTGTAAGTGATCTAAAACAGGGTTTTCCCCCTATTGTGCATGTTTGGGATATGTGGAGTCGTGATTGTCTTAGCAATATGATTTTATAATAGATAACCTCAAAACATGACCTCCCGATGAGCATTTAGGGCTTACCCATTGGACTATCGGATAACCATGCCCTAAGAGACACAATCTTCCTTCTGCAATAACCTGTTTCAGTGAAAAACCATAAACTTCTATTTTTAACATTGCATATTGGAAATGATTTATTTAAAAACATTTGAGAATGTTCCCTTGGCAAAGTGAGCATTTACTAAGTTCAGTAAATCTATTTTGGTAAAGATTTTTTTCTATAATTAAAAAAAGTTGATGACTGGAGTGAACACAGCCTCACTTTGTTCTGTAAAATAAGTGAACATTCCCTATTCCTTTAGCAAATAATGTCAGTTGTCTTATAATTCTGTAAACAGCTATGTTTTTTTTATGTATTTTTTATTCTTCTCAAATTTCCCTGCACTCCATAATTGCTTTGGGCTGCTGTGGTATCTTGTGTGCATTTTCGCATGTTTTGTAATAGATTTTCCAAAAAACTTGGCATTCCACAGAACAATAAGTTTCCAGCTGCAACTATTGTGTCTGTAAATACATTGAAAGGGGACTGATGCATATAGATATGTTCTGGCTATGCACTTCTTTCCGACTAATTGGAAGCTAAATAGTTACTGACAGTCAAAAATGTATGAAAAAAATGTAATGTTCCTTTTCTCTTTATCGTTTGCGACATCATGCAATATCCACAGCATAACTTACCGCTAAACAATGTGGCATGTGTCACTGCAGTACATATCAATAGAATATCCAATGAAACATTTTAGTGGGAGGCAATTAAATCAATTCACCTATCATGATTTATAAATTGTTTTGTGGAGGCATTTTTCTATTTTATATGGGTGCTTGTCAGAAAACTTTCTTTTACCTATTTTGGTAAAACAGGATGCTGATTATGACAACCTTTGGGAAGTTCTTGCTTACAGTATATTTAAAGATAGACAAGTTTGGATAAAGCACAAGGAACTTCAGAATGTGATTTAAAAAGTAAAAAAAAAAAAAATGTTTGAAATGCAAAATACAAATACGATTAAGAGTGTAGCATTGATAGATGTAGCATATCAAGTAAAATGTAAGCCTATTTTTAGTGGGTTACAGCGTAAATTCTTTGCAGTGATGCCACATATCAATGCCATGCTTGCACAAATTGTAATTAATAGTAATGTCAAATGACCTTGGGTCATTTAATAATCCATGAGGCAGTGACCTTTTATAACCTCAGATGTCTTCACATGTTTGGGTAATCCTCTATATGCTCTGCATTTGTAATATACAAATATACATGATATAACGCCTCCATAAGCACAAAATTATGTAGACCTTACTTGTCCTATACTACTACTGATAGTAGTGACCTGAAAGTGGCAGCACTACCTTAGGTTCTATGACTTTCTGCTAAAAAAACGATAGCCATGATAAGGAGCTCCAGTCAATTTAAAGTGTAAATAAAGCCATTTTTTTAGCTTGTCAATGGTGAGCAGTTAGACCCTCTGTCAGGCTTCTATTATTGCCTGGGTCCCTGCAGGGGGATTCAGACTCTCTTTTTATCCTGATTACCATTATCACCAAGACAAAAAATTAGGAAAGATTTAATGTTTTAGAGTTGTCACCAAAGTAAGAGGTAAGAGAAAATCTCCCAAAGGGGACAAATGTTCTAGTGACAACTGTATAAGATGAAAATCACACTCTCTTTGCAGTATCTCCCCTCTTTTTTTTGCATTTGCAGAACAGAAATTTAAAGGGAATCTCCCCTCTGGGCAACAGACAGACAGCAAACATTTACCCAATAGGCGTTTAAACCTTTGCTTAGACAAAAAAAGAAAGTTTTGGCTTTATGTAGATTTTAAGTAAAATTAGGTTACATGCACTAATTTGTTTTGAGAGTAGCAGTGGTGCCTTCACAAAAAGTTGTTAATTAAATTAAAGATTTTGTGAAAAACAGGCTTCATGTCTTGAAAATCTCCCCAAAACACCTGTGCCATTTACAAACAAAAGTGTACAATCCTATTCTCATCTGCTCTTACCAAGTGCCTAGAAGAAGATATTTAAAGAAACCCCAAGAATAGAGGACAGCCCTTTGAAAACAATAACTCTATGTAAACTATAATATTAAACACATAAAAAACAATAAAGTGGTTGAGTGCTATAATCAGAAACATATCTGTATAATCAGAAAGTACAAATTGTGTTATAGTGCTCAGTGCCACTCCAAAACACATCAAAGAGAGTCCAGCATCTGGGATTTATCTATACAGTGTCTTCGACTTGAGTGCCTTCTAACTCACTCCAAAATATAATTCCCAACTTCTAAATGCAGAAGGAATTGACTCTTTGTGTTAATAGGGTACTGATATGACCAATACTCCAATCAGTATAACTCACCTGTAGGTAAAAATGTCACACAAAACTTTACTACCACTTTAATACTTACCTTAGATAATGAAATTGAAGATAAATAAGAGCACTTGTAGGTTGACAGGCAGAGTGTTGGTCTCTGCTGTGAAGCAGTTGACCTGTTTTTTATTACTCGCTACCTTCCTCCCTCCCCGCCTGTCACTGGTTGCTAAGCACACCGTCCAATCTGAAGCAACAGGTGATGCTGACAGTTCCCCATCCCCCTCACTTGCTCCTTGTGATTGCCAGTAGGCAGTGGGTTGATTCCATATTCAACATTAGGATATCTATTGGCTGTGGGTTCACCCACAGCCAGCTTGTTAACCTCCCTGGCAGTATGATTGTTTCCAATCTTAGGTGCTGAAAGCGGTACCATTATTTTGCTAGTAATTCTTAAGGACGAGCAGCCCAAACCAACTATTTACATATTATTTTTTTACTGTGTGTTCTTCTTTATAACATCTTGGGTATGATCAAGTTTGAAACACAAAATCATAAATTATAATATAATAAATAACTATAAATAAGTTAAAGTATATATATATATATATATATATATATATATATATATATATATATATATATATATATATATATATATATATATGTGTATATATATATATATATATATATATATATATATATATATATAGATAGATATATATAGATATACATGTGTATATCTATATATATATAGATATACACATATTTATATAAAAAGTACAGTAAAACTGCAGGAAAGGGCACTGGGGGGCAAACTAATGTCAATTTATTTTATTTTGTAATGTAATCCAATAGGATTACAATATATCAGTGTGTTTGTGTGTTTTACTATTTGAATTTGACGCCGGTTCCACCCCCCTGCGAGCGTCACGTCGCAGGAGACGGAAGCCGGGGCTCACAGCTTCGGGCGGAAGATCCGGCCGCCGTATGCTGCAGGGACACATCGCGGGATCCCGGGGACAAGGTAAGTACCCTCTACCAGGATTCAGCGATGCTCCCTGGCGGTACCCCGAGTGTGGCTCGGGTTTACCGCTAATGGCACTAAAATTTCACACCAAGCCACACTTGGGAATACCGCTAAGGAGGTTAATCACAAGGAGGGGGGGGGAGCAGGTGTCTCTGAATCCCTATCAGGCTCTGCCCACCAAGCCTAAAAATCTTTAGCTGCTGTGCTATTTGTGTGACAGCTACAGTGGAAAGGAGAAAGCTCAGCTGTTCTGAGAATGAAATGTCTGTATAGACATTCTGGCCTGAGTGTACTTCCAACAGGGACATGAATCTATCACCTAAACCAGCGTTTGAAGTTTTAAAGGTTATTTTACACACTCATTATGAATTTCACTGCCAGATTTTAGTTAGCTTAATACACGTCTCTGACCCTACAATTTACTCTGCTTTCTAGTCAAGTTTTGGTCTTGAGCCTTGCATTGTTCATTGCCTTCCAAGTTATAACCTTGGATCTACCCTTGAGTTTCTACTGTATTTTAGCGCATAATATGATTTCTTCCTTTCCTTTCCTCAATTTCATAATACTTTTAGTGCTATGTTTGTCACTATTGAAATGCATTCTCCTTTGGTTCACCTTTTTACATATTTACTTCTACCTAATATATTAATTTTAACATGTTTAATGACTGAAGTCTCCTTTTTATAATTACCACCTGGTCAGATTACCTACGGTGGTATCAAAACGTTTCGAGACTAGTTTTGTAACACGCCAACAAATGGCTGCACGCACAGTCACAGGGAGTCAGTGTGCCAAAGACATCGTCCTGTGTACATCAGGAGCTGTGAAACTGGTGCTATTCTGACCATGTGCATTACCACATCTGCTTTTTCATTATGGACAGCAAGTTAGAACAAAGAGATTGTTCTCCGATGATCATCAGCACAAGTTGCTGAATGGTTTTGACATTTTCAGGGGTTGAGCTCAATGAAGGTCTTCCTGTTCTTCCATCCTTGAAGCATGTGTGCCACTAAAAATACCTTGAACGGCATATTGCAGCATTGCTGTAAACTTGCTAAGTCATGTCAAATTTCTCTGTGGCAAATTTGCCCAGTTTCATGCAGAATTTCATTTTTGTTTTAACTTGCTGTTCATGATGAAATAGCAGACGTGGTAATGCACATGGTCAGAATAGCACCAGTTGCACAGCTTCCAATGTACAGTGCATCCCGAAAGTATTCACAGCACTTCACTTTTTCCACATTTTGTTATGTTAAAGTCTTATTCCAAAATGGATTCAATTCATTATTTTCCTCAAAATTCTACAAACAATACCCCATAATGACAATGTGAAAGAAGTTTGTTTGAAATCTTTGCAAATTTATTAAAAATAAAAATGAAAAAAATCACATGTACATAAGTATTTACAGCCTTTGCCATAACACTCAAAATTGAGCTCAGGTGCATCCTGTTTCCACTGATCATCCTTGGGATGTTTCTATAGCTTGACTGGGGTCCACCTGTGGTAAATTCAGTTGATTGGACATGATTTGGAAAGGCACACACCTGTCTATATAAGGTCCCACAGTTAACAGTGCATGTCATAGCACAAACCAAGCCATGAAGTCTAGGGAATTTTATGTAGACCTTCGAGACAGGATTGTATTGAAGCACAGATCTTGGGAAGGGTACAGAAAAATCTCTGCAGCATTGAAGGTCCCCATGATCACAGTGGACTCCATCAAATAGAAGAATTTTGGAACCACCAGGACTCTTCCTAGAACTGGCCTCCCGGGTAGAAGGGCCTTAGTCAGGGAGGTGACCAAGAACCCAATAGTCACTCTGACAGAGCTCCAGCATATCTCTGTGGAGAGATGAGAACCTTCTAGAAAAACAATAATCTCTGCAGCACTCCACCAATCAGGCCTGTATGTTAGAGTGGCCAGACAGAAGCCACTACTCAGTAAAAGGCACAGGACAGTCCATCTGGAGTTTGCCAAAAGGCACCTGAAGGACTCTGACCATGAGAAACAAAACTCTCTGGTCTGATGAAACAAAGATTGAACTCTTTGGCCTGAATGGCAAGCGTCATGTCTGGAGGAAACCAGGCACCACTTATCACCTGGCCAATACCATCACTACATTGAAGCATGGTGGTGGCAGTATCAATCTGTGAGGATGTTTTTCAGTGGCAGGAACTGGAAAACTAGTCAGGATTGAGGGAAAGATGAATGCAGCAATGTACAGAGATATCCTAGATAAAAACCTGCTCCAGAGCGCTCTGGACCTCAGACTGGGATGAAGGTTCATCTTCCAACAGGACAACGAACCTAAGCACACAGCCAAGATATCAAAAGAATGGCTAAGGGACAATTCTGTAAATTTCCTTGAGTGGCCAAGCCAGAGCCTAGACTGGAACCCAATTGAACATCTCTGGAGAGATCTGAAAATGGCTGTGCATCGACACTCCCCTACCAACCTGATAGAGCTTGAAAGGTCCTACAAATGAGAATGGGAGAAACTGCCCAAAAATAGGTGTGCCAGACTTGTAGCATCATACTCAAAAAGACTTGAGTTTGTATTTGGTGTCAAAAGTGGCTCAACAAAATATTGAGCAAAGGCTGTGAATAATTATGTACATGTAATTTCTTTATTTTTTATCTTTAATAAATTTGCAAAGATTTCAAACAAACCTCTTTTACGTTGTCATTATAGGGTATTGTCTGTAGAATTTTTGGAATAAGGCTGTAACATAACAAAATGTGGAAAAAGTTAAGCAATGTGACTACTTTCCAGAGGCACTGTACACAGGATGATGTCTTTTGGCACACTGATTTATGAAGGTCGGTGCTCCCTGTGACTGTGTGCAGCCTTGTGCTGCCATCTGTTAGCCTGTTACAAAACTAATCTCTGAACTTTTTGACACCACCTCATAGATAATAATCCTTTAAAATTCTTCTCAATCTATTTTTATTAAGTTTCCAATGACAAAAAAAAAAAAAAATACAAATAACAGATAAAAGGGAAAAACACAAAAATATATCATTCAATGTCTATATTTCATATTCCAAATACATAAACATACATAGAATCTAATAATCATATACATATCTATATATGACTACAACTCTCTCCTCCCCATCCTATATAAATACTAATATTACATGCTAATGTAATTTTCATCTAAACCATATATTAAAAAAAAAAAAAAAAGCAGAATAGGCCATAGGAGAGGCAGACCTTAAAAATAGAAAGCATATTTCACTTTACCAGCCTAACCAAACTCATACATCAAGGTCCTAAAATCATCTTTTTTCATATATAAGATCCAGGGGGTCCACCTTAAAGACCTCACATTTATTATGTTGTTGTGCAACCTTTTCCTCTATCTTTATAAAAAGACAAGTTTCTATCACCCATTTCCCAATCATTGGGGAGTTGGTAGTCTGCTAATGATGACTTGTAATGATGTCTTACTTGAAGAAATTGTACCAGGGATTACTGAGAACAATGCCATCTCCTAGGTTCACTCAGAACTTATTTATATTACTCTATGATACTGTATAGATATGATATTTCATCCCAAAACTGCTTTTTTAGTGAGCAAGGATGCAGTTAAACAACTTTTTCATTTGACATATTTCTGTCAAATAGAAAGAACATCAGATTTCAATGAACTGCATAAAAGTATGTGGTCTCAAGCCTGCTAATCACATGTGGCCATGGAATTTCTCTTTGATATCTTTATTCCTATATTTTACAGCAGGATTCATATTACTTTAGGTTTTACCATATCATGCTTTTCTTAAATGCAAGCTGCTATTATGATTTTACTATGTGGGTGGTATTGAGTCACTGCACCTTTGTTACAAGTGAAGTGTAACAATAGTAACCCACCACTCTTTTAGTCATCTTGATTGTCTCTAAATGAATGACATGTAAATAGGCACATGTCATACTTCAAATATTTCAGGTATTAATTATATGCATCAGTCACTGTGATCATGAACATGGTCTTAAGTTACATTATACAGAGGCGCCAGGAAAAAAAAGGCCTCTATCTTGTTTTTAAGCAACTTTAAAAAGTTTTAAAAAAGGCTTCCCTGCAGCGAAAATGGTAAAACTTACTCCTTTTGTCAGCTGTTCCTCGGGTTTCGATTATCTTCAAATGCTACACTGCATTGGACACACTTTCAGGCATTTCCAATTCCTTGTTCTAAAATAGGGATGCACTTCAGGTCCAAAGAGTTTAAAACTACCCAAGTCATTTGTGGTTTAGAAAAATGGTAAACTAATGCAGCCATTCAAGGTTATAGTAACCAACAAACAACAATGCAATTTCTAGCCTCTAAACTGTAGTAAGGTAGATTTTGAAGGGCCATCAATGGGGGTTTTCTTCTGTTCCAGCCCCATCCTTATAAAAGTCAGGGTTCCCAGCAAATTTCAGTGTATCTTAGAGGAGACATGGAGTAATTAGGGACAGATTGCAGGGAGCAGGGAGAGCTGCTGCTGAAAACTGCTATATTTGTATTGAGTCACATACTGTACACCTGCAGATCACAGAGTGTGTGCAGGGAGAGCTAGCTGCTGCTAGTAATTGCTTAAAGCTGCTATATATTGCTGGCTTTTCTCTGTGAAATAAATACACTCCTAACATAGATTTTTTTTTTTAAAGCTGGCTGTCCAAAGTTCCAAAATGGCCTAGTAAAAATGATTACATTTTGTGTCACTGCAATGTTTTTAAGACTTTTTTTTTTTTTTGTAAAATAAATACACTATATATACACTTACAATAAAAATTCAAAATATTATAACTAAACTAAAAAAATCTCTTCATACTAAAAACTGTTGCAGAACCTCTGCCTCTCACTTAAGGCCGGCCATAAATGGTTAGAATCTCGGCCGAGATTCGAACCATGTATGGGCAGACTGATTGATCGATCAACTTCGGTACAACCAGCCTGCCAGATTTTACATGCGATTATTGCTAGCGGCTGTTATAGTTTCCCCCGCCAGGAAAACACAATGGCTCCATGGAAGGGAATCCTCTGTCAACACTGTCTGTAATGATGTGGGAATCTAATTTCTTTCCTACTGTGTTTGCAGAAAATAAATTTGCTCCGTCTATAGCCGGTCTTAGGCTTTGCTGACTTAATAAAGTGGATTGCTTAAAAGCTTGACTTCCAGAAGGTTTTACTCCCATTATAACCATGATTTTTTTGGTATTCAGCACTGTGCTACTTTACCTGGCAATTGCTCCGTCATGCAACATTGTGCACAAATATTTTTTTTTTTGCAAAAATAGAACTTTCTTTTAGTGTTATTTAACCACTTGCCGACTGCCTAATGTACATATATTGCGGCAGGTTGGCTCTATTGCGCACCTATCATGTACCTGTAAGTCATTTTGTGCAATAGCCAATAGATGGTGTGCACGCATTGCCAGAGGTCACAGGGCGGAGCAATCAGCGGGTACGGTGGACACAATGTCTGCTGGCCATCCACGATTACGCCCTAGAGAGGTAGAACGGCGGTCTGCCGATGTAAACAAGGCAGATCACCATTCTGTCAGGGATGAAAACAGTTATTATGTGTTCCTGCTAAGCAGGAACAGGGATCTCTGTCTTCATCCAGTGAGTCCATCCCCCACACAGTTAGAAAGCATCCCTAGGGACAGACTTAAACCTTTGATTGCCCCTGTTGTTAACCCCTTCCCTGCCAGTGTCATTAGTACAGTAACAGTGCATATTTCTAGCACTGATTACTGTAATAATGTTACTGGTCCGCTTTGTCCGCCCAATGTTGCAGTCCTGCTAAAAAGTGCTGATCCCCGCCATTAATAGTAAAAAAAAAAAAATGCCATAAAAATATCCCATTGTTTGTAGACGCAATAACTTTTGCGCAAACCAATCAATATACGCGTATTGGTATTTTTTTTTTACCAAAAATGTGTAGCAGAATACATGAATTGATGAAGAAATTTGATTTTTTTTAAAAAAATTTATTAGATATGTTTTATAGCAGAAAGTAAAATATATTGTTTTTTTGTTTTTTTTTTCAAAATTGTGGTGAAAGAGGAAAAGAGGTGATCAAACACCACTAAAAGAAAACTCTATTTGTGGGGAAAAAAGGACATACATTTTTATTCGGGTGCAGCGTCGCACGACCGTGCAATTGTCATTTAAAGTAGCGCAGTACCGTATCTAAAAAAAATGGCCTGGTCATTTAGGGGGTAAAACCTTTCCGGGGCTGAAGTGGTTAATCATCAATGGGTTTTCTATTTTTTGCTACATACATGAAAAAATTCAGAAAATTTTAAAACACAACTCCGCACAACTCCGCATTTTCTTCGTTTTTTTATTTCATAATATTTTGCAAACAAATAATCTTTCTTCATAAATGTACATTTCTTTGGTAAAAATTAAACAAAATCAGTGTATATGTTTTATGGTGTGAATACACGATTAGAATATCGCCTGATCATTCGACCACCGACTTTTGAAAAAGTATTTGTCGGTCGAAAACGTTGCCAACATACACGGTCCGAATATCGCCCGACCGTTGCCTGCCGACCATCGAAACAGTGTTCGTCGGTCGAAAACTTTGCCAACATTAACGATCCAATGTGCGTGTGACCTTAAAGCCATGCCCTTCCTCCTAGCACCAACGACCACCTAGCACAAACGAGCGTGGGACCGTCAATGCAATGTGTGTATATATATATATATATATATATATATCACCAACGTGTGTTCGTCGGGTAGTGTTCGTGTTCACGAACGGGCGATCGATATTGAATATGGATGAGGCCCAGAATGTCAAAATTTGCATCACTGCACTTGGTGTTTTAGCCATCCATAAACACCAAAAAAAGAGCACAAGAAAGCAAAGAATTTGGACCAAAAAATGGCTGCAGAACCGTGATCAATATTTTCATATAGAATTGATTAGAGAGCTAAAGGAGAACAATTCCGATGACTACATTAACATTCCATTAGATAGGGACATACTAAAACATTTAATGTGAAAATGGCTTAATGTAGCTTAATGTGTAATAAAGTGCCTAAACCATAACCAATTGCCCTGAAACTTTGCACAGACTAAGGTTTTTTTTTTTTTTTTTTTTTTCCAAAAAAGCTTTATTGAACAAAATACACATCAGAAAAGTGTACAACAGTTAGATCATTCCGATCAACATTCTCGGTGATCCAATAATAACTAAGGTATTAATAAACCGCAATTACATAGTGTCATAAGTAACACAAAAAGTTTTTACGAATGAAAAGGAACAATCTTATATTTTGGAAGTAGCTGTATGTGAAGCTCTAGTGAAAAAGATATAACAGGGGAGCATGCCAGCATGTTCCCCTGAGTGGGGGAGGGAGGGGAAGAATGGATGGATATGGGAGAGGGAGAAATAGGGGGGGGGGAGGTTGTAGAGACAAGCAAGGGTCACATGCTGTTAAAACAAGAGAATATTTACCCCAAATGGATGAAGAGGGGATAAGCATCTGTCGGAATTAAGTAGTTTTGTTTCTTAGAATTAGAGCATAGTCTGAGTGAACGCTACTGTGTTTTTAAATGTTTGCCAAGGCTGCCAGATCTTGGCAAATTTGACAGGAGTGTCGTGTGCAATTGCGATTAGTTCTTCCATCTCAGATAATTTCTCAACTTGCGTGAACCATTCTCTGATAGAGGGAGTTGCCGCTGTTCCCCAATGCCTTGGAATACATAATCTCGCAGCATTAATTAGAAATGTTGTCAAGGATTTATATGATGGAGGATTGTATTGATGATGTAGGTGTAGGAGGAAAGTACTTGGTGAGAAGTCAACCGGTATGTTAGTTATTTGAATTAGTATCTTGTGTATGTTAGACCAGAAATCAGCAATGAGTGGACAGGACCACCATATGTGTAGTAGATCCCCTCCCGGTAGATGGCATCTCCAACATTTGTCATTAGCGATGAGTTTAGCTTTGTGTAGGAGGTGAGGTGTGCGATACCAGCGTGCTATTAGTTTGTAATTATTCTCCTGTGTAGCAACATTGATGGATCCTTTGTGAACTACATTAAATATAGTCTTCCATTGGCTAGGCGATAGGTTCACGTTCAAATCTGATTCCCATTTAGAGCAGAAGAGACCCTCATCAGTCTCGACTCCATCCCAGAGTAAAGCGTAAATTTTAGAGATCAGGTGTGATTCTGGTTTAGCGTCAAGACAAAGTTTCTCAAATGGAGTTATTTCAGTCATGTTTCCAACTTTTCTGATAAATGAGGTGGTGAAATTACGGACTTGAACATAATCCCAGAACGAGATGTGTGCGGTCGGTGGAAGAGTTTTCAGAGTTTCATATGAAAGTGTAGTGCCTTTATCAATAAAGTGTGAGATTCTTAGGGATTTAGATTGTATAGACTGGTAAAGGTGTTGGTCACTAAGCCCTGGTAAGAAGTCTGGGTTGTTAAGTATGGGTGACATTAGACCCGGTTTAGTGGATATTTTACTTGTAAGGCAAGTGTGCTGAAAACATTTGAGAGTAGCTCCAATTAGTGGGTGATTTGAAACATCTTGTGGAACGTCTATTTGCTTGAGCCACGGTAATACAGAAGTAGGAACATTGGAGAACGAATTCTCCAATATAACCCAGTCTTTAGATTCACAGTGTGTGTGCCATTCAACCACTCTTTGTAAATGACATGCTTGATAGTACTTGTACATATCTGGAAGACCGATTCCTCCCTTTAGTTTAGGTTTCGTGATTTGCTCAAGTTTAATTCTGGGAGCCTTTCGGGCCCAAATGAATTGTCTACAGAGAGTTCGAATTCTTCCAAATATCTGAATGGGAATGTGAACAGGGATTGTCTGGAATAGATAGAGTAGTCTGGGTAGCACATTCATTTTAAATATTGCTGTCCTTCCGAACCAGGAAAAGTGTGCCTTGTGCCAGTCACGCAGGTCTTGTTCAATTTTTTTAAGGAGTGGAGTGAAATTTAGATCGACTATGTGTTTAAGTTTAGAAGGAAGCTGTATACCTAAGTATGTGATAGAGTCCGATGTCCATTGAAAGGGGAAGTTTGCTTTACATAGATTAACCTGGCTTGTAGGCAAAGAGATGTTCAGAGCTTGTGATTTAGAAAAGTTAATTTTCAGATTTGAGATCTGATTGTATAGATTGAGTGTTGTGAGGAGTTGTGGTAAGGTTGTGTGAGGGTTTCTCAGAAACAAGAGCACGTCATCTGCAAAAGCAGCAATTTTGTAAGTGCATTTACCAATTTCAATTCCCTGAATATTAGCGTCCGAGCGTATAGACCGGAGGAGAGGCTCCAGAGTCAGTATAAAAAGGATTGGTGACAATGGACATCCTTGACGAGTTCCGTTCGTGATGTGGAAGGCCTTTGACAGTAGGCCGTTAACCCTCACTTTAGCTGATGGATTAAGATAGAGAGCCATTATGAATTTAATCATATTGTCTCCTAGGCCTAGTGCTGTCAATACCATTTTGAGGTAGTTCCAGTCCAACCTGTCAAAGGCCTTCTCAGCATCAAGGGAAAGAAAGAATCCAGGTAATTTGTTGTTGGTTAAATAATGATGGATATTAATCGCTTTAAGGGTATTGTCCCTGGCTTCTCTTCCAGGAACAAATCCCACTTGATCTGTTGATAATTTGTTGGAGATAAAGGGGAGTAACCTATTGGCAAGGATCTTTGCAAAGATTTTTACATCAACATTAAGCAGCGAGATTGGACGATAGTTTTGTGGGAGGGATGGGTCTTTTCCTGGTTTTGGAATGACCGAGATATGTGCTTCGAGAAGGGATGGGCTCGCTTGTGTTGCATTTGGAAGGAAGTTGAAGGCTTTCAAAAAAGGTTTAGCTAATATATGTGAGAATGTTTTATAATATACAAGAGCGAAGCCATCAGGGCCCGGGCTTTTGCCTAGTTTCATCTGTTTTATAGCCTTTGTAAAATCCTCACTAGTAAGGGGGCCGTCAATTGTTGTAGCTTGGAGTTGGGTTAGAGGAGGGGGGTTATGATCTTGGAGGAATTGAGTAATTTTACGAAATTTGGCTTTTTCTGCATGGGGAGGTTTTAGTGGTGAGTTCAGATTATAAAGTTTAGAATAGTAGTCTGCAAATTCATTTGCAATGTCTTCGTTAGTCGATAATTTATCACCCTTGGAGGCTGTTAGAGAATGAACAGTGGTAGTGGCCTTTTTTTTCGCTAGGGCCCTGGCCAAATATTTACTATTTTTATTTCCAAATTCATAAAAAAGTTTCTGAGAGAGGGTAAATTGCTTTTTGAATTTTTTATTCATTATCTCCCTTAGTTTTAGTCTCGTCTCTTCCAATTCAAGGAGGACGTTCTGTGCTTTGGAGCGTTTGTGAGTGGTTTCTAGGGATTTAATTTTGTTTAGAAGGGTTGTTGTATCTTTTTGTAATCTTCTCTTTTTAATTGCTGCCATCTTGAGTAAAACTCCTCTCGTGGAGCATTTGTGAGCTTCCCATTGCGCTATAGGCGATGAGTCTGGGGTGTCATTAATTCTGAAAAATTCAGTAATATGTGAAGACAGTTCTGTATTGTTTGTGGTATCTGCCAAAATTGTTGGGTCTATGCGCCATGTTTTTGAGAATGGTATAGATATAGGGAGAGTTAAAGAGAGTGTAATTGGGTGGTGATCCGATAAAAACATGGGTTCGATTGAAGAGTTGGATATACAAGGGATGTCCTTTTGCGAGATAAAAAAAAAATCTATTCTAGAATAGCGATTATGGGGGGCTGAAAAGAAAGTGTAGTCTTTCATTGTAGGGTGGGTAATTCTCCATGTATCGTGGAGTGTGAGATCTTGAAGATGGATCTTAATTCTCTTTAGTGCTGAGTATGTGATCGAAGAAGTTCCGGTTGATGTGTCTTCTAAAGGGTTTAGTGAAACATTAAAGTCGCCTCCAAGAATTACAATACCCTCCTTGAAGGATGCTAGAGTGGCAGATATATCTCCGAAA
Organism: Pelophylax lessonae; assembly: GCF_965119305.1. Taxonomy (NCBI): domain Eukaryota; kingdom Metazoa; phylum Chordata; class Amphibia; order Anura; family Ranidae; genus Pelophylax; species Pelophylax lessonae. The sequence continues at coordinate 149,547,515 of NC_138768.1, forward strand.
AATGAGACTTGCCCTTTGTTAGGGCAGTATATATTCGTTATTGTAATGGGTTTGTTCCATAAGTGGCCTTTGATTAAAATATATCTGCCCTCCGGATCCAGGATAGAGTCAGTAATCACTAGTGGTAAATTTTTAGATATTAGAATGGAAACTCCTTTGGTTTTGGCTAAAGGATTGGTTGAATGGAGCATGGTGGGATAGTCTTTAGAAATGAATTTAGGAGTTGAATCAGATCTAAAATGAGTTTCCTGAATGAGTACAATATCCGATTTCAATTTTTTAATATATTGTATAAGTTGGGATCTTTTCTCTGGTAAGTTCAGGCCTTTTACATTGAGGGATAGTAACTTTATCGTAGCTCTCTTGTGACTAGGGTCGTTTGAGAGAAGAGAGCTCGCTGCAATATTTTGTGAGGAGTTCATTGCGTTAAGTGGGGGGGAGAGGGGGTGTGATCTAAAATAACCTAACGATCACCCTGCTTGTCTCTGTAATTGGAAGGGGTAGGAGATCGGGCTATAGTATTAGGAGAAACGTTTGCCTGAGGGGTTCGTAGGGATTGAGGTAAAGTTACGGAGGGGAATAAGTCCAACTGTGCTACTAGTCCTGCTAGGCACTTAGAATGTTAGTGTAGGTAGCCTGGAGGAAGATTATATCTCCCACCAAACTGTGTTAGGGCTAGGACGAAGACTGGGCGGAGCAAAAGTAATGTTAATATCAAAAAACTAGAGTATGTGTGCGATATACACACAGCACCTCCATAAGTGAGAAACGTTATTAACAATTAAAATGGTCTCACGGCAGGTAAAATGTAGTTAGTTAGTTGTGATAAACGTGTAACAAAATACAAGATAAGAACGTTTACGCTCTTGGTGATAATATGGGAGAACACAATAACAGAACAAAACTAGTAACTGAGATTCGAGTCAATGTAACAGCAATCTCATCTACACACTTCCGAGTTTCCGGTTGTTTGAATCCAAGACCCTGGAAGTGTGCAAAGCGACCGCAGTATCTCAAATCCATGAATAATTATCCAAAATGTTGTAAAAGATCATACCTTGAAAGGGCCATGCATTCTATAGACAGCTTAATTTTTGTATTCGTGTGGCGCCATCTAGTGTCTTTACGGAAGAAAGTCAGGGACATTGCCGACTGCATTTCAGGGATATAAAACATATATCAGTTAACACCTAAAACAACAGTGTTTAAAAAGCCTTGTCAAAGGAAACCTGTCTATTCAATTGACACACTTTCCGATAATATTGGTATAATAGACTTTTACGCAACATTTTTTTACTGTATTTTCCTTATTGAGTCAATAAGTAGTATTAGATCACCTAAGTAGATAAATCCAAACTATATGGATCAGAGTAAATGCCAAAGATATGTATATATATCCACAGATACATACGTGCACAAATGTATGCACCATACATGTCGATATACACATAGATGTCTGACCTAAGCTTTTTTTTTTTTTTTTCCTAAGTATCTGATGTGACAGTATGAAGGATGGGAAGTGAATCACTGTACACACACTTAGTATAGTGTCAGCAATATCCGACAAGTAGTCATGTCAATTATTATAGACTGAGATGTAAAAAGCTTGTCTAATACCATATATCAGCTTTCAAGGATTGTATATCTATAAATTGCAGAGATAAAAGGGAAAAATAGAGGATAGACAAACTTATGCAAGGAAAAATGAGGCTCAGAAATTTCACTTCGCAATAACCTTATGGAGAGTAACATCAGTCTTTTCTGGGTTTACTGTGGACAGGAGACGATGGGATGCTGATTCCTCCTTGGTTGTGATGATAAGGACGCGATGGTGAGTTTGATAGCGAGAGTCTTTTTCTTCTAGCTGGATTAGGAGACCTGTCATCTGGAATCTCCATGCGTTCTTCTCTTCTTGCTCGTTGTTGATCTGGGAAGAAGTTCCAATCAGGAATAGGCATTCGAGGAATATTTAGGATTTCACAGAATGGGATAATATCTTCTGGGAACCTTATTTGGGCTGAGCGACCTCTGGGACCTGCTGAGAGGCAAAATGGAAACTTCCATTTATAAGGAATGTCTCTTTCCCTCAGAGTGTCCAGAAGGGGGCGCAGTGATTTCCTTTTTTGTAACGTTATCTGGGACAGGTCTTGAAATAACTTAATCTCAGTACCTTGGAATAATATTCTACCTTTCAGCCTAGCTTTGTTGAGAATTTCTTCTTTGAGTTGGAAATTGACAAGACATCCTATAACATCCCTCGGTGGGTCAGTGTCTCTGCCTTTGGGCCTGAGTGCCCTATGTAGCCTTTCCATTTCGATGATGTTATCCAGTGGTCTCTCTAAGAGATCGTTAAAAATTGCTAGGACTGTTTGGTTAAGATTTGGGGGTTCAATTGACTCTGGGAGCCCTCTTACTCTGATATTATGTCTCCTCCCCCTGTTCTCCAAATCTTCAATATGTCTGTTCATATCTCTGATTTGGGCTGCTTGCGAAGTAAGGGCTCTCTGTGCGTCTGTAATTTCAGATTCGTGTCTGTCTGATGTGTCTTCTACATCCTCTAATCTTGTGTTAATATTTTGCATATCTCTGCGTAAGTCCATAATAGCTGCGTTGAATGATGCTTTTATATCAGCAGCTACTGCTTTCAGTTCATCAAGAGAAGCAGGTGCAGACGTTTTAATAGGGGACTCTGAGATATTATTCCCTGGTCCCCTAGGAGGGCTTCTGCTGGCAGCTCTGCTAGCATTTGATGACCGTGGATCTGTAGTTGAGGAGTCTTTTGGACGTACTGCAAACATGTCTGGAATGTGTTTCTCAACGTCTGGGTTTCTAGGTGAGCGTGAGCGTGTCGCAGAGTTATTGCGATCTGGTCTTCCCATGTTTAGTGATGCTGTAGGTGATATCCGTGAGAGGGCACGGGAGGCGCTGTGTGATCAGGCACAGTAGTTAAGTGTTCATTTTCAATGGATTTTGAAGTATTTAAGAAAAGTCCGGATCAGGAAGGTGTATTGTTAAAGTGGGCTCATGTACAGGGAATCCACTGTATATGATAGATGTTAGCTGTGGCAGAAAACAGGACAGATTGGGTGAAAGCATGTGCAGGATGGCAGAAAAGGAGGAGAGCAGTGCTTACCCAGTCCACTGTGGTATATATGGATCTCCTGTTCAGGGAAAATTCTGGATACAGTTTTAGTTAGGCCTCAAACCTGTCCGTCTCCCTGCAGCAATTTTTCCCGGCCAAAAAGGAGGATGATGAATCAGGGGGGGGTCAGGACAACTGTGGGTACACTGACCTTCTGCCTAGGTGATCCTCAGAGCAGGATGGTTGCAGATGGATGTGTAATGGACGATGTTCCTCTTATGCAGGTCCTGAGAAATCTTCTTTTTTTTTTTTAGCTTCGCTCTGCACAATACAGGCATCCACCGATGCCTAAGCCTCTGTAGTGTAGCTGGGGAGAATGAAGTGTGTCCAGATGATGCCCGGCACTTAGATTGTGCCGGATTGATTTAGGCCGCAATGGCGCCGGGCCCTGTAGTAGGCCGCGATCCCGCCGCTCCGGTCCGCGGAGCTCCGGGGATAAACTGCGGGTATCGGCCGATACCTCGTCCTCCGCTGAGGTGGTGGAGACAGTTTTTGGGGCGATCAGCGATTTTAATAGCCTGGATGGGGATGTTTTAGCTCGCTGTATGCAGAGCTCTGTATCCCTGCGTCCTGCTCCGTCCGCTTCCAGCCACGCCCCCAAGGTTTTAACTGTTCTAATATATCCTAGAAGTTTCATGTAGTTTGGTCTTCCACGAGGCAAACTGGGGACATTAAGCTTGTTTTTTGGGGAGCTTAATGTGGCTTAACGTACAAAAAAGAGCTTAGATGTGAACCAATTTCCCCCAAACTTGGCACAATAGAAGAGTCTATCAATTCAAACATATTCTGAAAATTTCAGATCATTTGGTAAATCACACCAAAAGTTATTCACATTAAGCTATTTTTTTACAATACTAAAACGTTTAATGTCCACGGCTTAATGTAAAAAGAGCTTAATGTACCAAAATGTGCCTAAACCTCAACCAATTGTCCTGAAACTTTGCACAGCCCAAGTTCTGCACTTTCCAAAGCTATCCCGGAGGTTTCATCGATTTTGGTCTCCCACGTGGAAAACTGGGGACATTAAGCTCTTTTTTTGGGGCGCTTAATGTGGCTTAACGTACAAAAAAGAGCTTAGATGTGAACCAATTTCCCCCAAACTTGGCACAATAGAAGAGTCTATCAATTCAAACATATTCTGAAAATTTCAGATCATTTGGTAAATCACACCAAAAGTTATTCACATTAAGCTCTTTTTAGCAATCATAAAAACGCATAGCTTAATGTGAAAAGAGCTTAACGTACCAAAATGTGCCTAAACCTCAACCAATTGTCTTGAAACTTTGCACAGTCCCAGTTCTGCACTTCCCAAAGCTATCCTGGAGGTTTCATCGATTTTGGTCTCCCACACGGAAAACTGGGGACATTAAGCTCTTTTTTTGGGGCGCTTAATGTGGCTTAACGTACAAAAAAGAGCTTAGATGTGAACCAATTTCCCTCAAACTTGGCACAATAGAAGAGTCTATCAATTCCAACATATTCTGAAAATTTTAGCTCATTTGGTAAATCACACCGAAAGTTATTCACATTAAGCTCTTTTTAGCAAACATAAAAACGCATAGCTTAATGTGAAAAGAGCTTAACGTACCAAAATGTGCCTAAACCTCAACCAATTGTCTTGAAACTTTGCACAGCCCAAGTTCTGCACTTCCATCAGCTATCCTGGAGGTTTCATCGATTTTGGTCTCCCACACGGAAAACTGGGGACATTAAGCTCTTTTTTTGGGGCGCTTAATGTGGCTTAACGTACAAAAAAGAGCTTAGATGTGAACCAATTTCCCCCAAACTTGGCACAATAGAAGAGTCTATCTATTCCAACATATTCTGAAAATTTCAGATCATTTGGTAAATCACACCAAAAGTTATTCACATTAAGCTCTTTTTAGCAATCATAAAAACGCATAGCTTAATGTGAAAAGAGCTTAACGTACCAAAATGTGCCTAAACCTCAACCAATTGTCTTGAAACTTTGCACAGTCCCAGTTCTGCACTTCCCAAAGCTATCCTGGAGGTTTCATCGATTTTGGTCTCCCACACGGAAAACTGGGGACATTAAGCTCTTTTTTTGGGGCGCTTAATGTGGCTTAACGTACAAAAAAGAGCTTAGATGTGAACCAATTTCCCTCAAACTTGGCACAATAGAAGAGTCTATCAATTCCAACATATTCTGAAAATTTTAGCTCATTTGGTAAATCACACCGAAAGTTATTCACATTAAGCTCTTTTTAGCAAACATAAAAACGCATAGCTTAATGTGAAAAGAGCTTAACGTACCAAAATGTGCCTAAACCTCAACCAATTGTCTTGAAACTTTGCACAGCCCAAGTTCTGCACTTCCATCAGCTATCCTGGAGGTTTCATCGATTTTGGTCTCCCACACGGAAAACTGGGGACATTAAGCTCTTTTTTTGGGGCGCTTAATGTGGCTTAACGTACAAAAAAGAGCTTAGATGTGAACCAATTTCCCCCAAACTTGGCACAATAGAAGAGTCTATCTATTTCAACATATTCTGAAAATTTCAGATCATTTGGTAAATCACACCAAAAGTTATTCACATTAAGCTCTTTTTAGCAATCATAAAAACGCATAGCTTAATGTGAAAAGAGCTTAACGTACCAAAATGTGCCTAAACCTCAACCAATTGTCTTGAAACTTTGCACAGCCCAAGTTCTGCACTTCTCAAAGCTATCCTGGATGTTTCATCGATTTTGGTCTCCCACACGGAAAACTGGGGACATTAAGCTCTTTTTTTGGGGCGCTTAATGTGGCTTAACGTACAAAAAAGAGCTTAGATGTGAACCAATTTCCCCCAAACTTGGCACAATAGAAGAGTCTATCTATTTCAACATATTCTGAAAATTTCAGATCATTTGGTAAATCACACCAAAAGTTATTCACATTAAGCTCTTTTTAGCAATCATAAAAACGCATAGCTTAATGTGAAAAGAGCTTAACGTACCAAAATGTGCCTAAACCTCAACCAATCGTCTTGAAACTTTGCACAGCCCAAGTTCTGCACTTCTCAAAGCTATCCTGGATGTTTCATCGATTTTGGTCTCCCACACGGAAAACTGGGGACATTAAGCTCTTTTTTTGGGGCGCTTAATGTGGCTTAACGTACAAAAAAGAGCCTATATGTGAACCAATTTCCCTCAAACTTGGCACAATAGAAGAGTCTATCAATTCCAATATATTCTGAAAATTTTAGCTCATTTGGTAAATCACACCAAAAGTTATTCACATTAAGCTCTTTTTAGCAAACATAAAAACGCATAGCTTAATGTGAAAAGAGCTTAACGTACTAAAATGTGCCTAAACCTCAACCAATTGTCTTGAAACTTTGCACAGCCCAAGTTCTGCACTTCCCTCAGCTATCCTGGAGGTTTCATCGATTTTGGTCTCCCACACGGAAAACTGGGGACATTAAGCTCTTTTTTTGGGGCGCTTAATGTGGCTTAACGTACAAAAAAGAGCTTAGATGTGAACCAATTTCCCCCAAACTTGGCACAATAGAAGAGTCTATCAATTCCAACATATTCTGAAAATTTCAGATCATTTGGTAAATCACACCAAAAGTTATTCACATTACGCTCTCTTTAGCAATCATAAAAACGCATAGCTTAATGTGAAAAGAGCTTAACGTACCAAAATGTGCCTAAACCTCAACCAATTGTCTTGAAACTTTGCACAGTCCAATTTCTGCACTTCCCAAAGCTATCCTGGAGGTTTCATCGATTTTGGTCTCCCACACGGAAAACTGGGGACATTAAGCTCTTTTTTTGGGGCGCTTAATGTGGCTTAACGTACAAAAAAGAGCCTATATGTGAACCAATTTCCCCCAAACTTGGCACAATAGAAGAGTCTATCTATTCCAACATATTCTGAAAATTTCAGATCATTTGGTAAATCACACCAAAAGTTATTCACATTAAGCTCTTTTTGTACAATACTAAAACGTTTAATGTCCTTAGCTTAATGTGAAAAGAGCTTAACGTACTAAAATGTGCCTAAACCTCAACCAATCGTCTTGAAACTTTGCACAGCCCCAGTTTTGCACTTCCCAAAGCTATCCTGGAGGTTTCATCGATTTTGGTCTCCCACACGGAAAACTGGGGACATTAAGCTCTTTTTTTGGGGCGCTTAATGTGGCTTAACGTACAAAAAAGAGCTTAGATGTGAACCAATTTCCCCCAAACTTGGCACAATAGAAGAGTCTGTCTATTCCAACATATTCTGAAAATTTTAGCTCATTTGGTAAATCACACCAAAAGTTATTCACATTAAGCTCTTTTTAGCAAACATAAAAACGCATAGCTTAATGTGAAAAGAGCTTAACGTACTAAAATGTGCCTAAACCTCAACCAATTGTCTTGAAACTTTGCACAGCCCAAGTTCTGCACTTCCCTCAGCTATCCTGGAGGTTTCATCGATTTTGGTCTCCCACACGGAAAACTGGGGACATTAAGCTCTTTTTTTGGGGCGCTTAATGTGGCTTAACGTACAAAAAAGAGCTTAGATGTGAACCAATTTCCCCCAAACTTGGCACAATAGAAGAGTCTATCTATTCCAACATATTCTGAAAATTTCAGATCATTTGGTAAATCACACCAAAAGTTATTCACATTAAGCTCTTTTTAGCAATCATAAAAACGCATAGCTTAATGTGAAAAGAGCTTAACGTACCAAAATGTGCCTAAACCTCAACCAATTGTCTTGAAACTTTGCACAGCCCAAGTTCTGCACTTCTCAAAGCTATCCTGGATGTTTCATCGATTTTGGTCTCCCACACGGAAAACTGGGGACATTAAGCTCTTTTTTTGGGGCGCTTAATGTGGCTTAACGTACAAAAAAGAGCCTAGATGTGAACCAATTTCCCCCAAACTTGGCACAATAGAAGAGTCTATCAATTCCAACATATTCTGAAAATTTCAGATCATTTGGTAAATCACACCAAAAGTTATTCACATTAAGCTCTTTTTAGCAATCATAAAAACGCATAGCTTAATGTGAAAAGAGCTTAACGTACCAAAATGTGCCTAAACCTCAACCAATTGTCTTGAAACTTTGCACAGTCCAATTTCTGCACTTCCCAAAGCTATCCTGGAGGTTTCATCGATTTTGGTATCCCACACGGAAAACTGGGGACATTAAGCTCTTTTTTTGGGGCGCTTAATGTGGCTTAACGTACAAAAAAGAGCCTATATGTGAACCAATTTCCCCCAAACTTGGCACAATAGAAGAGTCTATCTATTCCAACATATTCTGAAAATTTCAGATCATTTGGTAAATCACACCAAAAGTTATTCACATTAAGCTCTTTTTAGCAATCATAAAAACGCATAGCTTAATGTGAAAAGAGCTTAACGTACTAAAATGTTCCTAAACCTCAACCAATTGTCTTGAAACTTTGCACAGTCCAATTTCTGCACTTCCCAAAGCTATCCTGGAGGTTTTATCGATTTTGGTCTCCCACACGGAAAACTGGGGACATTAAGCTCTTTTTTTGGGGCGCTTAATGTGGCTTAATGTACAAAAAAGAGCTTAGATGTGAACCAATTTCCCCCCAAACTTGGCACAATAGAAGAGTCTATCAATTCCAACATATTCTGAAAATTTCAGATCATTTGGTAAATCATGCCAAAAGTTTTTTAGATGTAACTATTTTATTTCTAAGACATGTAATGTAAGCAGCTTATTTTAAAATTAGCTTTATGTGCCAAAATGTCTCTAGACCTTTATCAATTGACTTGAAACTTTGCACAACTTAAAGCAGAGTTCCACCCAAAAGGGGTAGCTCTGATTTAAAGGCTTGTCCCCCACTCCCATTGGCACTTTTTACAAGCAGTTGGAGTAGGTACCCAATTTTAACAGTTACCTGCTCCCACTCCAACTGCCTAGGTGATCAAAAGCACATGTTCTCCTTCTTCCCTCCACCTCCCCCTACTGCAAGCTTATGGGACATGTGACAGGTTCCAGAAGACTACTTGACCATTCACAATGAGAAGCGCTCCTCATGCATGCGCAGTGGGAAGCTGGCTGTGAAGCCTCAAGCTGTCACAGCCGGGTGCCCACAGTTAGGATGCCAGCACTGAGGAAAAAAGACAACGGGTGAAGCCAGCTCGGGAGCGCACATTGCTGGATCATGGGACAGGCGAGTGGTTTTTCCTTAACCACTTCAATACCGGGCACTTTCACCCCCTTTCTGCCCAGGCCAATTTATAGCTTTTAGCACTGTTGCATTTTGAATGACAATTGCACGGTCATGCAACACTGTACCTAAACCAAATTTATGTCATTTTTTCCCCACAAATATAGCTTTCTTTTGGTGGTATTTTTCTCACTACAAGGTTTTTTCTTTTTTGCTAAACAAATAAAAAAAGACCGAAAAGTTTGAAAAAAAAAAAAAATTTTTTTTGTTTATGTTATAAAATTTTGTAAATAGATACGTTTTTTCCTGCACTGATGAGCACTGATGAGGCCGCACTGACAGGAACTGATGAGGAGACACTGATGGGGTGGCAATGATGGGGTGGCACTGATGGGGTGGCACTGATATGTGGCACTGATATGTGGTACTGATAGGCACTGATATGTGGCACTGATAAGTAGCACTGATATGCAGCATTGGTGGGCATTGATAGGCATCACTGCTGGGCATTGCTAGGCGTCACTGCTGGGCACTGATAGGTGGCATTGGTGGGCACTGATAGGTGGCACTGATGGTCACTGATAGGCAGCACTGATGGGCACTGATAGGTGGCAGTGATGGGCACAAAGTGTCTCCATGCTGTCCTGCCAAACTGCTTCTGTTGGGGGACTTTAACTCCATTCTGTGTCCAGATCTGGACAGACCCCCCCCCCCCCAATACTTTTCTGGGGATCTTTTACATTGGGCAGGCGGGATGACGGAGGTCTGGCGCTGGAGACACCCCGACCAGAAGGGTTACTCTTGTTTTTACACTTCTTATAAAACCTCCTCCAGAATTGATTTGGCGTTTGCCAACTCGAGGGTGTTGTCTGATGTGGAGACGGTGCGGTACTTGCCGGCGGGTCTGTCTGACCACAGTCCCTTGGAGCTTACCCTGCGTTACAGCATGGACCTTTGTGGCTCCATGTGGCGCTTGTGCTCTCACTGGGTGGAACACCTGGATGTCTCCTCTCAGATTCCACCAATTTTGCAGGAGTACTGGAAGATTAATGCCGAGACGTCCTCGCCCGGGTTGGTGTGGGACGTCTTCAAGGCCTATACTAGGGGTCATTATATGTCCGCCATCAAAGCGGTCAAGCTGCAACAGTCTGCCACGCTAACCCAACTGGAGAGGGAGATGGAGGGGGCCGCTGACACCTATGGCCTGGACCCCTCTGTCTCCAACTTTTAGGTGTTGGAGGCAGCTAAATGTGATTTGCATATGCATATGTCTGAGATTACGAGGATGTCCTTGTACCACTCCCGACAGTCCTTCTTCGAACAGGGCGACAGGAATGACAGGTTTCTGGCATTGATATCCCAACATGATGCGCCCCTGACAGTGGTAACGGAGCTCACTTCTCCCACAGGGGGGGCCCTTACCTCCCCCGAGCATATAATAGATGCCTTCAGGTCCTACTATAGTATGCTTTCTTCTACCACTCTTCCCCCAGACTTTTGCCCAGCTGACCTGCACTCTCTCCGCACACTGTGTCACACTGCCAAAATGTCAGGCGTGACTGGTCGGACCAGCCATTCTCTCTCCGGTGGCCCTGGGTTGGCTTTCGGACCAGGAGAGAGAATGGCTGGTCCGACCAGTCACGCCTGACATTTTGGCAGTAATTACAGCTATACCCCGGGGTAAGGCTCCGGGCCCAGACGGTCTGCCCATAGAATTCTACAAGACGCATTCGGGGCTCCTGGCTCCTCTGTTGGCCTCAACATTTTCTAGGTATCTGGAAGAAGGATATCTTCCCCCCTTGATGGCGGAGGCTCATGTTATCATTATTTACAAACCCCCTATGGACCCCAAGCTTTGCGCCTTGTACAGGCCCTTTGCGTTACTTAACAATGACCGCAAAATCCTGACTAAGCTACTGGCAACCCGGCTCCAACCCTTTCTCCCCCTCGGTGGTAAATCAGGATCAAATTGGATTCATGGCCCATAGTTCCACAGATGTTAATCTCCGCAGACTGTATACCAACTTACAGACACAACACCATAATGTAGTTACTAGAGTGGTCGTCTCGCTTGACATAGAAAAGGCATTCAACCCCTTCCTGTTGGAGACTCCCTGGAGAATGGGGTTCCCCCTACTTTTCATCAGGTGGCTGCAAATCATATATCTTTCACCACTGGTGGCTATTCGTTTGGGTGGAAGGCTGTCATCTTGGTTTACCTTCACCAGGGGCATGGGGTAGGGCTGCCCTCTCTCCGGCCCTGTTTGACATTGCCATGGAAAAGGGGGGGTTTTTGATCATAAGGGGCCCTTGTAGTCGTTTTTGCCTCCGTCCCGTGAATTCTAGTATTTGTGGGTGTGGGTGCCTCAAACCCAAATGGTGGGGACTTTATGGGCAAGAATAATTAGAAGAGTAAGTAAAATAGAAAATGTATTTTAAGGAAATAACATAAAGTACAAATAAATGGGATAACCCATAACATGGTTGCTGTGTCAAAAGTATGGAATAATTGTGACACATATAAGTGACTTTGCAATGAACTGTTTCGCTCTGTGGTTCTCTGGGTAACAGAGGGATTTAGAGCAGAAGATTGGTGGATGATGACAGAGTCCTACGCGTTTCGGCCTGAGGAAGGCCTTTCTCAAGGATAGATCACCAAATCTATGGGTAATAATATATATATATATATAAAATAAAAAAGCATAAATTCCACAGTCGGAAAAATATGCGGAAAAAAGTAAAATTCTAAATTACATACATGTATCTTATGCTCGGTCCATGCCATGGAGCCGGTGGCGAGGCCCTCCATGTTTCCCCGCTTCTTCGGGGCCTGCAGATTGCCGGGCTGGAGGAGAGGGTGGCCCTGTATGCAGACGACCTCCTGTTGTTTCTGAATGATGCGGACTCCTCGCTTAGGGGTGCATTGCAGATTCTGGAAGCAGTTTCACGGGTGACTGGGCTGAGGGTCAACTGGTCCAAGTCGCAGTTGCTGGCGATCGACCCGGGGGCCAGAACCTCGGCGCCGCCACCCATTGTTTCGTTACAATGGGTGGATGACATGGTTTATCTGGGGGTGCGAGTCTCCAGGGACGCCTCCGAATTTATAACACTTAACTTAGATCCGGTGGTCTCAGCGGTCAGGGGCGGTTGAAGGCATGGAGAACCTGCCCCTTTCCCTGCTGGGCCACATTAACCTTGTTAAGATTAAGGTGTTGCCTAAATTTATGTATCTTTTTCGGCATTCCCCCCAATTGATACCAAAATCATTCTTCATAACCCCCAATAGATTGTTTTCCTCCTTTTTGTGGGGGCCGCGTCCCTCCCTAGGTATAAAGTCACTACCCTGATGCGGCCTCTCTCCCGGCGGGGGGGGGGTTAGCCTTTCCAGATTGCCACAAATACTTCCTTGCGTCCCAACTGGTCTCTGCAGTTTGGTGGCTAAACCCAGACCTTTTCAATTCGGCGGTTGCGGTGGAGGCAGCGGTGCTCGGCTCCGTGGAGGCTCTCTCCCATTTGCTCCTTAGGGGACCCAAGGCCCCACATGGGCTCACTACCTCCATGACCACGGTACTACGTGCATGGAAACTCGACCTGCAGATAGAGGGATACCCGGGCACTGCTGTCTCCCCCAATGCGCCACTATGGCACACCCCACCTTGCCGCACCTCTATTCTCTCCCTGATCCGGTGGTGTGGACCAAACACAATATCAAGAAGATCTCGGACATATTCTTGATTTCTCTTTCCCTCCCTTAACTCACTTTACTGACACCTTTAATGTCCCGCCCTCTCAGGTATTTCGCTATCTCCAGTTCTCTCAAGCCTTCAGATCCCAGTTCCCGCCCGGGGGCTCGCAGGTAGTGCAGCCGGATCTGGAACGGGTTCTGAGACACGACTGCTCAGAGCGAGCGGTGTCGGTTCTCTATGCACATATCCTCCGGGGCCACTCTCCGGAGCTCTCTGGCCTCAGTGCTTGCTGGGCCCGGGATGTTCCGGACTTGGACCCTAACATGTGGGAGCTCCCCTTCAAAATGTTGGTCTCCCTCAGGGATAGACTCATTCAATTCAAAATAGCCCATAGAGCTAAATTTTCAGAATATGTTGGAATTGATAGACTCTTCTATTGTGCCAAGTTTGGGGGAAATTGGTTCACATATAGGCTCTTTTTTCTATGTTAAGCCACATTAAGCGCCCCAAAAAAAGAGCTTAATGTCCCCAGTTTTCCGTGTGGGAGACCAAAATCGATGAAACCTCCAGGATAGCTTTGGGAAGTGCAGAACTTGGGCTGTGCAAAGTTTCAAGACGATTGGTTGAGGTTTAGGCACATTTTAGTACATTAAGCTCTTTTCACATTAAGCTAAGGACATTAAACGTTTTAGTATTGTACAAAAAGAGCTTAATGTGAATAACTTTTGGTGTGATTTACCAAATGATCTGAAATTTTCAGAATATGTTGGAATAGATAGACTCTTCTATTGTGCCAAGTTTGGGGGAAATTGGTTCACATATAGGCTCTTTTTTGTACGTTAAGCCACATTAAGCGCCCCAAAAAAAGAGCTTAATGTCCCCAGTTTTCCGTGTGGGAGACCAAAATCGATGAAACCTCCAGGATAGCTTTGGGAAGTGCAGAAATTGGACTGTGCAAAGTTTCAAGACAATTGGTTGAGATTTAGGCACATTTTGGTACGTTAAGCTCTTTTCACATTAAGCTATACGTTTTTATGATTGCTAAAGAGAGCGTAATGTGAATAACTTTTGGTGTGATTTACCAAATGATCTGAAATTTTCAGAATATGTTGGAATAGATAGGCTCTTCTATTGTGCCAAGTTTGGGGGAAATTGGTTCACATCTAAGCTCTTTTTTGTACGTTAAGCCACATTAAGCGCCCCAAAAAAAGAGCTTAATGTCCCCAGTTTTCCGTGTGGGAGACCAAAATAGATGAAACCTCCAGGATAGCTGAGGGAAGTGCAGAACTTGGGCTGTGCAAAGTTTCAAGACAATTGGTTGAGGTTTAGGCACATTTTAGTACGTTAAGCTCTTTTCACATTAAGCTATGCGTTTTTATGTTTGCTAAAAAGAGCTTAATGTGAATAACTTTTGGTGTGATTTACCAAATGAGCTAAAATTTTCAGAATATGTTGGAATTGATAGACTCTTCTATTGTGCAAAAGTTTGAGGGAAATTGGTTCACATATAGGCTCTTTTTTGTACGTTAAGCCACATTAAGCGCCCCAAAAAAAGAGCTTAATGTCCCCAGTTTTCCGTGTGGGAGACCAAAATCGATGAAACATCCAGGATAGCTTTGAGAAGTGCAGAACTTGGGCTGTGCAAAGTTTCAAGACGATTGGTTGAGGTTTAGGCACATTTTGGTACGTTAAGCTCTTTTCACATTAAGCTATGCGTTTTTATGATTGCTAAAAAGAGCTTAATGTGAATAACTTTTGGTGTGATTTACCAAATGATCTGAAATTTTCAGAATATGTTTGAATTGATAGACTCTTCTATTGTGCCAAGTTTGGGGGAAATTGGTTCACATCTAAGCTCTTTTTTGTACGTTAAGCCACATTAAGCGCCCCAAAAAAAGAGCTTAATGTCCCCAGTTTTCCGTGTGGGAGACCAAAATCGATGAAACCTCCAGGATAGCTTTGGGAAGTGCAAAACTGGGACTGTGCAAAGTTTCAAGACAATTGGTTGAGGTTTAGGCACATTTTGGTACGTTAAGCTCTTTTCACATTAAGCTATGCGTTTTTATGATTGCTAAAAAGAGCTTAATGTGAATAACTTTTGGTGTGATTTACCAAATGATCTGAAATTTTCAGAATATGTTGGAATAGATAGACTCTTCTATTGTGCCAAGTTTGGGGGAAATTGGTTCACATCTAAGCTCTTTTTTGTACGTTAAGCCACATTAAGCGCCCCAAAAAAAGAGCTTAATGTCCCCAGTTTTCCGTGTGGGAGACCAAAATCGATGAAACCTCCAGGATAGCTGAGGGAAGTGCAGAACTTGGGCTGTGCAAAGTTTCAAGACAATTGGTTGAGGTTTAGGCACATTTTGGTACGTTAAGCTCTTTTCACATTAAGCTATGCGTTTTTATGATTGCTAAAAAGAGCTTAATGTGAATAACTTTTGGTGTGATTTACCAAATGATCTGAAATTTTCAGAATATGTTGGAATGGATAGGCTCTTCTATTGTGCCAAGTTTGGGGGAAATTGGTTCACATCTAGGCTCTTTTTTGTACGTTAAGCCACATTAAGCGCCCCAAAAAAAGAGCTTAATGTCCCCAGTTTTCCGTGTGGGAGACCAAAATCGATGAAACCTCCAGGATAGCTTTGGGAAGTGCAGAACTTGGGCTGTGCAAAGTTTCAAGACAATTGGTTGAGGTTTAGGCACATTTTAGTACGTTAAGCTCTTTTCACATTAAGCTATGCGTTTTTATGTTTGCTAAAAAGAGCTTAATGTGAATAACTTTCGGTGTGATTTACCAAATGAGCTAAAATTTTCAGAATATGTTGGAATTGATAGACTCTTCTATTGTGCCAAGTTTGAGGGAAATTGGTTCACATATAGGCTCTTTTTTGTACGTTAAGCCACATTAAGCGCCCCAAAAAAAGAGCTTAATGTCCCCAGTTTTCCGTGTGGGAGACCAAAATCGATGAAACCTCCAGGATAGCTTTGGGAAGTGCAGAACTGGGACTGTGCAAAGTTTCAAGACAATTGGTTGAGGTTTAGGCACATTTTGGTACGTTAAGCTCTTTTCACATTAAGCTATGCGTTTTTATGATTGCTAAAAAGAGCTTAATGTGAATAACTTTTGGTGTGATTTACCAAATGATCTGAAATTTTCAGAATATGTTGGAATAGATAGGCTCTTCTATTGTGCCAAGTTTGGGGGAAATTGGTTCACATCTAAGCTCTTTTTTGTACGTTAAGCCACATTAAGCGCCCCAAAAAAAGAGCTTAATGTCCCCAGTTTTCCGTGTGGGAGACCAAAATCGATGAAACCTCCAGGATAGCTGAGGGAAGTGCAGAACTTGGGCTGTGCAAAGTTTCAAGACAATTGGTTGAGGTTTAGGCACATTTTGGTACGTTAAGCTCTTTTCACATTAAGCTATGCGTTTTTATGATTGCTAAAAAGAGCTTAATGTGAATAACTTTTGGTGTGATTTACCAAATGATCTGAAATTTTCAGAATATGTTGGAATGGATAGGCTCTTCTATTGTGCCAAGTTTGGGGGAAATTGGTTCACATCTAGGCTCTTTTTTGTACGTTAAGCCACATTAAGCGCCCCAAAAAAAGAGCTTAATGTCCCCAGTTTTCCGTGTGGGAGACCAAAATCGATGAAACCTCCAGGATAGCTTTGGGAAGTGCAGAACTTGGGCTGTGCAAAGTTTCAAGACAATTGGTTGAGGTTTAGGCACATTTTAGTACGTTAAGCTCTTTTCACATTAAGCTATGCGTTTTTATGTTTGCTAAAAAGAGCTTAATGTGAATAACTTTCGGTGTGATTTACCAAATGAGCTAAAATTTTCAGAATATGTTGGAATTGATAGACTCTTCTATTGTGCCAAGTTTGAGGGAAATTGGTTCACATATAGGCTCTTTTTTGTACGTTAAGCCACATTAAGCGCCCCAAAAAAAGAGCTTAATGTCCCCAGTTTTCCGTGTGGGAGACCAAAATCGATGAAACCTCCAGGATAGCTTTGGGAAGTGCAGAACTGGG
This sequence comes from Pelophylax lessonae, assembly GCF_965119305.1. Lineage (NCBI taxonomy): Eukaryota > Metazoa > Chordata > Amphibia > Anura > Ranidae > Pelophylax > Pelophylax lessonae. Next base: position 149,564,529 of record NC_138768.1, read on the forward strand.
ACTGTGCAAAGTTTCAAGACAATTGGTTGAGGTTTAGGCACATTTTGGTACGTTAAGCTCTTTTCACATTAAGCTATGCGTTTTTATGATTGCTAAAAAGAGCTTAATGTGAATAACTTTTGGTGTGATTTACCAAATGATCTGAAATTTTCAGAATATGTTGGAATAGATAGACTCTTCTATTGTGCCAAGTTTGGGGGAAATTGGTTCACATCTAAGCTCTTTTTTGTACGTTAAGCCACATTAAGCGCCCCAAAAAAAGAGCTTAATGTCCCCAGTTTTCCGTGTGGGAGACCAAAATCGATGAAACCTCCAGGATAGCTTTGGGAAGTGCAGAACTGGGACTGTGCAAAGTTTCAAGACAATTGGTTGAGGTTTAGGCACATTTTGGTACGTTAAGCTCTTTTCACATTAAGCTATGCGTTTTTATGATTGCTAAAAAGAGCTTAATGTGAATAACTTTTGGTGTGATTTACCAAATGATCTGAAATTTTCAGAATATGTTGGAATAGATAGACTCTTCTATTGTGCCAAGTTTGGGGGAAATTGGTTCACATCTAAGCTCTTTTTTGTACGTTAAGCCACATTAAGCGCCCCAAAAAAAGAGCTTAATGTCCCCAGTTTTCCGTGTGGGAGACCAAAATCGATGAAACCTCCAGGATAGCTGAGGGAAGTGCAGAACTTGGGCTGTGCAAAGTTTCAAGACAATTGGTTGAGGTTTAGGCACATTTTGGTACGTTAAGCTCTTTTCACATTAAGCTATGCGTTTTTATGATTGCTAAAAAGAGCTTAATGTGAATAACTTTTGGTGTGATTTACCAAATGATCTGAAATTTTCAGAATATGTTGGAATGGATAGGCTCTTCTATTGTGCCAAGTTTGGGGGAAATTGGTTCACATCTAAGCTCTTTTTTGTACGTTAAGCCACATTAAGCGCCCCAAAAAAAGAGCTTAATGTCCCCAGTTTTCCACGTGGGAGACCAAAATCGATGAAACCTCCGGGATAGCTTTGGAAAGTGCAGAACTTGGGCTGTGCAAAGTTTCAGGACAATTGGTTGAGGTTTAGGCACATTTTGGTACATTAAGCTCTTTTTACATTAAGCCGTGGACATTAAACGTTTTAGTATTGTAAAAAAATAGCTTAATGTGAATAACTTTTGGTGTGATTTACCAAATGATCTGAAATTTTCAGAATATGTTTGAATTGATAGACTCTTCTATTGTGCCAAGTTTGGGGGAAATTGGTTCACATCTAAGCTCTTTTTTGTACGTTAAGCCACATTAAGCTCCCCAAAAAACAAGCTTAATGTCCCCAGTTTGCCTCGTGGAAGACCAAACTACATGAAACTTCTAGGATATATTAGAACAGTTAAAAACTTAGTCTGTGCAAAGTTTCAGGGCAATTGGTTATGGTTTAGGCACTTTATTACACATTAAGCTACATTAAGCCATTTTCACATTAAATGTTTTAGTATGTCCCCATTAGATATTTTGGCTGAGAGGCCTTCTTTAGCTTTTTTCATTTGTGTTTACGAAACTTCATGAACTTGTACAATGCTTACGGGAAAATATTTTCGGGAATGCGTGATGAGGTTATACAGATTTAAACTGAACGACCTCAACACCAACGTATAGAATATCGTTAATTCGCAAACGAGACAACAGAATTTTTCGTGTTTTTCAAACGGTATTTTTCATTCACAATATCGATATCGCTCATTGATGGCTGGGCATTAACGAGTAGAACATCGGCTGATCGCTCGCTGAACGGAAATTTTCGGCTGAATTTCTTATCGTGTATTCCAGCCATTAGTCTGTGTGAAAGTTACAGAGTCTGCAAGCATTGGTATATATATTTGCAAATTGATTAATCTTGACGTACTGATGGCCTATCTCATTTCTTGAATCCCTAAAATGCCAAGACAGTACAAATACCCCCTCCAAAATGCTACCTTTTTGGAAAGTAAACAGCCCAAGGTATTTAGTAAAAGACATGGCGAGCTTTTTGAATTTGACATTTTTTTGCCACAGTTTTTTTATTGAAAATTAGGAAATTAAATACAATTTGTTAAGTACAGCATCATCTTATGGTTACTGGTTAGGCACTGGTTAGTTACATTACTGGTTTGGCAGTGATCAGGGATAGTGACCGGAGACTACTACTGTGATGCTGTGATTGACCCACAGTTATCACATGCCACAGGGTGCTGTGGGTGACCAATCACAGATCACGCACAGTAGTAAACAATGATGTCATGAATAGATTCCATTCATGACTGTTCTTTACTATGTGACATGTGATCTGATCACACAATGATCACATGGCATCTGGGCCACTCACAGTAGTATGATACCGAGCACCGCAATCCACTGTATGTGTTTATCCACCACAAAGTATGCATATTTAGCAGGGCCTTGGGGAGCCGCTCACCAGAAGTAAAAGTACTGTTATAGTAAATGTCAGCAAGTGGTTACATTTTTTAGCAAATATGGCAAAGATGGGGAATGGAAGGGAGCTATCATTTGGTAAATGCAATGGGAAATGTCGTGGTAACTATGTCGAAATGAGGACCGAATTGGGGTTGCTTTGGAGCTTATCACTACTTCACACAAAGGGAATCCTTGCCTGTTTCAGCCAAAAATATGTTGAACCAATGCAAACTAGTGGGAGGGCAATCAACCTTTTTTTTATTAGGTTGTCCCCATTCAGCTAAGCCTCCTGTACACCAACTAGAAAATTCCTAATAGAAGCAGCAAATATATTCATTGCCATTTTACCTCAGAGTCGGGCACTTGATGCTCCTATTTGAAGGTGGCATAAATCCTCACATGGCTGTCCTCATTCTGTATAGGAAAGGGATGAAATGTCCTAAAATGTCTTCGCCATTAACGCAAGCACTGCTTACCCTCACCTTCATCATCACTAGCACCCCAAACCTTCTCCCCTTTACTACCAGCACCCCAACCCTCCTTCTACCTTCTACTATTTTTTTCTTCCCCTGACACCTTCTGCCTTAAGACACATGCTGATAGAGAGAAGGACAATTGGCTTATATAACCAGGACTGTCTCTACAGAACAAGGACTATCCTTACCAAACAGGGGTTTAAACTATGATATATACACTTAGTAGAGGGATAGAAGACAATAAACGTTTTTATTACAATTACAAAAAAAATTTCATTTGCTCTTTTATCTAATAAACTTGTGAAAAAAATAATAAATAAAATGACAGGGGGGGGGGTGTGTTATATGACAAGGGCCCTATTAATCAGGGACAATGCCATACACAGTAGTGGGTGAAGGAGAGGGTCGGGTCTCCAAGTCAGGGACTGTCTCTCTATCTATCAGAGTCCCTGTGTACTGTGACATGCTGTATATGCAGTGGGTGAGTGGTCACTCAGCATGCTGCCAGTGTTGTCCAGTGTCTCAGTGTAGCACACACATACACACACAGTCAGTAGACATGTACAAGCACACCATGACAGGTGAAAAATCCCCCTACCCTCCTAAGGAGGACTCGTTCTTGGTACCCTAATCCCCTCGCACAGCCAGGTATGATTCTTCCAGCCCTAGAGATGGCCTTGCGGTTCGCCCGACGGTCGGCGTCGTTTGCGGTGGCCATATTTGTTTGCATTGGGGAGAACTTTGACCCGTGACACAGCCATCAAGTGGAACGGGACAGCCAATTGAAACATTCCAGCACATGGACAGTCCCCCTACCCTATGAATAGACCCGATCTGGTGGCCATTTCACATTCCGCTTTCTGCCAGTGTAGGGAGAGGTCTGCTGTGCTCGTCAGGGAGAGTTTGCTAAACACATATAGCGTTGTGAAGATCCACAAAAGTCCTTTCCAGGGCTGGTATTTTTCGGTATAGGTCTACTAGTATCTTTTGAGCTTAGGGAGAGGTATCCAGTGGTTGCTTTAGGGGCAGTTAGAGATTGGCTGCAGTCACAAATCGCTCTGTCAATGTCCACAAAAGTCCTTTTCAGGGCTGGTATTTCGGTATAGGGCTAGTATCTTTTGAGCTTAGGGAGAGGTATCCTGTGGTTGCTTTAGGGGCAGTTAGAGATCGGCTGCAGTCACACACAAATCGCTTTGTCAATGTCCACCAAAGTCATATAAAATGCTCCAATGTCATTTTAGGGTCTATTACAGTCTCTTTACTATAGGGCCAGGTATCCTGTGGTTGCTTTAGGGGCAGTTAGAGATCGGCTGCAGTCACACAGAAATCGCTTTGTCAATGTCCACAAAAGTCATTTAAAATGCTCCAATGTCGTTTTAGGGTCTATTACAGTCTCGTTACCATAGGGCCAGGTATCCTGTGGTTGCTTTAGGGGCAGTTAGAGATCGGCTGCAGTCACACAGAAATCGCTCTGTTAATGTCCACAAAAGTCATGTAAAGAGCTGCAAATTTTTTGGTATTGCTGTGCAGTGCACTAAAAAGGGGGGTGGGGGTGGGGGAGGGGGTTAATCCACAGTATAATGTACTTTGTTTTTGAACTGGTGTGCTACACCAATGCCACATATTGAAGTGGGGTGTTAATTAACAGTAGGGATGATCGAACGGTTCGGGGTCCACCATCGGTTTGGCCCGAACATTGGGTGTTCGAGGTTCGGCCGAATTTAGAACTTTTTGCCCAAAAAGTTCGGAATTCGGCAACCAGAACCGACCAAAATGCAATGGGACAGGAAATGGGCTTTAAAAGCCCGTGATTGGACCAGAACCATTAGCAAAAGCCAATTGAGGGGGCAGGAGAATGCTAGGAATGTGATTGGAGTGACTAGGGGGTCCATAGTCCAATCATTAGTGAATACGCCCCCCAGTATATAAGATAGCCCCGCCAAATTCCTAGCATTCTTATATGGGACATGGAAGAGAGTGGAATGCTGTTCTGTTACGATGTGCTACAAAGTGTCATTTAGCTATTTTTAGTGTGAGGAAAGGGATATCTAGTGTAGTTAGAGTGCTCCTTTTACACTTTAGTTAGCTTCAAAAATTTAGTTTCTGTAGGGAAAGTGTTAAGTGTAAGGGGACCGTAGTGTAGTGTAGGGTTAACTGACAGGGACTGCTATGGAAGGGTGACAAAACCCTTCCAAAGCAGGGTGACCGCTATAGAGAAATTATCATTTCTCTGAGTTTCTTCGGCACAGGGATATGGCTTCTCACCAGCCAGCATTTTTTATGCTGCAGGGGTTGCCACTTGCCAGTGCTTTTTTGAGGACATGTTTGATGTCAGACATGACATCTGAACATGTGTATAGGGGGTATATATACACAACCATGTCTGGATATATACACCTAGACATATATAGGTGTGATAGTAGCAGAAATATATGCTTGCGCTAATGAAATCATTTACACTAATATATTTCTGCTACTATCACACCTATATATGGCTAGGTGTCTATATACATATAAGTATGTGTGTATATATACCGCTATACACAAGTTCAGATGTTTTGCCTGCCTCAAAAGAACCCAAAAAAATGCCCAAAAAAACGCTAGTGTCAAAAAAAAATGCCCAGGTGTGTTTTTGCTGGCATTTTTTGGGTGTTTTTGGAGGCAGGCAAAACATCTGAACTTGTGTATAGTGGTGTATATACACACATACTTATATGTATATACACACCTAGACATATATAGGTGTGATAGTAGCAGAAATATATGCTTGTGCTGATGAAATCATTTACACTAATATATTTCTGCTACTATCACACCTATATATGGCTAGGTGTGTATATACATATAAATATGTGTGTATATAGACCACTATACACAAGTTTAGATGTTTTGCCTGCCTCAAAAGAACCCCAAAAAATGCCCAAAAAAAACGCTAGCGTCAAAAAAAAAAATGCCCAGGTGTGTTTTTGCTGGCATTTTTTGGGGGTTTTTGGAGGCAGGCAAAACATCTGAACTTGTGCACAGTACCACTATACACAAGTTCAGATGCTTTTCCTGACTGCAAAGAACCCAAAAAATGCCTGCTATTAAACCGGCAAGGTGTGAAAAACGAGAAGCCAACCTCCTGTGCTGAAAGTGTTCTAATACAAACAATCTTTTTTTTATGATTCTGGACATGCTACAGAGCTGAAACTTCACAAGTACACCTTTTAGACCCCCCAGACACAAAATCACACAAAAAAAGTTCTTAAAAATTGTCATTTTTGATAAAAAAAAAAGCCAATTATTGAAAAAATTAAAAAAAAAAAGAGAGATTTTTTTGATTTTGACTTTGGATCTCGTATCTGCGGGGTCTAAAAGGTGTACCTTTGAAGTTTCAGTTCTGTAGCATGTCCAGAACCAGAAAAAAAAGATTGTTTGTATTAGAACACTTTCAGCACAGAAGGTTGGCTTCTCGTTTTTCACACCTTGCCGGTTTAATACAGCAGGCATTTTTTTAGGTTCTTTGCAGTCAGGAAAAACATCTGAACTTGTGTATAGTAGTACTGTGCACAAGTTCAGATGTTTTGCCTGCCTCCAAAAACCCCCAAAAAATGCCAGCAAAAACACACCTGGGCATTTTTTTTTACGCTAGCGTTTTTTTGGGCATTTTTTGGGGTTCTTTTGAGGCAGGCAAAAAATCTGAACTTGTGTATAGTGGTGTATATACACACATACATATATGTATATACACACCTAGCCATATATAGGTGTGATAGTAGCAGAAATATATTAGTGTAAATGATTTCATCAGCGCAAGCATATATTTCTGCTACTATCACACCTATATATGTCTAGGTGTGTATATACATATAAGTATGTGTGTATATACACCACTATACACAAGTTCAGATGTTTTGCCTGCCTCCAAAAACACCCAAAAAATTCCAGCAAAAACACACCTGGGCATTTTTTTTTGACGCTAGCGTTTTTTTGGGCATTTTTTTGGGTTCTTTTGAGGCAGACAAAACATCTGAACTTGTGTATAGTGGTATATATACACACATACTTATATGTATATAGACACCTAGCCATATATAGGTGTGATAGTAGCAGAAATATATTAGTGTAAATGATTTCATTAGCGCAAGCATATATTTCTGCTACTATCACACCTATATATGTCTAGGTGTATATATCCAGACATGGTTGTGTATATATATACCCCCTATACACATGTTCAGATGTCATGTCTGACATCAAACATGTCCTCAAAAAAGCACTGGCAAGTGGCAACCCCTGCAGCATAAAAAATGCTGGCTGGTGAGAAGCCATATCCCTGTGCCAAAGCAACTCAGAGAAATGATAATTTCTCTATAGCGGTCACCCTGCTTTGGAAGGGTTTTGTCACCCTTCCATAGCAGTCACTGTCAGTTAATCCTACACTACACTACGGTCCCCTTACACTTAACACTTTCCCTACAGAAACTAAATTTTTGAAGCTAACTAAAGTGTAAAAGGAGCACTCTAACTACACTAGATATCCCTTTCCTCACACTAAAAATAGCTAAATACACTAATACAAACAATCTTTTTTTTATGGTTCTGGACATGCTACAGAGCTGAAACTTCACAGGTACACTTTTTAGCCCCCCCAGATACGAAATTCAAAATCAAAAAACCTCTTTTTTTTTTTTTTTTTAATTTTTTCAATAATTGGCTTTTTTATCAAAAATTACAATTTTTAAGAACTTTTTTTTGTGTGATTAATAGTTAATGGGGCATGACCCAGAACCCTAGGCACTTTTTAGGGGCATTTATTGGGTTTTAGGGCTTAAAAATTGTGTTTTTTGATTACCGAAGTTCGGGTCCCATTGATTTCAATGGGGTTCTGAAATCCGGGCCGAACTTTCGGGAAGTTCGGATGTTCTGGCCGAACCGAACTTTTCAAAAGTTCGATCATCCCTAATTAACAGTATAATTTCCTAAGAGTGTATTTTAGTCCTGCAAAAATGTGGCCTCTCGCTGTGTAAACAGTGCTACACACAGTGACAACAGTTACTGGCCAATTATTTGTAGAACTGGTGTAATAAAACTGTGACCCCCCCCCCCCAATGGCCTTTCAGGGCCGACAATTATTTTTTCTGTGAATGCCTAATGTACCTCCAGCCACTAAATACTAAGTTCTTTGCTGTCAGTTCAAACCATGTGAGCTAATTTTTGGAGCCTATACAGGCCGACACTTACGGTTCTGTGTACTGTGAACGCCTACCATACCTCTAGCCATCAAAAACTAAGTTTTTTGCTGTCAGTTCAAACCATGTGAGCTAATTTTTGGAGCCTATACAGGCCGACACTTATGGTTCTGTGTACTGTGAACACCTACCATACCTCTAGCCATCAAAAATGAAGTTTTTTGCTTTCAGTTCAAACCATGTGAGCTAATTTTGGGAGCCTATACAGGCGGACACTTACTTCTGTTTACTGTGTGAATGCCTAATGTACCTTCAGCCACAGAATACTACGTACTTAGCTGTCAGGTAAACCCATGTGGGCTAATGTTTGGGGCCTGGAATGGGCGACACTTACTTCTGTATCCTGTGAATGCCTAATGTACCTTCAGCCACAGAATACTACGTTCTTAGCTGTCAGGTAAATGCATGTGGGTTAATTTTTGGGGCCTGGAATGGCCGACACTTACTTCTTTATCCTGTGAATGCCTAATTTTTCAGACTGGAAATGAAAAACAATGGGTCTGTAAAGGTTCCGCCAAATTGTGGAATGGATGCGGACCCATTTTACAGATGTGTGAATGGACCCTATATGTATTAGACAATGTATTTACCGGCTCCTGTCAGTTCTGGCTGATTTATGAAAAAAATATATATATTTTTTGCTGTAAAAAAAATAAAATAAAAATTTAGGGCAACTTTTTCAATTGCAATACTTCTGTTATGACATTGTCCATGTGCTGGGACTATTTGTGCACAGCTAGTACATCTTTTGTGGCTGCAAATATGACCTAAATGTTTTTAAAGTTCGCCTCCCATTAAAGTCAATGGGGCCCGCCGCGAACCGCCCCTGCTGATGTTCGTCCATCACTATCCAGCACAACCATGGAGCATACCAAGTGGGCAGGCTAGAGAGGGGAAGAAGTGGAGAAAGTGAGTGAGAAGGTAGAAAGCACACTCAATGCTGGCTTCATTGGCTCATCCATCCGTCAGATAGCTCTGTAGACACAATGCACTTGTTCCCCAATCCATCACTCTGACAATCCTATGTGTTTTCAATGGAGAGGGCAGAGGCTGGAGGTTACCCCTTCCAGGCACTCACTGTGTGGTTGGAACATCGCTGGTGCCAGCTGCTCAGGGGGATTTAAATTCCCTACTGTGAAGTGTCAGACGCCCAGAGTAGCGAGCCCCTTGGAGGTGAATAAGTGGAGACTCCAGCCCAGTTCTGCAAGATGCCGGGAACAGGGCCCCCTACATTGCCTGAGTAGTCAGTCCACCCCATCAACACCAGAGACTACTGAGCAATAACACCCAACCCCTTATATGTCTCTGCCTAGCATGAAAACAAAATTAATTCTCTGCCCCCCCCCCATTCAATATCAATTACCCAAGATACTTCTGATTTATTGGTCCTCACACCATGTTCCCTTAACTAAACTAAACTCACCACTGACCCCTCTGAACTATACTCGGCAAGCTACCCCCCTCATACTTTCTCACCTCACCGCATTAATGTCCACATGGTCCTCCATACCCCTTGCCTGGTTAGGATGAATAGAAAAATGATTGTTCTACCCAAAATTCTCTACCAGTACCAGTTCTGCACTCTCCCTATTCAAGTTGCTGCCCATTTCCTCCGCATTCTACAATGCCGAATCTCAACATTCATCTGGGGCAAATCAAAGCCCCGCATCCACAAGGCGACACTTCATACATATAAATTGCAAGGTGAATTAGGGCTACCCAACCTACAGGCATACTATTATGCCACACAGCTGGCCCAACTCCCCAAGTACCATGCCACAAGGAAGTCCCTCTGTGGGTGGCTCTACAGTCTATTGACTGTGACCCTCTATCAGTGGCTAGCCTCCTGCGGCTAGCCCTGTCTCATCGCCATACCCTTTGTAACCCAATAATGGGCCACTCTCTCCTCATATGGGACAGACCCAAAATGCGCTACAGCTTATAATCTAGCCATAAGCCCATGCTCTCCCTCCTCCTAAATCTGGCGTTCTACCCAGCTTGAATGTCTACTTCCTCCTTTTTGGCATGGTCCACCGCAGGCTTGATTTATGCCCATGGGGAGACCCATGACATACCCACATCGGAACTCTTCTGCTATATCCAACTCAAACACTTTCCAACCCCTCTGATTCCTTCTGACTCTGCTGCCCCACAATTTTCCCTCTTTGAACACACCTGCCAATCCAACCACCATAGGAAAGGGATTATCTTGACCTTATATATAGACAACTGTAACCAACAAATGCTAGTCCCCATCCTATGCTGCTAAATGGGAGAGGGACCTCGGTCTCACCCTAGACCCCATTGACTGGACCCACATATGGGAAGCCACTAAGTCAGCTTCCCAAAACATTGTCGCCTTACAAACCAACTATAAAGTCCTCACCAGGTGTTATTTGGTCCCCACCAGGATATCTACTGTACATTTCTATCACAAAACCCTTCCCAATACTTTTGAGGCTGCGACTCCCTGGACACACCCTTGTATATTTGGTGGGAACTGTTTGATATGCACATTGCTCCAGACCCCACAGTGGCACTTCTAAATGTGAAACCACCGGCTATTACCCACCGACAGTTCAAATTAGGCCTCCAGGTTACAACAGCAGCCACGCAAACAGTGGCAAGATCCTGGAAAACTCCCACCCTCTGTCTTCTAGCAGCTCAAAACAGGATCATGCAAGCTATAATTTATGCCAAAATAGAAGCTTTTTTGTTGGATAGGATCCCAAAATATGAAAAACTCTGGAGCCCTTGGGTTTAACATTATTTACCATTCCACTTTGACAATACACTTTTACTTCCACTTTTACTTCCAGCTCCTCTGTACATGTGAGGAGCGATGTACACACCACCCACTAGATGACCCAGTCTCCCCCGGGGATTGCTACTTCATCCCCTATTCTTTATTCTACCCTTTCACGATTCACCACTTCTATCCCTCTCCTTTATAATTACTACCTTTCCACATGTCTCTCTCTTCATTCTCATGGTTTATCATAATCACCCTATAAAATGTGAAGAGTACACCCTTCACATTTTTGTAACCATTTTATTATATCTTTTCATGTGACAACACTGAAGAAAGAACACTTTGCTTCAATGTAAAGTAGTGAGTGCACAGCTTGTATAACAGTGTAAATGTTCTGTCCCCTCAAAATAAGTCAACACACAGCCATTATTGTCTAAACTGCTGGCAACAAAAGTGAGTACACCCCTAAGTTAAAATGCCCAAATTGGACCCAAAGTGCCAATATTTTGTGTGGCCACCATTATTTTCCAGCACTGCCTTAACACTCTTGGGCATGGAGTTCACCAGAGCTTCACAGGTTGTCTCTGGAGTCCTTTTCCACTCCTCCATGACAACATCACAGAGCTGGTGGATATTGGAGACCTTGCGCTCCTCCATCATCCTTTGAGGATGCCCCACAGATGCTCAATAGGGTTTAGGTCTCAGCTTCTTTAGCAAGGCAGTGGTCGTCTTGGAGGTGTGTTTTGGGTCGTTATCATGTTGGAATACTGCCCTGCGGCCCAGTCTCCGAAGGGAGGGGATCATGCTTTGCTTCAGTATGTCACAGTACATGTTGGCATTCATGGTTCCCTCAATGAACTTTAGCTCCCCAGTGTTGGCAGCACTCATGAAGCCCCAGACCATGACACTCCCACCACCATGCTTGACTGTAGACAAGAAACACATGTCTTTGTACTCCTCACCTGGTTGCCGCCACACACACTTGACACCACCTGAACCAAATAAGTTTATCTTGGTCTGATCAGACCACAGGACATGGTTCCAGTAATCCATGTCCTTAGTCTGCTTGTCTTCAGCAAACTGTTTGTGGGCTTTGTTTTGCATCATCTTTAGAAGAGTCTTCCTTCTGGGACCACAGCCATGCAGACCAATTTGATGCCGTGTGTGGGGTATGGTCTGAGCAGTGACAGGCTAACCCCCCTCTGCAGTAATGCTGGCAGCACTCATAAGTCTATTTCCCAAAGACAACCTCTGCATATGATGCTGATCACATGCACTCAACTTCTTTGTTCGACCATTGCGAGGCCTGTTCTGAGTGGATGCTGTCCTGTTAAACTGCTGTATGTTCTTGGCCACCATGCTGCAGCTCAGTTTTAGGGTCTTGGCAATCTTCTTAGCCTAGGCCATCTTTATGCCTAGGCCATCTTTATGTAGAACAACAATTCTTTTTTCATATCCTCAGAGAGTTCTTTGCCATGAGGTGCCATGTTGAACTTCCAGTGACCAGTATGAGAGAGTGAGAGCGATAACACCAAATTTAACACACCTGCTCCCCATTCACATCTGAGACCTTGTAACACTAACGAGTCACATGACACCAGGGAGGGAAAATGGCTAATTGGGCCCAATGTTGACATTTTGATATAGGGGTGTACTCACTTTTGTTGCCAGCGGTTTAGACATTAATGGCGTGTTGAGTTATTTTGAGGGGACAGCAAATTTACACTGTTATACAAGCTGTACACTCACTACTTTACATTGTAGCAAAGTGTAATTTCTTCAGTGTTGTCACATGAAAAGATATAATAAAATATTTACAAAATGTGAGCGGTGTACTCACTTTTGTAAGATACTGTATATTTTATACCCAATAATCCCCGGGATCGCCATCTGCGATACAACACAAGCCCACCCTGATACTCTGGGCTAGAGACAACCAACATATGCCCTCTTTCAACCTCTCTCCCTGACCTACATATATTACTGCTCAAGCAGTCTATGTTACTCAGTTCTCCTGGGTACAACCCTCATGGCCATGGTGTCATTGACCCAACAAACCTTGACCAACCTATTCTTTTTTTTTTTCTATTACAAATAGGTTTTATTGAAGTCATAAAGAGAAAACCACTTACATGAAGTGAGGACAAAAATACAAAGGCATGGAAAGACTACACGTCAATAGTCTCTGACCAGTATACAGTATGCAAGGCCTCATACAATCTTGTAAATTAACAAAACAGAGAAAAAGCAAAAGAAAAACACAAACCATAAAGAAAAAGAGAAACAAACATTAAAAAAGAAAAATACACAATATTCAGTGTACAATAGCCTCATAATCCTGAGAAACTAAAACTACATCATCATAGAGGTATGAAGGATCTAAAGATAAAATTGTCAATGACTTGCCTATTCCCTGTAATATGGAAGACCATGTTGAATATTGACAATTCTTTCCTAAAGCAATTGTTCTAAACGTTGTACCTTTTGTTATGATTTTTTTCACTTTAGTTTTAAAGGATGATTACACCAATCTTTTTATGCCACAAATTCTTCTGTGACATGTTGTTAAATGTATTTTGATTGTACCGATCCTATTATACCGCAAATTTTACTGTGACATGTTCATTGTAATCTGTCCTTTTCCTCTCCAATAAAATATTTGAACAAGAAAACTAAATTAGTAGAAAACCAATCTGAACAGTAGCTGAAGGGAAATCAGTATGAAAAGATAATTTTTAGTAGGAATATTGTAGGAGGGGAAAGGATTAACCACTTTACCCCAAAAGTAAACATATACATGAAATAATTAGCATTTTTTGCAAGATAATTACTTACAACCCCCAAATAGTACATGTATTTTTTAAGCAAGGGCCATGGAGAATAAAATGGCGGGTGTTGCAATTTTTTTTTTGTCGCAGGATATTTGTGCAGCAGTTTTTTAAATGCAATTTTGGAAAAAAATCCACTTTAATTAAATCTAGTGAAATGGGAAGTGACAAAGTTTCTTCCAGTTCCTAATCTCAAAAAGAGGGAGGAACAACATCAGTTGTTTACTAGAATTAGTTTACTAGTTTACTAGAAAGAAAATCGCTGGCAGAAAAAAAATGGTTAGGAGGACTACAACCATGATCTCAGTATAACCACCTCAAGATGAGGACGTATATTTACCTATGGTGGTATTAAGGTGGTTAATTTTGGAGAGGCAAAAAAAATGTGTTGAATGAGGATTAAAAAAAAAAAACCCTGAAAAGAGCCTATAACTTGCATCTTTCTTCTTTTCCTGTGATCAGAAGGAAGAGATAGCTGGCAATAGTTTAATTCTGAAACCTCCATGATTTTGTACTGGGAGTAAGCTGGTTGGCTCCAGGCTTTATGCTAGTGGTTAAAGCTGCTACAGTCAAGGGATTTTTAAAACATCTGCCATTTTAAAATAGCAGTGCAATTGTAAGTACATGCCATGGGGCTATTTTTAAGAAAGTAGGTGGGTTTCAGTAATTAGAATTAACCTTTGCCACCAAAATGAAGTACAAGACACTGGTTTTATTCCTATGGTGAGATCCCTGCTCAGTTTGCTGTTTTATTTAAACAATCCTACCTTAGGTAAAACAGATACTAACTGCTACAGGTTGGCAAGAACATTACTTAACTAAGATAATTATTTTATAATTACACCGCTATTGCCAATTACAGCATATCCAATTCCTGGCACTCAACAGCATTCCAGAAAGAAAAATGAGAAAAGAAATATTTTTTTTTTTTCCATTAAAATTGTTTTTTTCTGCTCTTTTAATGAAAAGACATCAATTACAAATCTGGAGCAATACTTTTTTGATAGAAAGACAGACATGTGTAGCAGTGTAAAATTACGGATTTAATAAATAGAGCAAATTTGAAAGACATTGTTCTCATGATTATACAACAATGTTGAAAGTGCAATGTACTGTAGCAAAGTCTGCATTTTAAGTAGACTGTTGCTGATGCCATACATCTGCAAAGTGACAAAAAATGACAGTTTACAAATGTGCTAGCAGCTGAAGGGTTTTATTTCAATTCAAATTCCTCTATACCAAGCTTCCATAACAGAAAAGTTTCCAGATGTCAGACTAAGATTTATTAAATTTTGCAGAGTTGAAATTTATCTTTTGAGTGATGTCATAATTAAAGATACAGTATATTACAACAGAAACAACTATTGCCTTTGAATAGACTATAGGGCATATTTAACTATTTATTTACCAGGCTCCATTTTACAATGGCACCTGGTATACAAGCCTGTGATTGTCTACCACCAGTTAGTTGCACTGGAACTGCCTGCAGTCATTGACAAGAACCTGGCCCTCCATTCCTACCAAAGAGCGCTCTATTAGGGTGCTCATTAGCACAATGTGAGCAAAATGTTTCTGTGTTGTGGCTACAATGGTAATTTGGTGACCTCTGATATTAACATTAGTTCTTGTGAACTCCCTGCCCATTTTGGTACCACCTCTACATTTACATCTAGGTCTTAAAAATGTGTGAAATGATCTAGGCTGTTTGCTAATGGTAAGCAATGTTGGTGATATTTAAGTTTATTAGCACTTTTTCTAACTTTCAACAAAAAAGAGCAAAATCTATTTTAGGAGCCAATAGGTTGGGTTGCAATAAATATTTACAAATAAAATTACCATTACATGGTGTTAGAGATGAGCTGTGAGTTCGGGTCGAACGTAAGTTCAAGTCGAACATTGGGCATTCGTGTGTTCGCTGAACACACGAACAAATGGGTCTGTTCGTGGGAAGTTTGCCCGCTGCTGCACCCGAAATATAGAAGGGAAAAAAAAACGCGCTCCTGCCTCTTGAGACGCCACCGGCATAATGAGCTGTGGGAGCTGTGACAGTGCTTTTATAGGAAAGGGATAGGGACACCACCCGGTGGCACCGCCTCCTCTTACGACATCAGTAATTTATTAACTGCACCTGAGCAGTGCATTATGGGGTGCTGATGACGTCAGATTCCTTTAAAAGAGCTTTCAAACTCAAACAGCTCATTACGCGGGAGGTGTCTTGAGAAGCAGGAGCTTCTTTTTTTTTTATATTTTTCGGGTGCGGCAAGCGACAATGGATTTACATGGGGGGACACTATTTTTTATCTTTTAATAAAGGACTTGTCAAAAACTGGCTTTTGTCTTTATTTTTTTGTACACTTTTTTGATGAATGGGGAGGGGTATGATGTACTGATATATATTCACATGTGGGGGGAGGCAGGATCTGGGGGCCCCCTTGTTAAAGGTAAGCCCCCCCCCACCCGCAGAACCCCACAACCACAGCCCAGGGTTGTCGGGAAGAGACTCATGTCCCCATCAACATGGGGACAAGGTGCTTTGGGGGCACCCCAAAGCACCCTCCCCATGTTGAGGGCAAGTGGCCTGGCATGGTCCAGGAGGGGGGGTGCTCGCTCCCCCCCCCCCCCTTATCCTGTCCAGCCAGGCTGCTTGTTCGGATAAGGGTCTGGTATGGATTTTGGGGGAGGGCCCACGCCATTTTTTAAAAATTTTGGTGTGGGGTTCTCCTAAAATCTGTACCAGACCCAAAGGGTCTGGTATCAACTAGAGGGGACCCCCCCTTTTTTTCATGTTTTTTTTATCTGTATTGCCAGGACCTGACAATACATTACAGCCGCGAGCAAGTGTAAATTACATTTTATTCCTTTTGAAATGTCAGTATTGCTGAAGCAGACTACATACATCGCACAAATGCTCCAATTTACAGATACATTAAGGGGACCCCCCAGGCACGATATTTAAAGGAATATTTCATTTTTATTGTTTCACTTTAAGCATCATTAAAATCACTGCTCCTGCAAAAAGGATTGTTTTTAAACAAAATCTTTGCATTGGTACATGTCCCCAAGGGCAGTATCCAGTTCCCCATACACTTTTTTGGGCGATAACTTGCATTTAAGCCTTTAAAATGAGGACTTTTGATTTTTCATGTTCGAGTCCCATAGACTTCAATGGAGTTTGCATGTTCTAACAAACCTTTCCCCTGTTCGATGTGTTCTGGTGTGAACCGTATCGGGGGGTGTTCGACTTATCAATACATGGTGTATCTATCATGTTGTAGTTAGTCACATTCCACTGGTCTTGCAAGACAATGGAAGACATTTTCTAGCTTATCCAAGTTACATAGTTACATAGTAGTTGAGGTTGAATAAAGACAATAGTCCATCCAGTTCAACCTGTGTAGGTGTTTATGGCCGTAATCATGTCTCATACCCCTGAATATTCTGATCCTTGAGATGTACGTCCAAGAGTCTTTTGAAAGTAACCATACTTCCCGCAGAAACTACCTCTTGTGGTAGAGAATTCCACAATCTTGTAGCCCTAACAGTAAAGAACCCCCTACGTTACGTCTTTATGAATACTAAATTACTTTTCAGAGCTGAGGAAGTAGCCTGAATAAGCTACGAAATGTCCTCAACATTACAGAGCAAGTTCAGTTGAACATGACGAATTGCTATTAGATAATTACAGCTTTTACTGCTTTTTTACCTTTCCATTGGTTTAAAGATTAACACTATTTTTGTTGCAGAAAGAAAAAAATCCGCTCTAGGTGATCAATGTTCATTGCATGAATTTTAACAAACTTTGTTGCAGATGCCTACCTATTTCTGCTCTGAAGGATTAGCTCTTTGTGACTCAAACTTGAAGCTCATCCCTATTTACCAACATTAAATAAACATAAGAAGTTTAAAAAAGCTTATATAATGTATATGGCCCTCTGCTTTGAGTGCTCCCACAGGCTAAGTGACCTCCGAGCTGTGATTTACCCATAGTGTTGCAACAAGGATCACTAGAACATGTCCAATTCTAAAGCCCAACTTAAAAAAAGAAGGCTTTTAGTGAGAATTGAGCCTATAGATGGAACAATGGTAAAAGAAAATCTCAAAAAAGGAATCAAATGAATAAAAATTATGATTCCAGCCAGAACAATGATTATCTGTCAGATTCATCTAATTCCTCATCATCTATCTCCTCCCATACAGATAGTCCCTTTCATAAAAGAAAGGGCCCTCCATTTAGATGGCAAGAAGTGGAAGGGGAAGCACAAGCAAACAAAAAATGCATAAAACCGTATCTTCAAAAGGTGGTAAAGGTGGTGGGTATAATCACACTCCTAAATCCAACAGCACATATGGTGGTGGCACTGTAAAAAAATTTAATCCTATGCAAAGTAAGACACTGAAAAAATGATAAAGAACTGGGAGAAACTCCCAAAACACAACCAGATGATTTTTTTTGAAAACTCAAGCACAATGAAATCACAAAGTACACAGAAGGGGCTAGAACCATATGTAGTGAAGCTAACACCAAAGATAGATTGAATATAATCAATCTATCGTTGCACACACTGACAGAGGAATTAGGGTAGTCATTTTGCCCCAACAAAAGTATTGATACATTTGAAACTATTAAAGATATCCATTGATTCACTCGGAAAAGACTACTCAAAAGTTTATACACTAAACCGTCTATTAAAAGAAAAGAAAGATGGGAATAGAACCCAACTTTACTGCGACTGATTTTTAATCCCTTAGAGATCTTAACTTGTAAGAAAGTGAGACAATGTGTGAAATGTGGGAAGAGGAGGTAGATTCTGATAGTGGGGATAATGAAGGAAGAGATGGAATAAGATTACCCACAAAAAAGTCCACAAAAAATCAGTTTAAATCCAGCTTTGGCTTTGTTTGTTAAGTTGACCACTAAAGAAATAGAAGGTATTAATCATAACAACACTATTATAAACATATTGGACTAGGTGGGACTTTAGATGAGACCCAAGCTGGTGTTGCCCGGCGTCTTCATCCCTATAACGAGAAACAAAATGAGGTTGAAGGATTGTAAGAGGTGCATGAAAGTCAGCCAGCCCCCAGTCTGATGTACTCACCCTCCAGTCTGTCACCAACCAAATAAAACCTGTCTCTTGGTACAAAGAACAGGGGTTTAGTTGACACACATTTGCAAACCCATGTGAAAGCTGCAGAGCCACTTCACGGCACCCTGTATAAATCTGCAGTCCTACACTCTTAATTTAGTGTCCTCACACTGGAGGCACATGGCCGCTAATGGGTGGATGGGGAACAGGTGAGAGAGAGACAGCCCAACCTCCCCCAACCCATCCCCATGCACGACTGGCTGTTGTCTCAAAAGCTCAAATAATTAGGTTATAATATAACCATGGTGCAAACTGGAAAAGACCAGCTGAAAAGCATTACACCTCCATCCCCTTGGTGGATGCAGTATATGGATAGGAAGGGATTTTATGTATGGGGCATGGCCTGTAAAGCACACTGCCTTTGAAATCCCTAATTTCCTTTGGGACTTTATATGAGACAAGCAGGTCATGCTATTGGTCTCCATCCCTGTATACGGAAAACACTAGGGTCAAATCAAAACTGCATCCACCAAAAACGCACGAAAATCGCACGGTGGGACTTTAGATGAGGCACCAAGCTGTAAGCAAGGCGTCTCCATCCCTGGTTGCTTTAAACATATTGGACTAGGTGGGACTTTAGATGAGACCCAAGCTGGTGTTGCCCGGCGTCTCCATCCCTATAACGAGAAACAAAATGAGGTTGAAGGATTGTAAGAGGTGCATGAAAGTCAGCCAGCCCCCAGTCTGATGTACTCACCCTCCAGTCTGTCACCAACCAAATAAAACCTGTCTCTTGGTACAAAGAACAGGGGTTTAGTTGACACACATTTGCAAATGCATGTGAAAGCTGCAGAGCCACTTCACGGCACCCTGTTTAAATCTGCAGTCCTAAACTCTTAATTTAGTGTCCTCACACTGGAGGCAATTGGCCGCTAATGGGTGGATGGGGAACAGGTGAGAGGGAGACAGCCCAACCTACCCCAACCCATCCCCATGCACGACTGGCTGTTGTCTCAAAAGCTCAAATAATTAGGTTATAATATAACCATGGTGCAAACTGGAAAAGACCAGCTGAAAAGCATTACACCTCCACCCCCTTGGTGGATGCAGTATATGGATAGGAAGGGATTTTATGTATGGGGCATGGCCTGTAAAGCACACTGCCTTTGAAATCCCTAATTTCCTTTGGGACTTTATATGAGACAAGCAGGTCATGCTATTGGTCTCCATCCCTGTATACGGAAAACACTAGGGTCAAATCAAAACTGCATCCACCAAAAACGCACGAAAATCGCACGGTGGGACTTTAGATGAGGCACCAAGCTGTAAGCAAGGCGTCTCCATCCCTGGTTGCTTTAAACATATTGGACTAGGTGGGACTTTAGATGAGACCCAAGCTGGTGTTGCCCGGCGTCTCCATCCCTATAACGAGAAACAAAATGAGGTTGAAGGATTGTAAGAGGTGCATGAAAGTCAGCCAGCCCCCAGTCTGATGTACTCACCCTCCAGTCTGTCACCAACCAAATAAAACCTGTCTCTTGGTACAAAGAACAGGGGTTTAGTTGACACACATTTGCAAACGCATGTGAAAGCTGCAGAGCCACTTCACGGCACCCTGTTTAAATCTGCAGTCCTACACTCTTAATTTAGTGTCCTCACACTGGAGGCACATGGCCGCTAATGGGTGGATGGGGAACAGGTGAGAGGGAGACAGCCCAACCTCCCCCAACCCATCCCCATGCACGACTGGCTGTTGTCTCAAAAGCTCAAATAATTAGGTTATAATATAACCATGGTGCAAACTGGAAAAGACCAAGGAAAATTAGGGATGGCTGACTTTCATGCACCTCTTACAATCCTTCAACCTCATTTTGAACAACACTATTATTACCTTACCCCAAACAACAAACTACCTTAAATTCCCTAAAAGATAACAATAAGATAACAATCAAAACATCAGATAAAGGGGGTAACATAGTCCTAATGGACAATGCAATGTACGAAAATATGTGTTTGAAAATCCTTAAGCTTTAGAGATGCTATCACAAAATCTCTGCTTTCCTAGTTGATAGATTCAACCAAGAATTTAATCTACTAGTAGATGAAGCTCTAAAAGAAGGAATAATTACTAGAGATATGTGAGAATTCATTAGGATTAAATATCCTCGTATACCTACCTTTGTACCTCTGAAAGAGCACAACAATTTGACTAATCCACCGGGAAAGACCCATCATATCAGGGAATGGATGTATCTCGGAGGGGATTAGTCAAGTAATAGATGCTTATTTGAGACCGCATGTCGTGAGTCTTGCATCCTACACCCAAAACACAATCCATTTTTTACAGATACTTGAAAATTTGGAAATTCCAAAATCAGCATTTCTAGTCACTATTGACGTTGAATTGCTCTATGGCAGCATCCCACATATCAAAGCATCCATGAGTGGAAGTTTATTGCTTTTATTGTACAAATGCTGGAATACATCCTACAGCATAATGTGTTTTTGTTTCAGGGTTCCCACTACCTCCAGGTACAGGGCGTGGCTATGGGGACTTGCTGTGCACCATCCTACGCAAACTTGTACCTGCGGGAGTGGGAAAAAGACTTCTTAACAAATTACTCATAATCCATGCACACTCAACACAATGTTTTGTGGCAGAGGTACATAGATGACATACTTATCGTGTGGGATGGTCCTGAATCCAAATTAAAGTCATATCTGGATTGCATGAATCATAATGACCTTAACTTGTTTTTGATAATGATTTTTAGAGTTAATTTTTTGGATATCTGCATTTCCAAGGAACAAAATGGTGCTCTTATAAGTAGGCTCTTCAGGAAGGAAACTGCCGGGCAATACTTTGTTGCATACCCACAATTTTCACCCTGAGCCTCTAAAAAATTCTATACACAATTGTACCACCAAAGAATATTTCCAAAAGGAAGCTAATGAACTAACCCAAAGACTACTTATCAGGGGTTAAACTAAGTCTTCTCTAAAAAAAGGCCTTCAATCGGGTCAAAAACACCAAGAGGAAAGACCTTATCTTCAAATCTAAAAAGACTAAAAAACAGGACAATGCCACAAGAATTATTATGAAATACTTAAATGAACATAAGAAGGTAAGGAAAATTCTCAAGAAACCTTAACAAACACACAACTCTTCCTAACAGTAAACGATTCTATGCAAAGCATTTTGCAAACTGTAAAACTAAAGACATTGTATACTTATATATAGGGTGGACACAACGAGAATTGGGACAAAGAATCAGTAAACATTTGCAGTATGAGAATTGGAAACCTATACCTACCTCTTGGCCGATATGTCGCCAAATATCACAAATACAGAATGCCAGAGGTCAGGTTTATGGTGCAGCCCGGGTCCATATTCCAATTAGAGGGGGGGATTGGAACAAGATCCTTCTCCAGCTTGAAATGTGCTGGATCAGGTACTTGAATGCCACAACCCCTCCGGGCCTTAATGAAAATGAAAGTTTTAGACCATTTCTTGAAGGTTTCAACTCTGATAAAATGGATAACTGATCTCAAGGTTTTAGATTCAGGACCTAAGAGTCAGGAATCCTTTTTTTTTCCTCTTCTCTCCCCCCTATGCTGAGTGTCCACATATTGGACGTCAAATAGGTGAGAGATTAGTTTAGGGTTCATATATACACCTTTGGGTTTCTATTATGTTTATCTACTTGTTTTGTAGCTGTGCATATAAATATATGCTTGTTTTCTTTTTCAGATGACCAATTGTACTGGTATGGGTGCACCCATGGGACTTTAGAATTTTCCCCTCCCTTTGCTGCAAAAACCAGTGTTTGCAGCCGGCAGAGGAAGGCACCGACACTGTGGTGATGGGGGCTTTCTACTCTCTGGTGCAGATGTAAATGAGTTGGGAGACTTCTGTTTTCCTTCCTCGCTTCTAGGCACCAGAGAAACTTCCTGTGTCGGCGGCTTTTGCCTTCAATATGGCCACAATCTGGTCTCTGGATGTTGTCATCATGGAGACCATATGTGACACACTTGGATGAGGGGGCAATCAAACTCTGCACCAGTGTAACAGGCTCAGGGACAGCTGTTGCAGTCCCCCGTCTCCCCAGTGAGTGTAATGGCAGGTGTGGGAGGACTTTAGAGACATTGTTCCCTCAGTAAGTATTGGACATTTTTTTTCTTACCCTGCAACCCCTGCAGGGGATTATATTATCAACTTAAAACTTTTTTGTTCTTGGCTGATGCTCTTATATATTTACTTTTATATACTTATTTGAATTTGGGCATTGGAATTGGACATGTTCCAGTGATCCTTGTTGCAACACTATGGGTAAATCGCAGCTCGGAGGTCATTTAGCCTGTGGGAGCACTCAAATCAAAGGGTCATATACATTATGTAAGCTTTTTTCAACTTCTTATGTTGATTTAATGTTGGTAAATATATATTTTATAACATGCAACTATAATGCAACTATTATATATTGCAGAAGTGGTAGAAAAATCCCTGAAGAAGAGTTGTTTACATATTTTGAAACGCGTTTGATATTCTCTTCACTGTGAAACCTCTTTGCTGTTACTTTCTTATGGAATTGGACAGCAAGCAGTTGGGGAATGCCACTCTGTCATTGACCTTGCAATTTTTTGCTCATATTGTTTCTAATGTTTACAAATGCATATGCCTTTTAAATATTTTATTGTTTTAAAATGTTTAAAATAAAAATATTAGTTTTTTTATAAATTTGTTTGGATTGCCTCCAAAATCCAACCTAATGAGGATTAAAATACTTTTTGTTGTTTTTTACCTTTTTAATAAACATGGGCTATCAGGCCCTTGAACACAATTCTGTCTGACATAAACTTAACTAAAACAATGCATCTGCCATTGAGCTAAACGATCCTCCAGATCACAGTTGTTACAATGTTGTAGTTTAGAAGCAAGCAGTGCATAGCAGGGTTCTTTAAGGCTCCATTAACACATAAGAGTTTTGAATCGCTGGCAGAATCCCCACAATTCCGACTGTGATTTCAAAGTACGCTAGTAAAACGTTAAATCGCACATCAGCGTGTTTAAATGCCATTCATTTCAATGGCATCTAAAAACACAGTGGGATTTGCAAGTTGCATAATGAATGTCACCCAAAACAAGTTCCAGGAACTTTTTTGGGGCGTCACGTGTCTCGCAATTTGGCTAGTGTGATTGCAGCGCGATTTGTTTTGTGAAAATTGTGGCAAAATCGCTCCACGATTTTAGGTGCAACTAAATGTGCAATTTGACATTTTAACAGAGCATTTTTAAATTGCAGGCATAATTACGGAGATCCCGTCTGTGATTGAAAATGCCTATGTGTGAAATGAGCCTAAATGTATTGTGGCAGTGCTAGGTCTACGGCTAGGGTCTAAATAGAGGTTGCAACCAAGGGTTGCTATGAATAAAAAATGGTTCTTAGCTGCTGGTAAATCTTCAATAAACTATTATAAACAACATAATTTTGTGTGTCGCTATTCCCAACGCAAAAACATATATCCTATGTCCATATATATACACAGTATCTCACAAAAGTGATTACACCCTTCACATTTTTGTAAATCTTTTATTATATCTTTTCATGTGACAACACTGAAGAAATGACACTTTGCTACAATGTAAAGTAGTGAGTGCACAGCTTGTATAACAGTGTACATTTGCTGTCCCCTCAAAATAACTCAACACACAGCCATTAATGTCTAAAGCGCTGGCAACAAAAGTGAGTACACCCCTAAGTGAAAATGTCCAGATTGGGCCCAATAAGCCATTTTCCCTCCCCGGTGTCATGTGACTCGTTAGTGTTACAAGGTCGCAGGTGTGAATAGGGAGCAGATGTGTTATGAAAATATATAATTAAATATTAACAAAAATGTGAGGGGTGTACTCACTTTTGTGAGATACTATAAATATGTGGTCCGACTCTTCTGGGTAGGAGGAGTGCATGCACGCTGCCAGGGCTCGCTTTTGCTGCGATCAGTGGGTGCACAGTACTCCGATGTCCTTCGTCATCTGCCAATCATTAGGCAGAAAGAATGAACGGCGATCTGCCTATGTAAACAAGGCACATTGCTGTTCTGATAGGAGGGAAGGGATGGAATTTGTGTCCCTGCTAAGCAGGGAATAAATTCCATCTCTTTCCCTAGTAAAAGCACCTCCCACGGTATAGTAAAACCCTGGCTAGGCACACAGTTAACCCTTTGATCACCCCTGATGTTAACCCTTTTCCAGCCAGTGTCATTAGTACAGTGACAGTGCATACTTTTAGCACTGATCGCTGTATTAGTGTCACTGGTCCCCAAAAAGTGTCAAAAGTGTCAGTTGGTGTTAGAATGTCTGCCACAATATAGCAGTCCCAATATAAGTCGCTGATACCTGCCATTACTAGTAAATAAATAAATAAATAAATAAAGAGTTTGCAGACGCTACAACTAATCAATATACATTTATTGGGATTTTTTTAACAAGAATATGTAGCAGAATACATATTGGCCTAAACTGATGAAAAAATTAGATTTTTTACATTTTCTTCAGGTATGTTTTATAGCATAAAGTATAAAGAAGAAATTCGATTTTTTTTTTAATTTTATTGGATATGTTTTATAGTAGAAAGTAAAAAATATTGTTTTGTTTTTTTTCAAAAATGGCTTTTGTTTATAGTGCAAAAAAAAAAAAAAAACACAGGTAATCAAATACCACCTAAAGAAAGCTCTATTTGTGAGAAAAAAGGACATCAATTTTATTTGCGTACAGATCACAGCATTCATATTGTTCAACTCCTTCATTCTTGGCTTCCCCTTCACAGAAGTATGTCAGCAGCCTTCCTGCCAACTAATATACGCTATATTACCAAAAGTATTGGTACGCCCGTCTTTACACTCACATGAACTTTAATGGCATCACAGTCATAGTTGGTAGGGTTCAATATTTAGTTGGTCCACCCTTTGCAGCTACTGATGTTGAATGAGAAGATCTGGCTCACAGCCTCTGCTCTAATTCATCCCAAAGGTGTTCTATGTCAACACTCACTCATACATTTTTTTATGGACCTTGCTTTGTGCACTGGTGAATGGTCATGTTGGAACAGGAAGGGGCATCCCCAAACTGTTCCCACAAAGTTGGGAGCATGAAATTGTCCAAAATGTCTTGGTATACTGACACCTTAACAGTTCCCTTCACTGGAACTAAAGGGCCAAGCCCGACCCCGGAAAAACAACCACACAGCATAATCCCCCTCCACTAAATTATTTGGACCAGTGAACAAAGCAAGGTCCATAAAGACATGGATGAGTGAGTTTGGGGTGGAGGAACTTGACTGGCCTAAACAGAGTCCTGAACTCGACCCGATCTAACATCTTTGGGAGGAATTAGAGCACAGACTGTGGGCCAGGCCTTCTCTCCAACATGACGACTGACCTCACAAATGCGGTTCTGGAAGAATGATCAAACATTCCCATAGACACAGTCTTAAGCCTTGTAGACAGCCATTCCAGAAGAGTTAAAGCTGTTATAGCTGCAAAGGGTGGGCCAACTCAATATTGAACCCTACGGACTAAGACTGGCATTCCATTAAAGTTTATGTGCGTGTTAAAGGCAGCCGTCCCAATACTTTTGTAATATGGTGTATGTTCTATAATATAAAGACAGAATAGGTGCTCTAGAAGGGGGATTAGGGTGAGTTGATTTGCTGAGAGAAGGTTTTGGATTACCTCTTCAGCTATGTAGTGTAAGGAGGAATTGCTTCTCAGTGCTTGCATCTACAGAGGTCAGTCATTTGTTTTAAATGTCATTGCCTCTTATTACCAACATGCAACTGCTTAAATGACTTTAGCCTGGCTTCAGGTTCACCTTAAGCTGCTTTTTAACATCTAAAAGCTACTATCTGTTTTATGAAATTAGGTTTTTAAATTGTGTCTTCAAATGCTTGTGTTGCAGTAGCCCCATTGGTGAAATATGTCTTAAATATTTAAGATTAAAAATAGGGAGACATCTGAAGCCTTTCTAATACCTTAAAAAAGTGTTTAAAATGATTGCATTCCTGTAGATTTACTGAGCCTCCTTTTCCACTGATATAACTAGAGGGCCCTACTAATGAAGGTGCAAGGGGATTTTGCAATGTTACTCTATTGTAAACCACCTGCCATAATGAATTTGGCACACTTGTTTTGCATATTTATTTTTAATCAGAAACAAAGTTTATTAAACTGTGCAAAATACAACAAGTACTTATAAAGAGTATGACACAGGCCATGAGCATTTGTACAACAGCAAATGCAGTTCAATGCCAATAATAAAAAAAAAGGAGGGGAGCAAAACGAGCAACAAACAAAAAAGAAAAGAAAAGAAAAAAAAGGGAAAATAAAATTCAAAGAAGGTCCCCCAACATCCCATGTATGGGGTACATAAACATGCAAAAAGTCATAAATAACAACCGTTCATCAAAAAAAAAAAAAAATGTTTCCCTGTCTGTCTTCTTTTGTTTTCTTTTTGGAAGGCTCTAGCATAGCGTTAAATGAGTGAGTGGAGTCATCAAGAACAGCATCTCCGAGGTGACTGCAGCCACCGATCCCAAATCTTATTATATTTAGTAGGGCATCCTCTGTTAATATAAATGAGCCTCTTATACGGCAAAGAGGCATTAATCTCAGCAATCCAAGCAGCCAAAGTAGGGGAGGAGGACTGCACCCAGCTCCAAGCCAACACTTTCCTAGCACTAAATAACGTTTCATGTATAAATTTCAGCGAACCCTTATCCAACTCAAAGTCCGGAAGCAGATCCAAGAGACATTGCCGAGGATCAAATGAAACCGGGGAGTCCATCTGGTCATGTAAGAACTGTATCACTTGTTCCCAGAAACAGTTAACACGAGGGCAACGCCAGAGGAAATGCTCTAAAGTTCCAGCGGATAACAGGCACTTGGGGCAATCCGGTCTGGGAGAAGGGTCAAACTTTGCAAGTCTAACCAGCGTAAGATAGGTCCTATGCAAGATATAAGTTTGTGTAAGTCTATCTGACATCTTGGGAGACCTCTTGGGAGACACCAACTTGCCCACCTCTAACACCTCACTCCAGTCCTCATCATCCATCTCCCCTGCATCCTCCTCCCAGACAGATTTAAGAGAGAAAGCCAACTGCGTCACCGATGGAGTAATGAGCTTGTCATAGAAGATGGAGATTAGCTTCCTCGGCTCATCTCTCCTCAGGACCAGCAGAGCATCTAAGGGCTGCAACCGGGGGTAAGTTCCATCAAACTGGGCTCGCATTGCATGGCGCAGCTGGAGGAACCTAAAAAACACGAAGTTCGGTAACCGAAATTCAGCCTTCAATTGGTTAAATGTTTTAAGACAGCCACCGTGAAGAACATGGGACAACTGATAAATCCCATGCTGAATCCAGATCTGTGGATCAGGAATGAGTAACAGTTCCCCTAAATGTCTATTATACCACAGGGGTGTATCCTCGTGGAAAGGAGAGCAGCCTAGTTTTGCAACTGCCAGATCCCAAATCCGTTTATTGTGAAACGAGAGAGAGAGTCGGTGAGAGCCGCTCTCAGCACCCCTGAGGCCTCTTAGGATATCACAAAAGGGATGAGGGAAATGACCAGTAGACTCCCTACAGACAAGAGACTTATACCGCTGCCTATAAACTTTGTCAAAGTAATACAAATGGGACAGTTGGACCGCTATATAATACAAGCCAAGGTCAGGGACCGCCAAGCCCCCCAGCGAGGTGGGGCATTTCAGAGCCCTCCAGGACAACTTGTGCCTGGAAAGGCCCCAGATAATTGTTTTGCATATTTGAATATCATGTCAGCATAGCTTCATAATATGTGAAATATTTCAATTCATTTATTTGAAAATGTTCATAGATCAATCTAAGTGCCCTAAAATCTCTCTGATGTCAATATAGATATAGCATGAATTTAAAAATGTCCTTATAACATATTGAATGCACTGCTTGTCCTACAGTAACTTTAAAATATGGTATTGATGATGTTGTAGTATTGTAGCAATGTACTTTCTCTGGAAATAAATATTTTGTTCAGCATCTGTTGCAGTTTTTGATTGTTCTCAAAACAAACCACTATAATTTTGCACCACCAGGGACTAAAAGGAAAGAGTTCTGGTAACATAATAATTTTTCTTTTCCTTTTGCAGCTGCTCGAGTATGCTTTTTAATAGGACAACATTTGGTTCAGGTTTTCTTTACCACTCGCTGGAGACAGTCCATGAAAATAAAATTTAATAAAGCAAAAATATAATGGTTTTAGATAGAAGCTAGGATATTTTCAATATGAATTATTGCTGTTTCTTATATAGTATGTGCTTGCTTGCAAAATATCTTCATAAATATGGAGCAAAGCACTTTATTAAAGTTTACATTTTATATTGTAAAATTATAATAAAGTACTTAAGTAAATTAAAAATAAATCACATAAATTGTTATCAAAAGACAGCAGATATATTTAAGTCCACCAGACCCAATCCACTCATCCACATTTTTTTTTAATAGTTTGAAAATGTTGTGTTCCACTCCTAAGAGATACAAGCCTTGTGTGCCAGGTATACAGACTAATAGCCCTGTTACAAAAGTATCAGTGAGAATAAAGCCCCACTGCCTTTCTATAAGTCTGTATGCTTGTCAGAACCTAGAATTAGTCCTGACACACAAACTCTTTTGCACTACTTTTGGGCCTCACAACGTGGTTCAGACATTAAATGGAAGGGCAAAGGGCAAGTAGGCTTGGATATTTCACCAGAACAGGGACTAGCTACCTTTTCCACCTTGCATGTAAGGTCAGATAATTTAGCTATCCAGTAAAGGGTTAATTTACCTGAACTCTGAATAACAACTGGCTGGAGGAGTTTTTAACCACTTAAGCCCCGGAAGATTTTACCCCCTTCCTGACCAGGGGGTATTTTGCGATTCGGTACTGAATGATTTTAACAGACAATTGCACGGTCGTGCGACGCTGTACCCGAATGAAATTGATGTACTTTTTTTTCCCACAAACAGAGCTTTCTTTTGGTGGTATTGGATCACCTGTGCGATTTTTTGATCATGCTCTATAAACAAAAAAAGAGCGACAATTTTGCAAAAATAACAATATTTTTCACATTTTTTTTATATGAAATTCCCCAAAAAAATGTAAAAATCAAAATTTTTTAACATTTTAGGCCAATTTGTTTTCTGCTACATATGTGTGGTAAAAAAAATTGCAATAAGCGTATTTTGATTGGTTCGCGCAAAAGTTATTGCGTTTACTAACTAAGGGGAAGATTTTTGTCATTTTTGGTGGTTTTTTTTTAACGAGTAATGGTGGCGATCTGTGATTTTTTTTGTGGGACTGCGACATTGCAGCGGACAGATCGTGACATTTTTGACACTTTTGGGGGTGCCAGTGACATTACTACAGTAATCAGTGCTATACATATGCACTGTTACTGTAAAAATTACACTGGCAGGGAAGGGGTTAACTCTATTGGTGATGCAGGGGTTAAGTGTGTCCCTAGGGTCGTTCTTCTAACTGTTATGGGATGAGGCTGTTTGTGTAACTATAGAGATATACGATCCTGCATAGCAGGACCGTAGGATCTCTGCACTTACACAAGGGAGAATGACAGGCGGCTTTGCTTACATTAGCCGCCTGCCTTTCTCACTCTGTAATGGACGATCGCGAGTGACCGGCGGACATCGGGTCCACCGGTCACATGCGCGGGGATCACAGTGAGCGAGCAGGGGCGGGAGCGCGCCTCCGGTGGCGCATGCATGCCCCCTATTGGCTCACAGGCGAGTGACGTACCCCTACGTCACTTTGCCTGCACAGAGCTGACCCCCACAGTATATGTACTTGCGGCGGTCGGCAAGCGGTTAAACTAGGATTGAGGGGGCAGGGTGAATTAGATTATAATGGGGCAGACAGGTCAGACAGGGGTCAGCCCCTATTGGTGGGTGGAATGGGGAAAGATGGAGGGAGAGTTATGGCAGAGGATAAGAAGGTTCCCATGTTACAAACAACCATTGGAAATGGTACTATTTGTACCAAAATTAAAAACATGCAAAATAAGTGTGCAAAATTGGACAATGATTTAAAGTGTTTGTTCACCAATGCCAGAAGTCTACCAAGCAAAATCGGTGAGTTGGAAGCTCAGGTACACGAGGAGAACTATGATTTAATTGGTATTGCTGAATCTTGGCTTCATTCTTCACACGACTGGGCTATTAATATTCCTGGCTATGCTCTCTTTCGGAAAGACAGGGTAAAATGGATCGGTGGTGGTGTTTGTCTCTATGTGAGAAGTGATCTCAAAGTGAGTGTGAAAGATGACCTAGTTGATGGAGAGCGTGCTGAATCTGAAGCAGTATGGGTTGAAATGTACATGGGTGGGCATAAAACAAAGATTATCATTGGAGTTTGTTATAGACCTCCCAGTATTAATGAGGAGGTGGAGACTCAGCTCCTGGCACAGATAGAAATGGCTGCAAGGGCTAGGACAGTGTTAATAATGGGGGATTTTAACTACCCAGACATTGACTGGAGTAATGGCATGCTGGAACATGTTTAAAGGGCACACATTTATAAACCTAATACAAGACAATTTTATGGTGCAGTTTATTGAGGCCCCTATTAGAAATGATGCTCTGGTGGACCTGGTAATCTCAAACAATGCAGAGCTTATTAACAATGTTCATATAAAAGAACATCTGGGTAGCAGTGACCATAATATGATTTCATTTAATGTTAGCTGTAAGCAAAAAATGCATACAGGAAATACAAAAACACTTAACTTTAAGAGAGCAAATTTTCCAAGGATGAGGGCTGCTCTCCAGGATTTAGACTGGGAGGGAATATTGGCATCAATGAGCACAGAACAGAAATGGGAATTTTTCAAAAAGACTTTATGCAAACTCACTGAAAAGTATATTCCCATGGGTAATAAGTTTAAAAGGCTAAAAATAAAACCTATGTGGCTCACAGCAAAAGTTAAAAAAGCTATAGATAAAAAGAAAAGAGCTTTTAAAAAATATAAAAATGAGGGAACACTATCATTGTTTAATTGTTACAAAGAATATAACAGAATATGTAAAAAGGAAATCAGGGACACAAAAATTCAAAATGAACGACAGATTGCAAAAGATAGGACAAACCCCCCAAAATTCTTCAAATATATTAACAGTAAAAAGGTTAGGTCTGAGCATGTAGGCCCTTTACAAAATAACCAGGAGTGGGTGACTGGGGACAAAGAGAAGCTCATGACCATAATGAGGACGGTATTGACACAGCCCCAAATGATCCACAATAGCTCAAAAGTGATATGGTCCAGAAATATTTAGACAGAATAAGGGTGGATAAAGCGCCTGGACCAGATGGCATTCACCCACGCATCCTAAAAGAATTGAGCACTGTAATTTCTAAGCCTTTGTTTCTAATTTTTAGGGACTCATTAAGGACTGGAATAGTACCACTGGATTGGCGTAGGGCCAATGTGGTGCCTATATTTAAAAAGGGATCAAAGTCTTTGCCAAGTAACTATAGACCTGTTAGTTTAACGTCTATAGTCGGGAAGATATTGGAGAGTTTAATAAAAGACCACATAGATGAGTTAAAAAAATATTTTAACCACTTGCCGACCGCCGCAAGTACATATACTGCGGCGGTCAGCCCCTGTGACATATCGGTACGTCACTAGCCAGTGAGGCTCTTGGGAGCGAGCGCGCACCCGATGTCCGCCGGTCACTCAGCGATCGTCGGGGGAGAGGGAGAAAGGCAGGCGGCTAGTGTAAACAAGCCGCCTGTCATTCTCCCCTGTGTAGAAACAATGATCATACATTTCTACTATGTAGGACCGTTGATCATTGTTCCTACAGCTCAAGCCACAGCTAATCACAGTTAGAATCACGCCCCTAGGGACACACACAGCCTCTCAAATAAAGTTAACATCTTCACTGCCAGTGTAATTTTACAGTAACAGTGCATATATATAGCACTGATTACTGTAGAAATGTCACTGGTAACTCCAAAAGTGTCAAAAATGTCAGTCAAGGGTCCGATCTGTCCGCCCCAATGTCGCAGTACCGCAAAAAAATCACAGATCGCCGCCATTACGCGTTAAAAAAAAACAACAAAAATCTTTCCCTTTGTTAGTAAACGCGATAACTTTTGCGCAAACCAATCAAAATACGCTTTTTGCAATTTTTTTTACCAAACATATGTAGCATAAAACAAATTGGCTGAAAATGTTAAAAAATTTTGATTTTTCCATTTTTTTGGGGGGGGAAATTATTTTTGCAAAATTGACGCTCTTTTTTTGTTTATAGCGCATGATCAAAAAATCGCACAGGTGATCAGATACCACCAAAAGAAAGCTCTGTTTGTGGGAAAAAAAGGACGTCAAATTTGTTTAGGTACAGCGTCTCACGACCGGTCAATTGTCCGTTAAAATCACGCAGTGCCGAATTGCAAAATACCCCCTGGTCTTTCAGCACCCAAATGCTCCGCGGCTTAAGTGGTTAAGCAACAGACAGCATGGATTCATGAGAGACAGAATTTTCCAAACAAACCTGATTTCTTTTTATGAGGAGGTAAGTAAAACCTTGGACAGAGGGGTGGCTGTGGACGTAGTATACTTGGATTTTGCAAAAGTGTTTGACACAGTTCCCCACACACGGGTAATGTGTAAGGTAAAGTCTACAGGCTTGGAAAGATCGGTTTGTAATTGGATAGAAAATTGGCTAAAAGATAGAATTCAGAGAGTGGTGGTTAATGATTCTTACTCTGAATGGTCTTAAGTTATCAGTGGTGTACCCCAAGGCTCAGTGTTGGGACCCTTACTTTTTAATATCTTTATAAATGTTATAGGGTCTGGGATTAAACGTACCATTTCAGTCTTTGCAGATGACACCAAGCTTTGCAGTGAAATAACTTTTTTTACAGGATGTCTCCAACTTACAATCTGACCTCAATGCACTGTTTCATTGGGCAACTATGTGGCAAATGAGGTTTAATGTTGATAAAGGTAAAGTTATGCACTTGGGGGCTAAGAATATGCATGCATCATACATACAAGGTGGAGTAGAACTGGGGGAATACATAGCGGAGAAGGATCTGGGTGTTCTGGTAGACCATAAGCTTAATAATAGCATGCAATGCCAAGCTGCTGTTTCCAAAGCAAGCAAGTCCTTTCTTGTATTAACAGAGGCATGGACTCCAGAGAGAGAGAGATGTAATTTTGCCCCTGTACAAATCCTTATCTGGAATATGCAGTTCAGTTTTGGGCACCAGTTCTTAAAAAGGATATTGGGGAACTGGAGAAAGTGCAGAGAAGGGCAACCAAACTGATAAGAGGCATGGAGGACCTCAGCTATGAGAAAAGATTAGAGGAACTGAATTTATTCGCTCTTAAAAAGAGGAGATTAAGGGGGGATATGATCAACATGTATAAATACATAAGGGGTTCATATAGTGAACTTGGGTTTGAGTTGTTCACTTTAAGGTCAACACAGAGGACAAGGGAGCACTCTTTACGTCTAGAGGAAAACAGATTTCATCTCCAAATATGGAAAGGTTTCTTCACCATAAGAGCTGTGAAAATGTGGAATAGACTCCCTCCAGAGGTGGTTCTGGCTAGCTCACTAGATTGCTTTAAAAAAGGCCTGGATTCTTTCCTAGGTGTACATAATATAAATGGGTACTAACATTTTTTGTTTAGGTAAAGTTGATCCAGGGAATATCTGATTGCCTCTCGGGGGATCAGGAAGGAATATTTTTCCCCTGCTGTAGCAAATTGGATCATGCTTTGCTGGGGTTTATTTTTGCCTTCCTCTGGATCAACAGCGGGTATAGGATTGTGTATATGGGATTGTTAGGTAGGGTTTTCAATACTGTTTTTTTTTTTTTTATGGTTGAACCGGATGGACTTGACCTGACTAACTATGTAACTATGTAACTATAATAAAAAAAAACGGATACAGGTTATAGAAAACATCTATTTAAAATGAAGATTACTCTTCAGTCATTCATTACTTAGAGCCAAACACACTGGATTCACAGCACTGTTCAATATAGTAAAGCCTGATTGACTTACAGCTATAATGCTGTTATAAGGAAGCTTCTATAGTTGGAGAGATTTTTCTATTGTCTTGCCCTAGAAAGTGAGGAAAAGGTTTCTAGAGTAGACACAGCAAGCAATAAAAGCTGGAACTGGGTTCTCAATCTTCTCCACTCTAATGAGAAAAAATAGTCTGGCTAGTTGGACTCTAAAGCATAATCTGATCGGCTTTAAAATAATAATTTAATAATTGCCATATATGCAGGGCATCATGTTCTTTTTGTCTACTAGAGTTCTAATAGAAAATAAAAAATTCCTTAAACCCCCCCCCCCCCCCCGAATGTGTGTGGGCTCTTGACATCAGCATGTACAATGCAAGATCAATGGTAGCCACTGTCCTACATTGTTCATTGTGACATCTACGATAGGTAAAATGACACTACCAGAGAAGAAGGGTGAGGAAGAGGAACACCCACAAGCCCTACAGGAGGCAAAATTGATCCCACAAAAAAGCACATGTTGCAAATTACACCTAAGCCGTGTTAATGGACTCAACTAAATAATATATATTTAGTTGAAATTCTTTTCTTTTTCATCAGTTCTCTCAAATTCATCAGCGATTCCTTAGCTGAATCAAGACAGAAGGTACACATTTACAGTGATAGTGCAAAAATCTATTTTACCCATCGCTAGTTAGAGCAAATGAATTATGAGTGTAATATGTTTGAAGTAGGAACAGTGAAATCCCTGTGTGCTATAAAACATAAATGTGAAATGTGAATATATGAATGTAAAAAACAATTACGTAGCTAATCAAATCCTATCCTGACATGACATACAAATTGGTGCATATGTATGCATTCTAATTCTTTCTCCTTTCCAGTGAACATCTTTAGATATGTATTTAGATTGCTCTCAAGATCCCTGACTGCTGACTATAAATGTATTTCAATGAGGCAAATCAATTATATCTCAGAAAGCTGTATAAAATTCCTATTCTTAAAAAAAAAAAGAAGAAATATGTATTTGAGTCTGAAATATAAAGCTTCAGATCATTTTGCCTTTGCATGAATGGACAGCATTTGCAAATAGTATTCTTGGGATTAAAATATTCTTCACATATTTTTGGGCAGTAGAAATCAAAAAGAAAAATCTATGAGTGTAAGATGAAGGATCAGGAAGAAAATTAACATGCTGAACGGAATAACTAAGTGGTGCTTTGCTTAAAATATAAATTGCAAGAATCATTCTCACAGAATTATTCTTGGAAAAAGTGTTGTCATAAAACAGCAGGGATTGTAGGAAAACCAAAGAGGTGATATTTTTCAACTTCAATAAATATAGCTAGGTATATTATTGCAAAGAATTGCCAAAGAATCTACCTAAGCTAAAATGAAAAAATAAAATAAAATAAAAATTCACCAAGGTACAAAAGTGCAAAGCATACAGCTAGTCATGTTATGTCTCATTATTGTACTTTATTTCTAAATTTACATTCTGTACAGAAAAAAAAAAGCAGTGTACTTTTTCTATACCTTTGCTGTTCTATTATCAGTTCTTTGAACATCTGCTAGGCTCATATAGTTTTCTTTTCCTTACACTGTTTTTACGTTTCCATTTTTTATAAGAAATGTTCACATGTAAAGCTAAAGTCTAAATGAATCACCATGTTCCTCTGTTTAACTGGAATTTGTAAGTTCATCCATCTTTCCTGTAAAACTAGGCATACATAGATAGAATTTTCATCAGTTCCTGCTTAGGGACTGTTCGGACATTTGAAATTGTTGAAAAGCAAGTTGAAACAAGTCATAAGGAACTCAGGAGCAACTCAAAAGGAACTCAGTTGTAACATAGAAGGAATTTACCAACAACATGGGAACACTCAAAAGCATCTTGAATGCATCTCAAATGTAGGTCAGCTACAGTAGGATGCGCAAACCCTTTACACGTTTATGTGAATGAATGACTAAGGTGGACTGTAAGCTTTTGGGAAAGGATTGGTCTAAATGTAAAGTATTCTATAAACCAAAATTATTAGAAGATTCTGAGGCTTATTTACTGAAGGGGTTATACAGTACTTTTTGTGAATATTGCTTTTAATTATCCAATTATGTGAAGATAAAATAAGTAAACAGGGATTTGGTTTTCACATGATTGGATAGGTAAAGTAAATCTTCAATTTTTTAATTTTGCTAACATTCTCAAACCCTTTAGTAAATTGTCCCCAATATGTCAGCAGTATGTAATTATGAGAAATAAATGTGTAGGGTTTCTAGTTTCAATTTAGCATCAGGGCTCTACACAACCCTAAACAAAATGTTGACTCTTTTTACCAAAATTATGTGACCAAGAGTTTTTTGTTTTCAAATGTTTTATTAAAAGAAACAAAAAATACAATAAAGAGAGATAACACCGCTCAGACTAGTCAAAGTCCACGATTCAAGGTGGGTGCTGAACCTCGGCTAGCCACCGGGGGAGGCATTAAAGAAGAAAATGGTCGAACACCACTTGGAATTCAGTGAAGAAAAGTTCCTTTATTCACATAAGTGGTACATTGTACAGCAGGGTAGGACAGTAGACGCATTTAACATGACTGCTACGTACTTGTTCCCTACCATTTTGCGACCATTTTCTTCTTTAACAAAAAATATAATACCAATAAAGATAAAAATGGGACAACAATACAACAAAAAGCATTCCTTAAAATAGTAGTAAAACAACAAAACTTGATGAGGTGTCAAACAATGACAACTACAAAGGTTTATGATCAAGTGACCAAGAGATTTTGTTAGCCCTAGGGCAAAGAACCAGCCAAGCTGTTCTTCACCTGCCTTTAATTTACTTTATTTCAAAATTTCTAGTCTTGTTTGTAGATTTTACTCCATTAACTGAAAAATAGTGACAGTAGTTGTACAGTATTCACTTGTGTTAAAGCCCAACTATACTTTCAGTTGAAAGTGAAATTGTAGCCTACGTAAATAAAATTGCCTGACAGGCAGGATTTTCAATGCAGAAGAGACATATTTTGTCTTTTCTGCATTAAAGCTACTTATCTGCCTGTCCACCCATGTACAGTGAGCCGCGCATGCGCAATTCACTGTACAGATTCTGCAATGCCGAATCTGAGTGAACTCCAGCGTATGCGTTGGAGTGATGTCACCCCCATCCAGACAATGACTGCGGCCCAGAAGCCACCTGCCCGAAGATTCCAGTGGCCAGTCGAGGAGCTTGAGGATGCAGCATAGCTGGAGCTGAGGAGAGTATTGTTCTGCTTTAAATCAGTAACATTCCGGGTACATTTAAACAAAAAGTGTGTAAAGTCTTAGTTTGTTTTCTTTAGAAGGCAGTCACAGCCCAAGTATAAGTGCCTGTCCCCTGCTGGTATATTGTAGCCACTTACCATCAGAGTGCCAAAGATCCCCCTAAGGAGGAAAGGGGGAGTGTGGTTTTGTTATTGTATGTGAACACTTTGTGATTACCTAGCTCTATTGAATACAATTTTGTTACATTTTTAAGAGTGATGCAGCTTTGTTCAGGAGGACAAAATTGGTTTATCCCAAAGTGCATACTCAACAATAAAAAAATAAAATAAACAAATAACAATAAAAAAAAACAATATTTAGGAAGCAATAAAAAGATCTATCTTTACCTTGCTTAATTAAATTAACATTTTTTATTTGATCCTTTGATTACTGTAACTTCATTTTTCCTCCTTTGTATTTTATTAGTGGAATGGGTACATGCTTTTTTTTTAAGTTTTGGGCAGGGAGGGGAGGGTTTGGTGAGGTGAAGAGATAGAACCTCTGTATTGATTTTACTGCATTCCCTATTAGGGAGATCTCCCTGCACTTCTTGCCCTCAGACATATCAGAGGAAATAAGGGGACGTTTTCCCAAAATTAAGGGAAATTTCACTTTTGGCAGATGTCATCAAAAAAACTGTTGCCAGTGGAAGTAACAGCCGTAAAATGTTAATTTTCTTTTTCCTCATTAATAGAGTTCACAGGAAAAATATATATTTACACGTTATCTACAAATAACTACGTTGTAAATCCAATTTTGTTTTGAACAAGATTAGACAAACATTTTGTGTTTTTTTTATGCTGGTAAAATAACACCCAGTAAACATTTAATTCATTAAGTGGTGTCATTTTATAAATATGAAACACAAAATCTGACTTGCAAAAAATGAAAGATATAAAAACATGTAAATGTGAGAAACCATGACAGTTAAAAGTGTATTGCCTTAACATAAAAAGGAAAGTTTGAATATTTTAGGCAACTATGCAATCCACATGAATTTTATGTAATTCCAATATTAAAAAAAAAGGAATGTGATATTTCCAGTTTTATAAGCATGTCCAATTTTTGGCCATCCTGTTTGCAA
Organism: Pelophylax lessonae; assembly: GCF_965119305.1. Lineage (NCBI taxonomy): Eukaryota > Metazoa > Chordata > Amphibia > Anura > Ranidae > Pelophylax > Pelophylax lessonae. The sequence goes on from NC_138768.1 coordinate 149,603,794, forward strand.
TTGCAAATGACTGTATTCGTGAAAATGCTGATTAATGCTCCACCATATGCTTATAACAGATATTCCTTCATTACAGTGGACTCCTCCAGCTGTAAAATTGTCACAGTTAGAAATTGCTCTGGGTGCTTTTTAAGAGCTAAAATATAAGATTAGCATTTATAGTAGCATAGGAGTGTGTAGGCAAATTATGGCTTGGTTCAACGACTTAATACTTAAAGATAAAAAATGACACAAGCGTGAAATAAACTGTTTACGTTTAGGATGGAAAGCCATATCATCTTAGTGCAGGTATTATGTCTTATTTGCATATGATTTATATGCGATATATATACAATATCTGATGCACAGCTTCAGTTTGCATACTGTTGAATTTTACAACTTCTGACACTTCTGTTTGCAAAGCCGATTAATAAGCTATGGTGTATTTTATCAAGGAAACTGGGCAGTTTAAATAGATTTCTAATTATAGCCTCCAAAGAATGCTGTGATGGGTTTGGAATATTTTAAGGAATCAGTATGCCTCAAATACAAATTATGTTGAAATAAATGTGTTTAAAATAGCTATTCATAAAAAAGTAAGTAAAGATAACATACTGTATCTGTATAAACCTTTAGATATTTGCCATTCCATTTACAATTGTTAAGAAGATAAGTGTAGTCTAATATTATCTGAGAAGTATAATTTTTGGCTAAGGACATTACCGGAGGCTGCTTTCAGTGGGCCTACTGGGAAAAAAGTTGTATGCATTTAGGAAAATGTCACCAAGACTAGAATGGAATGTTAATTATCTTCAGTTTAGTAAGCTACTAAATCCTTGTAAATAACACTAATGTAGTAAAACATGTTTTTAAGTAAACAGTATAATGATTAGAACATCTGTTAGGTTTGTTTTGTTGTGCCTGTCCTCAAATTTTTCCTTACTTCCTGTACTGATAACAGCCTGTAGGTCAGGATGTTAAAGGGTATCCACAGTTGATCCAGAGGAAGGCAAAACCCCCCAGCAAAGCATGAACCAATATGCTGGTGCCCAAAACTGAACTCCATATTACAGATGGGGTCTAACTAATGATTTGTACAGGGGTATGCCTTTATTAAGCTTATGATCTACCAGAACAACCAGATCCTTCTCCCCATTAATTCCCCCAGTTGTACTCCCTCAAGTATGTATGATGCATGCATATTCTTAGCCCCTAAGTGCATAACTTTACAATAGTTTGAACATTAAAAATCATTTGCCACATAGTTGCCCAAATAAACCGTGCATTGAGGTCAGCTTGTAAGTTGGAGATGTCCTGTAAGGGTGGTATTCCACTACATAGCTTGGTGTCACTTACAAAGACTGAATGGTACTTTGAATCCCAGACCCTATATAATTTATAAATACACTGCTCAAAAAAATTAAAGGAATACTTGTTAATCAGAGTATAGCATCAAGTCAAGTAAACTCCTGGGATATTGAACTGGTCAGTTAAGTAGCAGACAGGGTTGGTAATCAATTTCAGTTGCTTTGGTGTTAATTAACCACTTCCTGCCCGCCCTATAGGCGATTGACGGCGGGAAGGTGGTTGCATTAGCCTGACCGGACGTCATATGACGGCGGCAGGATAATGCACTTTGCGCGCCCCCTGTCACTCTGACACACCGCATCTCTGATCTCGGTAAAGAGCCTACTGACGTAGGCTCTTTACCATGTGACCAGCTGTGTCCAATCACAGCTGGTCATATAGTACACAGGAAGAGCCGTTGATCGGCTTTCCTTAGTTCGTGCCTGACAGGGGGGGGTCTGCACTGGTAATCAGAGCATTGAATACCACTGCAGACCCACGGGGGGGTGCCACTAGAACCACCAGGGATGCCCACCCATAACCCCAGGGATGCCCACCCATTACCCCAGGGAAGCCCACCATGGCCACCAGGGAAGGCAATTAGAGCTCAGGGAGCACACCAGTGCCCCCCATCAGTGCTGCCCGCCAGTGCCCTCCCCATCAGTGCTGCCCACCAGTGCCCATCATTGCCATCTATCAGTGCCGCCCACCAGTGCCCATTATTGCCCACCAGTGCTGCCTATCAGTGCCCATTAGTGCCCATCAGTGCTGCCCATCAGTGCCACCTATCAGTGCCTATCAATGCCACCTATCAGTGCCCATCAGTGCCGCCTATCAGTGCCCATCAGTCCCACCTATCAGTGCCCATCAATGCCGCCTATCAGTGCCCAGCAGTTCCGCCTATCAGTGCTTACCAATGCTGCATATCAGTGCTACCTATCAGTGCCACATATCAGTGCCCATCAGTGCTGCCTATCAGTGCCGCATATTAGTGCCACCCCATCAGTGCCTCCTCATCAGTGCCCGTCAGTGCGGCCTCATGTAACGCTCCTGCGTTTCTTATATGGTGTGGATTTTCAGCTGCAGAAATAGTCCCACGTCAGTAGTCATGTAAGAGATATGCTGAGATACCATTCCCAACCTCAATGACTCATCATCTGTGGAAGGTCTTATTTCAGCCAGTAAATACACACAATTAGCAAGCTGGTTCCTAGAGTGACTTTATGTATGTGGTAACACAATGATGAAGGTTGAGGGATAGGTTGAGTGGAGGTGATAAGTGATAGACACTTGAAGGTGAGACAGTAGCAGATGGATGCAGGAAGGTTTAGCAATGTTGTATGATAGCAGATGATAGAATAGCAGGTGGACATACAAAAGAGATCAACCCAGTGCAGAAAAGTAGCAGTAGTCTCAAGAGCTAGCAATCTAGTTTATGCAGATGTAATAAACAGTCTCTACTATGCAGAGCTAGATAGTGTAAGCTTAGTATAAGTTTATAGAGAATTCCCCTGCGGGGTACTTAGCACTATTAGCGATACAGCCGAAGGGTGGTTCAGGAGAGGCGGATGATCCAGTAGCGGGATACAGGGATCAGCGCAGCGAGGTTCCGTCAGCGAAGTAAGCTTGCAAGCATGGAAGCTTCAAGCAAGGTTAGCATCCAGATAAGGGTGTTTGAACGAACACATGTGAGTGAGAACCGACGCCTTAAATAGCCATCTAGTCCGGCGCTGAGTGATGACAGCTCCAGTCTTAAAGGTGTATGCGCACCTTTCCAAAAGTAAATGGTAGGGCGCATACACTTGTGGAAAGTGTAATTTAGGGTACCAAGGTACCGGAACATTACAATACCCCCCCCTTAAGGCCTGCTCCTGAAGGCCTCTGGAGCTGGTTTGTCTGGGTATCTCGCATGAAAATTGCGGATTAATCTAGGGGCATGTATGTCAGAGGTGTTTAGCCAGGTGTCGTCTTGGGGCCCATAGTTCTTCCATCTAACCAAGTACTGAAGTCTTCTTCTGTAGATACGAGAATCCAGAATCTCTTTTATCTCGTATTCTTCTCCACCTTCAACTTGTACAGGAGGCGGAGGTGGAATGTTAGGCCTTATTCCTTGGTCCGGAACATGGGGTTTTAGTAGCGACACATGGAAAATGGGATGGATTTTTAGGTCCATTGGCAATGTAAGCTGCACTGCAGCTTTTCCAATAAGTTTCTTGATTGGGAAAGGTCCCAAGAACAGAGGTCCAAGCTTTTTGCTAGGGATCTTCAGTCTCAAGTTTTTTGTTGAGAGCCAAACGAGGTCCCCGATAGTATACTGTGGAGAAGGTCTTCTACGAAGATCATAGTACTTCTTTTGTTGACTGTGAGCGTGTGCAATGGTAGTATTTAGTAAACCCAGAGAATCCTTTATTTGGGAAAGATAGTCTGAGGCTACTGGGTTATTTGAAGGAAGGATGCGTGGAGGGAGAATAGAGGGATGGAACCCATAGTTCAAGTAGAACGGACTCTGCTTGGTTGTACTGTGAGTTGCGTTGTTGTAGGCAAATTTTGCCAGGGGGAGAAGATCCAACCAATCATCCTGTTGGTAAGAAGTGTAACAACGTAAATACTGCTCGATGCATTGGTTGACTCTTTCAGTCTGTCCGTTGGTCTGCGGATGGTAAGGAGAAGTGAGCTTCCGCTCAATCCGTAGTATGTGACATAGTTCTTGCCAGAATTTAGAAATAAATTGGGATCCACGGTCAGACAAAAGAGTTTTTGGGATACCATGTAATCTGAAGACATGTTTCATCAGGAGTTCTGCCGTTTGTTTGGACGAAGGTAGTCTGCGAATAGCAATGAAATGTGCCATCTTTGTCAGATGGTCCACTGACACCAAGATGGTATTAAATCCTTTGGAAGGAGGCAATTCTACGATGAAGTCCAATGACAGAACCTCCCATGGAGTTTGGGGTATTGGTAGACTGCATAGTAGACCGGATGGTCTCGTAGTGTCAATTTTGGACCTGGCACAGACATTGCATGAAGAGACGAATTTTTGTATAGATGTTTTCATGTCAGGCCACCAGAATTGCCGAGAAATCAAATTGAAAGTCTTTGTCATACCCATATGTCCTGCCATAGGCACATCATGCGATAATTCCAAGATCTTGGTGCGTAGGGTAGGTGGTATGTAAAGTTTGTCGTTGTAGTAGAGGAAGCCTTCTGCATCAGTAGTTAGTTGTGGTGGGGGTGAATCCAACCTTATACCATGCAGAACCTCTTCCTTCAAGGAACGGACAACTCCAATAATGCGTTTTTGAGGTATTATAGGAACGGAAGGGATTTCAAAGTAGTTTTCTTCAGTTAGTCGTGATAGTGCATCCGCCTTTTTGTTCTTATCTGCAGGTGTGTAGGTCACTAGGAAGTTAAACCTTAAAAAGAATAGTGACCATCGTACCTGTCAATGCGAGAGAGTTTTGCTAGTCTGAAGATATTGGAGGTTTTTATGGTCCGTGTATATAATTATTGGTAGTTGGGTGCCTTCGAGTAAATGTCGCCAATTTTCCAGAGCCAATTTTATAGCAAGCAGTTTTCACCCACGGGGTAATTTATCTCGGGACTGCTCAGGGATTTAGAAAAAAAGGCGACTGGATGAAGTGGTGAAGTGTGGGTAGGTCGTTGGGAGAGTATTGCTCCTACTGCCATGTTTGACGCATCTACCTCCAGAATGTATTGGAGGGATGGGTCTGGATGGCGTAATATGGGAGCGGAAGTAAACCTTGTCTTTAACAAGTGGAAAGCCTTATTTGCTTCTTCTGACCATTTAAATGGTATTTTTATGCTAGTGAGCTGTGTGAGGGGTCTCACAATAGCAGAAAAGTTTTTAATGAACTTCCTGTAGAAATTTGAAAATCCCAGGAATCGCTGTAGCGCCTTGCGTGTAGTTGGTGTAGGCCAATCCTGAATGCAGGATATTTTACTCATGTCCATCTCGATTCCTGTTTTGGATATGATGTAGCCTAGAAAGAGTACCTCATCTTTATGGAACAAGCATTTCTTCAGCTTCACATAAAGATTATGTGCAAGCAATCTCGATAATACAAGTCTTACATGTCTTATGTGTTCAGACAGGGTCCGTGAATATATAAGTATATCGTCTAGATATACCACAACACAGACATCTAGTAAGTCTTTAAAAATATCGTTTATAAATCGTTGGAAAACTGCAGGGGCATTGCATAGGCCGAATGGCATCACAAGATATTCGAACAATCCGTATCTAGTTCTGAATGCAGTCTTCCACTCGTGTCCATCACGGATTCGAATGAGATTGTATGCTCCTTTCAGGTCTAATTTTAAAAAATAGGTAGCTCCACGCACCTGCTCAATGAGCTCAGGGATAAGCGGTAGAGGATAGCGATCTTTTATTGTGATAGCATTCAATTTCCTGTAGTCGATGATAGGTCTGAGACTTGAATCTTTATTGCGAACAAAAAAGAGTCCTGCTGCTGTGGAAGAAGTGGAAGGTCTAATAAAACCTTTTTCCAAGTTCTCATCCAAATAGGTTTTGAGATGGGCAAGTTCATCCTGTGAAAGAGGATAAACATGACCGAACGGCAATTTGCTATTTGGGAGTAGATCAATGCTACAATCATAGTCTCGATGAGGAGGTAATGCTTGAGCATTTTTCTCAAGAAAAACCTCAGAAAGATCCTGATAACATAGTGGTGCAATCTCATCTGTCACCATAGACAGAATCTTCCCGGAAAACGGGAGGTTACACGTTTCCTCGCAATAACAAGAAAGGAAGGTCAAGGACCGTTTCTTCCAATCTAAGGTTGGTTGGTGTGTGTGCAACCAGGGAAGTCCCAACACAATGGGAAAGTGGGGTGATGGTATTAAATCGAAGGTAGAAGTCTCCCTATGAGACTCGTTAATAGTGACTAGAAGTGCTTGTGTCTGATCGGTGATCGGACCAGAGGATAACGGAACACCGGTAATAAGACTTACTGAGACAGGTTTGAGTTTAGAAATAATAGGAATTTTATTTAAAGCAGCAAAACATATATCCATATAATTTCCACAAGATCCTGTGTCAATCATGGCCTTAGTAGTAATCCTGTTCTGGTCCCACTGTAATGTCAAAAAAACAGAAATGTAAGGGTTAGTGAATAAAGTTGTCAATCCTCCTAGGGAGACATGTGAACACTCACCCTTCTTTTTGTTGACTAGGGGGCAGACGTTTATCTTGTGATCCGGGGATGCACAGTACAAGCAGAGATTTTCATTTCGTCTTTTGGTTTTTTCCATAGTTGATAGTGGTGGGCGTATGGTTCCTATCTCCATAGGAGCGGGGTCAACGGCCAGACTCCGAGAGGAAACGGATAATGGCATTCCCATCTTTTCAGCCTTTCTTTCTCGTAGTCTTCTATCTATGGTAATACTGAGTTGTATTAGTGCATCCAGGGTTTTTGGCAGATCCGCTTGGGCGAGCTCGTCCTTAACGGCTTCTGATAGGCCAAGCCTAAATTGGGTTTTCAGAGATGCATCATTCCATTCTGAATCAATGGTCCATCTCTTGAACTGTGCGACAAAGTCTTCTACAGGCCTCCTTCCTTGTTTCAAGGATCTTAACTGAAGATCAGCAGTACTCTGCCTATTGGGGTCATCATATAGGCTAGTGAGCTCTGCCAGGAACAAGGCATAGGAGTTGAGAAGCTGGTCGTTTTTCTCAAAAAGAGAATCTGCCCAGGCTCGAGGATCGTTTGATAGGTAAGAAATAATAGTACAAACCTTAATGTGATCAGTAAGGTAGGTACGAGGTTTTAACAAAAAAAGTAACTCACATGCGTTTTTAAATTCGCGAAATTTTTTGCGATCGCCTGTAAATACCAAAGGGGGATTTATCTTGGGTTCAGGGGACTGAGCAGAGGTAAGTTGTGTCAGTCTAATTACCTGCTGCGACAGAGCCTGATTGTCTTCTTTTAATTCAGCAAGTGCGTGTATTAACGCAGATACTTGCTGGTTTAATTGTGTCACCTGAGTGGCTATTTCTGCTGAATCCATTTTTTGGGTTCGTTCAATCTGTAACGCTCCTGCGTTTCTTATATGGTGTGGATTTTCAGCTGCAGAAATAGTCCCACGTCAGTAGTCATGTAAGAGATATGCTGAGATACCATTCCCAACCTCAATGACTCATCATCTGTGGAAGGTCTTATTTCAGCCAGTAAATACACACAATTAGCAAGCTGGTTCCTAGAGTGACGTTATGTATGTGGTAACACAATGATGAAGGTTGAGGGATAGGTTGAGTGGAGGTGATAAGTGATAGACACTTGAAGGTGAGACAGTAGCAGATGGATGCAGGAAGGTTTAGCAATGTTGTATGATAGCAGATGATAGAATAGCAGGTGGACATACAAAAGAGATCAACCCAGTGCAGAAAAGTAGCAGTAGTCTCAAGAGCTAGCAATCTAGTTTATGCAGATGTAATAAACAGTCTCTACTATGCAGAGCTAGATAGTGTAAGCTTAGTATAAGTTTATAGAGAATTCCCCTGCGGGGTACTTAGCACTATTAGCGATACAGCCGAAGGGTGGTTCAGGAGAGGCGGATGATCCAGTAGCGGGATACAGGGATCAGCACAGCGAGGTTCCGTCAGCGAAGTAAGCTTGCAAGCATGGAAGCTTCAAGCAAGGTTAGCATCCAGATAAGGGTGTTTGAACGAACACATGTGAGTGAGAACCGACGCCTTAAATAGCCATCTAGTCCGGCGCTGAGTGATGACAGCTCCAGTCTTAAAGGTGTATGCGCACCTTTCCAAAAGTAAATGGTAGGGCGCATACACTTGTGGAAAGTGTAATTTAGGGTACCAAGGTACCGGAACATTACACCTCATCAGTGCTCATCAGTGCAGGAAAAAACGTATCTATTTACAAAATTGTATAACATAAACAAAAAAACGTTTTTTTTTTTCAAACTTTTCATTTTTTTTTTATTTGTTTAGCAAAAAATAAAAAAACCTTGCGGTGATGAAATACCACCAAAATAAAACTCTATTAGTGGGAAAAAAATTACATAAATTTGGTTTAGGTACAGTGTTGCATGACCGCGCAATTGTCATTCAAAATGCAACAGCGCTAAAAGCTGAAAATTGGCCTGGGCAGGAAGGGGGTGAAAGTGCCCGGTATTGAAGTGGTTCAATTAACAACAGGTGCACTAGATGGGCAACAATAAGACAACATCCAAAACTGGAATGGTTTTACAGGTCAAGGTGTTTGATCACCTCAGCGTTTTAATTTTTTTGTGCTATTAACTAAAAAAGAGCGACAATTTTGAAAAAAAAAAAAACAATATTTTTTACTTTGTGCAATAAACATACCCGAAAAAATATAAAAAAATCAAATGTATTCATCAATTTAGGTCAATGTGTATTCTGCTACATATTTTTGGTAAATAAATCCCAATAAGTGTATATTGATTAGTTAGCGCAAAAGTTATAGCGTCTACAAACTATGGGATAGATTTATGTAATTTTTATTTTTTTAATTTTTTTATTAGTAATGGTGTTGATCAGTGATTTTTAATGGGACTGCGACATTAGGGCAGACAAATCTGACACCAAGTGACACTTTTTGGCGACTAGTGACACCAATACAGTGATCAGTGCTAATAAAGTGCACTGTCACTGTACTATCGAGACTGGCAGGGCAGTTCCTCTCACACTACAGCTCTGCTTTATAGAGACTGCAAGGCATTGATACCAGGTCAAATTCAGGTACTTAAACTCAGTGTTAATTTCGTCGACTAAATAATATGATTTTAGTCGACTAAAACTAAAATGGCAGTTTAGTCAAAAGACTAAACTACGACTAAAACCAAAATGGCATTTTAGTCAAAAGACAATGACTAAAACTAAATTGAAATTTAACGTCAAAATTAACACTTCACTAACACATAAGATAATGTAGGGGGCATCTACTAAGCTGCTAAAAGAAAAGAAAAGTAAGAAAAAGGTTTTTCTTAATTTTTTTTTGTTAATATATATTTTTGGTAATATATTCAGGTAATATGTGCAATGCCATTACAGTCAATAGAGTTTACAGTTTTATTTGTATTTCTGCTTGTCAAAAAAGCAATCTATTTGTTTATGAAGCTTGGTTTTATTTATCAAGACATTATATATCACAAAGGCTTAATCTGTGTCTGTAGTGCATATTCAACCCTTAATACCAGAAATAATAACATGTTATTCGATTTTTGCTCCAGGAATATAAAATGAGTTTGGCAATTCTAAAGAAATGTCTAAATAATGCATTCAATTTAACTAAACCCATTTAATTTTAGATGACTAAAATGTACTGGAGATTTTAGTAGATTAAAATGCGACTAAAACTAAAACAATGCAGACGACTAAAATACGACTTAAACTAAAATGGCATTTTAGTCAAAACACTATAACTAAAGCTAAATTGAAATTTGATGTCAAAATTAACACTGCTTACACTGCTTGCATTTATTATTGATGTGTTCACAATTACAGGGCTGCATTATTTTGTGTATCTTATATCAGACTTTTTTTTTTTATAACAGCACAAAATATACAACCATCTTCCCTTTATTATTCTTTTATAAAGACCAGGTTCTATTTGAAAATGTTGGCCTTTTATGTTGTGCAGAAGTTACTGGTGGAATTAGGGTGATCTTGTTCAGTTAAGATGTTCAGTCACTGGTACTAAGCATATGCCAGCAATTCCTTTAGAACACATGCTTCACTGAGCATGATGCAAACATAAGAATCATCCAAATTCATAATATATTCAGATGTACTTTCTGTAATCAATATGGACCCAGAGCAGACAGAAAGCCAAAAAAACAATACTTCAAGATAATATGAACATCTATCAGAGCCCTGGCTTCTTTTATTATGGATAACTAACCTGAGAAAGAAGCTTCTGGCTTTAGAATTTACTTTGTGATGCCGAATTTGAAGAACATTGCCTATGTTGTCATAACTTAAGAGGAGATAAAGTATGAACTGGGGTTGAGAAATGATCAATCTACACAATATAGTTTAGTAAAGTAAGCCAAATAAATATTTCATAGCATTGATGTGTACTAACCTGGCCTAATTTACGAAGGAATATATGGGTTTGTCCAGCAATAGATTCATTGTGCTGTACTATGGGTTATGGGAGGTTTTCAGTTCATGGGCTCCCTGGCAGTTTAATGATACCATGTAAAAGGACCAGTGTGCTGGTGTTTCTGTTTCTCTTCTGACATGTAACTGTGGAGGAATTTGGAATCCTGATTAGGAAAGCAAAGTTTGAATTTTATACTGGTTTTTATACAACATTGCAATATATGATCATAATAATATGTCAGATAATGCAAAAACAATGCTTAAAGTAAAACTAAACATTTCTGTCCTTTTTAGCCCAGAAAGTTGCCATCTTTTAGCCTTTGTTTGATTTGCAACTGCCATGATGCTGCACAAGTGATCAGTTATGACACCAGTCATTTGAAGGTTTCACAGTTTGGTTGAAAGTATAAGCAAATGTGACAGCTAGCAATCCCGGCATGCGTGAAATATGTCTGTTTTTTTAAACCATTTAATCAATGGGATTAGTTGCGTTTTAAGGTCCAGGGCATGGGCAACTGAATTCTTTATATTTATATCATTATCTTAACCTGTTCCCGGCCACCCACCGCCTTTTTACTGTGGCAGGGTGGCTCTCCTCCGCAAACCGACGTAGACCTATGTCGGTCGCACGCGGACAGCTAGGGGGCGAGCGCGCGCCCCCACTCTGCAGCGGGGAATCCGATGCACGGGTCAGGCGACATTTTCTAAAAGGAATACAAAAGCTGTCCTGCTGACCTTCTTCTGAACAAGTCCAAATGTCTTGCAAAGCTTTTTTTGAAGTAAGGTGCATTTAATCACTTCTGGACCGGAAGGTTTTACCCCCTTGATGACCAGACCATTTTTTGCGATACGGCACTGTGTTACTTTACCTGACAATCGCACGGTCGTGCAACGCTGTACCCAAATAAAACCAATGTCCTTTTTTTCCCCACACATTGAGGTTTTTTTTGGTGGTATTTGATCACCTCTGCGATTTTTATTTTTTTGTGCTAAAAACAAAAAAAGAGCAAAAATTCTGAAAAAAAAGCAATATTTTTCACTTTCTGCTATATAACATTCCCAATAAAAAAAATTAAAAATCTATTTTTTTTCAGCATTTTAGGCCAAATTGTATTCTGCTACATATTTTTGGTAAAAAAAAATCCCAGTAAGTGTATATTGATTGGTCTGCGCAAAAGTTATCCCATCTACAAACTAGGGGAAAGATTTATGTCATTTTTATTTATTTATTGTTTTTACTAGTAATGGCGGTGATCAGCGATTTTTAGCAGGACTGCGACATTGTAGCAGACAGATCGGACACCTAACTGACATTTTTGACACTTTTGGGGGGACCAGTGACATTACTACAGTAATCAGTGCTAAAAATCTGCACTGTTACTGTACTGACACTGGCAGGGATAAGGTTAACACCAGGGGCAATCAAAGGGATAAATATGTCCCTGGGGGGGATGCTTTCTAACTTTGTGGGGGATGGGCTTGCTGCTCCCCACACAGTTAGAAAGCATCCCCCCCAGGGACATATTTATCCCTTTGATTGCCCCTGGTGTTAACCTTATCCCTGCCAAAGACCTGTGTTCCTAAATAGGAGGAACACAGGATCCCTGTGTTCATTACTGACAGAACAGCGGTCTGCTGTGTTTATAACGACAGACCGCCATTCTGTCTTCCTGGGGAGTGATGACGGGTGCCCGGCGGACATAATGGCTGCTGGACCCACTGATTGGCTCCCCCTGTGGCCAATTGGTATGTGCGTGCACCCCCACTAGTGGTCTTGCGAAGACAGAGCCGACCTGCCGCAGTAAAACTACAGTGGCTGGTCGGTAAGTGGTTAAACTGTATCTGAGGACCACAAGCAATATTTAATTTATTTTTAATACTCAAAGCAAACTCACCAATACATTCATGTCTCCTTATTTTATTTTGCTGAAAAAAAAAAAAAAGAAACACCCCCTAGCATAGATGCGGCCCTTTGCCTGCCTATATCTGGTCCTTGGGTCACTATTCCTCCCACTAATATGACACACTATTCTGCCATCTGACAGCAACAATGGGGCACCATTTCTCCCACGGACACCAATAATGGGACACTATTCCTCCCTATGATACCAACAATGGGGTACTATTCCAAACCCCTAATGACAATAAACTGGCCCTTTGTTTGAAAGGTTTGGAGACCCCTGCCCTAGCAGATCTAGGCTCGGCCATCTTGAGTAAGGGCAGAAGATTCATGTAGCATTTAATTCCTGGAATCCATCTGTCCATAGCTCAGTTATGCAGGTAGGGCTTAACTGAGAAAGCCACTAATCACCTCCTCCAGATGAAAAAAAAAATGTATTGAAAATATTTCATGCTGTTTGAAAGAGTTTAGATCCTCTTTAACTATAAGCAGCTCTGAAAATATTTTGTAGCATCCATACAATCCCCTAAAAATCCCTAGGCAGCCGCCCATTCTGTCCTTAATATAATCTGCCACTGCCTGCAAAGCAAGCTTAACAACCTCATCAGTTTCAGAAAATGAATGATGCGCTTGAAGATGGGAACAATAGTTACAGCTGACATACAAATAATTCTCTAACAATTGGGATTTGCCAAGAAGAGCACAATCCAACGTCATAATGTACCATTAATTGGTGTACCTAGAATAAAAATTGGATTTTCTGCACTGTTTTGTGTTAGTTTTAACCATTTTTTAAGTGCTTCATATGTCAGAACACCAAAGCATGAAGCATTGATATCTTTAAAGGTTACTGTAAAAAAAAAAAAAAAAAAACAAAAGTCATAGTGCAGGTGTATCATAGTGTGGCACATTGCAATGACAATTGCCCTTATTTTTTAATTTAACCAATTGCCGACTGCCGCACAACTATATACTGGGGCAGTCAGCCCCCTAAAGGCAAAGCGATGTACCGCTACGCTGATGATCTGATTGGGTACAGAACCAATCAGTCATCAGGTCCAGTCCAATGATTTTTGGCCTGGACCTGTTGATCGGTCCTGCCCAATCAGATACGGTTCTGTGCCTGTGAAATGTAAACACAGGCACAGAAAAGACCCGCTCTCCCCTCCCACGATCCTTTTTGGATTCATCGAGAGGAGAGAGCAGATCTAAAACTGTGAGTACTACACCACACACTTAGATAGGCACATTTCACCCCCGATCGCCCCCCCCCCCCAGTTAACCTCTACACACCCTGTCACAACACACACTGTATAATGTATATAGCAGTTTCCTATATACCTGTATAAGTGTGACTTGTGACAAGGCTTAGCGCTTGCGGCCCTTCCTTTTACACTTAAGATACCCGCCACCCCCTCAATAAAGATTTAACCCCTGATCCCCCCGATCACCCCCAGTTAACCCCTTCCCCCCTGTCACACCACACACTAATATACAGGTAATATAGTGTTTTACTGTATTTTGTATTAGTGTGATTGTGACTTGAGTTTGCGCTAGCGAGTTAGTTTCTGTCCCAAGGAGGTTTAGGGTCCCCGCCACCCCCCAACAAAGATTTAACCCCCTGATCACCCCTACATACCCCCGTCACAACACACACTGTATACAGTATATAACATTTTCCTATATACCCGTATAAGTGTGACTTGTGACCAGGTTCAGAGCTTGCGGCCCTTCCTTTTATACTCAGGATACCCGCCACCCCCCCATAAAGATTTAACCCCCTGATCCACCCTGATCACCCCCAGTTAACCCCTTCCCCCCTGTCACATTGCATATTAATATACAGGTAATATAGTGTGTTACTGTATTTTGTATTAGTGTGATTGTGACTTGAGTTAGCGCTAGCGAGTTAGTTTCTGTCCCAAGGAGGTTTAGGATCCCCGCCACCCCCCCAATAAAGATTTAAACCTCTGATCCTCCCAGTTAACCCCTACACCCCCTGTCACAACACACACTGCATACAGTATATAGCAGTTTCCTATATACCTATATCAGTGTGACTTGTGACCGGGTTTAGCGCTTGCGGCCGTTCCTTTTAGGGTTAGGATACCCACCACCCCCCCAATAAAGATTTTACCCCCTGATCACCCCTAGTTAACCCCTTCCCCCCTGTCACATTGCACACTATACTCAGGTAATATAGTGGTTTACTGTATTTTTGTATTAGTGTGATTGTGACTTGAGTTAGCGCTAGCAAATTATTTTCTGTCCCAAGTGGGTTTAGGGTCCCCGCCACCCCCCCAATAAAGATTTAACCCTCTGATCCCCCCCTGATCACCCCCAGTTAACCCCTTCATTACCCTGTCACAGTGTTACTTTTATAATGTACAGTTTTTTTTCTGATCACTATTATTAGTGACACAGGTGACATTAGTTAGTGTTAGCATCAGTCTAAGATAGCGCAGATCACCAGCACATAGTTAGAAATAACCCTTTGATTACCACATACACACACACACACAGACACACACACATACACTTCCATTACTAGTTTAGTGTTTGAACAGATCAATATCTGATTAGATCAGAACTATACTAGAGTCCCCATAGTTTAGGGTTCCCAAAATGCGGTGTTTGCACAATCAGCACTGATTCCTGCCAGCACCTGCGTTTAACCCCTCCACCCAGCCTACCCCACCCCACCCAGCCAAGTGCAGTAATCAATAGATTACTGTCACTTACAGAAAAACACAACACACAAAACAGCAGTGTTAGCAGAGTTAGGCCTGATCCCTGCTAGCAATAGCAGTTTTTTTTTTGGTAGCGGTTGAAATAGTCCTTGACCACCAGGTGCTTTTTTTACCTGTGGGTCACACTACTGTACTGGTAAATTTAGTTACTAAAATGACCAGACGGTGGTACAGTAGTGCAGAGGCTTACAGTATACTGACCATGTCAGATGAGAGCGAAGAAGAAGCCTCACTGGCAGATTTAGGGTCAGTATACAAACCTGAAGTGAGCATCGGCTCCCTGACAGACAGCTCTGACGACGGATGGGTCCCTGTTAGAACCAGGCGTACCCGACCCCATTCTGGAGTTACTGAGGTGCAGGAATTGCAGGGTGTTGGTACTAGTGCCGCTCATCCTTCTGGTGGCCTGGCAAGCACCAGCGGCCTAGTACACCCCGGACCTAGTAGAACCAGCACTGCAGTAACACTTGGTGACGTGGCAAGTCCCATAAGTGCAGTTGAAGCTGGTGCGGTGGCTAGCACAAGTAGTGGCCCACAGCCACAGCGTATTCGAAGACAGGCCCGTAGAGCCCATAGTGCCCTCCCTGATGCGCTGACATATCCCAATTGGCAACCAACTGATACTACAGCACCCGTACTTCCCCCATTCACTGCCCAACCTGGAATCCACGTGGAAACAGCCAATTTTACGGCCCTGAATTTTAATTTTTTTTAGTCATTTTCAAACACCTGTGACAAAAAAATGAAATATTCAATGAGCTCAACATGCCTCTCGGGACATTCCTTAGGTTGTCCAAAAAGTGGTAATTTGGGGGGTGTTTTGTACTGTTCTGCCCTTTTAGCACTTCATGAAATGAGCTAGGCAGTCAGAAAGTAAAAGCTGCCATAAATTACAGTATTTACACCATAGTTTGTAGACGCTATAACATTTGCGCAAACCAATAAAAATACGCTCATTGAGATTTTTTTGTCAAAGACATGTAGCTAAATACATTTTGGCAAAAATATATGACATAAATTGAGTATATTGGATATTTTTTAAAAGACAAATTTGAAAATGTCATTTTTTCTCAAAATTTTCGCCTTTTTTTTTTTTTTTTTAATATTATTAAAAATAAAAAGTGCAGAGGGGATCAAATACCATCAAAAGAAAGCTCTGTTTGAATTGAATTTGAATTGCAATTATTTTTAACCTACTCCTATTGATTAAATAAATAAAAGGTTGCAGCGCTAAACAATATTATGAAAAGCGTCTGAAAAAGTCCTTCAATGGAACATAAGTCCAAACAACTCATAAATCCAAGTGGAAGACGATATTCTGTGTCTATGTGAATTTCTCTACCAAAAGTAAAAAGTGAACACTCACCAGACCCATATGCTGTCTTTTCAGGACAGCTGAAAGCGTGTGAGATGAAGCCAGAGGAATCAAGCGGGAATGATCTCCTTATCCCTTCACCGGACATGCTTTCCTCAGATGTTAAATCCAGAGTGGCAAATTAACAGGCAGGAGAGAAAAGAGATCTCCTCATAGTGTAGTATTTATTAAAACTTCCACAATGGTTAAAAAACAATGTACAAAACACAAATGGAGATCCATACAGTGCAACAACATATATGGCACTTACATATAAAGCCACCAGACTAAAAAACGACTGGTGGCTTATGGACCTCTGGCATATAACCCTGTTCAGGCACATTTCAAGTGAGCTTATACTGGATTGTGAAAAATAACTTTTTTTTTATTACTATTACAACTCTGATATTATAAAATGAAAGTGTATTTTGCAACTTTAGTTCTCCTTTAAATGCTTTTTCAAAGCATTTTGACAGATAGTTATTATATTAGTTGGAATTCTCACGTTTCTTAGTGTTTACTGTCATTTGGAGAACCATACCAAAATATATCAAATTACATGTAAAAATAAATTAATTTCACACATATAGCTTCTAAATTATTTCCTTGGTAAATTAGTTATCAGTATTTCCATGGTCATAATAATAGATAGTTCTGTCCTTGGCACCAATATAAAAATTCATCACGTTACACATATTACTCCTAGCATTCTGTTGCTCTGTAAGAGGAACAGGTTTAGGACCATATGTATAGATACTTCTGTCCTTGGCACACATCAATAACAATGTCTTTTATACAGATTCCTCTTTGTTATGTTATTGTTAAAAGGCGGGAAAGCAGAATGCACTACTCCAGAATTTATGTTGCCTGCTTTATATGCAGGGACACTGTCATGCTGCACAATGCAAGACCTTGCAGATGGCAGCTTCTGAATGTCACTTAAAAAGAAAGTGATTCTTGTGAGTGAACACAAAACAATAAAAGAAAAGCAACAACAATCATATGGGTTGTGTTTCAGTGCCTCCTCCATTTATTATCCTGTTATGAATATGGATGATGTGCTTTATTATATCATCTGCACTGTCCACTCAGTTATTGATGGACTGACCATTTAAAGGAAGCCTTTAATGTCAGAGCAAGAAGGTTATATGTATAGAAAGAAAAGCCGCACTTCCAGTAGTAGGAAAATGATTTATTGAAAAATCAAAGGTCCAACATCAAAGCATATAGGACAAACTAGATCAGCAGACGCGTTTCACACCATGATTAAGCACATGGTGTGAAACGCGTCTGCTGATCCAGTTTGTCCTGTATGCTTTGATGTTGGACCTTTGATTTTGCAATAAATCGTTTTCCTACTACTGGAAGTGCTGCTTTTCTTTCTATACATGGACTTTCAAGGTTGCGGACCTTTCGGCGAGCACCCAGTAATTTAGGATTACTACAGCCTACCCTGGATCCTTTGTTCAGCTGACAGCCTTTGAGCGGTGATTTGTGTCTCTTTCCTGCCCTCTAGAGCAAGCAGGTTGCCATTGTTTACCTCTCCTTCTGAAAATGCTACGTGCTTGACAATCATGATAATCTATTACCCTAAATACTTTCTGAGTCAGTGGGCTGTATATGCAGATCGGGATTTCTGACATCTCTTGATCTAATCTTCCTGTACATTCAATGAAACATGGAATATCTTATTTAAAGACAGCTAGGAAAAATGAGGATGCCTAAAGGGCAGTACACACGGGCTGAATGTCGGGTGACATCGGCCGGCTCTATAGAAATCATCTGACATTTGGCCTGGGTGTGCGGCAGCTGGTCCAGCAGAAGCCAGCCACTAGGCCGGCTTTTGCAGAAGAGGTGTGACTGAAAAAGGTCTGCCTATCGGCACCTGATCAGCACTCTATGCCAGTCTATGCCAATAGCTGACCGGTGCATTCTGGCTGGGGTCAGAACACATTAGCTCATTGGGGAGATCGCTGTACTAACTTCAGATTGTTAGTACAGCTGCTCCTCCTGAGATCTTCAGTTTTTTTTTTTTTTTTTCGTTCTGCCCACTGGGTTGAATGAAAAAAAAAGAAAACTTTAGTGTGTACCAGGCTTTAGGCTGACCATTTAGTGATAGAATTTTTTAATTTAGCCTGTAGACTTAACAAAAAAAATCGACAGATTCTTCCATCCTCGTTATACATTACCGATGGACGGATTCCCCTGCTGGGCATTTGTATTTTGACAGCCTCCAATGGCAGCTGAATAAAGACTCGAACACAGGCTGCATCTGACTTGATACAGCCACCATTCAGCTGACAATATACTGCCAGTCTCCTTTGATCAGGAAGGAGGGAGGCCAACAGAGCAACCAATAAATCCAATAAAAATTGCCTGAAATTTAAACAATGTTTGGCCAGCCGGAAGCTGGCCATACATGGCTCTGTTTTTTTAATTCAGCCAGATAAACCAACTTCTGTTGAACACAGAGGGCTACACATGGATCAAATATTGGTGAGTTCCTGCTGAACCTAATAAGGTCTCAGCCTCAGCTGAAAGACTTTGTATTAGCTGTCCTCCAGGAGGTTCGAACTGGCTAGGTCTGTTGAAGTTTTCAGCAGAAGGTGAATAAAGAAAGACAAAAAATATATTTTTTTAACTTACTGATTTTCCTCAATATAATAAAGCTGAGGTGCTTTTTCTTTCTTTGTAAGTATGCACAAAAGAACCCATACCTACTCATCATCTAGTCAAATAAAATAAAATGTACAATATAGATTAACCAATAATAATTTAATGATATAACACACACTTTTCTGACTATAAAGTATTTGAAAATGAAACGTTTCTTTCAGTATAAATTACTGAAAACAGGGACCATTTCTAATCGATTCCATTTTTACCATTTTAATGGTCACTGTATGTATAATATAATGTAACACACATCCAAGAAGCTATGAATATGTAAGGATTAATATGACCAAGTTGAGATGAAAGATCAAATACCATTAAAGACATATATTAAACTTCCTTTCTCCTTGTAGCTTAAAAGTTGACTTTGAATTGAAGGTCTTTTATTATATTAACATTTTGTCATTATCTTGGTTGCTTTCTGTGTGTGCCATAAGGAATAATTACTTTTGGTACTCCTATTTTTGATATCATCTCTAAAAGTAGTCTGCTGGATTATATAGATTTAAATGCAGTATGTACATAAAATAAATGATTATATTTCTTTGAAAAGAATTGAAGGACAACCACAAAAGAAAAGAATGAAGTAGAAACACAAGCACGGGTACTGTCAATGAATTATAAACATGATATGCAATGTTAACCTGTTTTCTCACTAGCCCTTAATTCTGCACATTTTTGAGGCTTTTCATAGGTTTTCTGGGTAGGGCGGAAGCCTCTTTGTTGTGTGTGAAGGAGATTAGTTATAGAGTGCATCATTAACAATTTAAGGCATTCACAAATACACATGCAGGCTTTGAGTATATCATAACAGAAACTGGAACTGGAACCAATGTGTCAGAGTATAGAAAGTTTTATGCACACGGCCAAAAATAGTGACATCTTCAGGCTAGAGAAAATAAACATCACATATCCCCACTTCACAGTACAAGAGTAATTTTGCTCACAAACAATACAAACAACATGTAAACAATTACATCTCAAAACTATACAATTGAAATAACATACACACAACTATACAATTTATAATATAATCCTTGGTTCACACAATTCTTTGAATTTGTCTAGGCAGCTCAGGTTCTTGGTCTCCAATTTGGTTGTTACTAAAGGAAAAATAAAAATGTCCTGAATCAAATGAAACTGCCTAGCAGGTGAAAGACAACTGGAATTCCATATGCATACATCAAAGACATCATGTTGAACCTTCTAGACTTGAAAAGCTAAGCATATTGTAAAATTTGGATTGTCTTTGTTTAAGAGTTCAAATATGAACCTGAGAACATTGACTGGCTGTAGCTCTACTCATCGTACCACCATAAACGCTTTGCTTCTCCCATGAGCTATCTGATTTAAGCCATATCTTTGCACTTCCTGTTTGCCAGATTACTGTGCTCTCTCCAGCAGATATCTTGCTTTCTGCATACCTGCTATCCTTAAATTTGATGCCACTCATTATCGACCCTTGGCTTGTGCATCAACAACGCTTCTGTCTGGTCCCATCCAGCTACGACTTGTCACTGGCCTTTTGGCTTGTGGAGGGAAGGGGGGGATTAAAGCACAGAGAAGTGCCCATCAAAAGGGCTCCAAGAGTATCAAACTGTGGTAATAAAAACATCAGTATGACAACGTTGTCATATACTTAAAAACAGATGACCCTGGCACACATGCATGTTCCCAAACACACACTGAACGTGGCAGCGGAAGGTGGGAGCTATAGAAGTGACAGATAGAAAACCCCTTGGTGATGGCTAGTACTCCACAGGTAAAGACTCAAAGTAAGTAGTGGGCTGAGGACTGTGGTAAAACACAGTGCAGGTGTAACAAAGTTCTCCACTGAGTAATGACAGTCTCAAATGCAGTGCTGCAACACAAAGACAGGGTGCAGAGCACAGGTCTCATCTATCGGTTCCACAGTCTAAAGTCATTGATTACAGAGGAGAGGAAAAAGCAGCCGTTCACTGAATCAGCTATCTGCACATGTAGATTAGATCAATGCTTGACATAGAAAATTAGCAGGCAGCACATAAGTAAGGCTGGGATAGCAGAGGAATGTCTTCAAAGACTGCACTTCTACCTTTTCCCTATAGGCTTCATCTGCTATTTAACTGCTGGGCAATCCAGAGGGTCGTGACCTGGCATTAGCATGCCACAATCAGAAGCTCTGGGGACGACTGGCTAGTGGTATCTGTTTGTAAATTTCTTTTTGATTGATTGTGAACCTCTTTACTGCTAAAGCCACTGGTCTCTGAGCTTGATCCCAGACCGTGACAGAATATTCTGACCCAACACATAGAGAATGTTGTAGCAGCTGCTGTGGCTCCTCTCAAACAGAAAATTATTGAGTTTCAAGCCTTTGGTGTTAGCTACCAGGAAAATGTTTCTGAATTACAAATTAAAATGAAAGGGCTACAGTAGGACATCCTTGATTCAAATAAACAATTTTGGGACTTATGTTCCAGAGAGACTGCTGCTGTAGATACTAATGCACGTATTTGTTTAGCACTAAAGTTAGGTGGAGACCATCGCTATTACAGAAGTTTCCTTTAACACTTTCTGACCTCCCTATAGGAGTTTTACTGCTACAGGGTGGCAGCTGTGTGCCGGATTACGTATATATATATATATATATATATATATATATATATATATATATATATATATATATGAACCCGCACTTCCGCCTGCAGGAGGCTGCTGTTATTATTCAAAGCAGAAGCCAATCTACGGGTAGCGGGAACTCAGTGTTCGCCAGAAACCCTGATTGTTAGGCAGAAATTTAGAATGGAGCTAAACAAGGCAGAATTCCTTTTTAAAAGGGGGGAAGGGATGGATTCTGTGTTCCTGCAAAGCAGGAACTAAAATCCATCTCTTACCTAGTAAAAGCAGCACACATAGGAAACACAAACACTAGCTAGGAACATATTTAACCCTTTGATCGCCCTAGATGTTAAACCCCTTCCCATCCAGTGTCATCAGTACAGTGACAGTGCATATTTTCAGCACTAATCACTGTATTAGTGTCACTGGTTCCCACAAAGTGTCAAAAGTGTCAGTTAGTGTCTGATTGTCCACTGCAATATTGCCGTCCCTCTATAAGTCACTGATTGCCGCCAATACTAGTAAAGTAAAAAATTCCAGTGCATATCCCATAGTTTGTAGACGCTATAATGTTTGCGTATCAAAATACTAATCAAAATACACCTATTGAGATTTTTTTTTTTTACCAAAAACATGTAGCAGGATACATATTGGCCTAAATTTATGGAGACATTTGATTTTTAAAAACATTTTTATTGCATATGCTTTATAGCAGAAAGTAAAAGGTTTTTTTTTTTCAAAATTGTTGGACTTTTTTTTTCTTTTTTTTTTTTGTGTACAGCACAAAAAAATAAGAAATGATGTGGTGATCAAAAGCTATATTTGTGTTGAAGAAAATTACATAAATTGTATTTGGGTACAGCATTGCATGACAGCGTACTTGTCAGTTAAAGTAATGCAGTGCAATATCACAAAAAGTGGCCTGGTCACGAAGGGGGGTAAATCTTCCAAAGGTCAAGTGATTAATCAATGGCATATGCATTTTCAGATGCGACCTGTTACATTTTCTTCTGAGAGGAAAAAGTTGTTTATTATCAACCTTCTGACAGAAAAAGCCTTAGCTAGGACCTTCTCTTATGTGGAGCAAGACAAAGTCATACTGGATCATTTCAATTCTTCTGTGACTGCTATGGATCAGGTTTTAAATGATCCTAACTTCTGTACTACTGCCAAGGAAAAGTTGCACAACTTATGGCGGGGTAGATGCTCTGTTGCTGGTACACAACTGAATTCTGTCGTTGGATTTCAGATACCACTTTGAATACAGCAGCATAAAAATTAGTTCTGTCAAGGGCTTTCGTAACAAGTAAAAGACAAGCTTGCCATCGTAGAAATTCATGACAATCTTTAGACTTTTAAGTTATATATTCAAATTGATCAAAGGTTTACAGAAGTGAGGAAGGAGAGACTGAGAATTCTAAAAAGTAATGGAGACATATGTTTTTCAAATAGTCAGTTCACTCAGAAGTGTCCAAGAGTTCATCCAGATTCCAACACTCCTGAACCTTTGCAGCTATTAAAATATCTATTTCTATTCAGATGAAAATATAAACAATTTGCAGAGAACGTATTTCTTTATTGTGGAACATTATTCGCTAAGGTGTCCCAATGCATTTAAAAGAAGCATTGTGGCAACTGACGTTACAATGTCTCAACAAGTAAACTCCATTTCTTAGTCTGTCTATCTCTTGATTCTTGAAATGAATAAAATAAATTATTTTTCATTTTATTTTGTCTCTATTAATCTCTATTAAACTTATTATTGAATGCTCTAAAATCCCTTGCTCCACTATGCTGGACTCTGGGGCTGGGGAAACTTCAGGGACATTGAGTTAGCCCAAGACACTAACATTCAAATGAGAAATAAACCTACTCCTACTGATATTGAAACTGTGGATGGCTCACCTTTATCTTCAGCACCTGTTACCCACGGGACCGTTTGGCTTAAACTCCAAATTTAAGCTGACCATCATCACACTATCGGCTTTCAATTAATCATATCACTCAAGTTCCCTTTAACTCTGATCATTCCTTGATTTTCTATCCATAATCCTTCCATCAACATGGACATGGTCTCAAAATTTTGTGTCTGACCATTGCAAAGAACATTGTAAAGAATCTTACCAAAAAAGCCCTCCACCAATCAGGACTTCACAAGCAGATGTGGTAACTACTTAGTCGTACAACAAGCTGCCCCTGCTCTATCATGGGTTCCGATACATTTGTGATGAAAAAGTCCATTAGTTACCTCCTCATCGCCCATATGTCCAATTCAATTGTTTACAGGGGCAGAAGTATCCTTAGGCTGTATTTATTCTCTATCGGATCCAGAATTAAAGGTGCTCAGGGAGTGGCCTAATGAGAATTTAGAGGAGGCCTCCTAGTCGCTGACTGTCTCACAAAGATAGTTAATTTTATACTAGTTAACCACTTGCTGACTGGCCCCCGTGTATTTACTGCGACAAAGTGGCGTTATTGAGCTAAACGACATACCTGTAATGCAATGATTGTATTACATTATATTCTATTCCAACAAGAAGGGGAGGAAGTCAGAGGCCTGTCCACTCTGCTCTTTCCGCCATACCCGGTGGCACCCACTATTCCGGTCCCGAGCCTGCCGATTGGCAAGCTGAGCCCAGGATACATGGAGGGGGCTTGCACGTGGGGGCACCATTTTGGGGGGGGATGTAAAAGTAATCCGATACTGTCTGCTTTCATCTAGCAGGAGGCAGTCTGCTTGTCAGATTTTAAAATAAAATAGTAATAATCAGCGCAAACCATAAAATTCAAATAATTCAAAAACCATACAAAATAGTGCACACAAGGCTGCAAACAATCAGTGCTAAACACAAAACACCAATGACTAATCAATAAACAATATTGCTGCGCCAAATGAAAAGATATCAATAATCGGGAGGAGCCTGCTCGGAGTACGTCGATTCCTGGAGATGTGCAGAGAGCTGTTTGTTATGCTTGAAGCCCGCACTGCTTTAAGTGCATCCCAATGTAAGTGTAATGGTATCTGTTTAAGAGGAAATAAATAGCTTTTTGCAAAACAGAGAGCATTAGATCTTCTCTTCTTTTATACACACTGGGTTCCTGGTCTATACGGAGTGATAGCTGGAGGCAGTGAAGGAAGGGACATCAGGCTGTTATCCTTACATGTGTAGAAAAGAAATCAGGTGCGCTAAAATTCACTAGTGTCACAAATCAGGAAAAGGTGTGACACTATAATGAGTGTCACCCATATACCTGTGATGTGTTTCCAAAATTGATGTGCACTTGAACGGGTGTACAGTAAATACTATGCACCCTGGTGCATATACTTGGGTGTGTTATGGTGAATAGGTGATGATAAATGGATAATGTGATACCAACATAAACCAACAAAGTGCACAAGTAATTCAAAGAAAAAGTGTCCAATATTTCAATGGTTGCCACCTCAGTGTATAGTCCATATACATATAAAAGTGCATAAAGTCCCAATCGTCCCCTCACAGGCTAAAGTATAAACCACTCTGTGGGTTCCTCTAGATCCGTGGGGTGCAGATGGGTTCCACCACCTTTGTGGGGATTAGCCCCTTACCATAGAGAAAAGAGGTTAAGGACGGATAATCAGCCCAGTAGTGTCTTGGGAATTCAGGGAGGTCACCGTGAAATAATCAGATAGTAAGTGTGGCCTCTTACCGGATCGCTCAAACCAAAAGGCGACTGTCTCACTGATCTTTCGGTGTCTCAACCCAATCCCGGTCCACTCTTGTTCTGGGTGTTACTCTCCGCACAGGTGAGGGCTTCCACGTGTATCTCACAGAAACAGAATCAGACCATAGCGCAGTACCTTTGACAATTTATTAAAACAAAAGTATCCAGTGCACTTACAGTTAGATGTTAACTAATGGACACAGGAAACCGATACCAATATTGGAGAGGCCGTGGCCGCCTGCAGTGCGGTCCTCGGTAACTTGCAATGACGATGCGGCGCTCCTCTGTGACGCGTTTCCACTAAACAGTCGTCTACGGAAATAGGAGATCTTTATCCTTACATCTCAAAGCGTGTTTGACTATCATGAGTCTAGTCCTAAGGTGAGCTGCATATCTTTCACTAGCCACTGGGAGCACTGGAGTGAAGCATGCAGCACTTTTTTTTTGTGATCACAGATGAAGATTGTTTTTTTATTTCATCTTTATGATTCACTATTAATTGGGACTATTAATATCACTAGCAACCACTATTATTAGAGTTGATTTATTAACATTGAGTTGTTATCTTATTTATGTTATTTAGACACATATATTGATATCTTTTCACTTGGCGTAGCAATATTGTTTATTGCTTGTCAGATTTGTCTGTAAAACCCCCTGCTGTCAGGTCCTGGCAGTGAAAGTGTTAAACTACATGAAATTCCAGATGAAGTGCTGTCTGAACAGAAGAGTACAGTTTACTTCACTATTTTGAAAAGACTTTTGCTCAGATTTAGTTGTTACAATTATTCGGGCCTCTGCTTTTTATCCTCAGCCCAATGGTCAAAATTTGGATCAGTACTTTCGACGTTTTGTCAGTTACTTTAAAACAATTCTAAACATAGCTCAAAGTGTATATAAAGGCTCAAGGTTTTCTACCTTCATGCATTCTATGCATGAAGGAAAAAAACCTTCTGTGGTGAAGCAGCCCCCCAGAATCCCCAATACTTACCTGAGCCCAATCTCGATCCAGCAATTTGCACAGGAGTAGCAGCTCTTGTCTCTTCCTCCCCATTGGCTGAGACAGCAGTGGGAGCCATTGAGGGCACTCAGCAGGAGGGAAAGGCCAGTGAGCGCTGGCAGGGGACCCGAGAACAGAAGGATTGGGGCTGCTCTGTGCAAAACCACATTGCATTATTTAAAAGAAAATCTGCTTTTAATATCACTTTAATTTCACAAAGCCCCTTTTTATTAAACAGCAAGTATCATCCAGTTTTTATTCCTGATCTCCCCTATCTCAAGTCCAGTTCCTGCCATAACCAACAGATTAACTACTTTACAGGTTATTTGGGAGAAATTGATTGATACTTTGAAGGAAGCGCAGGATCAGGAATATTACAGGAAGCCTGCTGACCGACATTGTTCCCTACTTTTCATGTGGATGACAAAATGTGGTTATCTATCAAAAATTTGAAGGTTCATGTTCCAACTGATAAGTTGGGTCAAAAGTTTGTGGGACCTTTCCGGATCTCTGCTCAAATCAACCTAGCTACCTTTTGCCTAAAATTTCCAGACAGTATGAAGATTCACAATGTGAATCTTGTGTTTTATTGTTTAAAATTGAAAATATAACAATTTCACACATTTGCACCACAACTATTAGGCTCCATGTACACGGGACGCTGGAAATGGCCGTTTAGGAGCAGTTGGGCGTTTTTTTCAGAAGCCCCTGAACCCATCTACATTTTATCTTATCTGTCCATGTACACCAGGTCGTTTACAGTCATTTGCAGGCAGTTGCGTTCAGGGACTGTTTTTAGAACGCAATTATTTGCGTTCGAACGTGTGTTTCCCGGCGTTTCAAACACACAAACGCGTCCGAACGCGCCTGAACGCGTCCGAACGCGTCTGAACGCGATGACCTGCGTTTAGCGTTCGCGTTTTTCCATTTTAAAGGGGAATAATTTTTTTGACCTCTAGGAACGCTTCTAAACGCAAACGCCCGCAAACGCCGCTAAACGCCCGCTAAACGCGGGTACAAACGCGACTGAACGGACGTTTCAAACGTCCTAAAAATTCCAGCATTCAAAGGGACTTTTAACAACGTCCCGTGTACATGGAGCCTTAATCCTTTTTAAAAAGGCTGCAATTTCTGAGCAATTGCATCTAAAATTAAAAAAAAAAAAAAAAAACAGACTCTTATCTACGCATGCAGCTAGGCTGGCCGGTAAAAAGGGGTATAAGCATGTGCCCCCCTCCTTTATCATACCAGGCCACTCTGGCCCAGTGGTTGTGGGAGTCTTGAGGTGGGGGGATTATGAGAATCTAGATGCCCCTTTAACAATAAGGTGGCACCCAGATACTGGCCCCTACATGTAAATTCATTAGGGGTATGTAGTAAAAAAGTAAAGTGTATAAAATGTAATAAAGAAACTGTTTTTGGCAGGTTGGCTATATTATATTGTGATGTAAAAAAACAAATTCTCCATGATCTACCATACATCCATCGTCAATTACACCATCCATTCATTTTTGTTATAAACAAAAGGGGAAAATTTCAGAGTCTCCAAGGTGACATCATTGACCATATATGGACATACATAGTCAATGACATCACTGGGATCCTCTTTTGGGAACCCCAGGCCCTTTTTTTTATGTGGTCGTCCCCATTAACATCTACAGTATATCATCTAAGATAAGAGTCTGGAATAGATCAAGGGAATCTCTGGCTCTTTGTTTAAAAAAAAGAACAAAATGGCCAGGAACTGACATTTTCCTGGCAATTTAAACACATTTGTTTCTTTGTAATTGTCAGTGTTGCTACAGTAAGTTGTATATGTTGTACAAATGTACCACTTCACAGACAGGGTCAGGTATCCTCCATGTATGTTTTTTTATGCAAATTGTCATTGTTTATGTTTCACTTTAAGAATTACTAAGAGTCGGTTCACACTGGAGCGACCTGTCAGGCGACCTGGTCGCCTGACAGGTCGCCGTAGGTCGCCTGCCATAGAGAAGCTGTGGACCCGTTCTAATAGGAGCAACACAAGTCCTTGGGGCGACCCGAAGCGACCTGCATTGACTTCAATTATATGAAGTCCGTGCCAGCAGCTCCGAGGTCGCAGTGCGAGCTGCGCGCCGTGACTTCACAGGTCGCCCGGCAAAGTCGGCTCGCCCCAGTGTGAACGGGGTCTGAAACTGCTTCTTCCTTGCCAAACTGAAAATTGTTTTTTCATTTTTTTTGTTGGTACGTGTCTCCCAGGGCAGGGCTAGGTCCTCCATATTATTTGTATTTAAATTTATAGCGCATTAACCTAGAAAATAGTCATTACTGTTTTTAGCATTGCACTCTCATTTACTTCAAAGCAGCCCCTCCTCCAGATGTTAATTTTTTTACTTCCTCCGTGCGGGTAGTATGAGCTCTGCCACTTTCACTTTTTTGCCAACTTGCCAACTGAAGTATCAGGCTTCAAGCCGCATCAAATTTGCGCAACTTCTGCTTGAATTGTCATTGCAGCAGCAAAAACTTTACACTTTTGCAACCTCTGGTACTGCAGATCACATACCTATGCTGTAGTCTGATTCTAACAAAAGCTACAATAAACCTGTATAGTAATTTGTTTCATATTAATTCTGTCCTATATAATCCCTAAGTTGTCCAAAATGACCCCATCCTTCCCTATTGTTTCATACTTTTTTTCCATTATTTTACTTTTACTATGCAATACCCAAAAAGCCAAAGTATAGGGCCGAACCAGGAGATCATCCCTACTGTTAATCCACTATATCCTCTTTCAGCTGCTTAATGTCTGCCCTATATGGTTTAGGGGGCCGCCTGCTGACAGTGATAACAGATATCCAAGACTGTCTAATGTGTGTCTGCATAACTGTTTGAAGTCCCCACCAGGGACACACAGGAGCACATTTTGGAGACTATTGTCATCCTATAGTAAGAAGTAACTAAATAAGGACCTTCATGGTAGTAGCACCAAGTATTATTTTAATGAAAGTTGCAGATTTAAAAAGATTTAGAACAACTTCTGAGATTACATTAACAAGTTAAATCCCTTATATACTGTGCATTTTAAATGTGCTAAGCAGGTGATAGGATGGAGATTTCTCTAGAAGCTTTTATGGGAAACACATCATAAGAACTCTCCATCCTATTGCCAAATTTTCAATCTACTGTACATTTTTGGTACATAAATCCACTATGTTATCTGACAAAATATAATATGGAGAGCTTATCGGTATGAGATGCAAATAACTATAAGTCCTAAGGCAACACAATATATAAACCCAATTCCAAAAAAGTTGGGACACTGTACAAATTGTGATTAAAAAAGGAATGGACTCATTTACAAATCTTATAAACTTATACTTTATTCACAATATAATATAGATAACATATCAAATGTTGAAAGTGAGACATTTTGAAATGTCATGCCAAATATTGGCTCATTTTGGATTTCATGAGAGCTACATATTGCAAAACAGTTGGGACAGGTAGCAATAAGAGGCCAGAAAAGTTAAATGTACATATAAGGAACAGCTGGAGGACCAATTTGCAACTTATTCGGTCAATTGGCAACATGATTGGGTATAAAAAGAGCCTCTCAGAGTGGCAGTGTCTCTCAGAAGTCAAGATGGGCAGAGGATCACCAATTCCCCCAATGCTGCGGCGAAAAATAGTGGAGCAATATCAGAAAGGAGTTTCTCAGATAAAAATTGCAAAGAGTTTGAAGTTATTATCATCTACAGTGCATAATATCATCCAAAGATTCAGAGAATCTGAAACAATCTCTGTGCATAAGGGTCAAGGCCGAAAAGCCATATTGGATGCCTGTGATCTTCGGGGCTCTTAGACGGCACTGCATCACATACAGGAATGCTACTGTAATGGAAGTCACAACATGGGCTTAGGAATACTTCCAGAAAACATTGTCGGTGAACACAATCCACCGTGTTGTCGTTGCCAGCTAAAACTCTATAGGCCAAAAAAGAAGCCAAATCTAAACATGATCCAAAAGCGCAGGTATTTACTCTGGGCCAAGGCTCATTTAAAATGGACTGTGGCAAAGTGGAAAACTGTTCTGTGGTCAGACGAATCAAAATTTGAAGTTCTTTTTGGAAAACTGGGACGCCATGTAATCCGGACTAAAGAGGACAAGGACAACCCAAGTTGTTCTCAGTGCTCAGTTCAGAAGCCTGCATCTCTGATGGTATGGGGTTGCATGAGTGCATGTGGCATGGGCAGCTTACACATCTGGAAAGGCACCATCAATGCTGAAAGGTAAATCAAAGTTCTAGAACAACATATGCTCCCATCCAGATGTTGTCTCTTGCAGGGAAGACCTTGAATTTTGCAACATGACAATGCCAGACCACATACTGCATCAATTACAACATCATGGCTGCGTAGAAGAAGGATCCGGGTACTGAAATGGCCAGCCTGCAGTCCAGATCTTTCACCCATAGAAAGATTTGGCGCATCATAAAAAGGAAGATGCAACAAAGAAGACCTAAGACAGTGGAGCAACTAGAAGCCTGTATTAGACAAGAATGGGACAACATTCCTATTCCTAAACTTGGGCAACTTGTCTTTTCAGTCCCCCCGCACGTTTGCAGACTGTTATAAAAAGAAGAGGGGATGCCACACAGTGGTAAACATGGCCTTGTCCCAACTTTTTTGAGATGTGTTGATGCCATAAAATTTAAAATCATTTTATTTTTCCCTTAAAATTATACATTTTCTCAGTTTAAAGATTTGATATGTCATCTATGTTGTATTCTGAATAAAATATTGAAATCTGAAACTTCCACATCATTGCATTCTGTTTTTATTCACAATTTGTACAGTGTCCCAACTTTTTTGGAATCGGATTTGTACAAATTAGTACTGTGAGCAATGCTATTTTATTACAATATATTGTGATGTTAATAAAAGCTGATTGGCTTTATATGTAAAGGGATTTGGTTGGGTATCTCAAAAGTCCACTATTGTTTTGCCTCTCAATAAAGGTTTTCATATTTTGGATGAGGTGCCCCTATTATAACAGCCCACTTCTCTTCTTAAATATATGGTTTAGGTCAACTTTGACATTGATCTAGGTCGCACAGGGGTGAACAACTGCCTGTACATAAGGGGTTAAGTCTGCTATTAATACTAGAAAAAGTATGTATATTTGTGAGGTTTATTCATTAATTTATTTATCACAATTTTCTCCAGGGATGCGCAAAATATACACGTTCATATATAAATTCATGCATGCTGTTTATCACAGTGTCTAAAATGTTCTGCTTTGTGGTAAATAAGTGAGTAAAGGTCATTGGGGATTTTCAAAGGAATGATCTTACATTCAAAACACTCCGATGCAATATATAATCAGTAAGAAACTGATAAGTGCAGATGTTTAGAAAATATTCCTTAGAAAAGCATAAGCCTGTCTACAGGAGTAACCTTAGTATTCTTGATGTATTTATTCCAGTGTTATGCAATGACATCTGAATTTGTGTTCAATATTTATTGAGAAAAATAATGACTTCTCCCTTACATTTGTTGCAATCTGATTTACTGGGCATTTGCATTTTCAGTGGGAATCTTTTTTTTTCAACTTATCTTTCATGTAACAATATAGAAAGTTCATCCTCATATGGATTTTTTTGGGACTGGAATCTGTAATTCTGGATTTCACCCAATAAGGGAAAACGTGGGAAAACTTTAGGGAAAACCTGCACTATCCCACCACTAGGGCCTATTGAGAATAGGCTGTGCATGTTTAATGCCCTACAGCCCTGAGGAGGACTGGTGTATTGTTTGCCCCACATTATGCCACAATTCCTGAATTGTGCCAAAGCTTTAATTTTGTACTGGCGATGCCACCACACAGCCATTGAGCTCTGCACACTTCCAGTTCAAGATATTCATTTGAGAGATTTTGATACAGCCCATAATAGGAAGCCTGGCAACTTAATTTCTCATGAAGGGGGATTATTGGTCACTAAAATGTCATGACTACCTTGCTTCTACAGGTTGTGACACCAATGTCAAGAATAAATGTTATATGGATTTCCGAGCTGATCATTTAGTTTTGGCTAGAATTAGAGCTTTTATTAGGACAGAAGGTGAAGGTAAATCTTTCCATTACAGCCAGAGAGTTGGTAAAGTTTATAACATCTTCCAATGTTTTATTACTCTCTGTGCATTATGTTTAGGGGACATTCTCACAATCTATTTATTTTAAGAGTGTCACAGTCAGAAATTAAAACCCTAACAAAACATTTTATCTTTCCCATCCCATGCAAGACTAAATTTAAAGCCAACATATCACTTAATTAAAAATAGGTCTAAGTTTGTTTGAATGAAATATACATTCCAACTTGATCCTTGGATATTGATTTAGTCAAATAAAGCTATATACAATCCTAACTTATCCTGTGAAATATATGCTTGGCCTACCCCTCCTGCCTCCCATACACACCTATTGCTCCTTTAATGTGGGAACAGTGACCACAATGAAAGATCAGTTGATGGAAACAGTTGAGTCTGAGCTCAGCTTATACAATTTAAGATTTGCTGCCAATACATCTGAATATTCTAATCATTTTGGCATGCAGTTTTTACATGCTCAGTACCCAAGATTGGGAAAGGTTTACTTTATTGTTTAGGTGTTCCTTTTGTTTGCCTATAATAAACAGGGGCATGTTTGCCCAAGGTCTTCTGCTGCCATTCTACCCAGAGATAACCCATTTCCTGTGCAGAACTATTTTAATAAACAATAAACTCTCTCTATATAGATTAATATTAATACATCATAAATTCTTCTTCGAAGTTTTCTTAGTTACTTCAACAAGTTTCTAATTACAAGTCGATGTAAAATTACTTCAATCTTTAAATCATCTTCCTTATTCATGAAAAGGCTGTAAAGTGCCCGTTTCAGACGTTAATAGTTTATTTGATGTCTTGAAACCCATAGGATACATTTGCATATTAAAGAAATAAAATGTTTAATTAATATATTAGCATGAATATTGTGCTTTTCCTTTCATCTATGGCACTAAAAATGTGCAGGTGATACTGAAGATGTTAATCCTCTTTGCTTGCTCAATAGCACTTCAAAAGGAATTTGGAGAAACTAGGGTAAAACATTGAACAAAAAGAATACACAACCCTGACAGAGACTAACGCTGATATTACAGCAACAATATGACCTTAAAGTAAAATAAAATTACTTATCATTAAAGTCTCTTCCTTTTTTTTTGCAAACAGGCCCATGCTCTACAGCAATATATGTTGATATAGTTATGATTTTCCAGGTTCAACTATTCAATGCACTCAGTTGTATAGTGATAATACGTACTTAAAGATGTCATGTCATAGGTGTTAAGGTAGTGTTAGTTTGACAGTTACCTTTAGGGGGAAGTTAATTGTATCTATAGCCAAAACTCAAAATTTTGAAAATAGTTAGGATTTTTTTTTTCCTTGTTTATGTGCCTGATCAATTCATTTTTGCTTGTTCATCATCTCTATTGCCTGATGATCATTGTCACTGGGACAGAAAGGGAAGAGGATTCCAAAATGTTACAGCTGTCAGTAACAGAAAGTGAGGGGAGATCTTCCAAAAAGGACACATGATCCAGTGACAAGTCTCTACAAAAAAAAAAAAAAAAAAGTCCTCTTAGCTTAGAGAGACGAAGAAAAATCTCCCCATTGGGACACAGACCGCACAAAAAAAAAAAAAAAAAACCTGACTAAACCTGAATCCCTTTCTTTTTTTTCATAGAGCTTTTTAGGCAAAAAGGGTACAATAGAGTTTATCGGTGCAAGGTTAAGGATTAAGATTAGAGAAAGACTGGATTTTGTATTAAAGCCTTCTAAAATTTACTTTAGGGTACACCAGCAAAAATAGATACATCCCCATTGGAATTACATTATATTTAACTTAGTTACATAGTTAGTGAGGTTGAAAAAAGGCATCACTC
Source organism: Pelophylax lessonae (assembly GCF_965119305.1). Taxonomy (NCBI): domain Eukaryota; kingdom Metazoa; phylum Chordata; class Amphibia; order Anura; family Ranidae; genus Pelophylax; species Pelophylax lessonae. Next base: position 149,638,182 of record NC_138768.1, read on the forward strand.
CATCCAGTTCCACCTATGATGTGTGTGTGTGTTTGCTTTTAACCGTACATTGTATACCCCTGTATGTTGTGGTCTTTAAGGTGTCCATCTAATAGTTTTTTGAAACTATCAATGCTCCCTGTTGATACGACTGCTTGTGGAAGAGAATTCCACATCCTTACCGCTCTTACAGTGAAGAACCCCTTACGCACTTTAAGGTTAAACCGCCTTTCCTCAAGTTTTAGTGAGTGGCCACGTGTCCTATTGTATCTCCTTTCTCTGAATAGTTTGTTCCTTATGTTCGGGTCGCCAGTACAGTATTTGTACATTGATATCATATCCCCCCTCAATCGTCTCTTCTCCAGAGAGAATAGGTTCAGTGCTTGTAGTCTTTCCTCATAGCTGATGTCCTCCATTCCCCTAATTATTTTTGTTGCCCTTCTCTGGACTTTCTCCAGTTCCAGCACATCCTTCCTGAGGACCGGTGCCCAGAACTGGACAGCATACTCCAGATGTGGCCGGACCAGAGTCTTGTAGAGCGGGAGAATAATCTCTTTATTTCTGGAGTGAATCCCCTTTTTTATACAACCCAGTATTCTGTTGGCTTTGCTTGAGGCGGCTTGGCATTGCATGCCACTGCCAAGCCTGTTGTCTACCAGTACCCCCAAGTCCTTTTCCATCCTAGACTCACCCAGAGGTTCCCCCCCCCCCTAGTGAGTAGCTTGCTTTCTGGTTTCTGGCCCCCAAGTGCATTACTTTACATTTTTCAACATTAAATCTCATCTGCCATGTAGTTGCCCACCCCGTTATTTTGTTTAGGTCAGCTTGCAAGGTTTCCACATCCTGCATAGAAGATATTGGCATGCCTAATTTAGTATCATCTGCAAATACTGAGATTGTACTCAATATCCCCTCCTCCAGATCATTTATGAATAAATTAAACAAGATTGGTCCCAGGACAGAACCCTGGGGGACCCCACTTTCCACACCCGCCCAATCCGAGTACTCCCCATTAATCACCACCCTCTGTACTCTCCCCTGGAGCCAGTTCTCTATCCAGGTACTCACCTTATGGTCCATACCTACCTTCCTTAGTTTGTACAGTAAGCGTTTGTGGGGAACGGTGTCAAAGGCCTTTGCAAAGTCCAGATACACCACATCCACAGGTTTTCCTTTATCTAGGTGGCAGCTCACTTCATCATAGAAGGTTAATAGATTGGTTTGGCACGAACGATTTTTCATGAATCCATGCTGATTACTACTTATAATACCGTTTTCATTACTAAAGTCTTGTATGTAGTCCCTTAACATCCCCTCCAAAATTTTGCAGACTACTGATGTTAGGCTGACCGGCCTATAGTTACCCAGGATATATCTCGGCCCCTTTTTAAATATTGGTACCACGTTGGCTTTTTTCCAATCAGCTGGCACCATACCCGTCTGTAAACTATCCTTAAAGATCAAGAATAATGGTCTGGCAATGACCTGGCTGAGCTCTTTAAGAACCCTCGGGTGCAAGCCATCCGGTCCCGGGGATTTATTTATGTTAATTTTCTCTAGTTTAGCTCTAAGTCTATCCTCTGTTAGCCATGGCGGCACTTCCTGAGGTGTATTATTTAGTTCGGCCTTACAAGCAAGGTTCGTGTAGCCCCCGGATTCCTTTGTGAAGACTGAAGAAAATAAATTATTTAACGCTTCTGCCTTTTCTCTGTCCTCAGTGGCCATTTTTCCTTTATCATCTTTTATGGGGCCAATGTGCTCTGGCCTCGCTTTCCTACTGTTTATATACTTAAAGAACTTCTTGGGGTTCTTTTTACTCTCCTCCGCTATATGTCTCTCATGTTCTATTTTAGCCGCCCTGATTTCGTCTTTACATTTCTTATTACACTCTATGTAGTGCTTAAATGCTGCCAATGACCCCTCAGTCTTGTATTTTTTGAAGGCCTTTTCTTAAGCTCTAATATACATTTTTATGTTGGAGTTTAGCCACCCAGGGTTTAGTTTTGCTCTTTTAAATTTATTTCCCTTTGGAATGCACTGGCCCACCCCCTTGTTAAGTATGCTCTTGAAGCACTCCCATTTTTCCTCCGTGTTCTTTGTTCCCAGGGTTCTATCCCATTTGATATTTTCTTGCAGCGAGCGCAGTTTAGGGAAATTGGCTCTTTTGAAATTCAGTGTCCTTATATTACCCTTGTGTTTCCTATTACTGTAATTAATACTGAAACCAATTGACCTATGGTCACTGTTCCCTAAGTTGTCCCATATTTCTATATCCGTGAGCAGGTCTGTATTGTTGGTAATCAGTAGGTCAAGTACCGCATTGTTTCTTGTCGGTGCATTCACCATCTGACCCATGAAATTGTCCTGCAAAACATTTAGGAACTGCCGAGCCTTGGCTGAGTGCGCGGTTCCTTCTGCCCAGTCTATATCCGGATAATTAAAGTCCCCCATTATAATGACATTTCCCATCCTTGCTGAGAATCCTATCTGTAACATGAGGTCCGCCTCACCCTCCTCCCTCAGGTTGGGGGGCCTATAGCATACGCCCAATATTACCTTCCCCACCGTGCCTTCCCTTTGAAGCTCTACCCATAGGGATTCTGCCTCGTCCTTAGCTCCATTATTAATATCATCCCTCATATTTACCTGTATACTGTTCTTAATATACAGACATACCCCTCCCCCTTTTTTACCCTCTCTATCCCTGCGATAAAGGGAATACCCCTGAATGGTCGCCATCCAGTCATGAGAGCTGTCAAACCAAGTCTCAGTTATCCCCACAAAATCTAAGTCCTCCTCAAACACCAGCAGCTCCAGCTCTCCCATCTTGTTGGCCAGGCTTCTGGCATTGGTATACAAACCTCGTAATTTTGATCGGTTACATTTATCCTCATTTGATGTTTTTAGGCTGCTCTCTTGATTTTTCCCCGTACCCACCCTAGGTTTAGGAGCTCCGAACACCCTACCGCTAATGCCCCCATTTCTGCCCTCTGAAACTTGCTTTCCACTGGCTAATTCTACATCTGTACCCTCCCCCCCATTCCCTAGTTTAAAAGCCCCTCTAACTTTTTGGCCATCCTCTCACCCAGTACGGCTGCACCCACCCCATTTAGGTGCAATCCGTCCCTACCAAAGAGCCGGTGACCGACTGAGAAGTCGGCCCAGTTCTCCAGGAACCCGAAACCCTCCTTACTACACCAGCTCCTCAGCCACTCGTTAACTTCCCTAATCTCCCGCTGCCTCTCTGGTGTGGCTCGAGGTACAGGTAGTATTTTGGAAAATACTACCTTAGAGGTCCTAGTCCTCAACTTAGCGCCTAAGTCCCTGAAATCGTTTAGGACTCTCCATCTTCCTCTGCCTATGTCATTGGTACCCACGTGTACCATGACAGCTGGGTCTTCCTCAGCTGCACCCAGTAATCTGTCCACCCGATCCGCGATGTGCCGAACCCGAGCGCCCGGCAAACAACAGACTGTTCAGCGCACACGGTCTTTGTCACAGATTACACTATCTGCCCTTCTAATAATTGAGTCCCCTACCACCAGCACCTGTCTTTCCTTTCCCTTTCTCCCGGCCTCACTGGAGGAGTTCTTCCCCTGGCAGCTAGGGGCGTCCCTCTGTTCCAGCAATGCTGGTCCCTGACTGGTTTCCCCAACATCACACAGCAGGGCGTATCAATTGGGGTGCTCCAGCCCAGGATCAGCCTCCTTGCCTTGTCCCCTTCTACCCCTCCTAACTGTCACCCCTCTACTCTGCTCTGATGCCTGCACCTCCGATACTCTGCCCACCTCTGTGCAGACCCCTGTCTGCACCTGACTGGTACGATCCTGGCTCTCCTCCGGTATGGACATTCGTCTCAGTGTTGCCAGCTGCTTCCCTAGATTCAGGACCTGAGCTTCCATTGAAGCAACTTGCTTACATTTTGCGCATTTGTATTCGCCCTCGATCACATGTCTGAGGAACGCATACATATCACAAGATGTACACCGAGTCGCATCTCCACACCCGCCGGGCATTGTACCCACTAATCTAATCTAATGGGGTTTCAGCGATTTAAGTCTATCCTATGTGGCTATTTCCTGGCTTCCTAACGCTACCTTCTCACCCTCTGGTATTCCGCTCCATTCACTTGACACTCAGTTGCACAACACTCACAATCTCACAGCCCGGTCAGTCGCACAACACTCACAGTCGCACAGCCCGGTCAGATGCACAACACTCAGTTGCACAGCCCGGTCAGACGCACAACACTCAGTCGCACAGCCCGGTCAGACGCACAACTCTCAGTCGCACAGCCCGGTCAGACGCACAGCCCGGTCAGACGCACAACACTGAGTCGCACAGCCCGGTCAGACGCACAACACTGAGTCGCACAGCCCGGTCAGACGCACAACACTCAGTCGCACAGCCCGGTCAGACGCACAATTCTGTCGCACAGCCTGGTCAGACGCACAACCCTCAGTCGCACAGCCCGGTCAGACGCACAACTCTCAGTCGCACAGCCCGGTCAGACGCACAACACTCTCAGTCGCACAGCCCGGTCAGACGCACAACACTCTCAGTCGCACAGCCCGGTCAGACGCACAACACTCTCAGTCGCACCGCCCGGTCAGACGCACAACTCTCAGTCGCACAGCCCAGTCAGATGCACAACAGTCGCACAGCCCGGTCAGACACACAACTCTGTCGCACAGCCCGGTCAGATTCACAACTCTGTCACACAGCCCGGTCAGACGCACAACTCTGTCGCACAGCCCGGTCAGACGCACAACACTCAGTCGCACAGCCCGGTCAGACGCACAACACTCAGTCGCACAGCCCGGTCAGATGCACAACTCTGTCGCACAGCCCGGTCAGACGCACAATTCTGTCGCACAGCCCGGTCAGACGCACAACTCTCAGTCGCACAGCCTGGTCAGACGCACAACTCTCAGTCGCACAGCCCGGTCAGACGCACAGCTCTCAGTCGCACAGCCCGGTCAGACGCACAACAGTCGCACAGCCCGGTCAGACGCACAACTCTGTCACACAGCCCGGTCAGACGCACAACACTCTCAGTCGCACAGCCCGGCCAGTCGCACAACACTCACAGTACACTCAGGTAGCAACAGGTACTCCCAGACACTCAGGTACTACACTACACCCTCAGTCACTGTTCAATCTCAGTCACCAGTCTTACTTACCTAGTGTGTGCCCCTTTAAGCCTGTCACTAGCAGTTCCTGGCGGTGATTCCTCTCTCAGTCGGTCAGTCTCCTCGTAGCACCCGCCTCCCTCGGTCACTACCCGGTCAGCTAGTCTCCTCTGCTCCTCTCTGAGGGGGGGGGGGGTTACCGCACAGCTCGCCGCAAGGGACAGTTTACTGTACGCCACCCTCAACAAGGGGGGGAGGGGGGGGTTACCGCACCGCTCGCCGCCCGCTCTTACTTCGGTGGGGGGGGCTCTTAGAACCGGACGCCGCCGCCGCAACAATGGAGGGGGGGGTTACCGATCCGCTCGCCGCCCGCTTCCTTTCAGGGGGGGAGGGGGGGTTCTAGCCCGGACGCCGCCGCTCTTTTGAGGGGGGGTGGGGGGGACTCACACACCCGGTCTGTCACACACCCGCTCCTCTCACTCGCACGCAGACACTGATCCCGCGCGCTCTGCTCCACAGCACCACCTGCCGGTCTCCTCTGCAACAGCAACAGCTCAAGTCAATGAAGAAACAGTGGCCAGAACCATTATTATAATTATAACCACAATTATAAGTAACTTATATTACTTGATTTAGGCTCTCTTATTGGATGCATAGTACCTACCTGAGGCTCCAAGGTGTACTTCTTACAAGATGAAGCCCAACTTCAGACAACTTTTCTTTTTTCCTTTGGGAAAAGAAAATACCTCTGGCAAGTTTTAACCAGTTCCGAGTTGCATATATACTGCAGTAGGGCGGCCCGGCTGCGCAAAACCACATATAGGTACGTGATCCACGATCAGGGGGCGAACCCGATGTTCCCGCGGTGACCTGATTTGGTTCAGAATCGATCATTCATCAGGTCCAGGCCAATGATTTATGGCCTGGACCTGCTGATCGGTTCTGACCAATAGAAGAACCTCCTGTGCCTGTGTAATGTAAACACAGGCACAGGAAATTATGCAATCTCCTCTCCTGGAGCACTTTTCAGGTTCCAGAGCGAGAGGAGAGAGCATCACAGTGAGTACACAAGCACTACACTGACACAAGTACACATAGGCACACATTCAACCCCCTGATCACCCTCAGATCACCCCTAGTTAACCATTTCACTCCCTGTCACAGTGTCACTATATAACAGCGTACAGGTAATTGACTGATAACTTTATTAGTGTAACTTGTGATGCAAGTTAGCGCTAGTGAAAATTCCAGGTAGGTTTAAGGTACCTCCCATGGCTTTCTCAGGCTTTCCTGTCCCACTGTCAAGGTCTTACCTTGCCTTCCTGTTGGCAGCCATCTTTGACATGTGCAGACTGCTGTCTCTTAAACTCTGTTTGCATCATCACTTGTCTGCTGCCTGGGCATCGCTCAGTAATGATGTTGCACACCTGACTATATATATCACCTGATGGCTTTCAGACCTTGCCCTTGCATGTGTGCTCCAATGTGCATCACTGCTAGCAGTCCTCTGGTCTCTGTGGTTTCTCCGTGCATGACTTGGCTTGGCTGACAAACTTCCTGGCTCTGGATTCCGCATCGGCAGACGACCCTGCATCAGACAATGACCCGGCTTCGACAGACTACCCTCTTCTGGACTCTATCTCGGCTTGGATGACTACCTGTTCCTGGACTTGATCCAGGCTTGGATGACTACCCGCTTCCGAACTTGACCCCGGCTGTTCTTGATTTTGCTCCTCTCTCTTGCTGTGTGATTATTATTGTTGCATAAATAAATCGCTTTATTTTACTTGCATCTTCATGTGGTCTGTTTTCCTGGCACCCTGACACCCACTGGGGAACCTGAGAATGCAGCTTGTGGTTCCGCTAGCTGACCATAGAGCTGATTGGAGACCAGAATGGCTCCAATCATCTCTATGGTCTAAGAAATCGGAAGCTACGAGCATTTCATGACTTTGGTTTCCCTGAAAATAAATAGCGCCATTGAGAAATTGGGAAAGCATCTTATCACAGCGTTCTTGATGTGGTCAGATGCTTTAAGGGCAGAGGAGAGATCTAGAGTCTATTAGACCCCAAATGTTTAAAAAAAGAGTACCTTTCACTACCTATTGCTATCACAGGGAATGTTTACATTCCCTGTGATAACAAAAAAAAAAATATAAAAAAAAAAATAAAAAAATGAAAGGGACAGTGTAAAAATAAACTACAAAGGCAAAATAAATGATTAAAAAAAAGAAAATTTGGTCCGGTGTCATATGTAAACAGCAGTTGCACCATGCATGTGAGGTATCACCAAGAACGTCAGATCGAGGGCAGTAATTCTAGCAGTAGACCTCCTCTGTAAATCTAAAGTGGTAACCTGTAAAAGCTTTTAAAGGCTTTTAAAAATGTATGTAGTTTGTCGTTGCTGCATGGCGTGCGCAATTTTAAATTATGTTGTGTTTGGTATCTATGTAATCGGCATAGGATCATCTTTTATATGATAGTAAACATTTGGACATTATAGTGCTTTTTGTGCATTAAAATAAAAAGTGTTTTTTTCCCAAAAAAATAGAGTTTGTAAAATCGTTGCACAAATACTGTGTACAAAAAAATTGCAACACCCACCATTTTAATTTGTCTGGCAAGAAAAATAAAATTTTTTCATGTAAACAAAATAAGTATCAAAAAGGGCTTGGTCTTCAAGTGGTTAGAAGAGTCGGTGATGTGTGGCATAAGCTTCTAATATTTGGCATAAAATGCCCGGACAGTTCAACCTCCTCACCAAATGACCCCATTTTGGAAAGTAGACACCCCAGGCTATTTGCTGAGAGGCATGTTGAGTCCTTAAAACATTTTATATTTTGCCACAAGTTTCGGGAAAATGACAAACATTTTTTTTTTTTGTTTACACAAAGTTGTCACTTAAATTCTATATTGCTCACACACGCCATGAATTTATGTGAAATTATATAGAAATAAAGGTGATGGCGCTGCTTAATCTATAAGGTGCAAAAAAATATATGAATGGGTATGTTGTATGTCATACACAAATATGATTGAGGAATAAATATATAAATATATAAAATTGTGTGCAATATAAATGAATGTGAGTGTAAAAATCAATAGTAGAGGTGAAATGTAAAAATATTGATGGTTAAAGTGAAAAATATAAAATGGCCACCAGAGGGCGTAATATAAAGTGCAAGGTGCTATTGGATGAATGAATATACGTAAATAGATAAATACCAAGCAATATAGATATATAACAATCTGAATCAATAAATAATTGATCAACAAAAAATATATAATGCAGTGTAAGCAACCTTGAATAAATGATGAAAGTGCTGAATAGAAATGTGAACACAAGGTAATAAATAAATAAATAAGTGGATTAATAAATATAAGTTGTGATAGGTTGAACCACTAATAGTGCTAGGTGATTCAATATATAAATATTAAAAATGTGCGGGAAACTCTTAGACAAACAAAAAATAAATAAATATACGTGTGGAAAACTTTTAGACAAAATAAATAGATGTGCGGGAAACTTTTTTAGACAAAGTGCAGCAGGGGGTGGTATTCAATCAGTTCATAAAGATAGGATAAGTCCATAAAATATTGGATGTGCCCAGAGAGATGAGTGAGCAATATCTTACGGTGACCCCCACCTACAAACCTACTAACCAGATGTACCCACCCCACACAAGGGTATAGAGCGGGTACTATGGATGTATCTCGCTGGTCCTTGCTCTGGGTAGTAGTTCCTCTTCCGTATGGGGGAAGGTGTGATATAAGGTCCACGGGGTTCTCAGATATCCAGAAGTGGGGTCTGATGATGGGGTCCTATCCCATTGTTATGGGGTCCCGCGGTCCGTGGGTGAGATCGGGTCAGGCCACTCAAAGGTATGTAGGTGGGAGGGTCATATGAAGTAAAAGAAAGCTCGATGGTGTGATATCATTTAAACAATTTTTATTTCGAGCAATGAAAAAATGGGTACTCACAATAAAATAATCGGTAATCAGCGTGGTAATGCGTTCCAACTAGAAACCACAACCGGAAGTGACGTGACGGTGCTGTACGCGTTTCGTCATGTGACGTCTTCTGCAGCGTCGCATCACTTCCAGAGCTCGCCCTTTTGTATATGGTGGTTGCTAGGCGACGGGACTCATTGTAAAACGGAACGAGGAACAACAAATATTATATGTAAACTGGTGCCGTGGGTCTGTTAACAAAGTGTATAGTAGTTGTCATATAAACAAACGGGACCTTGGCTATAAAGTTAAAAACTAAAATCGGGTAAATTTGTATAATATATAAAAAATATATGAATGAAGGTGCATAATAGTGACAATCAAATAAGAAGTACTAAAACACACTAGCAGCGCTAAAATTCATAAATAATAATAAATAAATGAAGTGCAGTCCATTGGGATAATGTCCATATGTTCATATAATCATGCAATGTGCCCAGAAGTCGTGAATGGATATATTGCACTGCACCCTCCACCGCACCAACGTGGTCCCCCTAATGAGAGACACTCACCAGAAATCTGGTCATACAAGGACTTGTAAAGCCAGCCTATCTCAGGCTCAGAAAACGATATCCGCAGGGATTTCCCAGGACAAACGGCCCTCGATCAGTCTCAATCGGATCAATTCTTGTGGCCGACCCACAGGAGATTCCAATTGCATCAGGGGTAGTACATGTGAAAATAATAGCTCACATAGGGCAATATTGCATGGCTAAAATCAGACTTTATTACCCACAAAAGGATCCCCAGTGGCTGCTGCACTTACAATATATAAAACAAAGCAAGCTTGTCATGTAAAGGATGAGGCATAAACCTGCGTGTAATGGCCGATCCCCGTAGTGTCAGTTCGCCGCCGGTACCAGGCTGTAGCGAGCCTCGGGTTTAGCATCAAACGCCAGGTCCTACCTCGTGACCGCGTGACCACGCCCTGACGCGTTTCGTTAGCAAGTAACTTCAACTGAGGGCGTGGTCACGCGTGTACGGTCACCACTATTTGACTATACCGACAGGGCGGGGGCACCAATCAGCCGGATGACGCAGGACCTTCCCGCTCGTCATCACTTCCGCCCTTACCGGAAGTCATATCATGTAACATTGGCTTCCGCCCTCACAGCGAATCACTGCCATCTCCGATCAAGACTATCCATTTTCCACAGCGCCTCTAAGGACAAAAAGGGAACTGGCACTCGTCGGATCACAGGCAGATCATATAGCCTATATATACATAATCAATATGTTACAATAAATAGCGACTTATTACAACAAGAATATCAAAATAAAAAGGTGATTACCATTCAATAAACATAACGATAATCACGTACACATTGTAAAAATTAGATAAAATTATCTTAAGATAATACATAAAAACATCATTCCATATTTAAAATTAACCATATTAAAACAGAAAACAAAGGTTTAAACGACTAAATCCAAGAGGACAAAGGCATCACATGAGACAGGGGAAGTTAAAAAAATTAATAATCACTGATGAAACAGTTGATATCTAAATCAACGTTTAGCCCTTTGGGGTGTAGAGAGTTGGTCAAAAATATCCAATACGTTTCACGCTTGGACAGCTCTCTTACTCTGTTTGAGCCCCTCCAGACCTGTTTGACATTTTCAATTCCCCAAAATTTCAACTCACTCGGATCTTGATTGTGATACTTTTTAAAATGTAAAGAGACATTATGGTCCTTATAACCATTTCGAATATTTGCAATGTGCTCTGAGACACGTATTGCAATAGTTCTCTTCGTTCTTCCAATGTAAATTAAGCCACAAGGGCACTCCAAGCCATATACCACATGAGTGGTATGGCAAGTGATGAGATCCTTAATGTCAAAGGTCTCACCATTCGCGGAAGAACTAAAAGAGGAAAATCCTCGCAGATGGGTCCGCACCTGTCTACATGTTTTGCAACGACGACAGGCATAAAAACCCGTCCTGTCGTCCCAAAACATGGAGGGCTTAGTGGGGGGGTCAAGGACCTTGCACACCAATTGATCCCCAAAAGTGCGCGCTTTTTTATATACAAAGGAGGGTGTAGATGGAATAAGGCTCCCCAAAATCCTATCCACACTCAATACACCCCAATGTTTTCTAATAATGTCCTCTACATCTCTATATTGGGAGTTGTATTGTGTGAGAAAACTCCACTCCTGTTTGTTATCAGTTGGTCTAACAGTATCCACCAGGCATTCCTGCTGAGAAATGCCTAGGACTTCCATGATGGTACTATCAAGCTTCCGTTCATCATAACCCTTCTCACAGAAACGATGTCGGAGAACCTGAGCCTGTGTCAAAAAATCCGTATCTGAGGAGCAGTTCCTCCTCACCCGGAGGAACTGCCCCTTAGGGATATTTTGTAACCAACGTGGGTGGTGACCACTATAAATGGGTAAATACCCATTACGGTCAGTGGGTTTAAAGTACACACGAGTCTCCAGTGTATGATTTTTTACCATCACTTCCACATCCAAAAAATGGATGGACTCCTGACTCCAACTAAACTCCAATTTAACACCATTATTATTGGAGTTGAGAGAGTCAGCAAATTCTCGCAGGGTACTTTCTGGACCTTCCCATATGAAAAACAGGTCATCAATATACCTTCTGTAGATCTTCAGCTCGTTCTTAGCAAGCGCATAAATATACCGATCCTCCCACTCCCCCATAAAGAGATTGGCGAGGCTGGGAGCAAATTTTGCTCCCATTGCCACGCCACGTTTCTGGTTATAGAATGTTCCATTAAACCAGAAATAGTTGTGCGCTAAGCAGAACTCCAATGCGCATTTCAAGAATCTCTTTTGGGGGTCTGGGAGGTCGGTACGACTACAGAAGGCCCAATTCAGAGCTAGTAATGCATCCTCATGCTGAATTATAGTATATAGCGAGGACACATCCGCTGTTACTAGAAAAACTTCTTTATCTGGGGATATCTGGACTTCCTTCAAGGCCCGGAGGAAATCTTTGGTGTCCTTAAGGTACGACCTCAGATTTACCACACTGGCCTGTAAGAAGAAGTCCAGGTATTCACCCAGTCTAGCGGTAACTGAATTGATCCCATTGACGATGGGTCTAGCTGGAGGATTATGTGCGTCCTTATGTATTTTAGGCAGAGTATAAATCGTTGGTACTCTGTTAAAACTGGGCATAAGGTATCTCTGCTCTTTATCCGAAAGAACCCGATGATAGTAGCCCGACTGTATCAGGTCTTTCAAGATCCTCCTATACTCTAGGGTTGGATCCCTTCTCAGCTCCTCATAAGTCTCTGTATCTGAAAGCATACTGCTGAGTTGGTTCAGATAGAAATCTTTCTTTAGGATCACTACCCCTCCCCCCTTATCAGCAGGTCTAATTATGACATTTTTCCTTTCCTCCAAGGCCTCCAAACCCTGTTGGATGTGTCTAGGGTTCACCCCTTTTCTGGGCTGCAGAGCTGCCACATCCTGCAGCACCAGATTTTTAAACACATCCACACAGTGGTTGGAGGACTGTGGAGGATTAAACAGGGAGCGGTTTTTTAAACCACTATCCACCCCCACAGTAGTATCCACACTGTAAGATCGACCATTGTTACTAGTTCGATTTGGATTAAGAAAATGTCTCTTTAAATTAATTTTTCTCACATACTTATGCACATCTACGTACACATCAAATTTGTTGAGGGGTCTATGCTTGGCACATTTTAGACCCGCATTTAAAATGTTAGTCTCTTTTTGCGTGAGAACAATGCCAGCCAAATTATACACACCCGTTAATCCACTAGCCTTCTTTTTTTGTTGGTACTTCCTCCCTGCTCGACATCCTCGCCTACGTGTTGTGCTTGGATAGGATATTGGGAGGATGGGCCGGCCCTCGGTGGATAACTCGGGGGGCCCCATTCCATGGGTCTCCCCCTCCAGGGTCTGCCACCCCGTCTCCCTCCCCTGCCCCGACCGCCCCTCCATAAAAAAGGGCGAGGTGGGGGTACAGGCGTGGATGGCGCATTCGCGTCACCCAATGAATCATACCTGTTAGAGGTTGGGAGGGGTTTGGGTGAATTAAGACCTCCTCTATATATAAATCCATCTTGCCCATTATTCCTAAAAGGAACATGTTGCCATTGATCATGGTTGGATGGATAGTTATTGTCATTGGATTTAGTCTTTCCCTTTTTCTTTCCCTTTTTATTTGGCATCAGTGGTGCCGAATTGACATAGTAATTAGCACCCATACCACTGGAGGTGGATGGGAGCGGGGTATTGGGAACCGACTCCATGGGCCGTGCAATGGACTGTCCCGGCGGATTTTGCCAAGCATATACATTGCTGGTCCTGAAGTCTAACGTGTCCCTCTTATATTTCTTAATTTTCTTTTTATGTGTGTCCTTATCTATTTTATCTAATTTCTTCTTTACATCTGTACTAAACTTAATAACCTGAGCTAGATCTTTATCCGGCTCCAGGATTAATTGTAATTCAGCAATCCTCTTTTCAAGAAGAGCCATTTTACGTTTTTTCCTTTTCAGTACTAATTGTTGTAAGTCAGTACCTGCTTTGTTGAAAAAATCCAACCATTCCTTAGTAGATACCTCATCATCGAGGGCATCCTGGGGACTAACGTCCCACCTCAAACTCCTCATTATGATGCCCTCTTTGATATATTGGTTAAAGGTACAGATATCCCACCATGTTCTCACTTGTTTCTCAAGTAAGTTGCCTAACAAGGTGAGATTTAAGGTTAGATCATGTGATGGTTCCTCTATAAACTCAGCAGAAAAAATAGTTTCCTCAATGAGGTTCCTATTCTTCAAAAAGGATATGACATCCATAGCAGCCAGGTTTTAAAATACAAAAATATCCAAAAGGAGCAAGTGAAACGGACACTAGTGGGGACTACAATTACTTACTCAACCGGCGCTAATTACCAGATACCTGTATGTATATAGAGTGATATATAAAAAGCTAAAAACAAATAAAATATCTAAAAGCTGCTGCTATAAATCTAACCGCATGAATGAAGGTGCATAATAGTGACAAGGGCGGGGGCACCAATCAGCCGGATGACGCAGGACCTTCCCGCTCGTCATCACTTCCGCCCTTACCGGATGCTAAACCCGAGGCTCGCTACAGCCTGGTACCGGCGGCGAACTGACACTACGGGGATCGGCCATTACACGCAGGTTTATGCCTCATCCTTTACATGACAAGCTTGCTTTGTTTTATATATTGTAAGTGCAGCAGCCACTGGGGATCCTTTTGTGGGTAATAAAGTCTGATTTTAGCCATGCAATATTGCCCTATGTGAGCTATTATTTTCACATGTACTACCCCTGATGCAATTGGAATCTCCTGTGGGTCGGCCACAAGAATTGATCCGATTGAGACTGATCGAGGGCCGTTTGTCCTGGGAAATCCCTGCGGATATCGTTTTCTGAGCCTGAGATAGGCTGGCTTTACAAGTCCTTGTATGACCAGATTTCTGGTGAGTGTCTCTCATTAGGGGGAGCACGTTGGTGCGGTGGAGGGTGCAGTGCAATATATCCATTCACGACTTCTGGGCACATTGCATGATTATATGAACATATGGACATTATCCCAATGGACTGCACTTCATTTATTTATTATTATTTATGAATTTTAGCGCTGCTAGTGTGTTTTAGTACTTCTTATTTGATTGTCACTATTATGCACCTTCATTCATGCGGTTAGATTTATAGCAGCAGCTTTTAGATATTTTATTTGTTTTTAGCTTTTTATATATCACTCTATATACATACAGGTATCTGGTAATTAGCGCCGGTTGAGTAAGTAATTGTAGTCCCCACTAGTGTCCGTTTCACTTGCTCCTTTTGGATATTTTTGTATTTTAAAACCTGGCTGCTATGGATGTCATATCCTTTTTGAAGAATAGGAACCTCATTGAGGAAACTATTTTTTCTGCTGAGTTTATAGAGGAACCATCACATGATCTAACCTTAAATCTCACCTTGTTAGGCAACTTACTTGAGAAACAAGTGAGAACATGGTGGGATATCTGTACCTTTAACCAATATATCAAAGAGGGCATCATAATGAGGAGTTTGAGGTGGGACGTTAGTCCCCAGGATGCCCTCGATGATGAGGTATCTACTAAGGAATGGTTGGATTTTTTCAACAAAGCAGGTACTGACTTACAACAATTAGTACTGAAAAGGAAAAAACGTAAAATGGCTCTTCTTGAAAAGAGGATTGCTGAATTACAATTAATCCTGGAGCCGGATAAAGATCTAGCTCAGGTTATTAAGTTTAATACAGATGTAAAGAAGAAATTAGATAAAATAGATAAGGACACACATAAAAAGAAAATTAAGAAATATAAGAGGGACACGTTAGACTTCAGGACCAGCAATGTATATGCTTAGCAAAATCCGCCGGGACAGTCCATTGCACGGCCCATGGAGTCGGTTCCCAATACCCCGCTCCCATCCACCTCCAGTGGTATGGGTGCTAATTACTATGTCAATTCGGCACCACTGATGCCAAATAAAAAGGGAAAGAAAAAGGGAAAGACTAAATCCAATGACAATAACTATCCATCCAACCATGATCAATGGCAACATGTTCCTTTTAGGAATAATGGGCAAGATGGATTTATATATAGAGGAGGTCTTAATTCACCCAAACCCCTCCCAACCTCTAACAGGTATGATTCATTGGGTGACGCGAATGCGCCATCCACGCCTGTACCCCCACCTCGCCCTTTTTTATGGAGGGGCGGTCGGGGCAGGGGAGGGAGACGGGGTGGCAGACCCTGGAGGGGGAGACCCATGGAATGGGGCCCCCCGAGTTATCCACCGAGGGCCGGCCCATCCTCCCAATATCCTATCTAAGCACAACACGTAGGCGAGGATGTCGAGCAGGGAGGAAGTACCAACAAAAAAAGAAGGCTAGTGGATTAACGGGTGTGTATAATTTGGCTGGCATTGTTCTCACGCAAAAAGAGACTAACATTTTAAATGCGGGTCTAAAATGTGCCAAGCATAGACCCCTCAACAAATTTGATGTGTACGTAGATGTGCATAAGTATGTGAGAAAAATTAATTTAAAGAGACATTTTCTTAATCCAAATCGAACTAGTAACAATGGTCGATCTTACAGTGTGGATACTACTGTGGGGGTGGATAGTGGTTTAAAAAACCGCTCCCTGTTTAATCCTCCACAGTCCTCCAACCACTGTGTGGATGTGTTTAAAAATCTGGTGCTGCAGGATGTGGCAGCTCTGCAGCCCAGAAAAGGGGTGAACCCTAGACACATCCAACAGGGTTTGGAGGCCTTGGAGGAAAGGAAAAATGTCATAATTAGACCTGCTGATAAGGGGGGAGGGGTAGTGATCCTAAAGAAAGATTTCTATCTGAACCAACTCAGCAGTATGCTTTCAGATACAGAGACTTATGAGGAGCTGAGAAGGGATCCAACCCTAGAGTATAGGAGGATCTTGAAAGACCTGATACAGTCGGGCTACTATCATCGGGTTCTTTCGGATAAAGAGCAGATATACCTTATGCCCAGTTTTAACAGAGTACCAACGATTTATACTCTGCCTAAAATACATAAGGACGCACATAATCCTCCAGCTAGACCCATCGTCAATGGGATCAATTCAGTTACCGCTAGACTGGGTGAATACCTGGACTTCTTCTTACAGGCCAGTGTGGTAAATCTGAGGTCGTACCTTAAGGACACCAAAGATTTCCTCCGGGCCTTGAAGGAAGTCCAGATATCCCCAGATAAAGAAGTTTTTCTAGTAACAGCGGATGTGTCCTCGCTATATACTATAATTCAGCATGAGGATGCATTACTAGCTCTGAATTGGGCCTTCTGTAGTCGTACCGACCTCCCAGACCCCCAAAAGAGATTCTTGAAATGCGCATTGGAGTTCTGCTTAGCGCACAACTATTTCTGGTTTAATGGAACATTCTATAACCAGAAACGTGGCGTGGCAATGGGAGCAAAATTTGCTCCCAGCCTCGCCAATCTCTTTATGGGGGAGTGGGAGGATCGGTATATTTATGCGCTTGCTAAGAACGAGCTGAAGATCTACAGAAGGTATATTGATGACCTGTTTTTCATATGGGAAGGTCCAGAAAGTACCCTGCGAGAATTTGCTGACTCTCTCAACTCCAATAATAATGGTGTTAAATTGGAGTTTAGTTGGAGTCAGGAGTCCATCCATTTTTTGGATGTGGAAGTGATGGTAAAAAATCATACACTGGAGACTCGTGTGTACTTTAAACCCACTGACCGTAATGGGTATTTACCCATTTATAGTGGTCACCACCCACGTTGGTTACAAAATATCCCTAAGGGGCAGTTCCTCCGGGTGAGGAGGAACTGCTCCTCAGATACGGATTTTTTGACACAGGCTCAGGTTCTCCGACATCGTTTCTGTGAGAAGGGTTATGATGAACGGAAGCTTGATAGTACCATCATGGAAGTCCTAGGCATTTCTCAGCAGGAATGCCTGGTGGATACTGTTAGACCAACTGATAACAAACAGGAGTGGAGTTTTCTCACACAATACAACTCCCAATATAGAGATGTAGAGGACATTATTAGAAAACATTGGGGTGTATTGAGTGTGGATAGGATTTTGGGGAGCCTTATTCCATCTACACCCTCCTTTGTATATAAAAAAGCGCGCACTTTTGGGGATCAATTGGTGTGCAAGGTCCTTGACCCCCCCACTAAGCCCTCCATGTTTTGGGAAGACAGGACGGGTTTTTATGCCTGTCGTCGTTGCAAAACATGTAGACAGGTGCGGACCCATCTGCGAGGATTTTCCTCTTTTAGTTCTTCCGCGAATGGTGAGACCTTTGACATTAAGGATCTCATCACTTGCCATACCACTCATGTGGTATATGGCTTGGAGTGCCCTTGTGGCTTAATTTACATTGGAAGAACGAAGAGAACTATTGCAATACGTGTCTCAGAGCACATTGCAAATATTCGAAATGGTTATAAGGACCATAATGTCTCTTTACATTTTAAAAAGTATCACAATCAAGATCCGAGTGAGTTGAAATTTTGGGGAATTGAAAATGTCAAACAGGTCTGGAGGGGCTCAAACAGAGTAAGAGAGCTGTCCAAGCGTGAAACGTATTGGATATTTTTGACCAACTCTCTACACCCCAAAGGGCTAAACGTTGATTTAGATATCAACTGTTTCATCAGTGATTATTAATTTTTTTAACTTCCCCTGTCTCATGTGATGCCTTTGTCCTCTTGGATTTAGTCGTTTAAACCTTTGTTTTCTGTTTTAATATGGTTAATTTTAAATATGGAATGATGTTTTTATGTATTATCTTAAGATAATTTTATCTAATTTTTACAATGTGTACGTGATTATCGTTATGTTTATTGAATGGTAATCACCTTTTTATTTTGATATTCTTGTTGTAATAAGTCGCTATTTATTGTAACATATTGATTATGTATATATAGGCTATATGATCTGCCTGTGATCCGACGAGTGCCAGTTCCCTTTTTGTCCTTAGAGGCGCTGTGGAAAATGGATAGTCTTGATCGGAGATGGCAGTGATTCGCTGTGAGGGCGGAAGCCAATGTTACATGATATGACTTCCGGTAAGGGCGGAAGTGATGACGAGCGGGAAGGTCCTGCGTCATCCGGCTGATTGGTGCCCCCGCCCTGTCGGTATAGTCAAATAGTGGTGACCGTACACGCGTGACCACGCCCTCAGTTGAAGTTACTTGCTAACGAAACGCGTCAGGGCGTGGTCACGCGGTCACAAGGTAGGACCTGGCGTTTGATGCTAAACCCGAGGCTCGCTACAGCCTGGTACCGGCGGCGAACTGACACTACGGGGATCGGCCATTACACGCAGGTTTATGCCTCATCCTTTACATGACAAGCTTGCTTTGTTTTATATATTGTAAGTGCAGCAGCCACTGGGGATCCTTTTGTGGGTAATAAAGTCTGATTTTAGCCATGCAATATTGCCCTATGTGAGCTATTATTTTCACATGTACTACCCCTGATGCAATTGAAATCTCCTGTGGGTCGGCCACAAGAATTGATCCGATTGAGACTGATCGAGGGCCGTTTGTCCTGGGAAATCCCTGCGGATATCGTTTTCTGAGCCTGAGATAGGCTGGCTTTACAAGTCCTTGTATGACCAGATTTCTGGTGAGTGTCTCTCATTAGGGGGAGCACGTTGGTGCGGTGGAGGGTGCAGTGCAATATATCCATTCACGACTTCTGGGCACATTGCATGATTATATGAACATATGGACATTATCCCAATGGACTGCACTTCATTTATTTATTATTATTTATGAATTTTAGCGCTGCTAGTGTGTTTTAGTACTTCTTATTTGATTGTCACTATTATGCACCTTCATTCATGCGGTTAGATTTATAGCAGCAGCTTTTAGATATTTTATTTGTTTTTAGCTTTTTATATATCACTCTATATACATACAGGTATCTGGTAATTAGCGCCGGTTGAGTAAGTAATTGTAGTCCCCACTAGTGTCCGTTTCACTTGCTCCTTTTGGATATATAAAAAATATATGTATAGATATAATATGATAAATAACAAATTGGAATGTTCACCGTGCCTAAAGGATATGATAATTGAACCACCATATATACATACAGGGAGAGAATTCCTTATACTTAAAAACATAGTTATATACAAATTTTATTAAGCCATATTAAAAAAAAATATAAAGTCACGTATAGTGCGCCATCTGGTGGATAAAGATATATATTATGTTCAACTAGTTCTATAAAAAATATATATTATTTTATTCATTAATATGAAAAATGTGTATGCTTTAGGACAATATCCAAGAATACTTGTTGATATTGAATCCATAAAACCACGTAAATGTATTATATTAGATAAAAAACGACATGGATTGGGTATATTAGAGGAAGGACATCTAGTGGACAGTATATGTACTGCACTAATACTATACTATAAATGAATGGAATAAGAAGGGTAATGTAAAATTTAAGTATTTGGATAATATGTTCTACAGATTACTGGGATGCAATATTGATAAAAATAGATATTGTATGCGGAAATAATGAATAAAAGATAAAAGATATTGGATGAAAAATATATATATATATATATATATATATATATATATATATATATATATATATATAGTCAAAAGGAGATGGAGGTAATGATATGAAAAAGAAAAATTGATAAATACAAATATATATATATATATATAAAATATGTATGTAAAAAAATACTATATATAAATAAATGAAATATATAATATTGTAATGGAATGGATACTGATTGAGAATATTGGGATATATAAAAATGTAAAATATATTATATAAAAAACGAATTAGATATAAAAAACGATTATATATGATAAAATGTCTACAAGACCGGGGTTCCCATTGTATAAAAGAAATAAAGGAAATTAAAAGTTGGAAATAAAACAATGGAGGTCTATGTCCAGGTTTAATCCCCTGGGCTGGAGTGTGTTGAGCCGATATATCCAGCTGGTTTCATTTTTGGAGATTTTAATTCTTTTATTTTCGCCTCTCCAATGTCCTGTGATGGAGTCTATGCCAACAAATGTAAGTCCCCTGGGATCCTTATTATGTACCTCTGCGAAGTGCCTAGAAAGGCTATGTTTTGGGAATCCCTTTCTTATGTTCTTAATATGTTCTCTGATTCGTACAAAAAGAGGTCTGGTGGTCCTGCCGACATATTGGAGCCGGCAAGGGCACTCTATCAAGTAGGTTACGTGGGTGGTCTGGCAGGATATCAATTTATTAATCTTGAACTCTTCTCCGCTCCATCTGGATTTAAAATGTAGTGTCTTCCTAGGTTGTTTATTCGTTGTTTTACACGGTAAGCATCTATTGCATCGAATAAAACATTTTAGATCAGGGAACAATTTCACTGGTTTGGGGGGGTCAATTGCATTATGAACCAGTTGGTTGCGTAGGGTGGGGGCTTTTCGGCATATGAATTTCGGTTATCTGGGTAACAGTCTGGACAAAGTTTTGTCAGACTTCAATATAGGCCAGTATTTCTTCACAATCTTTTCTGTCTGTCTTAAATTTTGATGAAATCCGGTGATGAATGCTATATCTCTGGGTTTCTGGTTGGGAACACTTGTCTTGTGTAAAAAATCTTCTCTATCTGTATTCAATATTTTATTTCTGGCAGTGATTAACTTCTGTTTGTCATATCCCTTTTCTTCGAATCTGGTTATTAAAATATCCGTTTGTAGTATATAGTCTTCTGGATTGTCACAGTTTCTTCTGAATCTAACAAATTGACTTTTTGGAATTCCTTCTTTCCATATAGGATGGTGACAGCTAGTAGTAGGTATGTATCCATTCCTATCGGTAGGTTTAAAATAAGTTCTACTTTTAAGTCTGTCGTTTTCTTTAAAAATATTAAGATCTAAATAATTTATCTGATTAAAACTCCAATCTCCGGTGAACTTGATGCCATATGGGTTCTCATTCATTTTTAAAAATAAATTATTTAAAGATTCTTCAATCCCCTCCCATAAAATAATAATATTGTCAATATATCGTTGGTAGAATTTTAATTCTGGTATATTTTGGGTGTATATAACCTTCTCCTCTAAAAGATCCATAAACAGATTCACTACGCTAGGTGCGTAGCGAGCTCCCATTGCTACTCCTTTTGTTTGTAAATAATATTAATTTTTGTGCCAAAAGAAGTTGCTACTCATGGTGAGTTTTAAACCATCCAGAATATATTTGATTTGAGTTTGTTTTAACTTGGTGCGTTCATGTAAGGCAACGTCTACCGCTTTCAGTCCATCCGTTTGTTTGATGCTGGTATAGAGAGAGTTGGAATCTGTTGTGGCCAGAATACAGTCCTCCGATATATGTACCTCTTTAAGCGCCTTTATCATTTCTGAGCTGTCTTTAAGATAGGATTTCCCCATTTTTACAGCTGCTTGTAAATATCCATCCAGGTATTCACCCAGTCTGGAGAACAGTGAGTCCACACCGCTCACGATGGGTCTCCCTGGGGGTTTGGCAGGATCTTTATGTATTTTAGGCAAATAATACAATACTGGGATCTTACTTGAATCGGGTAGTAAATATTGTGCTTCCTTCTTATCCAATATTCCTGATTCTTTACCTTTATTAATAAAATCTTTTAATTTCTTCCTATATGTCTTGGTTGGATTCCTTTTCAATTTTTCATAAGTACCTTCCACTCTTAATAAATTGTTCATTTCTCCCTCATAGTCAGTTTTATTCAGAATCACCAATCCGCCTCCCTTGTCTGCAGGTCAGATTATGATTCCCGTCCTTTCCTCTAATTGTTTGATTGCTGATTTTATCTTGTTAAATTTTCTGTGTGGTTTCTTAATCTTCCTCAGGTCTTCTTCTACCATTTTTTTGAAGGCGCTAATACACTCTCCTCCAGGTACTCATGGGTTAAAAACAGAGTTGTTCCTGAGACCTGAGTGTATAAAATTGGGGTCAGGTGTTGAAGATGTCTGCCCTTTTAATTTAAAAAAATTTTTTATGTTGAGTTTTCTTATAAATTTATGAAGGTCAATAAAAATTTCAAAAGGGTCAGCATCTTTGGTGGGAGCAAATTTGAGGCCAAGGTCTAAAAGCTGGAGTTCTTCATCATTAAAAACAATATCTGTGAGATTAAAAATCCCTTGACCTAAAATTCTCGCCTTCGTTTTCTTCCTCCCACCTCTCTTGCCCCTCTTACGTCTTCTTCTTCCCAGTAGTGATTTTGTTGTTGGGGTCTCATGTATCCCCCTGGATGGGGTCCCCTCCATTGATTCTGATATTCTCCTCCTCTGTATGAATTGGGTCTTCTGTCTTGAGGATAGATGTGATTCCATCTGGTCTGCTGGTCTTGTGGTCCTCTCCATCCTGTTCGTCCTTGTGGTCTGTACCATCCTTGTTGTCTGTAAGGAGGTGGTGGTCTTCTTTGGTGGCCTCCACGGAAAAAATCCCTTTGTACGTTGTAATGGGGTCTATCTCTGTAATCTCTGCCAGGGGTATGTGTTTCCATCCTGGCTAGAGGGGAAAATCTGTTATACATTGGCAGGTTAAAATTTCCTTGGTTGGGTGTATTG
The DNA here is from genome assembly GCF_965119305.1 of Pelophylax lessonae. Classification (NCBI taxonomy): domain Eukaryota; kingdom Metazoa; phylum Chordata; class Amphibia; order Anura; family Ranidae; genus Pelophylax; species Pelophylax lessonae. Next base: position 149,661,415 of record NC_138768.1, read on the forward strand.
ACTATATTGTAATCCCTAGGTGGTGTACGTGGTCTGTCTTGTACTCTGGGAGTGTCCCTAGGTTGTAAAAACCTATTTCCTTGGGTAGATGGTCTGCTGTCTTCTGTATCTCTATTGGGTCTAAAAGTGATTACTTGTGGGGTTCTGGGAGCTGGAGTGGCTATGGATTCCTCATATTCATCTTCGTCTACTGATGTGTCTCTAGACTCGAAGGCATTGGGAGTAGTAGGAATCTCCATTTCCTCCTCTGCTGTTTGCCATTTGTACACCTTGGAGTTCTTGTAATCAGTAACATCTCTACTGTACTTTTTTTGCTTTTTTTGTTGTATAGCCGAATCATATTTGGCAATATAAGTTTGAAGCTCCTTTTCTTTCTCTTTATATTCTTTATGCAGTGAAAAGGGAATAAGTGCTGTCTTCAAATCTGTTATTTGTGTTTCTATATTCCTCAATTTAGTCTTTCTCCTTTTGATGATAAGTGTGAGAAGATCTGTTTCACACCGATTAAAAAATATATACCATTCTTCTGCTAGGGTGATGTCATTAAGACCATCATTGGGATTAATATCCCACCTTAGTCGTCTGGGGGTGATTTTGTCTTTAATATACATTTCCAAAGTTGAAATGTCCCACCAGACCCTAAGTTGCTTCTCTAAAGCATGTTTCAGTTGTTTAAAGAGCCCATCCATGTCCTGTCCTGTCCATCACAGGACATCGGAGAGGCGAAAATAAAAGAATTAAAATCTCCAAAAATGAAAGCTGGATATATCAGCTCAACACACTCCAGCCCAGGGGATTAAACCTGGACATAGACCTCCATTGTTTTATTTCCAACTTTTAATTTCCTTTATTTCTTTTATACAATGGGAACCCCGGTCTTGTAGACATTTTATCATATATAATCGTTTTTTATATCTAATTAGTTTTTTATATAATATATTTTAAATTTTTATATATCCCAATATTCTCAATCAGTATCCATTCCATTACAATATTAAATATTTCATTTATTTATATATAGTATTTTTTTACATACATATTTTATATATATATATATATATTTGTATTTATCAATTTTTCTTTTTCATATCATTACCTCCATCTCCTTTTGACTATATATATATTTTTTTTTTCATCCAATATCTTTTATCTTTTATTCATTATTTCCGCATACAATATCTATTTTTTCTTTCAAAGATTTTTATTAAGAGATATCAATACAGGTAACAACTGCAAAACGAAACATTTCGCTTTTTGTAAAGGGGGTAACAAACTTTGTGCACCGCTTAACAAAGCATTACATGGTAAAATAACATCTTCAGTAAAACAAGGCAATACAGGTACCAAGGCTCCAAGGAAGAGGAGGCAACCGGCCTAGATAAAGAACCAAAACTTTGGGGGAGATTCGCCCAGTCCCGAGGCAACCCCAATGGGATCAGAAGCTGTTACCAAGGGAACTGGAAGAAGCCCCACAGCGCAAATTATTCAACAGGTAACCAAGGAGCCTAAGCAAAATAATACTGTCTTATGAGTGGAAAGCAGCTTGAGCAATTAATAAGACTACAAAAGCAAAGGGCATAACCCGAAAGCAGACTGCTTTCACTTAAATGGAGTGGAGAACATCAGTATTGGGTATACCCCTAACGAGCCCTGAACTGAAACATAACTGAACCCAAAGGAAACCCCTAAAAGCAATCTGGATGAAGATGTATAAGAACTCATGTGAGCGGTGAGGAGAACAGGAAACAAGAGGAGAGAAAAGAAGCAAAAGAGAAGCCAAAGAAGAAGAAGGAGGGAAGAAAGGAAGAACAAAGGAGGCTACATATGCCCTGGAGGTCTCACGAAACAACAGAGAAGAGAGATGATTAAAAGATCAGGGAAGTATTTGTGTACTTCGCCCAAGGTTCCCATGTAATCTCAAACTTCTGGGAAGTATTCAAGAGACTACTAGCCAGTTTTTCTTGAGTCATGATCCAAGATATCTTTCTTTTCAGCAGAGTGAATGAAACTGTGGAGGATTTCCATGCTTTAGCAATAGTCAACTTAGCTCCCAGTAACATAAAGTGAATCAATCGTTTTTGGGATTTAGAAGCCTCGGCCAGTGCAAAGTTCAAAAGAGCTACGTGAGGGGATTGTGCCACCGGAACTCCAGTGACTTTACGGATTAGATGGAAAACCCTGTTCCAGAAACCCCTGATTTTTGGACATTCCCACCAAATGTGTAAAAATGAGCCTCTATGTGAACAGTCCCTGAAGCATAGTGGGGAGGAGGAAGGGAAACATTGGTGAAGCCTTTCTGGAACAAGGTACCATCTAGTAATAACTTTCAGACTGGCCTCAATTAATGCAACGTTCAGGACCCCTTTGTATGCCCTTGTCATGGTGAAATACCACTGCTCCGGATCCCATTCCTGGGATAGGTCCCTCTCCCAGGCCAGAGCGTATCCTGGTTTAGGGCCTTGTCCCGAGAGTGACTCATATATCACCGAGATACCCCCCCTCTGCTCCATGGCTGATCCACACCACACTTCATAGTTTGTAGCAGTAGGAGGTATTGGTACAATATCTATTTTTATCAATATTGCATCCCAGTCATCTGTAGAACATATTATCCAAATACTTAAATTTTACATTACCCTTCTTATTCCATTCATTTATAGTATAGTATTACGTGTTTTAGTGCAGTACATATACTGTCCACTAGATGTCCTTCCTCTAATATACCCAATCCATGTCGTTTTTTATCTAATATAATACATTTACGTGGTTTTATGGATTCAATATCAACAAGTATTCTTGGATATTGTCCTAAAGCATACACATTTTTCATATTAATGAATAAAATAATATATATTTTTTATAGAACTAGTTGAACATAATATATATCTTTATCCACCAGATGGCGCACTATACGTGACTTTATATTTTTTTTTAATATGGCTTAATAAAATTTGTATATAACTATGTTTTTAAGTATAAGGAATTCTCTCCCTGTATGTATATATGGTGGTTCAATTATCATATCCTTTAGGCACGGTGAACATTCCAATTTGTTATTTATCATATTATTATCATACATATATTTTTTATATATTATACAAATTTACCCGATTTTAGTTTTTAACTGGATAGCCAAGGTCCCGTTTGTTTATATGACAACTACTATACACTTTGTTAACAGACCCACGGCACCAGTTTACATATAATATTTGTTGTTCCTCATTCCGTTTTACAATGAGTCCCGTCGCCTAGCAACCACCATATACAAAAGGGCGAGCTCTGGAAGTGATGCGACGCTGCAGAAGACGTCACATGACGAAACGCGTACAGCGCCGTCACGTCACTTCCGGTTCCGGTCTCTAGTTGGAACGCATTACCACGCTGATTACCGATTATTTTATTGTGAGTACCCATTTTTTCGTTGCTCGAAATAAAAATTGTTTAAATGATATCACACCATCGAGCTTTCTTTTACTTCATATGACCCTCCCACCTACATACCTTTGAGTGGCCTGACCCGATCTCACCCACGGACCGCGGGACCCCATAACATTGGGATAGGACCCCACCATCAGACTCCACTTCTGGATATCTGAGAACCCCGTGGACCTTATATTCCCTCGTACGGAAGAGGAACTACTACCCAGAGCAAGGACCAGCGAGATACATCCATAGTACCCGCTCTATACCCCTGTGTGGGGTGGGTACATCTGGTTAGTAGGTTTTCTATTAGGGGTCACCCCGCACCTCGCCAGTCACCCACCTTGGGGGTCACCGTAAGATATTGCTCACTCATCTCTCTGGGCACATCCAATATTTTATGGACTTATCCTATCTTTATGAACTGATTGAATACCACCCCCTGCTGCACTTTGTCTAAAAAAAGTTTCCCACACATCTATTTATTTTGTCTAAAAGTTTTCCACACGTATATTTATTTATTTTTTGTTTGTCTAAGAGTTTCCCGCACATTTTTACTATTTATATATTGAATCACCTAGCACTATTAGTGGTTCCACCTATCACAACTTATATTTATTAATCCACTTATTTATTTATTTATTACCTTGTGTTCACCTTTCTATTCAGCACTTTAATAATTTATTCAAGGTTGCTTACACTGCATTATATATTTTTTGTTGATCAATTATTTATTTATTCAGATTGTTATATATTTATTGCTTGGTATTTATATATTTACGTATATTCATTCATCCAATAGCACCTTGCACTTTATATTACGCCCTCTGGTGGCCATTTTATATTTTTCACTTTAACCATCAATATTTTTACATTTCACCTCTACTATTGATTTTTACACTCACATTCATTTATATTCCACACAATTTTATATATTTATATATTTATTCCTCAATCATATTTGTGTATGACATACAACATACCCATTCATATATTTTTTTGCACCTTATAGATTAAGCAGCGCCATCACCTTTATTTCTATATACCCACTATATAGCCATTGGCTATAGTCCAAGGTAGGCTGCAGCTTATCTGTGCACATACCATTTTTAAAAAATCCTCTGATAACCTTAGCGCGGATTTATCTATATTCATTTATATGTGAAATTACACCCCAAAATACATTCTGCTATAGGGATACTACATGTGAGACTTTTTGGCAGTCTAGCCACATACAGGACCCTGAAAACCAATCCCTGCCTTCAGGCTTTTTAAGGGTGCAAATTGAGCATTTTACTTGTGTAGGGTGAGATAGGAGTTAGTTAGTTAGTTAGTTAGTTAGTTAGTTAGTTAGTTAGTTAGTTAGTTAGTTAGTTAGTTAGTTAGTTAGTTAGTTAGGCAGGGAAAGTGTATTCAACCTAGCTGTACTTGATGGTGGTGTAGCTGGTTGAATACCAGACCTTTAATGGTGATAGTTGTGAGATCGAATCCCAAGCAGGAAGAGAGAGATTTTTGCTTTTTAGTTTATTGAGATCTAAGTTATTTGTATAGATGTATAGATGTATAGGTGTATAGATGTATAGATAGATCTATATAGATCTATATAGATATATATCTCTATCTATCTAGGCACTTCAGTTTATATCGGCTTATGTCAGTATTGTTGAAAAAAATGGCGAGGGGTCCCCCCCAGTCCGTACCGGGCCCCTTGGGTTCCCCCTAAAATCCATACCAGACCCTTATCCAAGCACACAGCCTGGCTGGCCAGGATGGGGGTGGGGGAGAGTGAGTGCCCCTCCTTAACCATACCAGGCCACATAGGGGGGGGGGACTTGCAAACAAAAGGTTGTGAGTTTGAATCCCCAGGACAGAAGGTGATTAATATTAATTATGGATTTTAATTAAAACCTATTAATTGCCCTGCCCCTTCTGAAGTGACATCAGTAATTTATTCACTGCACCTGAGAAATGAATTATGGGGTGCTGGTGATGTCAGAGCCCTATAAAAGAGCTGTCAATCTCAGATAGAGAATTGTTAGGCAGAGAGAGTCTTAGGTTACTCAGCTGCCTTGGTGGCATAGCTGTTAGAATAACAGGCTAGCAAGTGAGAGGCTGTGAGTTCCAATCCTTGGACCAACGGGTGATTAATAGTCACTTAAATTTAAGCCTTAAAATGAGGACTTGTGATTTTTCATGTTCATATGTTCGCTGGAACATTTCCCCTGTTGGAGATGTTCTGGTGTGAACCCGAACAGGGGAGTGTTCGGCTCATCACTAATAAAGACAATGGTTAAGTAAATACATTATAAGTGGGTATGTTAGGGACCAGAAATAATATCAAGTTACACAGTAGAGGATTTGAACTCGAACCAACGAGCCCATATTTTGGAATGTTTAGTATTAATACCTCTAGCTATGTGTGTCAGTTCCTCTAAAAGACATAAGTCATCCACTTTATAGAAGCATTGACTTAATGTAGGAACGTTTTTTTGACCCCAATAAACAGTTATAAAGGTTTTAGCTGCGTTCAGTAAGTGGGGTATTATGGATCTCAAATATCGGTCTAATAGTTCAGTTGTTTAATAAAATAAAATTGACCAGGAGTTACAAAAAAAGTTAATGCCTTGCATGACAGAAATCAGGTGAAACACATTTTGCCAGAACGGATGAATGAGTGTGCAATCCCACCAGATATGGCCATGTGTGGCCTGACTGCCACAGTCCTTCCAGCACTGGAAATAATTGGATGAGAACATGGCATGAAGCTTAACTGGAGTGTGGTCCCATCATGTGAGGAGTTTTAAATTCGCTTCTTGAATTTTAGAGGGGAGAGATGAGATATGTGAAAGCTGCATAATTTTGTATTTTTGTTTGTTCGTACGGTTAGAGCAGAAATCTGCCTCCCAATGTAAGAGGTAAGTTAGATAAGATGGGCCTTGTAGTGAGAGAAGGGGCTTGTAAAACTGTTAAACACAATATAATGGTGGATTCTGAGGTTAAGGTTTAGCCTTGATGGGAGTCAGTTCCTGGAGGGAACGTAGCAGCTGAGTTAAGGCATGTAGGAAACAAGATAGTTGGGCATATTTCCATTGATCCAAGGTGGGACAAGGTGATCCACTTAGAGTCTGCAAAGGTTTAATAGTGGTATCTTGAAGAACATGGTGTAGTAGCAGTGGTAAGTGGTCTGGAAATCATTGTTTAAGCAGAATTTTTTTTTTCCTATTTTTTATCCATGCATTATTTATCCCTGCTGCATGCACAGTAAATGCATCAGTTTTGCCCATTCCCATACCTTACTCTTTTACACTATACTTAATTAAAGTAAATGGCAAATGACTGTTTTTAGAAATTAGAACCTTCCTAATGATCCTTACTAACTTTCAGTTTTACCGCATATTTAATTAAGTTCATTTTTCACTAACAACATTATGTAAATGAAGCCTGGTGTTGAATATTTTAACAGATACATAAATCTGTGTTTTTCTGGAACCACATAATAAATGTTATTCTTGATACAATAACAGAATAAAAATGTATCACTTGAAACATTAGTCACTTTGTAGAAGAGTATTACATTATATTATAAGACACTGTTTAGACAAAGGCTTGATATATTGCAATGTCACTTCCAGTTTATATGTAGGAACTTATTTATCAAACGTAATTGACTAAATATAGGCATTTTGAAATAATTTAAAACTATGATCACTTCAGTTTTGCATAAATAAGTTGCATTGAAATGTAATATTCTAATTTCCTAATCGCATGTATTTATTAGTCACCTGCCACTCACTGGTATGTTATTTAATAGGGATGAGCTTTCAGTTCGGACCAAACATAGGGTTGGACCGAACTTTGCCTGTTTGGGCATTCTTCCGAACACTGAACTATTTGCTTGTTCAGTGGGTACTGAACTTTATATATATGGTAATTTTGTTTTTTGATTGCTATATATGATAACTTCCTGTCAATGAATGCTAAGGAAGCAGCGGGTGCCAGTACAGCCGCATGCTTAGTCAAAATCACCCTCTGTCAATGGTTGTTAAGTAACTAGAAGTGTCTACACCCACTGCTTCCTTAGCAACAAGTGACATCACCCGACCCCTTTCAATTGCTGGCTAGGAATCCCCAGCCATATAAACAAAGGGGCTGGAATAGTGCTGACATCACAGACCAATTCTTTCTGAATGGAGCTTTTATGTTCCCTGCTTGTTTGCATTCATATTTCCTGTAATTGTACCATGCAAAGGTCTTAGGCTCTATAGTTCTCTAACATGATTGTCTTGGTTGGTTTGTCTTCTGCACTAGTGTGTCAATAGAAAACACACAACAGTCTTTCAAGCATCTGTTTTGCAAAAAGTGAAGTAATTCAAACAATATTTAAATGTCCTTAGAAAAAAAAAAGAAATATAGACCTTTTTTTTTTTTTTTTTTTTTAAAGACCTCTTTTAAGTAAGAATTTTAGAGTTGTTTGTAGGCAAATACAGCAAGCAGGTAATAATGATAAATTGATTAAGTTGATTCAAACTGATTACCTAAAACACAAGAATCTGTGTAGAGAAAATACATCTAGGCAATCAGCAACCACACTACAGCATACAGTTTCAGCAGATGTTGTAGTAGCCACATCACACATCATGGCAAAAGAGAACATAATAACATAAAACAAAGTGGTCATCCTGCATCTGGTCTGTCTCAAGCAGACATTTTGCAGCAGGCAGGTATTTTCAGATGTGCAAACTACTAGATATCCAGCACTACTATCAGCTCTGAATTGGCAGAAATCACAATGACCGTGATATACAACCTGCAGCCTAAAGAAGGCTTGTCGGAAGAGTTGCAACCAAAAAGTTTTTCTACCGAGAAGCAAGCAAAAACAACTCATCTACACACATAAACAGCTGGGGTGCAGAAATGTGGTAATAGGGGCTTTACACTGATGACTAAAGGCCCGTACACACGTACCGAATGTCGGCCGAAAATGTTCGACCCCCCGAACGATCGGCCGATTTTCAGCTTGTTAGTATGATGCTTCCGACAGCCGACAGCGCACTTTCGGCCGAACAGAATCTGTCGTGCAAGCATTAAAATTTTTGTATGCCGACACCAGAACGGCCGATTGTTTGCCAGTCAGTACAGAATTCGGCCGACAGACAGCAGATTTGCAAGACTGGGCATGCTCAGAAAAGAAAAAACACACGGAAAGTTAACCATCACATGACATCACTTCTGCAGTCGGCGGACAAAATTCGTGTGCAGTCTTTTGCACTTTTCAGCGGACACGACAGCCCAGGGACAAAAGACGGCCGATCGGTTGGCCGACGATCGGTACGTGTGTACGGGGCTTTAAATCTAAAATAATCAGTTCTAACAGAAGGCAGTTTGTCCACCGGAAGACTGGAGAATGGATCCATGTCTGTAGTGGACCACAGTGGAGTCTCTGTTTAGATTTTGAGCTGTATTTCTGCAAACAGAGTTCATGGTTTGATAGAAATGTAGAAGACTGGTGGCAGAAAGACCAGGTAGTGCATCAAGTCTGTCCCTTTTTTATTTTTTGTTTTAACCTGTTTTTCTGAGAATACATTTAGTTACTGTTTTCTGATACACTACCTCAGCTGGAAGTGTGTTCCATCTACTCTCTCAGTATTATATACAATGTTTCATCTACTTCATCAGTACAATAAATACTTCCTGAGGCTAGTTTTGAACTCCCCTCCTGCTAGTTTATGGTCATGTTCAAGTGTTCTTGATTTTATCTTCATATTGAAAATACTGCCCTCCCAAAGCTTAAGAACACCCGTAATGCATTTAAAGGTTTCAGTCTTGATATCCCTTTTTTTTCTTTCCTCAGGACTGTACATATTAAGTACCTGCAGTCTCTCTAATATGTTTTATTCCATAAATCATTCACCATTTTTGACAAAATTGATGGTAGCCTAACTTCTGAAAAGTACAAGCAGTATCCTATCCTTTGTGCAATTCCATCATTTTTTATTTTTTTTTGTCATCTAACTATAGTTGCAATCTTCAATCTCTTAAATACACACTTTACAGTGAATAAAATTGATTATTTTCTATAAAGAATTATTGTCAGGTGCATTTTTGGGTACTTTGCTCAGCCCAGGGAATAGGTGCAATAAAGTATATATTAACTGGCATCTTTAGTTTCATATGGGCATATGGCACTTTATACATAGGAGAGATAGATAAAATAATGCTATTATCTTACTTTGTATAGTGACTTTATGTCTATTTTTTAACATCAGTTTCTGTACTTTATATAGGCAGTGCTCTTCAAAGTAAAAAGTATAAGGATAGTAATATAGGATATCCAAATGAGACAACATTGTCATATTTTAAATGAGCTGAAGGTTGTTTTTGGCATCATGTCAGTAAAATGAATGGTTACTTAATGAAACAGTAGCGATTTCAATAATAGGTTCTCCTTTTAGTCTTTGGTCATAGTGTATCTGTGCAATTACACTGAGAGCCATTACTGAGTCCTGGTATTCACAAACTACTCAGGTTCGTGAGATCTCATTAATTATGATTGAGAGTGTATATATTTGGAATCCTTTCCATAACGTGTAGTTCATTTTATCTAAACTACACAGCTGGAAATCTCTAACATCAAATCACAAAGCATTGCTGTTTTATACCCCCGTTGTCTTAAACTGTGTGTAAATCTATACATTTGAAGTCTGAATGGATTTTGTAAAGCTTGCAAAATATACTTAAATATTTATTTACATGTGTAAAATTTTCATAAGCTGGCAAAAGAAACTGATTACTAGTATCACTTATTTATGAAGCGCCACATTTTCTGCAGCAGTGTACAGCTTGCGATAAGTGCAATTAAATGCAAACATTAAAATATAGACATAAGATTTCACAATGTTTCTAATATAGAACATTATTTTTGTCTTTTGAGCTTTATTAAAAGAGAATAAATGGAAGAAATGTGTAATTTAACGTATGATAGAAGAAGAAAAATAACTATAGACATTATTCATATCCATAATTATCTGTCATTGTAAAAAATCATGAAGAACCTGTAGCGAGGTAGTCCAGATGTCAAAGTGCATTTAAGGGCTTCCTGGCCCATTTGTGTTTATCATTGTTGCATCAAGCACAAAGCAAAATAGTTTCCCTCACAAGGGGGCCTGTGTCAGCACAATCCAGCATACAGCATTCAGCCTCCTAATTATGAGGCAATCTGCTTAGACATTCAGGCTGTTCCACCAAACTGCATGCAATTTCTCTTTTCTCCAAAATACACCACCCCACTCATCCCAGAGAAAACTTAAGATATATCCCAGGTGAGGTGGTGTAGCCAGTGCTTAACCCCATGTATACTGTTAAACAGACCTACCATTACTACCATCTTATCTTATGAAATACCATCATTTAGGTGTAGCACCCTCCTAGGTAGGTGCTAGAGAGTGAGTATAGTTTTTGGCTTTGTCTGCCTATCAGAAGAGCAGCAGGTAAATTCTATATTGCACTCTGCTTAACAGGGAGCAGGATCTGTGAGTTTGGTCTGCTCATTGTGCCCAGTGTGTGATTCATATGGTCTGATGGAGTGTCCCCACTGTGCCCAATGGGGAGGCACATTGGACAGTGGAGGAAACCTGACCAATGAGGACACAGGCTTTTGATACTGCCCCAGGGATTGGCACAGACTGCTGTCTTGGTGCATTGTGGGATGGGGTATAAAAAGCCAGGGGCACGTGTGCATGAGGACTTGCCTCCTCTTTTGAAGTGGTTGGTGCGTGGTCACAGGCAGTTGGTCTGGTGAACCAGAGGTGTAGATCTGAGTCCAGGGGTCCAGGAGAGCTGACAGGAGGAGTCAAGGCACTGCGAAAATCTGGAAGCAGTATTGTGAGAACAGAGGATCTTGCCTGAGGGTCTGCCCAGGAAGGGGACCACTCCATAGTAGTATAGTCAGTGGACAGGTGTCAGCTGGAGGAAAGGGGGTACTAGGTGAGTGCCCTGAAGAGAAATACTATAAGGAACATTTACCTCAGATTCATCCAGTGGCAGGATGAAGTAGCGGCCTTGCCGCATTCTCAAGTTAGAAGTCCTCAGAATTGTGAATAGTTCAAGTGTTGGTGTATCCCACTCATCCCTTCTCCCATCCCAATATAAAATAAAAAAAACAAAAACATCAACCCCTAGACTGATCATTGACTGAGCCAAATGTAAAGTGTTAAGATTTCTGCAAGCAGTTGCTATGGGTAACCCAGGGGAATCCAAAAGTGTTAAAAACCAGCAACCCCAAGGGGGCAGTGCTACATAGGTGTCAGGTGAGCCTCATCTATGACACTGCCCTTGACCTAGTGGGGCTGATGTCACATACCCACCCCCTCTCTTTGTGCCCTTGCTTCTGAACACCAGCCACCAAAAACTGCAATCTAGAGAGAAAGCAACTGCACTTTTCTGATGAAACCCGCCCCCTGATGCTCAACTTTAAAAGGGACATTTTGGAGAGCCAGGAACCAATTTCATTCCCTGACCTTAACCACTCATCGTAGAGGAATATGATCAGTAATTAGTCTAAAGCTACATCCAAGAAGTAAGTATTTCAAAGCCTCCAGTGCCCATTTAGTAGTCAGCCACTCTTGTCCACAATGCTAAAGTTCCTTTTGACTAATGTCAGCTTTGAACTTAAATAGACATTCAGATGCTGTTCTTCCCCACTCACTATGGGTATACTGGCGCAAGGAAAAATAAGGGATACCAATAGTTATTACCATATGGGATAAATACAGGGACTATGATGCATATACTCATACAAGGTCCATAAAAGTCCATAGGTATATGAAATAAAGTCCTCAAGCACTGAAGGCTGCTCTGTCACAAGTGAGAAGAGAACTTGCAAGGTACTGTGAAGAAAAGACAGGCGCCACTCTAAGTGTAGTAAGACACGTTTAATGTAGTAAAACAATATACACCAAATACTCACAATAGAGTAGGTGAAAGACAGCAGTATGTGACATATGAACTGGTTTGTCCAAGTGGTAGGTCCGTCCGGGTGCCTCAAACTGTCTCAGGCGGTCCGCTGCAGTTGTCCGCTGTAGCCAATGGAAGTCGGCGCTTCCTGAACACTGGGGACACAGAGATGAAACTTCCGGCGGCACACCCTGGTGGTGACGTAAGGATGTGATGGTGCATTTTCTTTGTATTTGCTGTTAAGGCTGCTTCTTGTATAGAGTTCAGGATAGCTTGTACCCTGGGGAAATCAAGTTCCCAGTCAATCCTAAAGACCACTATATCTTCTAGGTAGGCAGCTGTAAAGTGCTGATGAAACCTGAAGATCTCATCTATCATTTGCTGAAATTTAGCAAGAGCATCCTGTAGGCCAGTGGGCAATCAAACATACAGACAAGAACCCTATTAGGTAGCGAATGCTGTATTTTCTTTTGTGTTCTCCATCAGTGGCCCCTGCCAGTATCCTCAAGGAAGGTCAAAGGAGGTTATGGATCTTACCAGACCTCTCAATGGGTTTGTCAAGCCTTGACCCAATTAAATATACAACTTTGATAGCTTATTTTATTTTCTGAAGCCATTGCTGAACCTTAATAAATCATCAGCATTGGGAACTAGGACTTCTAGTCTACACCATTAGGCTATTTTGGAATCCTAATTTTTGTAGTAAAATACCTGCCTGTACTTTTCATCTCTAGTACATTTTAGACAATTTTCTCTGAATAAAAAACATCCTACTATTGGCTAATATAATTTTTATATTACAATTTTTAGCCTTTGCCAGTTACAGCACATTAGGCAGTTGTTGCTGATATCCTGTTTAGAAGCTGCCTTTTTGTTGCAGCACCTCTCTGCATCTTTGAAAAAACATTGTAAAAACAATGTGCACCCAAAGCACTGCACGCCCTCATTCCAGGTTTTTTGAATTCAGCTTCTCAGTCACATATTTCCCCTGGGGCGGTGTCAGGGAAAGCCTGCCCCTAGTGCGGATGGAGTTTCCAGGTGTAAACATGTTCGCATGTGCAGGCCTACAACTGGTCGAGCATATATGCACAGATGTGTACAGATGTGAGCGCACGTGTGCGCGCACCTGCCCAGGCGTATGTCTGTCACCAATACTGGCACCAAACAGGCTATTTAAACAGGGCCTGCACAAAGTCCTGACCTCAACTTGATAGAACACCTTTCGGATACATTAGAGTGGAAACTGCGAGCCAGGCCTTCTTGTCCAATATCAGTGCCTGACCTTACAAATGCGCTTCTGGAAGATTGGTCAAATATTCCAATACACACACTCCTAAACCTTGTGGACAGCCTTCCCAAAAGAGTTGAAGCTGTTTTAGCTGCAAAGGGTGATATTTATAATGATATTGAACCCTACAGGCTACGACTGGGATGCCATTAAAGTTCATGCTCGTGTAAAGGCAGGAGTCCCACTTCTTTTGACAGTATAGTGTATATCTTTTGAATTCTGCACAGGTAGATGTATGCATTTTAGTGGAAGCTTCTTTCTATAATTGATTCATATTATTGTGTGGATTTAACGCATATATTTTGTATTTTTGAGTGACTTAGGTACACTAGTAAGGTTTATATTCTGATTAGCGAAGGAGGTTTTTTCACATTGGTATTTAAGGAATGTGTACTAGTTGTTAAAGGGGGGGCCACATCCTCAACAACCACATTTTTAAAAAAAAAAAAGGAGGGACGAGCGAACACCCCCTCCTGAACCATACCAGGCCATATGCCCTCAACACAGGAGGTGTTGTGGGGCAGGGGGGCTCTGCTCCTTCAAAGACCCATGTCCCCATGCTGATGGGGACAAGGGTCTCTTCCTCACAGCCCTTGCCAGTGATTGCGGGGGTCTGCGGGGGGGGGGGGGGTTATAGGAGTCTGGAAGCACCCCAGAGGCTCTTCCCCTAGTGTGTAACTTGCATTCATATTTTTAGTCCTCAAGTGCATTACCTTACATTTAACAATAATAAACTTAATTTGCCATGCAGTTGCCCAACACTTTATTTGATTAGTATCTTACTGTAAGGTTGCTATATCCTGTTGTGAGGTTATTACCCCGCTTAAATTTGTATCTTCAGCAAACACTGAAATTAATCTATTTATTTCAAGCCACTATATCATTAATGCACAAGTTAAATAAAATTGGTCCCAGGACAGAGCCCTGGGGCACAGCGCTCACAACTCCAGACCATTGAGAAGATACAGTACACTATTTATCACCACCCTTTGGATGTGCCTTTATAACCAGCTTTCTATCCAGGCACATATGCTATCGTCAATGCAAACAGACTTCAATTTGTAAATTAAGTGTTTATGGGGTACTGTATCAAATGCTTTGGGTGAAGTCCTGATACACCACGTCCACAGACTTTCCTCTATCCAGATTACAGTTCACCTCCTCATAGAATGTTAAAAGGTTGGTCTGGCAGGAATGATCCTTTATAATCCATGCTGGTTACTACTATCGATACTTATTTTATCAGAAAATTCTTGGATATAGTCCCTTAGCATACAGTAACCTTCAATACTTCACATACTGTTGATGTTATGCTGACTGTAGTTTCCAGGTATGTACAGTATCTCACAAAAGTGAGTACACCCCTTACATATTTGTAAATATTTTATTATATCTTTTTATGTGACAACACTCAAGAAATGCTACTTTGCTATAATGTAAAGTAGTGAGTGTACAGCTTGTATAACAGTGTAAATTTGCTGTCCTCTCAAAATAACTCAACACACAACAATTAATGTCTAAACAACTGGCAACAAAAGTGAATACACCCCTAAGTGAAAATGTCCAAATTGAGCCCAATCAGCCATTTTCCCCTCCCTGGTGTCATGTGACTCGTTAGTGTTACAAGGTCTCAGGTGTGAATGGGGAGCAGGTGTGTTAAATTTGGTGTTATTACTCTCACTCTCTCATACCTGTCACTGGAAGTTCAACATTGCACCTCATGGCAAAGAACTCTCTGAGGATCTGAAAAAAAAGTATTGTTGCTCCAAATAAAGATGGCCTAGGCTATAAGAAGATTGCCAAAGCCCTGAAACTGAGCTGCAGCATGGTGGCCAAGACCATACAGCAGTTTAACAGGACAGGTTCCACTCAGAACAGGCCTCGCCATGGTCGACCAAAGAAGTTGAGTGCACGTGCTCAGCGTCATATGCAGAGGTCGTCTTTGGGAAATAGACGTATGAGTGCTGCCAGCATTGCTGCAGAAGTTGAAGGAGTGGGGGGTAAGCCTGTCAATGCTCAGACCATATGCCGCACACTGCATCAAATTGGTCTGCATGGCTGTCATCCTAGAAGGCAGCCTCTTCTAAAGATGATGCACATCAAAGCCTGCAGTTTGCTGAAGACAAGCATACTAAGGACATGGATTACTTGAACCATGTCTTGTGGTCTGATGAGACCAAGATAAACTTATTTGGTTCAGATGGTGTCAAGCGCGTGTGGCAGCAACCAGGTGAGGAGTACAAAGACAAGTGTGTCTTGTCTACAGTCAAGCATGGTGGTGGGAGTGTCATGGTCTGGGGCTGCATGAGTGCTGCCGGCACTGGGAAGCTACAGTTCATAGAGGGAACCATGAATGCCAACATGTGCTGTGACATACTGAAGCAGAGCATGATCCCCTCCCTTTGGAGACTGGGCTGCAGGGCAGTATTCCAACATGATAACAGCCCAAACACACCTCCAAGACAACCACTGCCTTGCTAAAGAAGCTGAGGGTAAAGGTGATGGACTGGCCAAGCATGTCTCCAGACTTAAACTCTATTAGGCATCTGTGGGGCATCCTCAAACGGAAAGTGGAGGAGCGCAAGGTCTCTAAATTCCATCAGCTCTGTGATGTCGTCATGGAGGAGTGGAAGAGGACTCCAGTGGCAACCTGTGAAGCTCTGGTGAACTCCATGCCCAAGAGGGTTAAGGCAGTGCTGGAAAATTATGGTTGCCACACAAAATATTTACACTTTCTGCCCAATCTGGACATTTTTACTTAGGGGTGTACTCACTTTTTTTTTGCCAGTGGTTTACACATTAATAGCTGTGTGTTGGGTTATTTTTAGGGGACAGCAAATTTACACTGTTATACAAACTGTACACTCACTTTACATTGTAGCAAAGTGTAATTTCTTCAGTGTTGTCACGTGAACAAATATAATAAAATATTTACATAAATGTGAGGGGTGTACTCACTTTTGTGAGATACTGTATCTCTGCCCTTTTTTTTAATATTGGTAGCATGTTAGCTTTTTTTCCAGTCAGCTGGTACCATTCTGGTTTGCAAGCTGTCCTAGAAGAATAATGGTCTAGCAATAACTTGGCTAAGTTCTCTCGCATGTAAGCCGTCCTGGTGATTTATTCACATTAGGGTTTTCCAGTTTTTTTTTTTTAACATTGGCTTCTGTTAGCCATAAGGGAACATTCCCTGCTGTATTCATAACAATACCATTGTGTTTAATATATCCCTCCTTTTCCTTAGTAAAATCTGAGGAGAAGAATGTATTTAACACAGTTGCCTTCTCCCTGTCTCTTGTAACCAAGTTCCCCTGGCTATCCTTAAAGCGGAGCTCCAACCGACAGGGGAGGTTCCGTTTTAAGCACTCCTCCCCCCTCCAATGCCACATTTGGCATGTCATTTTTTGGGGGGGTGGACGGTTACCTAGTTTTGACAGGTATTGGTTTCCACTTCCGCTTGGACTGCCTAGGCAATCTGCTCAGAAGTTCTCTCCCCTTTCCGTCCCTGCAATCTTCTGGGACACATTACTGGTCCCAGCAGATTGCCCGACCATTCAGGAGGCCCAGCGTAACTCGTGCATGCTTAGTGCGCACCCGGCTGTCACAGATGGGTGCCCACAGTTGTAATGCCAGTGCCAGAGAGAGGAGAGGGAGAGAATCAATTTTTCGGGTGGCCAAATCACTGGATCCTGGGACAGGTAAGTGTTTCTTTAATAATTGTCAGCAGCTATAGTTTTTGTAGCTGCTGACTTTTAATAAACACAAAAATTACTGGATCTCCGATGTGAGGCCCCGTTCACACCAGTGTGACTTGTCATGTGATTTGACAGTCCAAAATTGCATGACAAGTCGCACCCTATTTGTGCCTAAGGAACCTTTCAAATCTGTGCGACTCTAACTTGTACCGATTTGAAAAAGGTTCCTGCACTATTTTTGATGTTCGACTATTTTCATGTGTGACTTGCATTGACATATGTCCATGAAATTGCACAGATGTTAGCAAGCCGCACATACATTTTGTCATGGTCTTACCTTCTTGCTGTTCTCCTTCGTTTGACATGTGCTGGCGGCCATCTTGGTTTCTGGGTTTCTTGTAGCCTCCCACCCTGCGGCTCCTCCTTCCCACTGGGAGGAGCTGGATGCCTAGCTCATATATATATAGGAGGTCTGTGGCCTCAGTTCCCTGCTTGGTCCTCCTGTGTTCACATGCTACTAAGACTGCTGCTACTTCTGGTTCCTGTTCCTGGCTTCGTCTGACTACCCTGCTGGTTCCTGATCCTGGCTTCGTCTGACTACCCTGCTGGTTCCTGATCCTGGCCTCGTCTGACTACCCTGCTGGTTCCTGACCCCTGGCTTCGCAAAGACTCTGCATCGGTTTCGCCATCCGTTTGGACTTTTGCTTTATAGCTTGTTTTTCAATAAAGCTTTCTTATTTTCACTTATCTGTTGTTGTACGTCTGGTTCATGGTTCCGTGACATTAGGACCAAGCCATGAATTCTGACGGTACAGGGCCATCCTCGCAACCCACGCTGGTTGCCAGACTTGATCAGCAGGATCACCTGTTGGGTCGGTTCGCCGTGGCGTTGCAAACCCTGCTTGAACGCACGGTACCACAGGCCACGAATTCTGACGGTACAGGGCCATCCTCACTACCCACGCTGGTTGCCAGACTTGATCAGCAGGATCACCTGTTGGGTCAGTTCGCCGTGGCGTTGCAAACCCTGCTTGAACGCACGGTTTATTTCGCTCCCGTTGCCGATGGGTCGGTTGTCGCTCCTGGGTCCGCTCCTACTGCCGCTCCGGTTGTTGCGCCAGAGTCTACCCCGACACCTGTTGTTGCGCCTGCGGTGTTTCGGGGTATGTCCGGTTCTGCCCCCCTTCCACAGCGCTTTGGGGGAGAGCCAACTCAGTGCCGAGGTTTCCTTAACCAGGTGGGCATTTATTTCGAGTTGCTGCCACATGCCTTTCCTACTGAGAGATCAAAGGTGGGCTTCTTAATCTCGCTGCTCTCGGACAAGGCCGTGGCCTGGGCCAGCCCTTTATGGGAGAACAACAATCCGGTGGTTGCCGAGTTTTCCGGTTTTGTTGCTTCTCTTCGGAAGGTATTCGATGTGCCGGCTCGTGCTGCCTCTGCTGCGAAGCTCCTTATGTCCATCAGACAGGGTTCACGATCCGTAGCTGAATACGCCATTGAGTTTCGTACCCTGGCAGCAGAGGTGGGCTGGAATAATGAGGCTCTGGTCGCTGCTTTCTCTCATGGTCTCTCAGATGCCTTGAAGGATGAGGTTGCAGCTAAGGACCTACCAGTGGAGCTCGAGTCTCTTATTTCTTTCCTGATTTTGATTGACACCAGACTCAGGGAGAGACCTTCCTTTAAGGAGAGTCTGCGGAGGCCTCCTAACAGATTGGCGCCTACCTTTGTTGTCCCACCCGTGCCTCCCTCTCCTCCCACGCCTCCTGGGGATGACTTGTCTGGGGGTGAACCCATGCAGCTGGGGTTTGCTCGCCTGTCCGAGGGGGAGAGGGTACTCCGGAGACGCGAGGGCCGATGCATGTACTGTGGTCTCGGTGGGCATTTTCGGTTGGCATGTCCGAACCGTCCAGGGAAACGCTCGCACCTGAGATCCTGTCGGGGGCAGATCTTGGGTGGAGTCTCCTCGTCCCCGGTTTCCCGTGTTGACAAACCACTGATCACTGTTGTCCTTTCCTGGGTCGGGGGCTCGGTGACGACCCAGGCGTTGGTGGACTCTGGTGCTGGTGGTTTGTTCATTGATAGTGTGTTCGCTGCCGCCAATTCCATTCCTCTGCAGGCTCGAGGTTCTCCTCTGGCTCTTGAGGCGATAGACGGCAGACCCCTTCTGCCGCCACACGTGACTCATGAGACCCTTCCAGTGGGGTTAGCCATTGGTGCCGTCCACAGAGAGTCGGTCTGCTTCCAGGTTATTTCGTCTCCACACTACTCGGTGGTCTTGGGGTACCCCTGGCTCCAGAAGCATAATCCGATTTTCGATTGGAGATCGGCCGAGATCCTCTCGTGGTCACCGCAGTGTGGGGCTAGTTGCATCCATGGGCCTGTCAAGTTGCTGTGTACTTCCTCGGACTCTCTGTTGCCCCCTGAATACGAGGAGTACCGGGATGTATTCGATAAGGTGCGCGCGGTTGCCCTACCTCCGCACCGCCCATACGATTGTGCCATCGAGTTACAATCTGGTGCCGTTCCTCCTCGTGGCAAAGTCTATCCACTGTCGGTAGCGGAGAATGAGGCCATGGAGGAGTACGTGAGGGAGGCGCTTTCACGTGGACACATTCGCAAATCCTCGTCCCCGGCAGGGGCTGGATTTTTCTTTGTGAAAAAGAAGGGCGGTGAGTTGAGGCCTTGCATCGATTACAGGGGTCTCAATCGCATCACGATTAAGAATGCTTACCCGATACCCTTGATTTCCGAGCTGTTCGATCGCCTTAAAGGGGCCACGGTCTTTACCAAACTCGACCTGAGGGCGGCATATAACCTCGTAAGGATCAAGGCGGGCGATGAGTGGAAGACCGCGTTTAACACCAGGACCGGTCATTATGAATCCTTGGTTATGCCCTTTGGGCTGTGCAATGCGCCCGCAGTCTTTCAGGAATTCATCAACGATGTTTTCCGTGACCTGTTGCAGCAGTGTGTGGTGGTCTACCTGGATGACATCTTGGTATATTCTGAGTCCATGGAGACCCACATTCTGGATGTCAAACGAGTGTTGCAACGGTTATGAGAGAACAAGCTGTTCGGTAAGCTTGAGAAATGCGAATTTCACCGATCCCAGGTAACCTTCTTAGGTTACATCATTTCCGCTGAGGGGTTCTCCATGGTTCCTGAGAAGGTTTCGGCTGTCTTACAGTGGCCCCAGCCCAGTGGTCTTCGCTCCCTGCAGCGCTTTTTGGGCTTCGCCAATTATTATCGGAAGTTCATCAGGGACTTTTCCATGCTAGCCAAGCCTCTCACGGATCTGACCAGGAAGGGCAGTAATTCCCAGGTCTGGCCGCCCGAGGCCATCCGAGCTTTTGAGGCTCTAAAGTCCGCCTTTGTGTCGGCTCCGATTCTGTCGCATCCCAACCCTGGGTTGCCCTTTGTCCTCGAGGTGGACGCGTCTGAGACGGGAGTAGGCGCCCTTCTGTCTCAGCGTAGAACACCAGAGGGTCCTCTGCTTCCTTGTGGGTTTTACTCCCGGAAACTGTCTTCCGCGGAGTGCAACTACCAGATTGGTGACAGGGAGTTATTGGCCATCGTGCAGGCTCTTAAAGAATGGAGGCACTTGTTCGAGGGTTCGGTGGTTCCGGTCCTCATCCTGACGGACCACAAGAATCTGACCTACCTCTCTGAGGCCAAGAGATTGACACCACGTCAGGCCAGATGGGCTCTGTTCTTGTCACGTTTTAATTACGTGGTCTCCTACCTACCCGGTTCCAAGAACATCAGGGCTGATGCCTTATCACGGCAGTACTCCGACCTGTCCAGGGAGGAGTCGATTCCGACTTCGGTCATACCTCCGAATCAGATCCTGGCTGCCATTCGCACCAGCCTGACCTCTCCCCTGGGTGAGCAGATTTTGGCGGCTCAATCTGGTGCTCCCTCTGGGAGACCCAACGGCAGATGTTTTGTGCCTGAGGAGTTGCGCACTCGGTTGTTGCGAACCTACCATAACTCCAAGACCGCGGGGCATCCTGGAAAGAATCAGCTGTCCTGGGCTGTTTCACGTCTGTTCTGGTGGCCTTCCCTACGTTCCGACATCGCTGCATATGTAGCGGCATGCTCCGTTTGTGCCCAGAGTAAGTCCCCTCGGCACCTTCCGTTGGGCCTTCTGCAACCCTTAGCCACCGGGGAGCGCCCATGGTCACACCTGGGGATGGATTTCATTGTGGACCTCCCTGCATCCCGAGGCCATACGGTCATTCTCATGATTGTGGATCGGTTTTCCAAAATGTGTCACTGTGTTCCTCTCAAGAAGTTACCCTCTGCACAGGAGTTGGCCACGATTTTTGCCAGGGAGGTCTTCCGGTTGCACGGTTTGCCCAAGGAGATTGTGTCGGATCGGGGGAGTCAGTTTGTGTCCAGGTTCTGGCGCGCCTTTTGCTCCCAGTTGGGGATTCATCTCTCCTTCTCCTCGGCCTACCACCCTCAGTCCAATGGGGCCGCAGAACGATCCAATCAGGCCTTGGAGCAATTCCTTCGTTGCTATGTCTCCGATCACCAAGACAATTGGGTTGACCTCCTGCCTTGGGCTGAGTTTGCCAGGAACACGGCGGTGAACTCTTCCTCTGGGACGTCTCCCTTCATGGCCAACTATGGGTTCCAACCTGCCATGTTACCGGAGGTATTCTCTCCCCAGGATATTCCGGCTGTGGAGGATCACCTTTCCGTCCTACGTGCTTCTTGGGTACAGATCCAGAAGTCCCTTGAGGTCTCTGCGCAGCGCCAGAGACTCCAGGCTGATCGCAGACGTGCGCCTGCTCCTTCCTACCAGGCCGGAGACCGTGTATGGTTGTCCACCCGCAACCTTAACCTTCGAGTGCCCACTCCCAAGCTGGCGCCTCGCTTTGTTGGTCCCTTCCGAGTGCTTCGCAGGGTAAACCCGGTAGCCTATGCCCTTGCGCTTCCTCCTGGCATGCGGATCTCCAACGTGTTTCATGTCTCCCTGTTGAAGCCTCTGGTGTGTAATCGTTTCACTTCCTCGGTTCCTCGGCCTCGTCCGGTCCGAGTGGGCAATCGTGAGGAGTATGAGGTGAGCAATATCCTGGACTCACGCCTTGTCCGCGGTCGGGTGCAGTTTTTGGTTCATTGGCGTGGTTATGGTCCAGAGGAGCGTTCCTGGGTTCCCTCCGCAGATGTCCATGCTCCTGCCTTGCTCCGAGCCTTCCACGCACGCTTCCCTCAGAAACCGTTCTTTACTCCGCGGAGGAGGGGCCCTTGAGGGGGAGGTACTGTCATGGTCTTACCTTCTTGCTGTTCTCCTTCGTTTGACATGTGCTGGCGGCCATCTTGGTTTCTGGGTTTCTTGTAGCCTCCCACCCTGCGGCTCCTCCTTCCCACTGGGAGGAGCTGGATGCCTAGCTCATATATATATAGGAGGTCTGTGGCCTCAGTTCCCTGCTTGGTCCTCCTGTGTTCACATGCTACTAAGACTGCTGCTACTTCTGGTTCCTGTTCCTGGCTTCGTCTGACTACCCTGCTGGTTCCTGATCCTGGCTTCGTCTGACTACCCTGCTGGTTCCTGATCCTGGCCTCGTCTGACTACCCTGCTGGTTCCTGACCCCTGGCTTCGCAAAGACTCTGCATCGGTTTCGCCATCCGTTTGGACTTTTGCTTTATAGCTTGTTTTTCAATAAAGCTTTCTTATTTTCACTTATCTGTTGTTGTACGTCTGGTTCATGGTTCCGTGACACATTTGCACAAGCAAGCGGCCTTTAATGTGAACGGGGGCTTATTATTATTATTATTATTATACAGGATTTATATATGGGCCTATATGCTCCAGCTTTGCCTTTTAATTATTAATATATATTTTTTTAAATGTTGAGAATATTTTAACTTTCTTTTGCAATGTGTCTCCCATGGTCTATTTTTGCTTCCCAATCAGACTCTTAAATTTCCTTTTTGCATTCCTTGTAATGTTGGAATGCTGATGGTGATTCCTTAGTCTTACATTTTTTAAAGGATATTTTTTTCTCTTTATTATTTCTTTTTACCCTTGAATTTAACCACTTTAGTTCTTTTATATTTGTTGCCCATCAGACTATACTGGCTGATGTCATTTTTTAACATGTTCTGAAAATGATTGTAAAGGTTCAGTTTTTTTCTTTAAAATAACAAATCTCTTATATTTACCTGCAGTAATAGTAGAACAAACAATCTCAGATCAACTGCGTAGTTAAAGTATCATGTCCAGCGATGGCAACTTAGGAATCTCCCACACCTACCTGCTATTCCAACTGACACACAGTCATACCTGAAACACTCTGTTAATTAAGAGTTTTGGACAAGTACAAAAAATTACCTTTTTGACTCAGAGATGAACTTTGGCATTGCTAGATATTTCGGATGAGGAATGGTGCTACTCCTATTGTAGGAATATTTCTGCTTGAGTCCTCAATTCTTAAGAGAGTGACTGTATATATGAATGGGTGTGTGCACAGCTGCTAATCCCTTTAATAGATAACAGGGATGGGTCGAACACCCCCCTATTCGGTTCGCACTAGAACATCTCGAACAGGGAAAAAGCTCTAGCGAACATGCAAACTCTATTAAAACATTATTAAAGTCTATGTGACACGAACATGAGAATTCAAAAGTCCTCATTTTAAAGGCTTATATGCAAGTTATTGCCATAAAAAGTGTATGGGGACCTGGGTACCGCCCTGAGGGACATGTATCAATGCAAAAAATATTTTTTTAAATAATCATTTTTAAAGGAGCAGTGATTTTAATGATGCTTAAAGTGAAACAATAAAAATGAAAAATTCCTTTAAATATCGTGTCTGGGGGTCCCCTTAATGTTCTTGTAAAGTGGCGCATCTGTACGATGTATGGAGCCTGCTTCAGCAATACTGACATTTCTAAAGGAAAAAAAATTAAATTTAACCACTTAAGGACAGGAAGGTTTTATCCCCTTAAGGACATTCTTTGCGATACGGCACTGCATTAGTTTAACTGACAGTTGCACAGTCCTGCCAAGCTGTACCCAAATAAAATTATATAAGCTTTCTTTTGGTGGTATTTGATCACCTCTGCCATTTTTATTTTTTGTGCTATAAACTAAAAAAGAGCGACAATTCTGAAAAAAAAAAAACAATATTTTTTACTTTCTGCTATAAAACATTCCCAATAAAAAAAATAAGAAAAACAGATTTTTTTCATCAGTTTAGGCCAATATGTATTCTGCTACATATTTTTGGTAAAAAAATCCCAATAAGTGTATATTGATTGGGTTGCGCAAAAGTTGTCGCGTCCATAAACTATAGGAAAGATTTATGTCATTTTTATTTATTTATTTTTTTACTAGTAATGGTGCCGATCAGTGATTTTTAGCAGGACTGCAACATTGTGGCAGACAGATCGGACACCTAACTGACAATTTTGACACTTTTGAGGGGACCAGTGACAGTAATAAATGCACTGTTACTGTGCTAATGACACTGGCAGGGAAGGGGTTAACAACAGGGACGATCAAAGGATTAAATGTGAGCCTAGGAGATGCTTTCAAACTGGGTGGTGGACTTACTCACTGGATGAACACAGAGACCTGTGTTCCTAAATAGGAGGAACACAGGATTCCTGTGTTCATCACTGACAAAACAGCGCTTTGCCTTGTTTACATCGGCAGACCGCTGTTCTGTCTCCATGGGGAGTGATCGCAGGTGCCCGGCGGACATTGGCTCCCCCGCTAGCCAATTAGCGTGTGTGCGCCCCCATTATCTGCTACACAAAACGACATACAGGTATGCCGTTTTGCGTAACAGAGCCGATCTGCCGCAGTAAAACTGCTCAGCAAGTGGCTAGTCGGCAAGTGGTTAAACTAGCTCGCTGCTGTAATGTATTGCCGGCTCCCGGCAATACAGATAAAAAAATGAAAAAAAAAAAAAAACAGTGTAAGGTCCCTCCCCAGTCCATACCAGGCCCTTTGGGGTACCCGGTACTATGGCTGCATGCACGGATAAGGGTCAGGTATGGATTTTGTGGGGGACCCCACGCTTTTTTTTTTGTTTTTTTAATTTTGGCATGGAGTTACTCTTAAAATCTATCTAAGATCCAAAGAGCCTGGTATAGATTTTGGGGGGGATCCCATGCTGTTTTTCTTTTAAAATTCTGTCATTGGGTTTCCCTTAAGTACTTAAACACAGGGCACCTTCACTCCCTTCCTACGTCGACCAATTTTCAGCTTTCAGTGCTCATTGGCGTCTATGGGAAATCTTGGTCAGCTTGACATGACACTGCTCCCAGTCTTTCACATTGGGGCCTATGGGAAATCTTGGTCAGCTTGACATGGCACTGTTCCCGGTCTTTAACATTGGCATCTATGGGAAATCTTTGTCAGCTTGGCATGGCACTGCTCCTAAGTGACAGGGACACCAAACATGGGGAGCACCGAGAGGGGACCCAGGACTACAACATAGTCGTACATTTTACAAGTCGGGTATGCCTGTACACTACACTGACTGTACTAAACTCTCTGAAAACACTATCCACTAACTATCTGCCTAATCTCTATTGTCAGACACTATACACGGCTGCCGTGTAAGCAGCAGCCGTTTATAGTGTGGGGTGTGGACTTAGCCCCTGAGCCATGATTGGCTAAAGGCACTCTGCCTTTGGCCAATCACGACTCTCCCAGCACATTGTGCTGTGATTGGCCAAAGCATACAGGTCAGGTGCATGTTTTGCCCAATTATCATCAATCAATGCACTGCAAGAGCACAGGGCATTATGGGGTGCTCATCAGTGGGCGAACCTCCCGCCGGGCGCCCCATTTATTCATGTGTTCAGCGAACACACGAACAGCTGATGTTCGGGTCGAACGAACACACAGTCCATGTCTTGGATCTTAATGTATGCCTGATGCGCAAATAACTCTATTGCGCTTATAAATGCATATTAATGCCAATATATATATATATATATATTATATATATGCCAAGCGCAATTAATACCATTGTGCTAAAAAGCACAGTTCTCAGGTCTTTTGTATAAGGTAATAGAGCTTGCTCAGCGAGACCAAGTAACAACACAGGAATAACATCAGGAAGTGATGGCTAAACAACATTAGCCAATCATTTCAAAATGTACAGTAACATGAAATAAGTTACTCACATAGAATCAGCCAATGACACACCTGTATGCATTCGAATATACAATAGAAAGGGGGAGTACATGATCATCAATGAGTAGAACAGGGTGCACGGCTTCCCGCCGTTGGTGTGTGGAAATCCGCACACCGCAGTTAACAATGAAACCCACGTGTAGCGGAATACGCGCCTAACACTACACAATAAAACCAGCGTGTAGAACCGTGCTCTTAGTGCTCTAAAGCACTTTATTGATTGATGTGTGTGCACTGTATTAATTTATATAATTTATATGATTATTTATGCATACAGTTGGTATATTATAATTTGAGTTGCACAGAGCACGAAAGCACTTTATTGATTGATATACAGGGATTTGCGAAAGTATTCGGCCCCCTTGAACTTTGAGACCTTTTGCCACATTTCAGGCTTCAAACATAAAGATATAAAACTGTAATTTTTGGTGCAGAATCAACAACAAGTGGGACACAATCATGAAGTGGAACAAAATTTATTGGATATTTCAAACTTTTTTAACTAATAAAAAACTGAAAAATTGGGGGTGCAAAATTATTCAGCCCCCTTAAGTTAATACTTTGTAGCGCCACCTTTTGCTGCGATTACAGCTGTAAGTCACTTTGGGTATGTCTCTATCAGTTTTGCACATCGAGAGACTGAAATTTTTGCCCATTCCTCCTTGCAAAACAGCTCAAGCTCAGTGAGCAGTTTTCAGTTCTTTCCACAGATTCTCGACAGATTCAGGCCATTCTAACACCTGGATATGTTTTTTTGTGAACCATTCCATTGTAAATTTTGCTTTATGTTTTGGACCATTGTCTTGTTGGAAGACAAATCTCCATCCCAGTCTCAGGTCTTTTGCAGACTCCATCAGGTTTTCTTCCAGAATGGTCCTGTATTTGGCTCCATCACTCTTCCCATCAATTTTAACCATCTTTCCTGTCCCTGCTGAAGAAAAGCAGGCCCAAACCATAATGCTGCCACCACCATGTTTGACAGTGGGGTTGGTGTGATCAGGGTGATGTCTCACTGAACTTCTGGAGAGAGTTTGCTGCACTGAAAGTAAAGGGGCTGAATAATTTTGCACGCCCAATTTTTCAGTTTTTTATTTGTTAACAAAGTTTGAAATATCCAATAAATTTCATTCCACTTCATGATTGTGTCCCACTTGTTGATTCTTCTGCATTTTTGGTAAACGTCATCGTCTGTGCCAATCAACGACCTGGCATGGAAGGTTAATCTCCTCCTATTAGATGAAACATACAGTATAAATATATATTCTTATCAATTGATATTTCAATGTGAGGCTGATATTCTAAGCTTTCTCAGAGTTCTCCTTTAGTCCACCGTGTAATCAGCCCATTTTATCTGACCACCAAGGAAGGTGAGACTATATATGCGACCTTTCTCAGGGGAGACTGACTTCTGGGGCTCATTAACATGGGGATGTATTCATCGCCATGGATACTATGCATTGTACAATTGTACAATGATACAATATTTTGTTAGAATTTACTTTTTACCTGGGAGGAAAAATATAATATCTCCCCCTTTGGGGCGTCAATGCAAGGCAACAAAACTACCTGACATTGAGGATTCCTTCTTGGTTACCGTATACAACCTTTAACCTCTTGATTTCATTAAGTCATTAGAGTTTGATCCTCCTAGGTATCACCGTCATTGGCAATTTTTCGAAATGTGTCCGCTTTGAGCGACCTGTTTGAGTCAGAAGGATGAAGTGACCACTGAAAAATAGGATGGTAGTTAGTATCTAACAACCAAGATCCCCTGGCAGGGATTTCAGGATACTCAATACTGTGACCTGGTGATAAAATGGTGTTAGAAGCTCTGTCTCCTTTGCCTCCATTCAGTGTATCCCTCTGATTCCTGACCACTTGGGCATTTAAGGATTTTGTGTCCCTTGGCTGGCCAAAGGATTTTGTTCCTAAAGAGGGCTTATTTCGGTTCTGGGCTGCAGAATTGGATTGTTGGCTCCGCCTCCTGTGGTCTCTCGGGTTCAGACAGATTGGACAGATCCCCATCAGAACCACTTGCTCGGTTCTGGCGTGGGGTCTGGGTCTTAATGTCTCTCGATCTTCCCGAGGATTTTGGAGAGCCCTAGGATGGGGCAAATCCCTATTTATTTGTGGGGGTCCCCCTCCTTTTGAGGATCTTGGGCATAGCGAGAGTTTCCATCCTCAAGGGTGAATTGGGCTCTTTGGGGATACTTCCTATAGATTCTTTTAAACCTTGGGCCCTGTCCCCTTGGAGGGAAATCCTGAAGTGGCCTCTGTTCCCCCTTCTTAATTGGTGGGATTTCCGGTGTCCCACTTGAGGTATCCGGTGTCCCCCTTGGGGCCTAGGTGGCATGTCTCCTTTTACTACCTCAGCGTAAGTCTTGCTCCTTTTTTCCCAGTGTGAGGGTTGAGGAGAAAGGTGTGTTTCTGCCACAATTTTGGTGACAGGTTCACACCCTTCTTTGTATTCACTGGTCTGTTAGATGGAGTACAAATTGTCGCTCTCTTTCACCAACCATTCCAGTGAACACAACAATTGGTAGTCCCTTGCCAAACTTATTTTTTATGTACGTAGGCAATGCCTCAAAGAACAGGGATTTAAATTCTGGATAGTTGTACTCAGGCTCCTTCATTGTTACGTGGTAGGCACTTTTGAGTACAGCCAAAAATTCAGTGGGGCTTTGGTGCTGTGTACATTTTAGGTTGTAGATAGCAGCTCTAGCAGCGGTGAGGTTTTTGTATGGGCTCAATTTTAAAATGACATCCGAACACAGAAAGGGTGTTTTCATAGGCCTTAAGGTGATCAATAATGTCTAAGGACCCTTTCTTAACAAAAATCGGGACAGTACTCTTTTTTTTTTTTTTTTTAAACTTATAATTCTGGAGGCATCCGGTATCTTCTTAGGGGTGACCTTGATATGACTCATACCTATTTATGCATGGCTGCCCAATTTCTGCCCTCCTATTTTTGGAAGATGGCTGGGGTAGGATGTGGACTCTCTGCCTGACTCCCCCCCTGCTGTCTGGGTCATAACCATCAGACTGGGAGTCATATCTGGGTCCTGTATATTTTTGTCATCTCATCTTCTCTTTTATTTAACATAGTTTTTTTTTTTTAGATTTAGCAGGAATTATGCGAGTTATGTTATATTTGTGTCTGATAATAGTAATTTTGTAGGAATTTTAGCTAAATATATCTTTAATATTTTCTTGGGGGGGCCCTGCCAGGTAGTCTGTATGGGGCCCCGCGATTTCTAACAGCAGCCCTGGCATCAGGCTGTGAGGGCTGGGGTCCAGAAAAGTGAAAGGAAGGCTGGCTTACCTCCCCTTTGGTGGGGATGAGGTATCCATCCACATCCCCGCTTTAGCTGGGCTCCCGGTGGTACTAGGGGGGGATTCCTCAGGTTCTGCTGTGGCGATTACCATCTCTATTGAGGTGTTTTCTTGCTGGGATGCAGCTTAAGGGCGGGATGGCTGGGGAGGGTTTGTGCTGGCTTCCAGGGCCACGGCTCTGGCGCCATCTTGTCCACGCCACTCCACAGGGAGAAACATAAAAGCTGTCAGTTTTTGGGGCAGCCGTTCCTCCTTTCGCTTCAGTGCCATACCGCTGGTAAGTGCTGGGTGATAACAGAGATGTTTCTGTGTTGTATGCAGGGGGGATTATTGCCGTTTGTTGCTGTTGCCCATTCTCTGTCACAGAACCTCAGAGCAGAGCGTCCATTTCAGGCTCTGGCCGGCCACGGCCCCGGCATGTTTTTTTTTGGCAGGTCAGCAAGCATTATTCATCATTATTAACATGGATCTATGTTTGTGGTTGATGTGATCTCCAATGGTTTTAAGATATAGAACTTTTTTTTTTAAAGACTTTTATCATTTAGAATTTGATCTTTTTTTATGTGAAAGTGTAACTGGAGCTACTATGCACCCTTTACTCCTTCGTGTTGGGGGCAGGGGTATCTGGGAGTACCTTAATATAAAAAAGCTTACACATTCTGACAACTCCCCCCTGCAGACCTGAACAAGGTCACCAGGTCAGGGGTTTGGGAAAGAGGCCCTTGTCTCCATCAACTAGGGATTCCCCTGGCAAGGCACCCTTCCCATAATAAAGGCATGCCCGTATGGAAGAAAATATATTTCCAATATATTTAGGGAAAAATGTTTAGAAATATATTAAATATGGCCAAAATTGTAGCATTTCAAATATATTTCCGATATATTTAGAGAAAAATGTTTAGAAATATATTGAATATGGCAAAAATTGTAGCATTTCAAATATATTTCCAATATATATTTTTTTAAAAAAAATATATATATATTTTAAATATATTTTTCTTCCATGTGGGTGTGGGTGTGGGCCTGGTTTGGGTTAGGAAGGTAGGTGCTCTTCTGACCAGGATTTGGGGGGGAACTTATGATTTTTTTTATGAGCATCTAGTGTGGATTTTAAGGGTAATCTACACACAAAGAACAGTACAGGGCAACCATGGGATCCATATCAGATCCTTATATTAGTCAAGTGTGCCCCTGAACAGTACCAGGCCATATGCCTTTAATGTGGGGAGGATGCCTTGCCTGGCGGGAAATCCCTGGCAAGCACCTTGTCCCCATGCTGATGACAAGAGCCTTTTTTCCACAACTCTGTCCCACAGTTTAAATCCATTTTCAATCACATTGTTTAGTGATGTAGAGATGTAGGCTCAAGTGACAAATGACAACTGCTGGGAAAAAAGCCAGCCCAGCGACACATCCAATCCCAATGATTTTCTCACTGCGAATGTCAGCTCCCAGCCTCACAGCTGCATGTAAATAAAGGGGCCAGGGGATAGCTGACTTTATTTATGAAGAATGGTCTTGATCATATTTGGTAGATCATGTAACCTGGAATGCCTACCTTCTTGTTTACATTTTGCAACAAGTTAGCAGTTGCTAAGATGCCTACAGTCTACTAGCAACCAATGATGCTGTATGCCTGCTAGTGTCTTAGCAACCAATGATGCTATTGGCCTGCACAGCAGGAAATTAGTAATTTCTCCAATTAATTAAAGTTTTCCGGGTGTGAACTGCAAACAAGCAGGATTTGGTATGAACCCTGCAGTGTTTCAAACTTGAACCTTACCTCTGGTGATGATAATGCTATAGACATCATTTCATCATAGCCAACATAGGTGGCAAACAGTTTCCCACATATTATATTGTTTACTGTCAGTAACACAATCCTTGTATAATTAAAGGTTTCAGGAGATACCCAGCCTGCCATTGCAATCCATCTAGATGTTCATCGCTGCTGCCTGGGCATTTATTGGAAAGAAAGTGTACCGTGTGCTTATAGTCTACCTTTTCTAAATCTGTACACCTAAAACCAAACTGCTAATTACAGTTCAGCCTACTCCCTAGTCATTATCAGTTGTACAGTAGATATAATGAAAAGAGTGAAAAAAATGTCTCTTTCAATCTGTAATTCCCAAGCCTTATGTGGTTTTAAACAAAAAGTGTGTTGTGCTGCCACTGTAACTAATAACTTAAAAAGGTCAGGTGCTTAATAGCAATATATATAAACAGTCCATCGTGAAGATTAACCACTTCAATACAGGGCACTTTTACCCCCTTCCTGCCCAGGCCAATTTTCAGCTTTCAGCGCTATCACTCACACTTTGAATGATCTCTGTCTTCCCTACTAGCAGAACGGCGATCTGCCTCTCTCCGAACGATCGCAAGCTTCCCAGCGGACATCGAGTCTGCCGTTCTGCCTCTCTCCGAATGATCAACAGATTCCCAGTGGACATCAGGTCCACTGGACCCACTGATTGGCTCCCACTGTGTCCAATCACAGCTGGAGTGGGTCTCTGGCGGCGCGCGCCCCTGAGATCAGGAAGAAGAAATCACGCACATGTATGCGATTTTGTGCTTAAGGGCCACCCTGCCGCAGACCTACCTATAATTGGGGTCTAAAGATCTGGTAAGCAGCTGCGTGTCTCCAACAGTGGTTGGTGTGATGTGAAGATAAAAATGTAATTCTTCATGATGTACTGTTGCAGCGAAGTTCAGTTGCAAAGGCCCCTGAAGATGATAGCAATATGGCATCAGTCTCGGTGTTGGAGAACTGCAGACAAGATCAGTGGTGATAGAGAAATCCTCCATCTATTGTCCAACCTGCATGGAATGCATCTGCTCACCAGCAGAAACGCTGGTGTGTCACTGGAACTCAGAGTCAGCCTATCTACTCTGTGACGTTGTCACAGTTAGGGTTCAGGCTTGAAGACCAATAGCTATAGCAGAAAAAAGGTTCCCACTGACCAGCAGGTACCAGCAGTTTACCAGCAAGTATACGAGCAGGTCACCCTAACAGATGATGCAAACTCATCAAAGGCATGGGGTCTAAGCACTAATCATTGTTCACCATATCTCCTTATAGTGGAGATTTTTTTTGCATGCTAGTGCCAAGTCGTAGACCTCAGAATCAACCCACCAAAAGGTGAACAAGACGGGGTCCAGTAGCAGATGTAACATGTAGGGATCAGTAAAAAGCCAAGGTCAGTAATGAATGGTTGCAGGTTGGGATCGAGCGGAAGTGTATTTGAGGAACAAGCCAAGGTTAGTAACAAGCAGAAGTGAAGATACAGAAGGCAGGAGGAGAGAAAAGAGCAAGATTTTGGCTGGAGAAAAGCACAATAATCTGGCAAACATGGAATGCAATTAGGACGTTCATCTGAGGAGTTTAGCCACTTGCTGACCGCCTGAATTACATGTACTATGCCAGGTTGGCTCTATTGCGCAAAATCACGTACCTGTACGTCATTGTGTGCAATAGCCACTAGGGGGCACTCACGTGCCACTGGGGGCATGATTGCATGCCGATTGGACAAAGGGGGAGTCAATAAGCAGTTCCGAGGGACCCGATATTCGCTGGCCACCCGCGATTATTCCGGAGAAAGGCAGAATGGCAGTCTGCCAATGTAAACAAGGCAGACCACCATTCTGTCAGGGGAGAAGATAGAGATCTTGTGTTTCTGCTAAGCAGGAACACGGATCTCTGTCTTCCCACAGTTACAGAAATCCCCACACAGTTAGTAAGCACCTCCTAGGAATACATTTAATCCTTTCATCGCCCCTGGTATTAACCTCTTCCCTGCCATTGTCATTGGTACAGTGACAGTGCATATTGTGTAAAAAAAAGTGTCAGTTAGGTGTCTGATTTGTCTGCCACAATGTCCCACTCCCGCTAAAAATTGCTGATCGCCGTAATTACTATTACTAGATGCAATAACTTTTTTTGACAAAAATATGTAGCAGAAAACATATTGACCTCAATTGATGAAGACGTTTGATTTTTTTTTACATTTTTTATTGGATGTGTTTTATAGCAGAAAGTAAAAAATATTTTGTGTTCAAATTATTATTTATCAATTATTCAAAATTGTTGCTCTTTTTTTTATAGCGCAAAACTGCAGAGATGATCAAATACCACCAATAGAAAGCTCTATTTGTGGGGGAAAAAGGACAGCAATTTTTTTTGCGTACAGCATCGCATGACCGCGCAATTGTCAGTTAAATAATGCAGTGCAGTATTGCATAAAATGGCCTGGTCATTAGGGGGTAAAACCTTCCGGGAGCTACAAGGCAAAAATGTCCAATGGATTAGACGGGGTCCTGTTCAGCATCCTAGGTGGCTCAGCATGGAGTAATGGTTTTATATTCCTGTCTTGACAGTCTTAGTTCTTAGTAGCTTCTAATCTGTCATACAGCATAACTTGTAACTACCAAGTGGCTGTCAGATGCCTAACCTGGCTAACCTATCCCATCCCTTACCATGCACAGTTACCTCCTTATCACTTTGTTATCACTTTGTTCCCATTCCCAACCAGGTGATTTGGGAGTGGTCTCTATTATACACAGTTTTCTTATTCGCCTCCTAGCACCAAGTCACTCATCTAATCAACTTGGGGTTATCCCTACTCCTCTTCCCCTGTTTCTTTACAGGATAGAGGTGGGAACACCCCTCGCTATAAAACCTAACTATACATTAAAAATATCTATATAACTGATCTAAATCTAGTGTCTCCCATGTCCGCCGGTGAGAGGATTATGGTGGTTGTGCCCATAGGTCTGTGATCCATTTGAGCCTTGAATACTAGGTAAGAGAGTCCTCCCATACCCCTATATGTACTTCACTATTTTGTATATTGTATTACATTATTACTAATTGACTGTTTATTATTGTTAGAAAGAGCATAGTGTGTACAATATCCTCCTGAAGAAGTGGTTCACCACGAAACATGTCGAGTGCTCATACAACTGCTCAAAATCTGTGATACAGTACCTATGTGTATTATATGTTTTCATTGTTTTTAAACTTTGTTTCAAAATAAAAATTTTGTATTTTACTTCTTGGTTATTCTGTCAATACAGTACCCATAAAGTCCTCATTCTATTCCAATCCCCCTTCCCCCATCCCCCATTGACCCTACTGGGAGGTTGGTCTTTGGTAAAAATCCCCTCTCTTTTTCAGATACAAACTTAAAAAGCTATGGACAGCTACAGTTAAACTAATAAAACATAGGAAAACTTGCCTAAAAGTCTGCTTCTGGTCTGAATGAAATACATCAGCAGTAGCTCCTGTGTGTAAAAGGTCATGTGGCTCAGTTTTGTGTCTACTTCCTAGAAACTCTCCTTTATGTAATATCACAGTCCTCCAATCAGAGTCTGCGACCAAGGAAGCTGGGACAGGAAGTACCTTTCTATAACCAACTAACTCTGTGGTAATTATAAGCAACAGCAATTTACAAATACAGACAGTAGAGGGTAGCAAATCTCTGCTCAAGCAAAGGGCTTCTGTAGATAAAAACAAATTCTGCAGCTTTCACTAAAGTTGAATAATGCCCTTGGTATAAATAAACAAATGTCAGCCGCGCTTAATGATACAAACCAAAAATAATATGGTGAAAAACGTATGTAAAAATATATATAAATTACAAGTCAGTTTAAAATGTGCATAGATATAAACAACAGACCCAATCAAAAGTGGCACCCACTGCTGTGTAATGAGGAGTGTCAGAGAGCTTTTATATTAACCATGTGGGTCATCACCAGTAGTTAAATGGCCTCTTACCAGAATCTATGGACTCAGTGCTGAGACCCAGATAGTTACTTACAGTATAATCCTCATGATACCTTTGTTTCATCAGGATTATAATGGAAATTAATGGCCACGATGATGGTACAAGATTCCTCATAGGATCAAAACAGATATGCCCACATAGTGTGAATTCATAAAACACATTTATTAAAAGTAAAGTGCAAGGCCACTGACATGTAGATCATAAAAACAGACCTGTGTATAAAAAACATAGTAAACTAATTCAGATATTCCAGAGATTGCATGCAAGCGTGGCTTTAGGGCTCATTCAAGCCATGTGCATTGGGCTGTGTTGCTAAAACTAGGTCCAATGTAATAAAAAGTAAAATAAATTGTTTCAGTGTGCCCAGTTCACACCAATGGAGCAGGTGTGGTCGCCTCCCTCGACGCCGAGAAAGCATTCGATTCTGTTGAGTGGCCATTTCTTTGGAGGATCCTAGCTAGCTTCGGGTTTGGCCCTAATTTCGTCTCATGGATTAAGCTTCTCTATGAGAACCCTACGGCTAGAGTCCGTACTAATACATCACTGTAAGATAAATTCCCTCTACTGAGGGATACCCGACAGGGATGTCCGTTATCCCCAGCCTTGTTTGCCTTGGCTTTGGAGCCGCTCGCGATTATGTTGCGAGCGGACCCACAAGTCCGAGGCATTAAGGTGGGGGTCATTGAAGAGAAGTTGTCTTTATATGCAGACGACACCTTGATCTATTTGGCGGATGCTTCCACTTCATTACATAGGGCCCTACAATTATTTGACATCTTTGGTCGTTTTTCAGGTATAAGTATTAATTGGTCTAAGTCCGTCCTCTTTCCACTACACCCATCAATACCTTTAATTGATACTCAGACACCGTTGAAATGGGTACAGGATATGGTGTACTTAGGCATCAAAGTGGGTCCAACATTGGAGGTGTACCAGCAAAATAACATTGACCCTTTAGTCTTACAATTAAATAAAAAGTGTGCGTCTTGGCGCATGCTTCCCTTGTCCCCGGTTGGCAGAATTAACTTAATAAAAATGAACTATCTTCCGAAATTTCTGTATCTTTTTCGTAATTCCCCCATTGATATGACTAGAACCTTTTTTTCGAGATTAGATAGTATTGTAACAACTTTTGTATGGGCTGGGCGTATTCCACGAGTCGCAAGGCGCACGCTATATCTTCCTCTTGCAAGAGGAGGTTTAGCGCTTCCTAACTTTAAATTGTATTTTTGGGTGGCTGTTCTGGTGACGGTCAGGTGGTGGTTCTCCCAGCCCAAAACTAACTCCGCAGTTACACTAGAAGCAGCACTATTGGGTTCATATGCGGCCCTTAGTAATCTTGTTTTCCGGGGTGAACAGGCACATCCTCAAATAACCAGTCTGATGAAGACTGTCCTGCGGATATGGACTCGGGCGCGGGTGATATATAACACTCCATTGCATATATCCCCCCACACTCCGTTGTGGGGTAATCCTAATCTAAAACATCTATATCATCTTCCTGATCCACAGGTATGGGCTGCTAGAGGGATTGTGACTATGAAACATGTTATTAAAGATGGAAGACTTCAAGGCTTTAATGTTCTTCAGTCTACCCATTCATTACCTCCCACCATGGGGTTTCGTTACCGCCAGCTTAGTCATGCTATGCGGGCTCAGTTCCAAGGCCCTGTTGTCCTGGAATCAGACCCCTTGGAGAAAATGTTAACTTTTAAGGTAATAGGGAAAACTCTCTCTGCTATATACTCTATACTCTCAACAAATCATAGTCAGTCCCCTGAGAAAACCTATAATAAATGGAAGGAGGACATTCCAGATCTGACTATTGAAGAGTGGGAGGACTCGGTTAATAATTATATCCCCTCAATGATAGCGGCTAGGGACAGATTTATACAACTCAAATTCTTACATAGAGCATATTATACGCCGCAACGTCTTGCTAGGATATATCCCATGAAAGATCCCTTGTGCATTAGATGTGGGCATGAAATAGGTACATTCTTACACGTTGTTTGGTCGTGCCCTGACCTGGCAACCTTTTGGAAAGAAGTGACGGACACTATTGGTGAAATCTTTGACATTATGATTCCTTTGGACCCAAAGGTAACTTTATTGAGTAACCTTACAGAACTGGCTGGGGACAAATATGCTAAAATGTGCATTATATATACCCTGTTTTATGCCAGGAGAGAAATCCTTTTGCGATGGAAGTTACCCGAACCTCCCACCCGATTATCCTGGATAGCTGCCGTTACTAAGACACTTCCATTCTACCGTTTCACATACGGTAGTAGGAATTGCCCAAAAAAATTTGATAAAGTGTGGTCAGCCTGGATTGACGCTGTAGGTGTGCCAATGTCACCTGTTCCATAATGACATAAGTAGGTACTTATTAATTAATTTGATGATAATTATTTTTTTTTTTTTTCCTGCTCCTAAACTGGTTTATTGATATTCCCCTTCCCTTCCTCTCCCTAAGAATTTTTTTTTTTTTTTTTTTGTGTTTGTATGTATGGATAATATTATTTTTTGTGCAGAGTAATGTATTGTATTGGAATATTTGTGTTGTTTATATGTTTAACAATAAAATAAAATTTAACTGTTAAAAAAAAAAAAAATAAAAAAAAAAAAAAATGTGCTGCATTGGTGTGCGCTGGGTGACAATTGGACATGCTGCATTTAAGCACGTCGCAAAATGCTGCACCACACATTTAGGAAATACAAAACAGAGTATCTTGCCCCCTGCTGTAAAAAAAGAAAGCACAGCAACACAACACTTTAAAAAAAAATGCATTTAATAGTCTAGTGGCCACTGGGAGCCACTGGAATGCAGTTAAAGTAAGCTGTCTGACTGTGGCATAGCGGCAAGATTTCCAGAATAACACTGGCAGTTGTGTGAATGATTTTTTTTTTTTGTCTGATGTTGCTGCTTAACTAAGAGTAATAAGTGCCCAAAAAACTAGATAAAAGATAAAACCGTGTGAAAGAAAAGATGATATTATCTATATTTTGAAAATAATAGCTTTTTTGTGCTAAACATATGGATTTCCTTGCTAGTTGCTTAGTAGAGATTTTTTTTCTGTATTTTTCATCATTACACTTCAATATCATAAGACTTCAAGGAATGTAAAAAGATCTGAATATGTCAATAAGTTTCTGTGAATAATATAGAACGCTTATCAAAGATTCATCATACGCGCTGGCACTGTTGTAGATCAATAATGATGCCTGTGAACAATTATCTCCAGCTCCAGACATGAGAAATTTAGAGCTCGTATGTGAAGGATGTTTTATTTTCTAAATGCTTGTTCTGCGGACATTTTCTTTGTTCATTGCAGGTTGTAACTTTTTTACTGTACCAGTAAAC
The DNA here is from genome assembly GCF_965119305.1 of Pelophylax lessonae. Taxonomy (NCBI): domain Eukaryota; kingdom Metazoa; phylum Chordata; class Amphibia; order Anura; family Ranidae; genus Pelophylax; species Pelophylax lessonae. The sequence goes on from NC_138768.1 coordinate 149,700,413, forward strand.
GGCTGTTTCCTAGCAATGCAAATGCAGTATGATTTAGGGAACAGAACCTTACTGTGGACTTGCTGTCAGGCATATTTTTTCATGTTAAGTTAAGTGATATTTCACTTTTTGGCAGAAACAGCAGCAGAGATAAATTGCCTACCAGTCTCTTATAGTTCTCATACCTCCCAAATTTAGAACTTGAGAATGAGGGACACTTGAGGGTGGAGTACACTTGTGGCAAGCTCCGCGCAACATGCCAAAAAGTGGGTGTGGCCAAACTGTTAACAGTGGGAGGGGCTTGGTTTAACAAAGCCCCGCTTCGTTGTACCTACAAAATATACTTGCTGCACAACAAGCAAGATTATCACAGAAAAATAAACCTCATCACATAATTTTAAAAAAAGTTTCCATTACATATGGTTTTGCTCACACTGAAAATTGACATAGAGCTAACACTTTGTCTGAGCCTACCTTAAAAAAGAACTTCATTATATTAGTCAGGAAATGCACAGCAACCAGGAACTGTAGAGACAATGAACACTTTGGTGAGAATTATATAATGTACAATATAGAGCATATAGTGCAGGAGTATGTAAGGAAGAGTGCAAGGGTCAGGTTGTGTAATGCAATGTGTTTAAGGATCAGAAGTATATAATGCACAGAATGCTGCAGTCAGTGTCAGATTTAGGAATATTTAATGCAGAGTGCGGGGGTCCAGGGTGTATAATGCACATAGTCCAGGGGTCCAGAGTATGTCAGTAAGTAAGTGATATGTAATGCACAAAATGCATTGGGACAAGCGTGTGTAACACACAGTAGGATGAGGAGGAGAACAAAATGAGTACAGGGGTGTGTGTAATTTAGTGTAGGGGTCAGGAGACTTCAAAAATGTCTACCTGCTTTACCCTTTCAGGTTAAATACACACTCTCTCTCCCCCCGAAAAAGCAATCTAGCACTAATCTGTACACTCACTTCTCCCAGCACAAGTCCTGTTCCCTCTTCTAGCATAAATCTTCTCCATCCCAATCCCCCCTCCTACCACAATTTTCCCACCCAAAATCCTCTTCTACCACTTCAAAATCCCCTTCTAGTACAAATTTCCTTCCTCTGTAACCCCCCCCCCTCCCCCGAAAGCACAATTCCCCTTTCCTCCCCTCCAATTTTCCCTCCCAGCACAAGTCCTCCCCCCTCCAAACTCCCAAACCCAGCACAAATCCCCTTCCCCTTCCAGAACAACTACCCCTCCTCACCATACCCCCAATTACCCCCCTTTTAGTAGAAATCCTCTTCTTCCCCCACAAATCATCTCCACAGCACAAACACTCCCCAGTACTTAAATATTCACCAATTCCTCCTTGTAGCAAAAATTCTACATCCCCCTCCATCTAAATTTCACCTCCTGACACAAATTCCCCCCTCCTAGCAAAATTGTTTTCCTTCCAAACCTCTACTTCTAGCATAAATCCTTTTATTTTATCCCCCCTACAAGACCCCACCCCCCACTTCCAAATACCAATGCTCTTTCCTCCATAGAGTGAGGGAAGTTGTTTGCATTGTCATATTGGATGTGGAAATTGGCTTACTAGCAGATGATGTAGCAGAACTGTTAGTTCCTAAGAGGTGAGGCATATTTGTGGCACATTTGCCTTTTATCATACCTGCAAAAAAGCGGGAGACAACTATACAGTTAGCGGGCTGTTGCGGGGTGTGAAGACAGATAGACATGTGGTAAAATTTGGGAAGCACTTACTGCTCTGTGAACCCCTGAGAGTGCAGCTGGGGGAGTGCAGTGGAGAGGACAGTCTTAGCAACTTAGAGATAGTGGAGTCAGGAAAGATAGTGGCAGAGTAGGAGCACTGGACAGGTAAAGAGCAGTGCTGCTCTTAAAGTGGTAGTATACTGGGAAAAAAAAACCCTGCAAGACAAAGGCATAATGAGCTTGTATGCATCCCATACTAGCTCATTATGAAAAACTTACCTTAAAACGAAGCCCCGACACCGCTGTGGGAGCTGACATGATCCCTCGGTGTCTCTTCCGGGTTCGGCGGCTCCGGCGCTGTGAGTGGACGGAGCTGCAAGACGTCACTCCCGCGCATGCGCACGGGGGATATATTTTCCAGCATTTTCCGGCAAGGAACTCTGAAGGTCCGCCGGACCTTCAGAGCGCATGCGCCGCTAGCGTCAGCAATATTAATTGTACCTACAGGTAAGCCTTATTATAGGCTTACCTGTAGGTAAAAGTAAAAGTAAAATAAAAATTGGTATACTACCGCTTCAAACTCACTAGCCGACAGGAGGAGTCCAAGAGAAGACCATTGCATGCATGTGTAAACAGCAGGGCTGGCAGAAGCAGTGGCAGGGTGGTAGCCTGGAGAGTACCAGGATCAGTTGTGAGCTGCCTTTCACTGCAGCTCAGCTCAAACCAGAATAAATGTCACTAGGGTATGTGTGCAGCTGGGAAGCAGGAGCTGATGTTTGATCTGCTACTGCAGCAAAGCAGGGAGCCATGGCTGTGGGCTTATGTGCTGTGCAGCTTGGGAGAGAGAGCAGGAGAGGTGTCGGGAGCAGCAGTGGAGAACCTGACAGTCTAGGGGGTGGCAGCTGTCCCAGTGCAGGCAGATCAGTGGGGTTTATTTACAGCTCCTGAACTTCTGGACGGGTGGCTGGGGAGAGGAGAGCCGGCCAAGTGTTGAGCCTCTGGAAGGCATGAAGTGGGAGCCAGAGTCGTGTGGCAGAGCAAGGGGTCATGAAGCGGCTTGGATGAAGGTAGTTTCTTCCTAGTGTGTGCCTGAAAAGCAAGTCATTAGTTGCTAGGATACCAGCGGTCCTAGCAACCAATGACTAAAAGGAGAATTTAAGTAGGGGGGGCAGGAGAGGTAGAGAGCACAGGCATGCAAGAATGCATTGCTGCCATTAGGATTTTCCCCACCGAGCGAACCCTCACTGCCAGAACATGTTCCGGCCATGGCCTCCAGGACTACAGCCCAGATCCACATTACCCTGGGACTTACTTGAAATCTCGGAATGGTCCCCCCAGAATCCGCGACGGTTGGGAGGTATGTATTTCTCAGCGTTGAGATCTTTGAGCTTAGGGGTGTATACATTTGTTGTGGCTTTTTTGTTGCCCCCTTAAACCACCTCTGCTCTCAGTACTGATGCGTTTAGAAAGATAATTACACAACACTATACCCATATGAAATTTTTATTATTTTTTATTTATTTATTTATTTAATGTTGGAACATTGGTACACTGACAGATGTTTTTATGCACTTGCACACTGACAGATGTTTTTGTGCACTTGTATACTATGACAGATGTTGATCGTCCACCAGTGGACACTGACAGATGTTGATGTTGCAATGGAACACTATTGCACTATTGCAGATGTTTTTGTACACTGGTACACTGCTACTGATGTAGATGGACACTGGTGAACTGTGACAGATGTTTTGTGCACTGATACAGATGTTCATGGGACACTGTGACAGATGTTTTTTGCACTAGTACAGATGTTCATTGGATAATTGGACAGATGTTCATGGGACAGGGTCAGTGGTGCATGGTGTACTGTGTGGGGGTGACTGCATTCTGTGTAATATGTTACAGCTCTATATGTAATTGATGGTTTTACAATATTTGTGCACTGGAAGATGTGAGTATTTTTCCTTTGGATTTGTTAATGTTTTAATAGATTGTTTGGTGTTTTACACTACACAATGAGAATTTGTAATTCTTATTGAGCTTCATTTCACTGGAGGTGCCCTTAATTGTTTTCTGGAGAGTGTGGAGATCTATGGTGTTGATTAAGTTCCTGAGCACATCTAGAGAGTTACATATATACACAAGCCTGTGATATTGATAACACTTAACTGTGGCAAAAATAAGTTAGAACTAGACGAGGGTGCGCTTCCCTACTCACCAAAAGGCCACTTAACTAAAACGTAACCTTTATTGTAAATCATAAAAATCATACTCACCAACACCAACTGGTATAAAAAGATGGGGGTATATCTGTCTCTCCTCCCATCTATTGCCCACATATAAAAATGAGATGGACAGAAAAGAGAAAGTATACTAGTAAATACTGTTTTACTGAAGATGTGGGCTATCTGTCTTCCACCCTATGAAATCATCTATTTCTCAGATATGTAATATGGGTACACTCATCCATGTGAACACAATTAACCACTGATGAACGACCCCTATATATCACCATATCCACAAAAAAAAGCTTCTCTCTTAATCAAGAATGTATTGACACAAGGCATATCTCATCCCACAAAAAAGAAAAATAGTGCGGAAGGGCAAAAGAACATGTCAGGACAAAGATTAAATCATGTGAACCTAAATGAAGATAAAGTCAGAAGGTGCTCTCAAAATGAAATCACCCAAACCTAATATGTTTCACTCTTCAAATAGAGCTTTGTCAGTGGTAAAGAAAATCAAAGAAAAGTGAAGAAAATGAGCAACCAAGGGTAGCTGACTGTCACATGGTGAAAATAAAATGGTGTCTTTTGTTTGTAGTCCCTCTATATTTATCTGACCATCTAAAATTGCCTCTGCACATGTTCATTTCTGTTAGATTTTTTTAAATTTCATTTTAAACCATTAGGTCCTATTGCATTGAAGCTGGATTTGCACATTAACACATGTCAGCAGTGCATTTCTTTTGATTATATTGTGGTTGCTCTGCAATTTTTTAAGCAATAATATCATCTAGGGTCAGCATCTGCTTCCTCAACTGAGATGCAGCCTACAGGTTATTGGCTGTTTGTATGCAAGTTGTCTCACACAGAAAAAAAATTACAGTGATACCATTACACTACCAAAATGCTCCTCTTAGGTCTCGACATTGATCGCAAGTCTTAATTCCAGAAATGCACCTGTTGCTGGTTGCAGTTAACCAGCCAGGTAAATTATTTTAACCCTCCTCTTATGTTAGAATTCCATTACTATCCATGATGTTAGGGTCAGTTTTGACCCGTGTTTTAAATCAGCCATAAAATACCCTCTGAATAATTATTTATCATCAAATTTGTTTCTTACCTCTTGGTTACCTTGTTAGGCTTCTTTATCCTTGAAAAGATTGGTTTTAATATTTTTGGTGTGACCCCTAGACCTTTCTTTTGATAGCATACCTCTCATTGTCAAATTTAAAAAATGGTAAAATAAAGTCAGCAACTCTGAAATGAATTTGTCCTATGTTTCTTCACTTTATTTAGAGAAGCAGACAAGCAGGAAAAGAGATAGGCCCCTCCCTAACTACAGCTCACAGGGTTGAGAGGGGATTGGCTGTCACTTTTACTAAGCAGAGAGAGTGTTTATGATTTCAGTTTTGGCACTTATTAGTGTCCTAAAATCCTATATTATAACTGGGTCAGAATTGACCCTAACACCATGAACGTCTTAATTTTCACCACAGTATTTTATAATTTAGTGAAAAGGATTATTTTTCTATTACATTGTTTAAATAGAGGTTCCTGACAAAGTAAAAAAATCTTGATGCAATAAACAAATTTATGTGATACTTATAGACATTCAAAACCTGAAAACGGGTCAGTTTTGACCCTAACACAAGAGGAGGGTTAAATGACCTGCGCATGCTCACACGCAGTGCTCTGTAGCCTGGGGAGCCAGCAGGTTGATTCTGCTGTAGCGAATTTATGACAATTGGAAAACTGAATGTTTTTGTGGCTAACATTCACTTGGCTAGCTAGTCAGGTTTATGTTTGCATAAAGTTAGTGCTGAGACACAGCTAGTTTGTGTTTTGAAGCTTTTTTTTTTTTTTTATCTGGAGAAGTGTACAGCACCTTTAAATATACTGCACTTATAAACATGCTATTGTTTTCAAGAAGCCACTATACTAGTTTTTTACCCCAAGGAGCATAGCATCTAATACCTATTTCCTGGTCACAGTGGGTTATAATAGGAAATTATATATACTATAAATATAGATCTGCAAAGTTACTGATATGACAGCTTTAAATTACTTTGCAATTCCTTCCGATAGAGGCATATGGAATGTTATTATCTTTGAGTCACAGTAAACTAGATCCTCTTCCAAGACAGTAGCAACAACAGTGACACCTACAGATGTTCTAAATGAATAGCAAATATAATATTATAAACAAAACTTTTAAAAATGATATCATATGAACCTAAATTATATTAGAATTATATAGCATACAGGGGTATCATATCAATATGTGTAAATAAAATTTGCATCAAAGTGTTTCTGTAGTGACAGCTAGGTTTCTAAATTGCTAGTGCTAGGCACCTAATAGTACATTGGTTCACATTAAATATTAGGTATATGGTGCTCCTCTGGCCAGGGTTTGGTTTGCGAAAGAATCTGCAAACACAGCCTGAAAACCTGAACATAGCCTGAACTTCATTTTAAAACAGCATAAAGAGCAACAATAAAAATGCACAATTAATTTAGACAACATACTTTGGGATTATCTTAAACCTTTAGCTGCCAGGCCCTGTGCTCCACTTTTAAACTTAGCTGGCTAGGCCATTTTTGTAATTTTTCATATGCTATTTTATTTTTCCCTTACAGCTTTCAGAGTTTGTTAAAGACCCCCCAAACCATATACTGTATTTTCCACATGACCTGTAGAATACAAATAAGGTGCTACTGATTTTTTTGGGCACAATGATATTTGGGCAAATGTTTATCAAATCAAACCGTTAATCATTATTAGCAGATAAAAACACAGCACATTTTACAAAATTCCTGCTAAATATAAAAGCTAACCTGTATTGAGTTATTAAATAACTACTATTTGTAAATTTTAGATTGCGCCTTTTTGCCAAATGGTGAAAAATCGAACATACGCAAAAATGGAAATATCCAAATTTCTCAAAAAATCTAGAGGTTTTCATTGTTCCCTTACAGCTTTCAGAGTTTGTTTAAGATCCCCCCAAACCATAACTTTCTGAAAGCACATGGCCTATAGGATAAAAATAAGGTGCTAAGGATTCTTAATGCCCTACGATATTTGCGCAAATGTTTATCAAAACTATGTATTCGCTAAACATTCTCTAAATTCATTTTTAGCAGATATAAACACAGCAAATTTCACAAAATTCCTGCTAAATTCCTGGTAAATATAATTGCTTAACCTGTATTGAGTTAATAAATAACAAATATTTGTAATTTTTAAATTATGCCTTTTTGCAAAATGGTAAAAGTTAAACATACGCAAAAATGTAAAGAACTACATTTCTCAAAAAATCTGAAGGTTTTCATTGTGTCCTTAAAGCTTTCAGAGTTTGTTAAAGAACCCCCAAACCATATATTTTCTGAAAGCATAGGACCAGTAGAATAACAGGAAGGTGCTACTGATTTTTGAGGCCCCCCGATATTTGCTCAAATGTTTGCCAAAACAATATTTTCGCTAAAAATGCACTAAAATCATTATTAGCAGATACAAACACAGCACATTTTAAAAATCCATGCTAAGTTCCTTTTAAATATAAAAGCTAAACCTGTATTGAGTTAATAAATAACAAATATTTGTACATTTTAAATTGTGCCTTTTTGAGAAATAGTGAAAATCGGATGTACGCAAAAATTTCTGTACAAATCTGGAGGTTTTCCTTTTTCACTTATAGCTTTCAGAGTTTATAAAAGACCCCCCAAACCATATATTTTCTGAAAGCACATGTCCAGTAGAATAAAAAAGCAGGTGCTACTGATTTTTAAGGCACCACAATATTTGCGCAAATGTTTATCAAACCAACATTTTTTTCGCTAAAAATACACTAAAATCATTAATAGTGGATTCATACATGGCAATATGTACAAAATTCCCACTAAATATAAAAGTTAAAACTGTATTGAGTTAATAAATAACAAATATTTGAACAAATATTTGTACATTTAAATTGTACCTTTTTGTGAAATGGTGAATCCAGAGGTTACCATTTTTCACTTACAGCTTTCAGAATTTGAAAAGTCCCCTCACACTGGTGCAATGCAGGAATCCCTGTGAATCCAGTGCGGGTTCCTGCATCGCACCTGATAACCGGCAGTTCACACTTCCCTCTGCAACCCCCTCCTGCCGCGGGGGTTATAACAAAGTTAATGACACCCCCAGATCGGTTTGCAGACTGTAGGGCGAACTGTGATTTCAGACAGGAATCTAATTGCATGGGTGTGAACCTGCGATCTGTTTCTGGTGAGGACAAAAAAAGGGTCCTGCATGAGTTTGGTTCGAATGCGATGCAAATTCATCCATACAGTTTGTATGGTTGAATTTACATCGCACAGACATTGCATGTAATCTGCACAGCAATGCGGTGCAAATCACATGCGATGTCGGGCATTTCACCAGTGTGAACTGGCCCTCAAACCAGACATTTTCTGAAAACTCATGACCTGTAGAAAAAAAATGTGCTACTGATTTTTTTGGCCTCGCATAATTGCACAAATGTTCATCATATTGCTATTTTCACTAAAAATACACTTAAATCATTATTATTGCACACAAACACAACATAACTTCTTGCTAAATTACTACTAAAGCATCGTTCACATGTGGCATACTATAGTGTATGCCCATGGAGGGCCATGTTTACCCAAACAGGGATGCACAGGTGTTCAGTGCATCCCTGTACAGGCAGTCCTATTTATGTCAATTGGGATGCAACAGCTGCACAGGCATAGCTGCTGTTCCCAATCTGACATCCATGTCCTCAGGGACATGCATGCAGACCTACATGGATGTCAAATTGGGAGCGACGGCTCTGTTCGTGCAGTTGCTACATCCCAAATTACATCAATGGAACTGTCTGCACAGGGATGCATGGAACACCTGTGAATCCCTGTAAAGGTATGCTGTGTATGCCCAGTGTGAACAAGGCCTTAGGTCCCTTTCACACAAGCAGGCTGATTGGGTCTGCCTGTCCATTTTTCAAGCGGGCCCAATCGGATCACCCATTTTTTTCTATGGAGAGGCTGATGTAAATAGACATGTGTTCGTTTACACCCGCCTGTATCCGATCCGATTCAGTCCACTAAAAACAGACGGATGGGGTTCCCATTGCCCATCCATCTAGCAGATTGGATTGGATGGAAATGGACAGGTGGCCTGTTTCCTTCTGACCGTCCCATAGAGAACAGCAGACTGTGTCCTTTTCGTTCTGAAAAAGTTAAAGTTGCAAGTGAAGATGCAACACCTTTGCAATGTGCTCATCAAAAAGTGACCTTTAGAAAAAGAAATCTATTCCCGCTAAATGTCAGAACATAGACAGCCTGCTTCTGTTTATAAAAATGGTTTGGGCCCCCCTTTATTTCTATACTAGACACCTTTCTACCAGATAAAGATCTTCAAAAGATTTTGATGTTGACTACAAGGCATTATTTTTTCTTTAAAAAAATAGTACACATTGTTTAAAAAAAAAATTGTGGGTTCTCTGACAAAATTAATGCAGAACCCTTACCATTGATAAGAGTCTGGTATAGATTAGGAGAGGGACCCAGGCAATGAAAAAAAAAACAAATGGTGTGTGGGCCCAAAAATATCTATACCAGATTTTTAAAATAATATTAAACATTTTTGCAGATTACAACTTTTCAAAGCTGATGGCTCCTGCTCTCTCTGTACTGCTTCCCTGAACTTCTGGTTTTCGCAGGAAAGAGTTAACAGCGGACAGTGCAGTCTGTCATCAATCTGTTAGCTTGGAGGTGAGAGGAAGAGGGAAGTGCAGAGGAGTGTCTTGCCATTCTAGGCTATGTGGCTGTGTGTTTCTTTTGATGCAGGTAGTGTAGAGAGACACAGCCCTGGTCCCTGTATGCAAGGGTGACACCATAGGATGCTGCAAGAGAAACAGGAAACCTGTAAGAGCGGTCATGGCACCAGATTAAACTGGAACATAGACAAGGATCAAATATGATGCAAACTCAATAGGTGATTAAATCAGTGGCTGAAAGTGCTTTAAAAACTGAGGGTTTAATATCTTTGACCTTCCACTGCAAGGCACCTTGATATCATGGTGATAGATATAATAGCCCAATCCCCACATCCCTGGCCAAGTGGATATGAGGATCTTATTGGACTTATTGGAATCTGCAAGCCCCTTTAACACAAGGGGGCCCTGAGATATTCATCCCTACTTCCTAAATGAATGAGTAAAGAGTTTATAGTTCACCAACCCCTTAGAAAAGGTTCCTTTTGAAAAATATCTAGAGATGTAAATCCAATGTCAATCACATCATCCAGAGATGTAGATCCAATATCAATCTTGATGAACTATGATCTGCTGAAAAAACATGACATATCCTGCCACGATGACCACCTCTGCCTGCAACTTCCATCTCTCATGACAGCTTCTTAACTGACTTAAATGTTACTACACTGGCCCAGAATGCTGGCTGACATCTTTGACCAAATATGATTATGAACATACTTGGTCAGTGTCTCAGTTACATCCCATGGGGTGCCTGTTTACAGTTTTAAACAAGCTGGTGAGTGGAATACTGGCTGGCCACCTTCCACCTTCTGCACTATTTGCCCATCATTATAATGGACAGGTTTGACAACAGCATCACCCAGACAAGAAGCCTGGGTGAAAGAAAATCTTCTACAGCGGGATAGGCAACCCGTCGATCGCGATCTATCTGTCTACCGCGGGTGGGTGATGGGTAGATCATGAGCACTCCTCTGCTTTGCTGACCCCCGCACCTCGAAGCCAGAGTTTCCTTTCAGCCTTCCCTGCCGCGCTCCTCCTTCCTCACATCACAGCAGAAATCATGAGACAGCACAGCTCAGAACAGAGGGAGGTGGAAGCTGGCCAAAATAACTTTCAAGTTAACCGGCAGATGATTGGTTGCTAGGCAGTCCTAGCAACCCATCGCCACCTTTTTAATATGGAAAGGTAACTCCAGGATCTCCGACTCCCACCCTCTATCTGGAGCTGTGCTGGCTCCCGCTTCTGCTCTGTGTACACCTCTATAGGCAGGAAAAAGAATACACTGCTCTACTGATATTAACATCCACATCCACTGCTCTTTGGACATCGAAACTGCTGTGTGTGTGTGTGTGTTTGAGTGTGATGTAAAGGGGGCAGAGGACATTGCTGGGGGGGGGGCATAGGGCACTATTGTGGAAAAGGAGGGTATGATGTGAAAGGGGCAAAGGGCATTGCTATGGGGAGGAGAGGGCACTACTGTGGGGGAAGGGGGTAATGTGAAAGGGGCAGAAGACACTACTATGGGGGGGGGATGGGCAGAGGATACTACTGTGTGTGTGGGGGGGGTGATGTGAAGGGGGGAGGGGATACTGCTATTGGGGCAGAGAACACTGCTATGGTGAGGGTGGGCAGAAGACACTACTGTGGGAGGGTGATGTGAAAGGGAGCAGAAGACACTCCTATGGGGGGGACAGAAGTCATTACTGTGTTTTGAGGGACAGAGGACACTACTGTGGGAAGGGCCAGCGCCTGCATAAGGCTGCTTAGGATGCCTTAGGATGCCAGGATGGGGGGTGGGGGGATGGTAAAGTCTGAATCCCGAGCTACTTGCAGCTGAGGCATGAGCTGAGACCCCTGATATGTCACCAAAGCCTCCAACAATGCTCCAAAAAAATTGTAAACAATAATATTGTAAAATGTAATAAAATATCCAATGGTAAAAAATAATAAAATAATAAAAATAAAACTACTGACACCATCCACTGCCCTACAGAAACTGTCCACCGTCTTACTGACACCAACCACTGCCCTACAGACACTTTCCTCTCCCCTACTGACATTATCCACTGCCCTACAGACACTGTCCACTGTCTTAATTCACCATTCACTGCCCTACAGACACTTTCCACTGCCTTACTGACACCATACACTGTGCTACAGACACTGCCCACTGTCTTAATGACACCATCCACTCCCCTACAGACACTTTCCACTGCCTTACTGACACCATCCACTTTCCTACAGACACGGTCCACTGTCTTAATGACACCATCCACTGCCCTACATACACTTTCCACTGCCCTACTGACACCATCCACTACCCTACAGACACTGTCCACTGTCTTACTGACACCATCCACTGCCCTACAGACACTGCCCACTGTCTTGCTGACACCATCCACTTCCCTACAGACACTGTCCACTGTCTTAATGACACCATTCACTGTCCTACAGACACTTTCCACTGCCTTACTGACACCATCCACTTCCCTACAGACACTGTTCACTTTCTTAATGACTCCATCCATTGCCCTACAGACACTTTCAACTGTCTTACTGACACCATCCACTGCCCTACAGACATTTTCCACAGCCTTACTGCCACTTTACACTGCGCTTCAGACACCGTCTACTGCCCTACTGACACCATTCAATTCTAAGGTAGGGTAAGTTTATATTTTCACTGTGACTTTTGTTTTATTATATTTTTCCTTTCTATTTCGTTAGGCCTTGCTGGTTAATGTCTTAAAAAAGGGGGGGGGGGGTGAACACCAGTGATCTTTGCTTGCTTTACGTTGTTTAGGTAGATCTCCACCTCTCAAAGGTTTCCTACCCCTGTTCTACAGGATCCTAGCCTTCTCTTACTCTACTTAAAGGTAGATAGGAAACGAGTAAATATTCTCTCCGAAAGCAAAAACTGACACAGATTGTGACCCTTTAAACAGATACACTTTAAAGCTATAAATTGCTCATAAGGGCTCAACATTTTTTGTTTTTTACATGTTGTTTTTTTTTTTTTGTTTTTTTACAAGTTTTCAGAAAAAAAAAATATTTCTTTCTAAGTGCATAATGAATGCACCTAGAAAAAAGGAAACAGTAACAGTTGCCACTAACGTGACTTTGTTTGTGAGTGTCTAACCCCAACTCAAACTTCAACGCTAACCCACTTCTTTTGTTTACTAAGTTGTGGGATCACCATGTCAGCCCTAACATGCTCACATGACTTTGTTAATAAACACACTACCCAGCACAATTACTGGTGATTAAATACTTTGTTTCTAAACACTGTCATGCCGTATGGTGATTATAAGACTTTTTTTTTATAAACAAAGGGTAAAATTTAGCAATTGGGCTAGAGTAAGGGTGGGGTTTATCAACAAAGACATTACAGTAAAGCCCCGCTCTATCGCGGTTCAGTTTTTGCGGTCCCGGTATATTGCGTTTTTTTTTGTAATGTTATTTTACTATAACATCATTAAAAACGAAATATTTTTGTGTTTTCCATAGCTCTTGCTATGTCTCTCAGTATCTTTTATGTGTTTAAATTAGTTTCTATTGTTTTAAAAGTGTGTTTAAAGACCTTAAAATGCTTCTACACGCACAGTGACAGTAAAAAAAACATGCCTACAATGCATTTTAATAGGGTTTTTCTATTTCGCTGACTTTTCGCGGCTGGGTCCGGAACGTAACCCTCACAATGGAGGGGGGTTTACTGTATTTCCATCTCATTGTTGCTAGAAAGAAAAGCCCTGATTTTTATTTTTTTTTTCAAGAAAATTCATGTAAGCTGTCCATATGTAAAATATGAGGTTAATTTCACCAAAAATTTCACCATAATTACTATGTAACTATGTAACTATGTAAAATTGAGAGGTAAAATTGGCAATTTCGCTGCAAAATCAAGTGTGGTAAAACCATTACATTTTCCCTATTCAGGTAGCCATCTAAATGACATTCAGTTAGGGTTTGGATCTACTTTAAGAGTTGTTATGTATCATATACTTTTCCAATAATGATTTATGTTTTTTATGATAATGAAGTATGGCAATTTGGGCATTTTTGGAAGGATTCTTATGGTTTTGTTTGGTTTATCTTGGCAATAGTCTTTCTGCTTGTGGTTTGCGGAGCAGTTGGTTCGCAGTTCTTCAAGAATATGACACAAATAACGCACTGAAGCAGTTATTAGTATTAGACTATTCTGAACAGCAAGGCAAGGGAACATTACATTTTAGGCATAAATAGATTAACTATAATTACAGCTGTCAGAATACTAGTGTTTGAAAAAAGTTTACTTTAGTTGGCTGCTATTTGAAAAGCAACATTCAGACCACAACTTTGCATATTTTTTCTTTAATGTAACAGATAAACAAGTTGACATTTGAACAAGAAAACTTTGAATAATTTGTCTCTAACGTAGCCAACCATGTCATTCAAATGTATCTAGGCCAGCTAATTCCCAGCACACCATGGAAATCATTCTTCCAAGACAAGTTCATGAAGTTCACAAAACTAATGCTGGATGTTGTGGGAGCATTAAAGGCTGGTAATGAAATATAGAATACTGAGTGCCATTAAAATAACACATATAGTTTATTTATAAGTAAACTTGTGATGTTAGACATAATTGTATAAATGATATTGCTACATGTTATTAAATGTGATTTATGGCAGATACAGCCAAGTTCACATATCACAACAAAATGTGACTGTCGTACAAAACATATAGATTTGGTGTTGGTCACCTTTTCACAGTATAATCATGAAAAGTTTTATCCATTCTCTGGCTCCACAACAACATATCTTTATTGAAGGCTAACTGCAAAGTGTGAAGCTAAAAGAAAATAAAGCAGTTGTGAACCACGACTGTTGGTAAAAAAAAAAAAAAAAAATCCTGCAAGGCAATGGCATATTGTGCTAGTATGCATCGCATACTAGCACATTGTGAAATACTTACCTTGGAACGAAGCCCTCCAGCGCTGCACTGTCACCTCTGAGAGGGCTGACATCTTCCCCCAGTCTTTATTCTGGGTTCTGCCTGCTGCAGTAATGTGAATGAGATGGGTAAAAGATGCATTTTGCTCTTATTTGGGCCTAATTGTACTGGCAATTTTGTTGAAGTCTACCGGAGCCTAACAAGATGATTTTGTCTGTCTTGAACCGGTCTTTTCAAATGCTGATCTTATTGACACAGGTTGGAGGGGGGGGGGCATTAGAGTGGTACTATTTTCATTGTTTTGGGCTACATATGACTTTGTACAGGACAGACCGGGCGGGCATTGCTCTGAATTTGGGACATATTTACAAAAAATGAGCAGTGTATTTAATATGTAGCACCTGGTATTGTTTACTACTGCAGGACCATCATCCTATTATTTTACTTCTTCAGCTGACCAGAGAACCATTTTAATTAAACAAAATAGCTGTTATAATATATTCTACCAGTAAAGACTGGGCAAACAAACTGAACACAAATTCACTAGAGGTTGGCCAGCTAAGGCAGACAGAAGTCCCTGCACCACACCCCTTTTCAACACACTGGAGCTCTTTCAGTAACTGGTAGATAATATGACACAGAAAGCAGCTTACCACCAGATTCTTAGGGCCTTTCATGCCAGTCAAGAACAGATGCCCTGCTGAATCTGAGCTGGACAGACTGGATGTCACTTTTGTGGCATCCATGTCTGTTCAGTTTTGCCCTCCTGAACCTTAAAAGAGAAGTATAGGGATGTTTTCTTATTTTATAATTATACTTACCTAGGTAGATGCAGCATTGGTCCCATGCTGCATCTGTCCCCCGGCGCCTCTAAGACTGATAACTGAGCAGTCAGCTGCTCTCTGCTCCCACCCCCTCCAAAGCCCAGCAATCCAGTGAGTGAGGGGGGGCGGGAGCAGCCAGCTCAGGCTTTTATCAGCTTGCTGAGAGGCTGAGTCGGCTGCCAGTGCAGGCATGTGGGCATGTGGGCGGGTCCTGACTCCATTGTTGCAGTTTTGCCCAAGCCTGGACAGGCTCTGTGACGTCAGCAGACAGCAGACTTCAGCCTGCTGTCTGCTGAAAAGGGGTCACAGGAGTGCAGAAAGTAAAACGAGCTTTGGCTGTACTTCTTCTTTAATGGATCCATGTTAGATCTATGGGTAGGTGGATGTAAACAGATTTTGTACATTTACATATGACTAGCTCAGATTTGTCACATGTATGTATGAAAATGGAAAAGACATTCATAGTTTTTTTTTTTTTTTACCTAGACAGGCTCAGAAATAGTCTGATGTAAACAGATACATGTCTGTTTACATCTACCCGATCATCACTAACATGAAGCTGTACATTCAGATCTGTCTGAAAAACGATTAGGTAGATCTCATTAAAATGTCCATATAAAAGGAGCCTTACAAAACATCAGACCACTTTCAAAGCAATACCAGATCCCTACATAATCATTATTTTCCTAAAAAAAACAAACATGTAAACCATGATATGTCTCTTAATGGTTGGAGTCCTTTTTGGAGACATCATTAGTAAAGGAGACTTACAATGATCTGACATTGAGCATATCACTACCATTTTGTGTATGTTCTTGGTGGAGATCCAGTGCCATTGTCAGTCTTTATACCCATTTGTTCTATATTCACAATCACAGTGCCATCAGGTGTTCCAAGTGTGCTTTACTATTAAGTACAAGCAAAACGAGGCTAAAGCTGACTTATGTATTATTCTACTATTAGTTAGATCAAATAACACACAAATATGACACAAATCTCTTTAATCTCCATTAACACTATACTTTGAATTTAACATTTTTTATTTTTTTCATTTTACAGAAATTAAATTTACAGAAGTTAAAAAGGATAGAGTAGTTTAGATATTTTAGCTGTTTTAGTATCACACCCTAAATGAACCTGATGTGGCCTACAGTGACTAAAGGCCCGTACACACGTACCGATCGTCGGCATACAAACGTCGGCGGACGAAAGATCTGCCGATTGTACGCTTGTTAGTATGGTGCCTCCAACAGCCGTCAGCGCACATTCTGCCGTCAAGAATCTGTCTTGCAAGCATTTAAATTTTTGTATGCCGACACCAGAACGGCCGATTGTTCGCCAGTCAGTACAGAATTCTGCCGACACACAGCTACAAATCCCAACACGCATGATCAAACCAAATGAGGTCCCGGAAGAATTTTCTCTAGTAAACTCAACATTTTATCCAGAAAGAACTTTCGGCTCGCGGCAGTCCAAGAAATAGGTGAAATGCAGAGCACATGCTCATCTTGATAAATGTGAGAAGAAGGAAGATGCTGCTCATAATGCCATACTTTTCGAATAAAAAGGCATGTGTTCTGTTATGATGAAGATAATGTTTGTCTATTCTATCTGTTCTATAAAATTTTATAATTTAATAATTTGAACTCCTCACCATTTTTTTTTTTTGCACAGCAAAGATCTAACTATCGATGTGACCCTTTATTCTTGTATGAATTAATGTCTAAAACATATTTTTCAGGTTATGCACAATATTAAACATGTTAAAAAATTCAGATAGGCCATTTTTAATTTACAATTTTCTTTATTTTTTGGATCTCAGAAAAAACAAATGAAAACATTAATACTCTCCGTATAAAAAAAAATAAACATAAAAAAGGTCCATTTGGACTAAATTAAATTAGAAACTGCCAAACAGGGGTAAAATAAATAATAGGGGGTTACACAAATTAAAGTTGGTGATAGCTATAATCAGGCTGCCATGAGGGCAGGTTTGGATCCTGCTGGCCATATTGCCACTGGCCATGTGGCATTTGGCGAGGTGGTGGCTGTTGTGGAGGTGGAGGTGGAGGGCATGGGTGCTCCTCGCACGCGTGGCTGTGCTCTGTAAGGACGCCGTTTTCCGCCTTTTGCAGGACATCCAGAATCATTTTGCGGGCATACTGACACTGCCTGAGGTCCACCTTATCTAAAATTTTGCCCGTCATGTTGCCGAAGGACTCATTGGACTCCGGTTTCCTACGGAGGGCTATGGTGGCCTCATGTATAAATTCATCAGTGAGGTCATCCACGTGCTTCCTCTTTTGCCTCCGTTTGGCAGGAGGAGGTGGTGGTGGAAATAGTTCCGCTGGCTCCCCAGGCTCCTGGCTGCAACCTGGCTCCTCCTCAGTGACACTTCCCTGTTGATGAAATGAACAATTGATTAGAATGTTATAGTGTATATAAAAAGTCATGTTTGTTATATTATTGTGAAAAAATAGCAGACTTTACATACAGTGGCGTATCTAGGGTCTCCAGGGCCCTTGTTGAGGAGCTGTATTTGGCAACAACCCCCCCCCCAAGATCAATGTAAAAATGTAACCCCCCCCCCAAAAAAAATATAAAAGGGCATTAAATGTTTCTCATTTGTCCCTTGTTTACCCAGTGTAGAGCTCTCTAGTGGGCAATCATTGTCTCAGGTGTGAAAAACAAGAAAGAGAGGGGTGAGAGATAGAGAGAGGGAGAGAAAGAGGGGGTGTGAGAGAGAGAGGAGGGGGGTTGCAGAGAGAGAGGGGCCTGAACTTGCAGAGGGCTTTATGTAGGGCATTGAGGGTGAAGCGGTGCAGGAAAACAGGAATAAGGAAGCCACCTGCCTTGCTGACCCAGAGTGAGAGACCAGAGACATGGAAGCAAGGATGTATGTTTAATTTGCAGGAGCTGTTAGTTTGTTAGTTTTGTTTTAAAAAAGGTTGAGCCAGAGGAATGCTGATGCTCCAGCAGTGTTTGTTAGGACTGGAGGTGTGCTGGGGATGCAGCAGTGTTTGTAAGACCGGAGGTGTGCTGGGGATGCAGCAGTGTTTGTAAGACCAGAGGTGTGCTGGGGATGCAGTGAGAGGCAGTCTCAGTCTCCTGGTCTTTTGGCTCAGCTGCTCTCAATGTTTTACACCTGCATGAATCAGCTCTCAATGTTTTACACCTGCATGAATCCGCCTGCAAACTGGGGGTTCTGGGGTGTGCAGGCTGAGTGGATTGTTCAAAAAATAACTAAAACAATGCCAATGTTTTTGCGACCCACCCCCTTGGCCTGCGCCCCTGGTGGTTGCCTGTCATGCCAACCCCTTGCTATGCCAGTTTACATAAAGGGTCAATTATGGTTTAGCTTATAATTTTGTTACATGATTACATTTTAAGCAGACAATATATAGTGAAATGCCATACCTGAGTAAAACTCTCCTCCAGGATATCTTCATCCTGGCTGGGATCAACAGAAACTGAGCCCTCTGCCGAAGTCGAAGGCAGCGTAGAAATTGACGGCCTCGATTCCAATGTGTCTGCCAGGAACCGCAGGTTATCAAAGTACCACAGCCGTGGTACATGTACATTCTGTGCAGCTGCTCCAGACTGGGTGGACTCTTCAATTTTCTTAACCTCCCGCCTGTAGGCACTGCGAATACTGTTTATTTTTCGCCGTATACAGTCAGCATTTTCCCCAGGACAGACGGGCTTGTAGAAGGCCACTAAATGGTCAATGGCCTGTTTTTTTAGTATCTTATTTTTATATTCAGCCGACTTGACTTTCCACAAACAGGGCAGTTGCCTGAACTCATCAATGAAACTGATGAGAAAGTTGTGGGTGGTGTAATTGTCCACCATTTTGCAGGACAGTATATGCCTGCAAGACACAACACAACACAAAACATATTAAAATAGCATGTATTTTGGGACATAATAAAGATATTCATAGTAAAAGCTGTATAGGGCCCAAAACACACACTTTCTAATAAAAAAGTCGTACCTTTGTTTGTGGGGAAAAGTCGTGATTCGCCGTTCGATCGTGCTCCAACCCTCGATATGTCCGCTAGCGAATCGTCGGCCGAAAGATCTGGCGTCCTTTAAATACAGCGCATGCGTCAACTCCTCCTCCAGTGGCGGGCTTGTGCAGGGGTGTGTACGTGCCGAAGATCAGGCCTACATGCGACACACACACCTGAAGCAGTGGAACAATTTTTTAATCAAGAAGAATGTCTGAAAGATCTCAGAGTTCATCAAGTGGGGGCCGAAGTGATTGGGCCACCAGAAAATCAAGGGCTACACCCATGACAAAGGCAGAAATGGTGGAGATGGTCGGAATTTTAGAAAAAATGGACTATGATGGCAAGTTGGCAAATTACGACCGGCCCAATGCCAGGAAAGATGGCATCATGGATAAGGTGGTGGCCTGTTTGCTTAAAAAATTCGGTGTGGAGCGATCGAAAGATCAGATTCGGAAACGGTGGTCCGACCTGAAACACCGTGAGCAGGATCAGCTTTCCCAAATCCATCGGATTCTGAAAAAAAGTATGTTTTTTATTTTTTTTTGGTTTAAACATGCAATATGTTTTTTATAATTTTGTGTATGTTGTATTAACATGTCTAGATTATAATGTCTATGTAAAAAGTTAGATTACTCATTTTAGTTATCATGTCGTGATTAGATCGATCTATTGTTGATGTTTTAGTATATGACATTAAAAGTCAGGAAGCCATAGTTGAAAATATATGTATTGTGTTGCAACGAACGTTCTTTCCTGCACGAATCTTCTCTGCAAACATTCCTATTAATCACAGATTATTATTCAAACCTTTAAATAGGAGAAAAAACGAAAACTCCGTGCCAAACAATGGGAAAGGAGGAGGAGAGGTTTGGCAGCTCCATCTGCAGTTGCGGAAGAAGATGAGGACATGGGCCCAGATGGTGGCACAGATTCGACTAAAGGTAATTGGTTCCTATGCACTGTCAAACATTAATGTACCATATTTTTCATAGATAACCATGTACATGTCTTCATATTTGTTACTAAAAGAGCTATCAAGCAGGGCACCATGTCCTAACAAATGTACCTCTTGTGACTTTTATGATATGGCCAATTTTTTTTATTATGTAGATGAAGACATTATTCCTGAGGTGATTCTGGTGGAGACAACAAGTGACCAGACACCAGAGCAACAAGAAGGTTGGTAGGCACAGATTTCTGGGTAGTGGGATCATCGAAATATGTGTATTTGCAATGATTGTTTAACCTTATATTCTTGTATTCCCTTACAAATTTACATTGCAGATGTTGCGTCATGCGAGGATGTGGCATCCCCAGCCAGGTCAGAACCCAGATCTCCTGGCAACTTGCCAAGCAGCGTGGAAGCCACTTCCGAAAATGTGGAGGATCCCGGACCAAGTGTCAGAGAGCCAGTTGTGTGCCCACGTAGGTTTTTTCATAATGATTTTTATCAGTGTTATTTTTAGCCTCCAATTGTCAACACTAGTTCCCTATGGGAGCCTCTTTATTTGAATGGAAGTCGCACTGTAAGTCGGATCAGGATGCTCTGACTTGCGGGGCCACTTGCGCTGTGAAGATTTTTGAGGGGGAACTACACCAAAAAATTGAATAACCCACCGTGGGTGTCCCCCCCCCAAGTTCACAACCAGGCCTTTTGTGTGTGGTATTGAGTTTGAGGGTATGCCCACAACAAAAAGACAGCGTGGGTTACCCCCAAAACCCCTACCAGACCCTTATCCAAGCATGCAGCTTGTCAGGCCAGGAAAGAGAACGAGCAAGCGGACCAAACACCCCCTGGACCACAGCAGGACACATGCCCTCAACATGGGGGGGTTTTGTTGCTTTGGGCCAGGGGGCCTCTGCACCGCACACCCAAAAGCACCTTGCTCCCATGTAGAGGAGGACAAGGGCCTCATCCCCACAACCCTGTCTGGTGGTTTTGGGGGGTCATGCGGCCAGGGGGTTCCTAGGACTTTGGAAGCAACCTTTAACAAAGGGTGGCCCCCAGATCCCAGACCCCAATCACTATGTGAATGGGTATGGGGTACATAGTACCCCTACACATTAACCACATAAATGGAAGTGTGCGTGAATAACGACAGGAGACGTTTATGAAATGTTCTTAAATATCTTCATCCGGTCTTCTCCACTCTGCTCTTTGGATCTGCTCCTCTCCACTCTTCTGCTGTCCAATCTTCTGCTCTTATGTTGTCTGCTCTTTTGCCCTAGGCTCTTCTTCTTCCTCCTGTCCTCCTCCGATGCTGTTGCCGTGCATTCTGCCCGTCTCTGGTCTCTGCATCTTAATATATATACATTACGACCATGCCCTCACAATGACGTCATCATGCGTTCACACCCCTAATGAATATATAGTAAGCTCAGGAGACCGGCAGAATCATCAGCAACAGCATTGGATGAGGACAGGAGGAAGAAGAAGAGCCTAGGGCAAAAGAGCATAAGAACAGGGTAGGTATTAACTCGCGAGGAATTTAAGATTACCTGGACACCAAATGTTTCTCTATTATTATGACCTCATGTAGGTGATTCACATTGACTCAGTTTTTTTTTTTTTTACAGACCATGTTTTACATAGTTGCACATTAGCCAAATTGACCCGTGAGGCTCTCCAATGCTGTGCAGACCTGGAACAAATAAAGGAGACTGCAACGGCCTTACAAATCAAAATGCGCAATTTTGTGGACATGATTGGCAAATTTTAAGCCACAATTTTCCTACGTTTTTAATGTTTGTATTGGGATGTTCCTGATGTTACGAATTTATTATAAGGTTTTATGGCATTTTAATTACCCTCATATGTTAAAGAGTGTACCCAAGTTTGGGAAAAGCACTTTACAACACCCTAACCCTAACCCTAACCCTGTGAATGTTTGATACTAAAACATTTTTACATTCAACAATGTGTGTTCAATTCTTTATTAGACTTTCGTTGGGGGGTCGAGGTCTAAAGCTGTGTAAAGAAGCACTAAATGTATGATGGCTGGCCTATTCACATATTTACATGTTAATGAAAGCATTTTGGACACTGCCATATGCGAGTTGCTGGAGGTGTCAATGAAATGTTAAAGATACCCCCAGTTTTAACGCATATCACAGTGCGATCTGACATTTCACACAGGATCGGATCACACAAGTTTGAACGAATGTGCGATCCTATCCTGATGCGGCTGAATAAATGCATCATGTGCGACTTTTGTGCGAGTGCAGTGCGAATTGAGCCATACAAACTGTATAGCTGATTTTCGCATGAACATCTGATCGCATGTAATAAAGGAGCAGTGCGCTACGATATTACATGCCATCAGATGTGCAGTGTGAATTGAGACATATACACTTTGTATGGCTACATTCGCACTGAACACGCATACAAGTCACACATGACCCTTTATTTCTGATGTATCTGGATTGGATCGCACAGTGCTTAACACTTGTGGAATACAATCCTGTGCAAAAAGTAAGTGGCGGGTCACCCTTATGCAATGCTGGAAGGCTGCAAAGTCGCAGACTTCCCACATCGCATAAGTGTGACTCAACACTCAAGGTACTAGCAGTCCTAGGATTCAATATGGCATTGATATTGCCAGTAGCAATCAGTGTAGGGAGATCAGTGTAATCTATAGTGTATTGCTTGTTCGTTGCTCTAGTTCACTTTCCATTACCTATATATATATAACACTTTGAGATGAACAATGATCAAGTTTCACATAACACTGACATATCCTAACATTGGTGGGCAGTGAGAAGGATGTCATAAATGAACACAACATAACAGGTGTAGGTACATTGTTAATACCCTAATGTATTATATGAAATATATAGTATGGGCAACTTCTGGACAATAACCACCAATGTAAGGTGACATTAGATGAACCTTGGGTGTGACCTAGTTCTCAATGTGACAGGGTTTGTGTAAATTTTGTGGTGTGCAGAAGGCCCTTGTATTTACACCACTGGCTCAAAAATAACACATGGCCATCATCACTTTGGATCAGCTGGTGAGAGACTACAGCAAAGAAACCCACTGATGAATGTGTTAACCCTTCCAAAGTCACACATATATAACACATGATTTACACCAAAAATTATGTTGGCCATATGTGCCCAAATGATTAGAATCCACAATACAGAATCATAGCAATTTTTGTTTAATGTGTTCAAAAATAATAGATCGCTGACATTTATCTTGTGTGTCAAATCTTTAACAACATTAATGTGTGTGTGACATTGATTGCTGCCAGGACACAGCTCCTCTCCCCAAGAAATAGTCCAGATATTCCTGGCGGATCTGACGGGCCCTGTGTGATGCCAATCCTGACCATCCAACTTGCATTGACGTCATGGACTCCACTTGGTCAGGAGGTTTGGCCTCTCCACTTGTACCTGGCATAGCAGGGTCAGTATCCAGTTGCTGCAAAACATAATTGTGTACATTCCTGCGTAGGAAGTTGTGCAAAATGCAGCAACACAAGACCACATTATCCACTTTGTACAGTGCCAGGTGTATGGACGTCAGGAATATCCGGAACCAGTTGGCCATTATCCCGAAGGCATTCTCCACAACTCTGCGAGCTCTGGACAACCGGTAGTTGTAAATCCTTTGGTCGGGGGTGAGGTTCCTCTGAGGGTAGGGCTTCATGAGATGCTCCCCAAGCGCAAAAGCATCATCTGCGATAAACACAAAGCTCATACCCTCAACAGTTTGCTCCCTGGATGGCAGGTTCAGAGTGCCGTTCTTTAGACGACGAGCGAACTCCGTCTGCTCAATAACTCCCCCATCCGAATTGCGGCCATTTTTGCCAATATCCAAATAAATAAACTCATAGTTTGCATTAACTATGGCTAGCATGACTATACTAAAAAAACCTTTATAATTATAATAAAATGTGCCGGAATTCGGAGGGGGGACAATGCGGACGTGCTTCCCATCAATAGCACCCCCACAATTGGGAAAATTCCACTTCTCCAGAAATTGAGCAGAAATCTCCAGCCATTGCTCTGCGTTTGAAGGAAACTGTGGGGAAAAAAAAAAAAATTTGTGCTTGAGCACATCACATTATTAATTACACACACAGTTGTCTGTTAAATGCTTATGCAACTTGTTAAAAATATAAACAACAGGAAGGCAAACGTTTGGATTAGGGGATGTAACATCTACATACATTTATTTTCAACCTCCTATTGTTCTTATATTGTAAAGGGCTATACACACTATAAGATTCTCTGAAGACTTTTTCCTGCAGATTTACCTTTTCTATGTAGTGCAAGGGCCTACCAGATTGCATAGGATTTGAAAGTGTTTGTTGGACCTCATATTATTTGGTTTTGGTAAATCGGAAGGATAAATTGTTCTGACAATATTATAGTGTGTATGGCCCATTATACTCACCAGCTAGAGCAGAGATTTACAAACTATGGTCCTCCAGCTGTTGCAGAACTACACATCCCATGAGGCCTTGTAATTCTATGACATTCACAGACATGACTAGGCATGATGGAAATTGTAGTTCCTGAACAACTGGAGGGCCATAGTTTGAAGACCTCTGAGCTTGAGCTTTGGTATATGCTGACTTTGAGATTTAGCATGTGGGTGGGGGATGGGTAAGTAAAACTGGGCATTTATACATCAATAAGGGCTTGTGGTCAGTGAAGGTTTTAACATCATTACATAAACATACACAATCATAGGTGGGAATGGATGGACTGATGTATTTTAGATAAATCATAAACTAGGTAATAAAACATTGGCCAAGGAATAATTGTTTGAGGGAAAGTAATAAAATTACAAAAATTCTACATACTGTTAACAGGCAATGCGTTTAGGGACACATAGGAGAGAATGGTGGGGTGGTTAGTGGGTAATTTTACAAATGGTTAAGATAATCTACATCTTTACTACTATGTGCATGCGGACAGAGGGTAGTTTACAAATAATGGCCTGTGTCAATTGCTGTACATCCAAAAACATCATAATTCGGGTGAAACGACTAATACATGTAATGTAAAAAATCAAACATACCTTGATATAGTCCTTCTGCAAGACCTTGATGATGGCAGAGCAGGTCTCAGGGATGATGACTCCAAGTGCTTGGGGGGAGATGCCTGTGGTGAACTTCAGATCCTGCAGGCTTCTCCCTGTTGTAAGATACCTCAACGTCGCAATTAACCTTTGCTCAGGAGTAATTGCAAGCCGCATACAAGTATCCTGCTTCAAAATATAGGGGGACACCAGGGCAAGAAGACGGTAAAAGATGGGATCCGTCATCCTCAAATAATTCCTGAAGTCATCAGGATTATTTTCCTGGAGCTCCCTCAGCAAGGACATATGAGAAAATTGATCACGGTTAAGCAACCAATTTTTCGTCCAGGAGGTCCGCTTCTTCTTCCTATTGCTCGTACGTCGTCTCAGAGCCAAAACTCCAACACTAACGACAGCAACGGTCGAATTCACGGTCGCCATAATAAATTCTCGAACGATGTCTCGGAAAATAGCGAAATGTCGTCAACCAAACAAATGCTACCGAAATCAGCGCGAAATGCCCAGAAGGGTCACGGCCAAACACTCACTTCCTCTTTTGTAGCGGCGAACGTGCGTGGAACGTAGTGACGTCATTTTCTGTCGGCAGACAAATGTCCTGGGCAAGTTTTGAGCACTTTTCAACAGACAAACAGCAAACACGCCAGCCGCGAACATTTGTAGGACGTTCTGTCGGCCGACGATCGGTACGTGTGTACGGGCCTTAAGATAACAACAGTGCTGAAGTGCAGGGACCTTGTGGTGTTTCCAAATACCTGTGTTAGTATTCAGATGTCAATGTCCTTGTGCAGCAAGGTGGATGAGAGGCCAAAGCTGTACATGGGGACTGTTGTCATGAAGCC
This sequence comes from Pelophylax lessonae, assembly GCF_965119305.1. Lineage (NCBI taxonomy): Eukaryota > Metazoa > Chordata > Amphibia > Anura > Ranidae > Pelophylax > Pelophylax lessonae. The sequence continues at coordinate 149,726,761 of NC_138768.1, forward strand.
TCTACAGCAACATAAAAGATCACAAGCTGCGTCTTCAATACACCATAGAATTATGGGGATTAGTGCAATGTGGGGCTTAATCTCCAGTTTCATAGAAATGAATGCTGAATGCTGAATGTGGAGGCAATGCTGAATGCCTGGGGCTCTGCAGGTATACAAAGAGTAAGCAGACTTTCATTTTCCTTGTTATCCAATTACATTTCACCTTTATGTAAATTTTCATGCATAATATAAGAGGGAAGAATTGACACTTCATAAATTGGTGATTATACTTATTTGTATGAATTTTGTTTTTTTTAAAGATCTAATAATGAACGTTGAACATAAATAACAGCAAAACTCACTGTAGTTGGTCTTAACAAGACTGCTATATTAGGAGGTATGAAATGTGCATTTTTTGGCTCAGGTACTTAGTAGTGATCGACCAATATCGTTTTTTAATTGCCGATACCGATAACAATATTTTGGCCATTGCATTTTGGTATAGGCCGATATTGGCTGATATTTTCGTACATTTAAAAAATATATATTTTTTATTTTTATCACTTGACAGGTACTCTTGTGGAAGGATCTGGGGGTCTAAAAGACCCCAAACCCCTCCTCTGCACTTAAAAGCATTCAAAACGCCAAGTTTGGCTGTTTTGAATGCTGTAATTTTTTTTAATCTGACGCCGAGTACACGGAAATGATGTCATGACATCACTTACGGGTTTTTACATGGAGACCCGATCAGAGTTGAATGCGGCTTTGATCAGTTCTTCGGCGGCCATGCAGGCTGGTTGCCCGGGTCTCCCGGTAGGACGGGAGACCCAGGCGAGCCGCGGAAGGCGGCGGGAGGGGGGGCGTCCCCTCCCGCTCTTTGTAATGACAGCCAAGCAGGTTCTCAGCCGCATCGATTGTCATTACAAGACAGCCGACCATCAGCTATGAACGCTGGTACCGGGGCTATGCCTCTAGCTGCAGGCATCACTCCAGTACAAGCACTTTCCCGAAATATCGGCAATATCGGTCACCTTGGTGGCCGATTCCGATATATCGGGGAAAGTGCATATCGGCCCTCGATATATCGGCTTTGCTGATAATCGGTTGATCACTAGTACTTAGAGTCTCAGTAATCTTTGTTTCCATGACATAACTAGTGAATGGATAGAACTCATGCACAGTAAAAAACATATTTCAATTTTTGTGGCTAAAATACTAACAATTGTTTGCACAGATTTTCAAACAATCATTTTCAGTAAATATAAGCATTTGGTAGCATCTGCAATGCCAGATCTTAACAATGCATGTTAAAATCTGTCATACTGCTTGTATTTAGTGGGCTGTGTATGACCACTACATCAAAGTATTTTGCCTCAAGCCATTCATATTGCTAAGCCGTAGAAAATGGAGACATCCATTCTACAATGGACGTATTATCTGCAATCTTATTATCACTATTTTCTGTGTCTAATCTTTTTATGTATTATACGTTTACACATTGTAATTTCAGATTAACGTTAACAGATTACATCTACAATTTTAAAGTCAATACACACGCAGGTTTTTGTAGCATGCCGTTTTCTCAGAACAGGGCAAATGAATTTATCACATCAACTATTTTCCAGTGCTGGGAAAATCTACAAATGTATTTAAATAATTGATGCTACTAGGATAGAATTTGTTTCAAAACCAATTACTGTTTGTCTACACAGACATTATAGTTTAACTGGCATGCCATGACAATTATTCTATTTGAAAGCCAGTGTGTATGTGAAACCAGACGACCATGGAAGATGTGATTTTGTTGTGATTTTAATTACGTTGCTTTAGAAATAGTTTGTGCCGGTTTTCTTGCCAAAGGCAGATCTGTTGTGAAAATGCAACTCTGACTTTCTGCTACATTTGATTTTGTGCCTGGCACGTGACAGGAAATCTTATTTTTTGTTTAGATTCCTCTAGGGGAATGTTACCAATCATATACTGTACATCTGAAGAAGAAAAAGATTTCTGATATTATCTATTCAAGTAACGATGCAAACAGAACTTAGGAAATCAGAAGGCAGTTTGAATTTGAGCTTGATGTATTGTAGCCTTTTCCTCCGTACTCAGTGAAAATGCCATTTTCAAAAAAGTGCACTAAATATTTTTGTTTTTTTATTGAAGAAGGACTTTAGAAATATTAAAAACTTCAGTCTCACACAGGCACAAACGCACGCACACAGAAAAGATAAGATTCTGTCACTGGCTTCAACATATCATACAGTGCAGGAAAGTTGGTGTTTAGCACTGAGGATCCTATCTTATAAGAGGTAAATTTGTTAACATTGGAAGCATTTTGTTAGAGAAAAGAAAAAATATCTTTTGAACCTGCTGGAAGACGTGTCTAAAAACCTCCTGTACTTTCTGCCTGTGCTGCATTTTTATCATTTAAATTATTTTCATCTATAAGGACTACAGAAAACCTTCCCTATATAACATAGAAAGGAGGAGAGAGAGATGTTTGTAGTCTGGAGTACTGTCCTGAAAACACTGGTTTTCCATAGAGTGTATACAATTGGAAAAAATGATGGACTTTCTAGGCACCAATAATAAAAACAAGACTTTTATTAATAACAATTTCACATAGATTGCATAATACACATACAGTATAAATGTAAAACAAACGCAAATAGACGAAAACAAACACATCCAGCTCTGACCACTGGGCCAGGGCTAGTAAATGTAAAAACCCTGGTGGTGTTCCACAGCAGAGTTGGGGTACAGTCGTTTTATAGATGAAAGCTCAACATGTTTCACGATGCCATGCTTCTTCAGGAGCTTATTTTACATTTTCCAGGCCAATGTGCTAATGGGTAATGGCAAAAGAATTAATTATTTTATAGGAGTAATGACAAAGAAAGAGATGATTGAAAAGCTTGTAACAATTGCAAAAGCATAGGATACCATCTTCAGCAGAGAACCAGTATAATGTTAGACAAATATAATGGTAGTTGATGAGATAATATGGCTCTGACTAGCCAGCTACAATTAGTATGCTAAAATAACCACGTTAAGGTCCCCAGGCAGAATATCCTACAGACTATTTAGATGAAGTTCTCTTGGGGTAACAATCTCATAAACAATCAAGAATGCTGAACCTTTCTAAATGGTAAAGGCACATGTGGTGGAGATGTCTGGTCATTATATTTGTTTTTTTTAGGGAGGGGGGGGGGTTAGGGTATATCCTATATTAAAAGGTATGCATTATAATTTCACCTACAGGAGTGTTAGTGCTAGGGTTTACGTTTACAGTGAGAATTACTATTCGAGTTAAGGTAACGGAGCCCCTTTACTAGATGACATTATGCCAGCCAGCTCTTGATGCTCTGGGAACCCAAACTTCCTTTTTACTAATTGTCAGGGGAATAGATATACCAAGATCAGTTTATTACTAGAGTTGAGCGAACACCTGGATGTCCGGGTTTGGCGGGTTCGGCCGAGCTTGAAAATAAAAGTCCGGGTTCATGATCCGAACTTAATCCGAACTTTACCCCGATCCTGAACCCCATTGAAGTCAATGGGGTTCAATGGTGAAGTCAATGGTGACCCAAACTTTTGAGCACTAAAATGGCTCTAAAAAAAAAATGTAAAGTGCTCTGCAAACAAATGTGGATAGGGAAATAACTTAAAATAACATAAAAAACATAAAAATAAAAAATAATCTCTTGATCTAGGAGGACGAGGCCCATTTGGAGTAGGAGTTTGAGGTGGCGGTGGATGTGGCGGTTTAGGTGGAAGCAGCGGCTGGGGAGGAGGAGGACGAGGTAGCCAACACTGGTTTTGGTTTTTAATTAAATTTTTTTTTTAATCAGGGTACACCCCAAAAGAGTAAGAAAGATCAAATACAACAATGGCTGGGTAAGGCCGGTATACATGTCTATTCTGCACAAGGTACGGACAAGTCCTGTGGGATCCATGCCTGGTTCATTTTAATGAATGTGAGCTTGTCCACATTGGCTCTGGACAGGCGGCTGTGCTTGTCTGTGATAACGCCCCCAGCCGTGCTAAATACACGTTCAGATAATACACTGGCTGCAGGGCAGGCCAGCACCTCCAAGGCGTAAAGGGCAAGCTCAGGCCATGTGCCCAATTTGGAGACCCAGAAGTTGAAGGGGGCAGACCCCTCATTCAGTACGTGTATAGTACGTAAGGAACGGTAAGGAACTGTATATGGTATATGGTAAGGAACGGTGAGGGCGGTGGGGGGGCTTTTTTACCCCTTCTGGGTTGAGTCTGGCCTTGGAAAAGGTATGTGTCCCTGGTTGTGGGCCAGGCTCTCCCAAAGCTGTCTAAGTATAGGAATATACTTAATATCAAGAGACTATTTCGACTTTAAAATCCTTTTTATATATACACATGTGTGGTCATAGCACTGATATATTGTTTTAGCGCAGCTTGTTTTATTTTATTTATTGTTTGGTGTTGTCACACTTGAAGCTGCTGCTTCTTTTTCTTTTACATAGCGCGGTTATCCCCCCCTTTTACACTAATCTCCTATCTCTACCTCAGCAGCAGCAGCAGGAACCTGTCCCTACAGTAGTTAGAGCATAGTGACGTGCGCCGCTATGTGACTCCAGCTTATATAGAGGCTGGGTCACATGCTGCACTGGCCAATCACAGCCATGCCATTGGTAGGCATGGCTGTGATGGCTTCTAAGGGCACACTAGTTAAATGCTTGCTGATTGGCTGCCTTGCAGCTGTTGAAACCGCGCCATTAAAACCACGCCAAAACATGAAATAAATTACCGAACAACGGATTGTATCCCGAACATACAGTGGAATGTTCGGGTCCGTGTCTGGGTACCGAATACCCAAAAGTCCGGTACGATCCCAAACAATACAGTTCGGGTTCGCTCAACCCTATTTATTGCCAATCAATATTTAAAGAACTTTCTTGTTAAGCTTTCTAATCCTCTAAAGTGGTGAATTTTGTATAATGTCTAAGCCACACTTTTCTGTACCTTTCTAAAAAGTGTACCAGTCCACCAATATAGTTGCATTTAGTTAGTGGAGTCACCCCAATAATCCCAGATTGAAGACTTTTGATGTGTCCAAGGCAGAGCACTGTCTATTTTTACTGGGCAAGTTTGTCCTAAACATTCATTTGGGTTCCCTCTTTTTGAACCTCATACTTTTTTGGCCATTTTAAATGAGCTGTTATTGAATTGACCTTGTCCTAATTCAGATATTAGGCTCAAATTTCAAAGCTTCGACAAAATGATATTTATTGACAGTGCAAAAAAAAACAGCGCAAAATGGTTGTGATTATCATAAAACAATATAAAATAAATCAACAACAATTCATAAATATATAAAACAAATGTCCAATGCACCCTGTGCAGTTGATATCAATAAATAAGAATAAATATAATTGTGAAAAAAAATCCTCAAAACATTGCATATAAGTCCCAAAGTGCTTCAGCAAGTAGCCGGTAAAGGATAGTTCATAAAAGGTGCTTAAGTGCTGAGAAATCTGTGCAAAATCATGCTGACACTGTGTTGTGAAAAACTGTGAATATCCTCTCCCCCAGGATGTTCCACTTACCGGACAAAATGGACCCCTAGACAATACTGTGTAAGGGTCACACAAACTTAGTCCAGTAAGGAATCCAGGCAATATCCTCTAGACTGGTCAGAGATGCAAATGGTCCTCCAATATGTATACTCAGCAGGATATAGGGACCATATGGGGAAGGAAAGGCTCACAATAGTGTAATTCTGATATGATAAACGTTTATTTAAAAGAACATAAAATGGATCACTCACATTTGGTAAGAGAAAGCAGGCTGGTTATTTCATTCAATTGGTATAGAAGATCTTTCAGAACGCGGTGTGCTCGGGGCTCCCTTGGTCCCGGCGTGCGTTCCACCGCTACCGGAAATGACGTCACAGCAAGCGTAGGACCAGAAATTGCGTCAACGCGTTTCGCCCTCCTCCAGGCGCGCCTGTCCATCATTCAGCGCCTGCACCGGAAGTGACATTGATCACTTCCGGTGGAGCCCGGCCTACTTCAGGAGGAGGGTGTGCACGGTCGGACCACGGTGATTTGGCCTCCGCCTGCAGACGGCGGCGGAGGCGTCCTGGTTCGGCCGTGTGCATTAACAACAGGTATGTGGGGACTGGGAACATTTATGCTTGGGGGCCCCCCCCCCTTTTGGGGATTGCACGATGGCTCGGGGTTGGTCGATCCTTGGGGTCTATGATGCTGTATTGATGCCTATCTCTGCCCTCTCTCTCTCTCTCTCCCCCCTATGGTGGTCGGATAGCTATACATGCCTGCCTTTCTTCCATGGTTGATGCCTCTCAAAGATGGTTCTTTCCTCCCTGTACATGTCTGTCTTGTGTCCTGGTGCCCCACTGGGGGCCGCATGAAGGGGATTCCTTCAATCACACTGGCACTTTTCCACCTCCTCTTCTGGTTGATCTACATTTGCTGATTTGTTTTCTTTTTCGTTGGTGATAATCTTTGGTACGCTCTACATTGAGGAAGTGAGATTGGCACATTCAGCCCCTATCTTTCACCAAACAGTAAGTTAACATCCGACAATGAATATAATTTTGCATTGTCGGATGATTTCTGCAAGTGTAAAATGCCTTTATTTTAGGCTCACTCACACACTATTCCACCAGGGAAACCGCCTGGAAAAAGACCGGGGCTCCCCCTTCTGGTGACAACTGGAAACACCTTGAACCTGTAAGTCACAGATCTTGTATTAAATAAATATCCTACCAAGAACCCTTTAAATATTGCCAAATTTATGTGAACACCTACCTTATCACTACATTTAAGGACAGGACAAGAGTTTCCTCTCCATCAAAAATCAGAGCGTCTACATCCCTCTGTAAGTCAGTGATCAATTTATATCTCTTCCTTATCATTATTATCTTCCTGTAACGCTCCTGCGTTTTTAGTATAGGCTGGATTTGCAGCTGCAAAATCTCCACTCAGTAGTCATGTAGAGATGTGTTGAATACCAGATCCAACTCTCCAGGACTCATCACCGTGGGCCTGTCAGCTTCAACATACAGATATATACACACTCAATGAGATGTTCCTGGAGTGATAGTATGTATATGATAGTATGAAGGTGATGTGCTGAAGGTGAACAGTGACAAGGATGGTAATCACTTGATAGGTTTGTATAGGAGAGTTCAAGATGGTATTAGGAATGCAGATAGGTTAGTATCGAGTATGCTAGCAGGTGGTGAGGACAGCAGATGACAAATACAGGATAGACTAACCCAGTGCAAGGATAGATAGTAGTAGACAGGAAAGCTAGCAATCTATGCAGCAGTGCAGATGATAGATGGTAGTAGGCTGAAGAGCTAGCAATCTATGTAATGTAAGGTTATGGAGGGTTCCCCTGCGGGGTACTTATCACTTGAAATGTTAGTAGTTAGAGAAGTCCAGTAGATGAGGAATGATCCGGTAGTGAGATACAGGGATCAGTAGCGAGGTTCCGGTCTGCTCCAGGTAAAGGGAATGGCTGGAGGTTCCGATCGAGAGACAGGCTTGAAAGCATGTGGGTAACAAGGCAGGTTGAACGAACAATGTGAGTGAGACCGCCGGCGGTTGAAATAGCCGCTCTGCGGCGCTCAGCAGTGACATCATCGTTCTTAAAGGTATATGCGTACCACCTGAAGAGAAAGGTAGGACGCATTACAGAGGAAAGTGGTGATTAAGGGTACCGGAGGTACCAGAATCTTACACTTCCATGATCTACTTAAACCTCCCTGTTGTTAGGAACCTGTCAGGAAGGCTCTGGCAGTGGATGAGTTAAGTCTCACAGGCTATTCCAGCTCCACCCCTCTCATCTAGAAAGAGCTCTATTTAAGCTGGATCAGCACACAGGTTCAGTGCTGTCTTGTCTTCAGCTCCTGCCGTTGTTCCTGAACCTGTGACCTGCTTGCTGCTGATTTCCTGTTGACCTTTTGGCTTATTCCTGACTCCGCTCGTCTGCTGCCTGTCCTGACCCCGGCTTGTTTGACCATTCTCTCGGATCTCCCTTGTCTGTTTACCCGCCTTCGGACCTTGATCGGTTCACCCCTGGTGGGGCGACCCTGAGGACCGCGACCTGGTATCCACACGCAGCGAACTCCATCCTCACCACTAGAGGCTCTGGCGAAAACCGGTGGATACTTAGACTCCGCACCTCAGGCTAGCCTGTGTCACTTACCTTGGGGGTTCCGTCCAAGCTCCGCCCTCTAGCGGACATCGGGGCCTATCTCTGTCGCCAGGTTACCACCAGCACCCTAACAGTACAAGACAGCCATGTCGGAACCTGCAAGAGAGGCTTCACCGTTAGAGGAGATCTGCCAACATCTAGCAGCCCTGTCTCAAGCCATGAGGACGCTTCAGGATGGCTATACACAGTTAGAGGGACGATTACGCTCTGTAACCCTCACGGCAGATTCCACTGCTCCATCTGCTCCCTCCTCCACTGCCGCAACCGCAGCACCGGCCTCCAGCCCCACAGTAGTGATGCTGCCACCGGAACCTCGGGTCCCTACCCCTGAAAAATATTCCGGAGATCGGGGTAAATTCCGAGCGTTTCGCAATGCCTGCCAGCTCTACTTCTCCTTGCAACCCCGGACCTTCTCCCTGGAGGCCACCAAGGTGGGATTTGTTATTTCATTGCTACTATGCGGACCCCAGTCCTGGGCCCATCGGCTCCTTGAAGAGGGTAGCCCCCATTTAAACTCTCTATTGTCATTTTTTGAGGCTATGGCCCAACTCTATGACGATCCACAGCGATCTTCCACCGCAGAAGCTGCGCTACACGTTCTCCAGCAGGGGCGCAGACCCGTAGAAGACTATGTCACGGACTTCCGTCGCCTGAGTTCCGACACTTCCTGGAACGAGGCTGCACTCCGGTACCAGTTCCGTCTAGGCTTGTCCGAAGCACTGAAGGACGAATTGGCCCGGGTGGGCATCCCCGACGCACTAGAGGATTTGATCTCCCAGGCCATTCAAATCGACCATCGGCTCCGAGAACGCCAGGCGGAACGATCAACGCAGCAGTTTCGGCCAGCCTGGATGTTGCCACGAGTAGCACCTCCTGTACACTTCCCTTCCGCTGGGGCAGTCTCTCCCAGCCCTGCTTCCGCCAGAGCCATGCCTGATGCTCCTGAATCCACGCAACTTGGGGTCATGCGGCCTGTCTTGTCTCCGGAGGAGAGACGTCGCCGCCAGCTGGGTAATCTTTGCCTGTATTGCGGAGAAGCTGGCCATTATGTGCGCTCTTGCGCAGCAAAACACCATAAGTCTGTGCCAGTCTCGCCCTCCAGTTGTGTGGCATCAGTTACCTCCACCTCCCACTTAGCCTTTCCTGTGTCTTTGCAACTCCCAGAAGGACCCGTCCAGGTTACAGCAATCATTGACTCGGGAGCCTGCAGTTGTTTCATTGACCGTTCCTTTGCGGGGCAGCAAGGCATACCTCTCCAGACCAAGACCCAGGACCTCACTATCTTCCTGGCCGATGGCTCCCACATCAAGTCTGGACCCGTGACCCAAGAAACCCTTCCTCTTCCAATGGTCTCTCCATCTGGCCATAAGGAATTGATACGTTTGGATGTCATCGCATCTCCCTTATTTCCCATTATCCTGGGATTGCCATGGTTACAGGCACACAACCCGCAAATCAACTGGATCACAGGAGCCGTCCAGTTCCTGTCTCCTTACTGCAGGAACTCCTGTCTACCCGCTCCATCCAAGTCCCCCCAAACTCTGTTCTGTCTCGAATCTGAGCCTGATTTATGTTCTGTTGTACCCAAGGCATATCATGACTTCCTGGATGTTTTCAGTAAGCGGGGAGCTGAGACCTTACCTCCTCACCGTTCATATGATTGCCCCATCGACTTGCTCCCGGGAGCCGAGATCCCATTTGGCCGAATTTACCCACTATCTGAACGTGAGCTGGACGTTTTAAAGGACTATGTGGATGAAAGTCTGAAGAAGGGGTTTATCCGTCCTTCCACCTCTCCGGCAGGGGCAGGTATCTTTTTTGTAGAAAAGAAGGATCACTCCCTTCGACCTTGTATCGATTACAGAGACTTGAATAAAGTTACCATTAAGAACCGCTACCCTCTCCCTCTGGTTCCCGAGCTCTTTCAGCGGCTCAGATCTGCTGTCCTGTTCACTAAGTTGGATCTCCGCGGGGCCTACAACTTAGTCCGTATTTGAGAAGGCGATGAGTGGAAGACAGCTTTTCGTACCAGGTTCGGGCATTTCGAATATCTTGTGATGCCTTTTGGCCTCTGCAATGCCCCAGCTACGTTCCAACACTTTGTGAACGATATTTTCCGGGATTGGCTTGATATCTTTGTCATAGTTTACCTAGATGACATCCTAATCTTCTCTACATCCCTGGAGCAACATCGCGAGCATGTTCGAAATGTCCTCGGCCGCCTCCGTCAGCATGGTCTCTATGTTAAGGCCGAGAAGTGTGAATTCGAGCGGAGCAGCATCCCGTTTCTGGGGTTAATAATTTCTACAGAGGGTATAGAGATGGATCCCCAGAAAGTCTCTGCCATCCTGGATTGGCCACCTCCATCTGACAAAAAGGGAGTGCAGCGATTCGTTGGCTTCGCCAACTTCTATAGAAAGTTCATTAAGGGTTTCTCTCATATCATCACTCCCATTACTCAGCTCACCAAGAAGAGTGTTCGCTTTCAATGGACCCCCGAAGCCCAGTCCGCCTTCTTGGTCCTTAAGAAGCTCTTCACGTCAGCCCCTGTGTTGAGTCACCCGGATCCCACCTTACCCTACCTCCTCGAGGTTGACGCTTCTGAAGTTGCTGTCGGGGCAGTCCTCTCCCAAAGACAGGGAACCAAGGACTTGATACACCCGATAGCCTTCTTTTCCCGGAAACTCTCCTCTGCAGAGAGGAATTATGATGTTGGGCACCGCAAACTTCTGGTGATCAAAGCCGCACTTGAAGAGTGGCGGTATTTGCTTGAGGGGGCTGTACACCCTATTCTTATTTTTACGGATCACAAAAACCTTGAGTATCTGAGATCTGCAAAACGTTTGAGACCCCGTCAGGCACGGTGGGCACTTTTTTTTTCAAGGTTTTCATTTCATATCACCTATCGGCCTGGGTCTAAAAATGTTAAACCGGATGCCCTGTCCCGGATGTTTGATAGCCCGAAGGAAACTTCAGTACCTGACACCATCCTATCCGAAAAGAACTTCCTACTTTTATTCACAAATCTGAAGGCCCGTCTTGAGCAAGCCTCTGCCCACATTCCTGGTCCACCCGGAATACCCCTGGTGCACAAAAATGGCTTGTTATGGGTTAAAGACAAGATCTTCGTCCCGGAAGAGGTCAGAACAGCAATTCTGGCTGCCTGTCATGATCACCCTCTGGCCGGTCATTTTGGCGTCCATAGAACCCTTGACCTCCTGCAGCGTTCTTTTTGGTGGCCTGACATGGAAGAGAGCTGCAGGAGTTATGTACTCTCCTGTACCACCTGTTCCCGGTGTAAAACCGCCAGAAGTAAGGCATGGGGCCTTCTCAGACCTCTTCCCATCCCTGATCGGCCCTGGCAAACAATTGCCATGGATTTTATTGTGGAACTTCCACCTTCTGCAGGGTGCTCTGCCATTTTTGTGGTGGTAGATCGACTCTCTAAAATGGCCCATTTTTTGCCCCTCAAGGGTACTCCCTCTGCAAGGGAAACTGCAGAGATCTTCATTAAGGAGATCATAAGACTCCATGGGATTCCCAGGAACATCATCTCTGACAGAGGGGTACAATTTACGTCCCGCTTCTGGAAGGCTTTATGTAAACTGTTAAAGATCGAGCTGTCTATGTCCTCAGCCTACCACCCACAGACCAACGGACAAACTGAGGACAAACCAAACCCTGGAGCAGTACCTGCGGTGCTTTACCACCTTTGTCCAGGACGACTGGGTAGCCCTGTTACCATTTGCAGAATTCTCCTACAACAATTCCAAGCACTCTGTTACTGGCCAATCTCCCTTCTTCGCTAATTACGGATTTCATCCCTCCTTCTTACCAGATATTCCATGTGAATCCGGAGTTCCTGCAGTCCAAGACACTGTCAACTTCTTTTCCCGGAATAATAACCTTCTGCGGGAGACCTTAGCCAAGGCCCAAACTGCGTCCAAAAGGATCTTTGACAAGAGAAAGAAGGGAGAGTTGATTCTTCAACCTGATGATCGGGTCTGGCTTTCCACGGCTAATCTCCGCCTAGCCTGTCCGTCCAAGAAACTGGCTCCCAGATTTATTGGTCCATTTCCAGTTAAAAGGAAACTCAATGATGTGTCCTATGAACTATCCCTACCCGATACCCTTCGGATCCATCCCATATTTCATGTTTCCTTACTGAAGCCTGTGATCCCCGATAACTTCCCTGGTAGAAGTTCAGGTACCCCAGAACCTGTGTTCGTGGATGGAGATGTGGAGTATGAGGTTGAGGCTGTGGTGGACTGTCGAAAGAGAGGCAACCAGCTACAGTTTCTCATCAAATGGAAGGGTTATGGTCCGGAAGAGAATTCCTGGGAGCCTGAACGGAACGTCCATGCTGCGGACCTAATCCAAGCATTTTTTCGTGCTCATCCACAAAAAAGGAGCTTGTTGGGCACCCGGAGGTTGCCCTTAAGGGGGGGACAATGTTAGGAACCTGTCAGGAAGGCTCTGGCAGTGGATGAGTTAAGTCTCACAGGCTATTCCAGCTCCACCCCTCTCATCTAGAAAGAGCTCTATTTAAGCTGGATCAGCACACAGATTCAGTGCTGTCTTGTCTTCAGCTCCTGCCGTTGTTCCTGAACCTGTGACCTGCTTGCTGCTGATTTCCTGTTGACCTTTTGGCTTATTCCTGACTCCGCTCGTCTGCTGCCTGTCCTGACCCCGGCTTGTTTGACCATTCTCTCGGATCTCCCTTGTCTGTTTACCCGCCTTCGGACCTTGATCGGTTCACCCCTGGTGGGGCGACCCTGAGGACCGCGACCTGGTATCCACACGCAGCGAACTCCATCCTCACCACTAGAGGCTCTGGCGAAAACCGGTGGATGCTTAGACTCCGCACCTCAGGCTAGCCTGTGTCACTTACCTTGGGGGTTCCGTCCAAGCTCCGCCCTCTAGCGGACATCGGGGCCTATCTCTGTCGCCAGGTTACCACCAGCACCCTAACACCTGTATTATAGAGGCAGAGATTCCATTAAAATCCTGTGTGAAATTATTTGGGAAAGCAGATGCAAAGGTCCGGGATCTGACGTTTTATGTCACAAGTATGTGTACAACCTTACCTTCTCATACCACACTTGAAGTATACACACGCCAACCGCTAAAACTGATATGTATATATTTTGCAGATATGGTGACCCACTCCTTTCCTTGATAAAGGCAACATACCATAAAATGCCGAAACGCGTTGGAAAATTGAGATATACTCTCTCTCAACACGTTCTAGAGTCTCCAAACTGAGCCAGAACAGACAGAGATTTATATCCATGTCACCTAATCACACTGTCACTCTTTCTATCTTATATCACCGTACACATGGGTCTATAACCCATAAGCACCTTATTTACTCATGTTCATTCATGAAATTTTGTTTTTTGTTTTTTGAATAAATCGTGATATTTTACTTTATTCCTTGTCATACTATTACCTACTTAGCCCATAAAGTCCCATACCTTGGCCTGAGGTACCAAAAACCTTTTCAGAATATATTTAGGGATGTTGGCTACACCTACTATATAGGGCAACTAGGGATCTACACAAAAATTGTGAGATTGGCACATTACCTCTAATCTTTGATAGAAGCGGACCTTCTCTCCCTAGTTGGGATCCATTGGACTGGACGTGTTCTGAGAGGTCCTGTATGGCTTGCCTGCTCAATATCTCACTTGTTCACTGTATATGGGGTACTGCGCTCTATCTCTCCACCATCTCTGCATGACCTGAATGGGTGTAATGAGGAAGAGGAGGGGGGCCTTTGGGCATTTTTGGCATCGTTGGATTTAGCAAGAAGTTTTATTATTTTTTATTTTTATTTACTTTTGTCTTTCAGAGCCCTTTGAGCTACCCCGCTTTTGCAGGGGACAACTATGACCTTTTTGATTACTTGGTCTCTTCCCCCAAGGTCGTAGCTCTTCATTTCCTTCATTTTAAGGGGCGGGGCTCGACACCCCATCTTTTGGGACAGGTTTCTTTCCCCCCTGCGGGGTTGGAGATACCCAGTGTGTTGCTTCCTTGAACGTGGGTGTGGAGCCGTGCATCGGGCTATATGTGGAATCCCCTGTTCACTAACAACCAATTCAATTTCTCTATTTGTGGTGAGCATACTTTGTACCCTTAACATATTTAAGGAATGTGTTGTAGTAGATACAGGTGTATTGAAATATCACGATGTTATTATATCTGTAAACTCAATGTTACATCTCTGTCTTTTTGCAATAGACCACCCGGGACTGGCTATGGTCTTTGAGAAAGCCCATCCAAGGGCGAAACGCGTCAGACCTGTCCCAGGGCACATGTGAGATCAAGTTGGATTTTTGCACTGAATGTACCATGGAAATGGTTTTTAATGTTTGTTCATTTTATGTCTGTGAATTGTAAATTTAATAAATGATGTTTTTTCAACATGTGAAGTAATTGTCTTATGCTCACCTATCAGGAGTCCTCCTCAACATATCCATCTATTTTATTCCTAGGTGCTAAGATCCCTCTACCCAATGGGGCGGGGGATCAGTTTCCTTGTTTTATTTATCTATTAGGATTGGAGGCCTCCTGTAATCACACCCACTAAGGCTACCTCTATTTGATATCATCTCCTCCAGGGCGTTATCACAGACGTATGTTGTTTTCAAAAACCTTTCAAAATGTTTTTTTTCAACTGAAAAAAACTTAATATTATATAAAAAAAATAATTAGCCTCATGTTACATTTTGTAAATTGAGTTGTTGATCATTGCTGGAATTGCTACACTGTTTGACTTTACCGCATAAGACCTGGGGTTAACCAACCAGTAGTGGTCAAGTTAAATCTTACTATAAAGCTCTTACAAGGCTATAGACATTTAAAAATGTACATATTCGTAACAAACAGAACAATGTGAGCTTTAGATAGGCCTTCACTGACCTCTGTAGCTATAGGCACTGTGGAGAACATCATCAAGATTTCACAGCAAAGGAGAAGCAGTTTAGCTCACCTCTTTTGCTTCTCTTCCCAAAAATGACTAATCAGACTTTCAACCTTCTAATCTCTAACTTTAACATAGAGAAAGTTTTCTAGGAGGAGGGATCAGGGTAAGCTGAGCTATAAAGAGATAAGGACTTTCATTATGAATTTGAGGATTTGTTTCCCTCAGTGGCTTTAGTTATAGGGGTCTGTGAAGGATTGCTAATAATTGTAAATGTTAATAGCCTGAATAAAGGGGCAAGGAATTGTGAAAAAAAAGACCACAATACGCTACATGGTAGTCTATAGTCATTTTAGAATACATGAAGTTATATATGTGAATAAATGGAACTTCTCTTTAATTTGGATGTGCTTTTTATATATAAATACAACCAAATTGCTACTTTAACAATGCACTTGTTTATTGAAAAATGCAGGCATATGACAGTGTATTTAAGGGTATTATTAATAAATAAAATGGAAATCTCTTATACATACAAAACAATAGTGAAAATAAGACTGATGTAAGAAATCTTCCCAAGCAAGCTGTAGATTTTCACTCCTTTTAATCACTTATCTTTGGATTTATCTTTTTCTTCTCCATTTTCACTCCATTCTGTAAAAGCCAAAGGTTATATGTCAATGTGAATTCTGTGCAAGTAACACAGTACATGCCACATTCAATTCTGTACATGTCACAGGGTGTACAGTATGCCAAAATCAATTCTGTACAAGCAGCATCAAGTAGGACACATAGAGATGCGCCAAGCTGATAAAGAGGATCCTGATTAATTCCACAAAATGAAGAGTACAGGAATCACCAATATTGTGTCCAGCTACTGATACAAAAGTGGGGAATGAGGAAAGCAGGTTCACAAGGAGTGACAGGTAGTTAAACTTAATCTTACCTTTTCTCTTTCTCATTAACAGTAACGCTTTTCTTTTTTTTTTTTTTGTCTTACCAAAAACACTTTGGTCTCATACAATGCATTATTTTACCAATTAATAAGACATTAACCACTTGAGTGCCAGGGCATTCCATATATTGTTTTCATATTGCTACTTTGTTTTGCAATAAACCTAGCCAAGCTTGATATTGTATTTTAGGAACATGTATTACTTTATATCTCTTTCTTGCTTAAATGAAAGACTTTATTTTTTTAAATGAAAGGAAAAATTGTGAAAATAATGGAAAAATGTTTTTTTAATTTTACATAAAAAATGCAAAAGATTAAGCATGGCATTTTTTTAAATCTGGGTTTAATTGAGCAATACCAAATTTTCATTTTTTTTTTTCAAAGTTTTGAGAAAATATATAATATAGAAACAATGTATATTTGTATATATTAAATTTCATTTACAAAGCATTTATCTCACACAACAACATTAAAATAAAAGCACTATCTTTGATGATATATTGAAAGACAACAAAACTGTCTGACGTGTTAGATAGTGAAGATATTGAGCATTTGTAATGACTTTATATTAGGGTTACATGAAATTGAAGCTAAAAATAATACAAATTTGATAACAAATAAAAATAGTTGTTTCTAGTTTTTTCAGTGTCTTATGTATATAAGTGATAAATAATACTTTAACATATATTAAACTTGCTGATGGGTTTTCAGCACAATAATATAAAGCCTTTCCAGAAGTTCTACAAGATATATTTAATACAGCTGTATTGTCTGGATCTTTTCCAAAACAAATGCTTCAGGCTATCATTGTAAATCTGCCCAAACCAGGGAAGGAGCCTAACGTCCCTTAAAATTTTGGATCATTTTTTTTTTTTCAATCAGATTTGAATATCTAAAATTTGCTAAAATGTTGCCCATTTGTTTTGCGGGTTTTACTTTATCTATTTTGACCAGATGTGATTTGTGAAGGGGAGACAGGCTCTGGAGGGCACTAAGAGAATGCTCAACCTGATAAGATTGACTGATACCTGTAAGCTTCCTTTTGTTTTTCTCACATTAGATGCTAAAAAGGTTTTAAGAGAGTTCACTGGGGATACTTACATGTCACAGATAAAAAATATATTGACCACTGATTATGTCACATTCAAATGAACATACAAGGAAAAAGGAAAAACATGTCCCCGTCCTGTATCAGGAGAACTTTACTGGCATTGATGTGAGACTCTATTCAAACTTGTTAAGATATAAAAGAATAAATTTATTTTGAAAACATTAAAATTATGTCAAAAGACATGGAATATGCATCAATGCATTAAAAACATTTTGACAAAAGTACATGAAACATGTAAAACATATGACCTTTTAAAGTGGCCAATCCTGGCATCCTCCCTGAATCAGGATGGTGTCACAAAGAAACCTCAACTGACCGTAGGTTGTAGGTCAACACATTTTGCCATAAGCGTAGCTTATTCAGGACCCAAACGAAAGAGGGAGGAACTTATATTAAAAACACTGATGGAATGAACTGGGTCATCGTCATATGCTTCCTGGGCAGGCACAGGGACTATAAGAGAATCCCTCCAGCAGGTCTATGACTGCTTTCCATTTTTAGCCCAATCCCAATCATACTTGAATCAGCTAAAAAAAAATGATGTCTTATGGATAGATATCCTATCTTCGCCTTGTACTTTTATATGGCCGTAGTGAAAAAATAAGAACATGTTGCCAATAGAGATATGCAGCGGCTTGTTTGTATGGGGCCACCAGGTGTAATGAACACCACATCCTGCGTCTCAGGTCTCCTCAGAGACAAGGCCAGGATTGGTCCCTTTGGAGGTCATACATGTTCCGTGTACTGTTGTCAAAATGTTTTTAATACATTGATGCATATTTACATGTGACATCATTGATCCACAATGTTATGTGACATCCTTTTAATGTTTTAAAAATGAATATATTCTTTGATATCTTAACAAGTTTGAATAGAGTCTCACATCAATGCCAGTAAAGTTCACCTGATACAGGACAGGGACCTGTTTTTCTTTTTTCCTTGTATGTTCATTTGAATGTGACATAATCAGTAGTTTTGTGTATGCCATATCAGTATTATATACTGCGCTGTTTTCCCGAGTCTACACTTCCTCTGTTCTGTCATATTAATATGACATTTCCAGTGGTATCTGCCATGGTTGTCTCCTATTCCCTTTATTGTTCTCTTTACTGATGGAACCTCTAGCTAAAGCAAATGGACCTCAACCCTCTGTTTTGGGTATTATTATTAATGATTATTTCCAAACAATACTTTACTCCTGTTACTCACTGGGAAAATGGCATGAAGATTCTGCACAGATGGTATATGACCCCATACAGATATCTAAAACGTTCCCTTAGGCATCTCCATATTGCTGGTGTAACTGTGGCCACATAGGATATATTTCCAAATTCTATGGAAATGGAAATGTATTCAGAGTTTTTGGAAGTTAGTGTTCTCTTTAATATCTACAATTACAGGGATTCTAACTAATCCTTCCCCACAGTTGGCACTGTTAAGTATATCAGTATATTGATTTCCAAAGCAATATAGAACCGTTGTTTTGCATATTTTTGCAAACAAATGATAGCCCCCCATTTTGCAGAAGTGGCTCATTGGGGAGATCTACTAAAACTGGGGGGGGGGGGGGGCACAGAATCTGGTGCAGCTGTGGATACCAACCTAAAAGCTGTGGATACCAACCAATCAGCTTTTAGGTTTTATTGTCAAAACTTAATTAAACAAGCTGAAGTTAGAAGCTGTTTGGGTGTTTGTATATTTTGGAAAATCCGGGGGCAGAATAGGATAGGGTATTTCTATTAAAACTGGGACTTTAAATTCAAATATTAAGAAACAAATTGAATGAATAAATTAATTTGTAATTAATTAATAACTGCACCATTTTCAGGTAAACACTGATTTGTTTATCCTATACCTGTGTGGCAATACATTTAACAAAAATACAAGTCAATATACAACTCAGAAGACATTTGTTCAGACAACACAGAAGCAAATAAACAACAGAGTGGCATAAGACATTTTTATTTTAGAATGGTCAAGTCCTAAACTAAATTTCATTAAATTGCTGTGGCTTCATCTGAAGTAGGCTGTTCAAACAAGATACCTAAACTATACATATACAACTTAAATAGTTTAAAACAGAAAAGTGTCATATTACCTCCTAAGGTACCAAGAGGACCAAACTGTCCTTTTTGCTCCTCCTAAGACTCCCTGCTCTCCAGAGCCTCACCCATCCTTTAAAACTTCTTACTCGAATATCTCTGGCTGTCTCCAACTCTGTCAACCTACAGGGGAATTCTGAAAACGAAATTCTTCAGGTGTGCCTATTCACCTCCAGCTAATACCTAAATTTCAATTTCTAATCTACACCTAGTTATTACATTTGTATCATTTGCCCTTACTTTAATTTTGTAAGCTCTCACAAGTAAAAGCCCTCCTAGCCATCCTGTCTTGAATTGTATTGTAATTGGACTGTTTCCTTTTTTGGATAGCACTGTGCAAACCGGGAACAATATAAATCCTACAAATTAATAATTATAATAATAATAATAAGTGTTTGTCTGTAAAAAACATACATTTTGCACCATTTTTTACATTTTATAATAATTCTTATTCATAATTGGAAGCTTTTTTTAAATTTTATTTTCATAAACCATATTAAAGTATATGAACAAAATTATCACTTTTTTCAATAAATCTTAAGTAATCATTTTTTTACTATAGGCTGCAAAATGCAATAAAAACGAATTAGTTGATAAATCATATTCCACAGCCCACCAATAACACAAAATTAATCAAACTGACTGATTGCTTCTTTTTTTATATTAACCTAGAAAAAAAAAGATCACTCATTCATTATACCCGTTCATTATTGGTATATAATGCACCAATGTAATAAAAAATACATTACAAAAATATTAAAACATTCATAATCCTGCTTTTACATTATCATTCATCGCATTCAAAATATTCTAGGCACTACAACTGTATAGCCATTGTGACAAAATTATTTTTCAAAATATTTATAGGTTACACAACAAAGTATATAGCCTGACAAAACATGAATACAATTACAACTAATTAAAAGCTACACAGTTAGGCATATGGTTATCACCTAGTTGCACTAATATTGATGTATTTTTAAATATGCATATTTGATAGATGTAGCACCATAACCCTCAGCATGTTCCTACCACTGCATGTGTGATTAATGTTAAAGGTTCCTTTATTTCCACTTTCAAATGTACTAGAGTACATTCATTTTGCACTAGAAAACCAGGACAACATTTTATCATGAACTTTGCCCATCAAACACTGTTAAGGGCAGTGCATAATTAATTTATTTTTGTCAAATGAGGTGAAATAATTAAAGATATCCATAGTACTGATCTAAATGTTTTCTACATGATGAGATCTGGAAACTATTCGTTTTTAGATCTTTGGATTTTAAGGCCTCATGCACACAGGGCATTTTTACAGCTGCTTTTAGGAGCGTCAGGCGTTTATTGTTTTTTGCAGCTTAAAAACGCCCCTCCATGTTCTTCCATGGCCTCATGCACACACAGGTTTTTAGGAGCTGTAAGTGACATAGGCGTTTTTCTGTTTCAAGTATTTTATTGAATATTGCAAGTGAGTAACAACGTTTGACACTCAGAATAATGCGAAGTAGTGTAAACAAAGCTTGGTAACAAAGCATGACCAATAACTGTAACTACAGCAAATCGTGATGAATAGTAGACAAGGGGCGGCAAAATGGGCGGTCACGAGAGAGTAGTGATTGGCATCGCCAACCCATCGGCACCCCATATAGGGAGCACACTGTGCCTAGGTGGGGAGGCGAAACCAACCAATTGTTATTCTAAAAGGGAACAGTACCCAAGTCTACCGTACCGTGTGGGAAAAGGCAGTGGGATGAGAGGAACCTCACGGGTATCAACCAAACAGGAGAAACATGGGCTACAGGCAGCCAAAATGAGGGAATAAATCGAACAGGTAACCAGTAAACTGTAGTTAAAACGACACGGTAGAACCAAACTCAGACATTGTAGGTGCTACAACAGATGTATGCAGAAGGAAGTAGGGCGGGGAGGAACAGGGAGAAGGGGGTAACAAGAGGGGACAAGAATAAAAGGGAAGAGGGGAAGAGAGAGGGGGAAGAGCAAGAGGAAGGATCGCCGGGGGGGCCAGTACATAAGGAGTGGAGGTGACATAGGCGTTTTTAAGCTGTTAAAAAAAAAACAGGGCCAGTGCGTTCTGGAGCAGCAGCATTAAACTGACGCCTGACGCTGCAAAGGGCAGCTTAACACCACATACAGCATTAGGCCACGTCAGATGTTTTTAAGCTGTGGTAGTTGGATTTGAGGTTGAAAAATAGAGGAGGGCAGAGAAAGGCTGCTAAACACTAACGCTGCTAAACGTGAATAAAACGTGCAATAACGCCAATACAAAATGCCCTGGCATCATAAGTGGCTTAGCAGCTCGTTTTTTCAAATGCCCTGTGTGCAGGAGGCCTAAATGTAAGACAAAGAAATCAGGACAGCAAATGGAAGTGCAACATCTCAGCTTATATGATCTTCTTGTTGCTGATATTCTCTATGCCTTCTTTTAAAAAAGCAATCTTGAACATTTATCTGTTAAATAATTATGTAAGAAAGGAAAAAAGAAGATACTGTGCTAGAAGACTGAATAGTTGCTCTCACCACAATTGACATAAATTGTGATAAAAATCATATAATAAACAAGTGCTGCACTATAACATTGTGTGAACAATAAATAAATAAATAAAAACCATCAGACAATGACAGTGATATAAAGTGCAAAAGTGCAAATGAAATAAAGTGATCATAAAAAGTCTAAACAATCTTGAAAAATGAAGGTCTCCACTTTGCATTTTAACCACTTGCTGACCATATAACTTACATCTTTGGCAGCAAAGTGGCATGACTAAGCAGGATCACATACCTAGTACGTAATCCAACACTTCCGGTAGCTCATCAATGGGCACCAGTTAGTGTCCTATTTGTCCGCTGCAATATGTTGTGATTTTTTTTTTTACCAAAAATATGTTGTAGAATACCTATTGGCCTAAATTGATGAAGACATTTTTTGTTTATATTGCCCTATCACAAAAAAACAGCCATGGTCATGAAGGTAAATCTTCCGGAAGGCAAGGGGTAAATAAAAAACAGAGAAATCAGGACAGCAAAGAAGTGTAACATCTCAGCTTACATGATCTTCTTGTCGTTGATATTCTCTATACCGTCTTTAAAAAAGCAATCTTGAATATTTCTCTGTTTATTAAGTGCAAACATTTATAAAAACAAATTTTGCTGTAATGCTGCACATTAATGTAATTATAGTAGCAAGGCGAAAAAAGCGTTCATGTTACTTGTAAAGTTTTAAAAATCAAGAAGCAACTCTTCTCTACAATATGCCTTCAACAGAGCTGGATCTAGCCTGTCTGATGTGGAGATGCAGCAAAAAATGTCAGTGGAGCTGAGAATGGGAGGTCAGCAGGGCAAAGGCATAAGGTGAGCAGCTTGTAGGTTAGTGCACAAAGGCTATTAGGTTTTAGGTCAGTGTACAGGGGACCACAGTGAGGAAGACAGGGGTCATCAGGGCAGTGTACAGGGGGTCATCTGAGCCAAAAGTAGGGGTCAGCAGATCTTAGGATAGGGTTCAGCACATCAGAGGATAAAGATCAGCAGAGCGGAGAACAGGGGTAAAGGGGTGAAGGAAAGGGGTCAGCAAGGCAGAGGACAGGGGGAACTGCTGGCAGGGCAGGGGGACAGGGGTCACTGCTGGCAGGGCAGAAGCTCGGAATCACTGCTAGTGAAGCAAAGGACACAAGTCACTTCTTGCAGGACAGAGGACATGGGCCACTGCTGGCAGGGCAGATGACAGGGGTCACTTCTGGTTGGTCAGAGGACAGAGGTCACTGCTGGCAACGCAGAGGACAGGGGTCCCAGCTGGCAGGGCAGAGGCTAGACGCCACTGCTATTAAAAACTTTTCCAGGGTCACATTTTTTCACTGATTGGCCAGAAAGCCATTGTAGACAGGGAATGTACCTTAATTAGGAATGGCGCATTCATTTAAAACAAGTGTGGTTTTACATGTGGCATATCATTAACCTATCGCCATACTTTAATTAAACAGGTATAATCGAGCTTTAGTTATTCTAGGGCAGTGTAATCTCAGGCTAGGGCAGTATAGTGTCATGCTAGGGCAGCAAAGTGTCAGACTTTGGCAGTATAGTGGCAGGCTAGGGCAGTATAGTGGCAGGCTAGGGCAGTATAGTGGTAGGTTAGGGCAGTAAAGCGGCAGGTAAGGGCAGTACATTGGTAGGTTAGGGCAGTATAGTGTCAGGCTACAGCAGTATAGTAGGAGGTTAGGGCAGTATATTGTCAGGTTAGGGCAGTATATTGGCAGGGTAGGAGAACATAGAATAAGGTTAGGGCAATATAGTGGCAGGGTAGGGAAATAAAGTGGCAAGTTAGGGAGGTATAGTGTCAGGCTAGGGCAGTATAGTAGCAGGTTAGGGCAGTATATTGGCAGGTTATGGCAGTATAGTGGCAGGTTGGGGCAGTATAGTGGCAGGCTAGATCACTATACTGGCAGGCTAGAGCAATATGGTGGCAGGTTAGGACAGTGTATTGGCAGGTTAGGGCAGTATAGTCTCAGGCTAGAACAATATAGTGGCTGGCTAAAGCAATATAGTGGCATTTTAGAGCAGTATAGTGGCAGGTTATGGCAAAATAGTGGCAGCTTAAAGCAGTATAGTGTAATGTGTGGGCAGTATAGTGGCACATTACACCAGTATAAGGGCAGGTTAGGGCAGTATAGTGTCAGGCTAGAGCAATGTATTGGCAGGATAGGGCAGTATAAAGGTAGTTTAGGGCAGTGGCAGTTTAGAGCAGTATAATGTCAAGTTAGGGCAATATAGTGGCTGGTTACACCAGTATAGTGGCAGGTTAGGACAATATAGTGTCAGGCTAGAGCAGTATAGTGGTAGGTTAGGGCAGTATACTGATAGGTTAGGGCTAGAGACTGGGCTAAACCACTATAGTGGCAGGCTAGGGCCATACATAGTGACAGTGGGCTTAGTCACTTACAGCACGGTTAGTGATGGAATACTCCCCAGGCTGCTTTGTTCACTTCTCCTGTTTTTCATTCTTCAGCTGTGGTATCAGCCTGAGTGAAGGAGTCTGTGGGAGAAGTGGTGGGGACAGCCACACCCCCAACTCTGCCCACCAATCCCAGCTGTCTTGAAAGATATTGAAGCTCCCTGTGGGAGAATCTCAGGTCATTAGAGGTCAGGGTAGTGTTACAGGCAGCTTCTTCCACCTTGCTGGATCCCCTCCTGTCCTGATAATCTAATTATTCAGGAAGTATATTTACTATATAGATGACGTCCTCCTCCTCTGGCAGGGGGATGCCACATCGCTTGATAACTTTATTGGACATCTTAATAATAATGATTGTGGTATTCTACTACACATGAAATGAGTAAGACCCAGATCCATTTTTTGAAACTCAAAATTAAGGTTATGGGTGACAGATTAATCATCAGCACTTTTTTTCAAGGAATCGGACCACAACGGTTTTATTAGCACCAGGAGCTTTCACTACAGCCCCTGGTTGAGTGCTATTCCTAAGAGCCAGTTTCTAAGATTAAAGCTAATCTGTACTCTTAGAGAAGATTTCTTGAGAGAAACGGATATCCTCAGATCCACATTTCTGGAAAAAGGCTATACGCTGGATTCCCTAGATTCAACCATACGAGAGGTTGATAGTCGAGATAGGGTGGATCTGCTAGTCCCACGTCCTAAGGATAGTAATCCTACATCTGTAGATTTTTCCACTAAGTTCTCTTTTTTCACCGCCTTTTTAACACAGCACCATGTGATTAAAAGTATTTTAAGAAAGCATTGGGGGGTGCTTAGGAACGATAGGATTCTAGGGCCCCTGTTACCTGAGAAACCGATGGTTACTTTTATGGGGATCCCTCCTGCTAGATTACAGATCGCTCCCAACATCATTACTCCTCCAGAGAAGGTTTCCTTTTTCACTCAACTTAAAGGTTTCTTTCCTTGTAAAAGGTGTGCTGTGTGTTAAGTTAATTCTCTGAAAAACAGGAAATATACCTCCTTTCAATCTAATATTACATCTAAATCTTATGGTATTGATGATTTGCTCACTTGTACTACCAAGAATGTGGTATATGTTATCACATGCCCATGTGGGTTGCATTACATCGGTCACACTGTGCGTGCCTTTCATGTTCGCATGAAAGAGCACATTGCGAATATTAAAAAGGGTTTTCCTAAGCACAACCTGTCAAAACATTACGACCTGTGCCATGGGAGAAACCCGATGGGACCTCCTTCATGGCGATTGAACAGTATCATCCCCATTGGAGGGGCGACAACATCAGGAGGAATATTTCCGGTTTGGAGACCAAATGGGTTTTCGAATATAAATCTTATAGGCCCTTCGGCTTGAATGTCGATTGGGACTTTAATTCCTTTATAAACAACAGTTAATTTGTTTTTATTCTATTTTTAATGGTATGGCTTGTTTCTGACTGATTATTTTAGCCGATCTCCAGCGGTTATTATTGTTTATACACATCTAATATAATATAGTCCTTGGTCTACAGATTTGGGGTTATTAGTATTTATCCATTTTTACGATAATTTGGTATTTCATTTGGCATTATTCTGTTTTGGATATTTTGTATATATATCGGGGATTTCATGTATTGATGATGGGGGCATTAGCATTTGGTGTTATGCACCCTTTTATTTAGATTTTTATATATTTTTTTGGTTTTTATTATAATCCTTTAATAGGGGTTTAGATTACTAATGCAGACATCAGCGCCTAAGGCAATGCGCGCCTAAGGCAATGCATTGTCATTGCCTGGTGGTGTGTATTAGTGCCCTTGCTATTTTTTTTTTCAGTGTCATTTTTACTTCTCCCATTTTTATTTTAAGCCTTTTAACAGGGGTTTAGATTATTAATATAGATCTATTATTTTGTTCCCATTGGTATAATTTTTGGGTGTTCGCTCCACCCTCCTGGGCGTGTTGAAGTATATGTGACTTTCATCTATGTCATGTTTACTCATCCACGTTGTGTCTCTATTATTGTTGTCCTCAGATGTCCGCTCCGCCCTTCTGGGCGTGTTCAGGTATATGGGGCAATCATCTATCTTACGTCTTGGAACGCAATTGCCGCTACTCCTGGCCTTTAGTGCGGTGACGACTTCCGGTTCCCGGTGCCGCGTCACTTCCGGTCCGGAATCACTATAAAAGCGGTGGTTCGCTGTATTGCTCTTATGTAGTGCCACCTTGTTTTTATAATAAAGGTTTTACGGCACACTTGTTATGATATGAGGGTTACTTTTTTTATTTTTGGCCTCTATATTTGGTAAATTAGTTCCGACCTTTGACCTCCACCCACTTCCGGTGCTCTATGAATATATGGAGTGGGCATGTGTCATGTAGCCACGCCCCTGATGATGTTAACTTTAATGAAACATGCTGGGAGGAAGCTAGCTGCTTGATGCAGGTGCCTTGCACTGTTGGAGGTCGGCCATTTTGTTGGTTGGAAACAAGTTCATGCCATACTATGATACGCTTATGTTATAACGGAAAGTGTGAGTACACTGTTTGCTTTTATATTATTTTAATAAATTTGTGAATGATGTTTGCGCAATGATCGCCTTCCTATTTCTTTTGGAATATGCTGTATGATTGGAACGGGTATGGTTGATATAGTTGGATCCATTAAACAGGCAACAGCAACACACATGCCTTAACGGCTGTTTAAATATATACTTCTGGTAAGAGGCTTCCCTTGGGGGTGGACCTACTAATCCCTTTTCACAGTGTTTGTTATATCTCACTGAGGGATTTCTTTGATACCTTTTACATCATCTTTGTTTCATCAAAAAACATGTGTAAGATGTTTGCACAATGATTGCCTTTTTCATCTTTTTATAAATACACCACATTATTGGAGTCAGTGGGATCCTTATCGCCAGATCCATTGACCAATTAACAGTAACCTCTCTGTTTGGACGGCTGTTTTATTACATGCATCTGGTAAGAGGCTGCATTTTTGTCTTCCTTTGGTCGTGGACCTACTAAATACTCTGTGTTCATCATATCTCACTGGAGGACTTTGTTTTTTATTATTGATACATCTTGAGCGCTGCTGTTTTATCTTATATTTAATATTTAATACGTGTACAAAGCTGCAAGGACAGGAAAAGTGCAGCTGTCTGCAGTATGGTTCAGCAGCCAGGCACAGTGTCTAGGGTGGGGGTGGTGGTTGGCTTTTTGGGGGTGCAACTGAAATCTGGGGTGAAGTCCATCCCAGCACCACCTAGACCTGGCCATGGCCTTCTACATAAACAAAACAGCCCATTTAAAACCAAAACAAAATAATAGCATAAATAAAATTGACCTTGTGTATCTGTGTGCTACTGTTGGATTAATAATGTGTCCATATCACATTTCAAGCAAATGCAAATAGTGAACCCCAAAAAAATAATATTGAAAAAATGCCACAAACTGTATATAAGTGTTCCATGCAATAGGAATTATTCCATTAAAAAAATGTAACTGTGCAACAAGTGTAAAAGTGATCCTATTTCACCTTCTGTGTGCAACCAAAACTCATTGAGACTCTTATTCCACTCCGACTAGCAGCTCACCTCATTGAAATTATCTACTTAACATTTTGTCATAATGTGCCTGTCCCTTTAAGGGAAAATTAGGGGTCCGCTGTTAGGTACCTGTAAGGTAAAGTCCGAAGTGGAGCTTGAGTGCTGAGGATTCAGGCGAAAACGTAGTCAGAGAGATTGGGCCAGCAGCAGATCGGGCAAAGCGGTATCCCAACGTAATCCAAAGAATGGTCAGGCAGGCAGAAGTCATTCACAAGCTGGCAGTGAAGTACGGATTCGGCAGGCTGAAAAAGGGTTAATACAGGCAGAAGTTCATACACGATAGTCAGTCAAAGAGCATGCAGCACACCCAGGAAGATATTCCAAAACAAACGGACACTGAGTAACAGGAAGTGCTGCTATTTAAAGGCTGGTTAAATTGTACATTGTTCACAGCTGGTTAAATTGTACATTGTTCGCAGCTGGCAGCAGGTGGAGCTAGTGAGTCCAAGGCAAAGCATCAGGCTGGAAAATAACTGCAAAAACTCCAGAGCTTCTCTGTGGCACAACAGGTAAGGCTGCAAGCTACAAAACAGGGAACCTCTCAATTCAAGGACACCCAGGTACATGACATCCACTGTGTTGTGGATGTAATCTGTCGATGATCTATATGAATATTACAACCTACTCCCAGAGACCAATACTAAAAATATATAATTAAAAAATCATAGGGGTTGATTTACTAAAACTAGAGAGTGCAAAATCTGGTGCAGCAGTAGCCATTCAGCTTCCAACTTCAGCTGTTCAAATAAACTTTAACAAAAAGTACCATCCCACCCTTCCCCCCCCCTTGATGCTATTCCTGAAGAATCTGATTATCCCTGCAGCCACTGACTGCATCAGGGCATCGAATCCCATGGCGCACTTCTGCACTCCCTTCCCAATATCGCCCTTTCTCATCTAGCGACACGGATGACTACCCAACATGCTACAAATTCTGCTCCACCCAGAACTGGAACACACTGTGGACAGTTTTAAATCATATATCAAAGCTCAACCACCGCCATGACCGTTAAAATACTGTCCATCAATACAAGAGGGCTTAATCACCCAGCAAAAAGACTCTCCTTATTGAAGGAATCCAACACCTCCAAGGCTGACGTACTGGTAGTGCAAGAGACCCACTTCAAGGCCTCAGCAGCTCCATGCTTGCAACACAAAAACTTCCCGAACATCTTCTTGGCTGAGTACTACTCGAAAAAAAGAGGAGTCCTTATAGCTATCAGAGACACTGTCGCTTTCAAGCTACACTCTTCCATCTTAGGCACAGAAGGAAGGTTTGTCTTACTAATATGTGACCTAAACGGTAAGCTTTATACAATTGTTGGGGTATATGCCTCTAATGTCAAGCAAGTTTGTTTTTTCCATAAACTGTTCAAATGTATTTCTCAACATAGACACAGTAATTTGATTGTCTGTGGGGACATGAACTCGGTGGTGGATCCCACTGTGGACTCCACCTCCGCTAGAAGGACTAGTTCATTCTCCTTAGCCAATCTCTTACTAGCCGAAGAGGTTTATGATGTTTGGAGATGTATTCACGCAACAGAGAGAGACTACTCCTACTACTCGCCTAGATACAACTCTTATTCCCGAATCATCCTGTTTTTTGTCGACAAGTGGTTGCTACAGCAGGTGACTCACTCCGACATTGCTGACATAACATGGTCAGATCATGCGGCGGTAACCATGACAGTCTCAGAGAGCGCCACCTGCCGCCCACTCTACTGTGGAGTTGCAATCTCAAACCTTTGGAAAACCTGACTACTGAGAGCCTCCTGAAATCCTGCCTAGATTACTTTTTTCAGGTTAATGACACGCCTGAAACTGATCGGTTTACACTATGGAATGCCCACAAGGCATACATAAGGGGCATTCTACTGCAACTTAGTGCGCGCACTAAATGGGCACGCACTAAAAAACTAGACCTAATACTAACCGAACTTCGGGACCTCAAGCTCCTCAACAAATCCAATCCACACCCCTCCCATGCCACCAAACTGACCAAACTAAGATCAGACTTCCGTGCCCTCCTCCTAGATGACCATGACCGCATGTTCAGACACCTTAAGGTACGGTACTATGCCTCCCAATAAAAAGGCAGGAAAGTTTTTGGCCTCCAGGATTAGGGCAAGGAAACTTGCAGCTAAAATACACTCTTCTACACCACCCGACTACCAACCAGAAATTTACAAATCCTAATCAAATTGCTGAGGCCTTTGCGGATTTCTACAGTTCCCTTTACAATTTGAAGGACGATCCCCACACCCCACGACCCACACTCCATACCATCTCGGCCTTCCTGGACACACTGTCTCTGCCCTTTCTACAGCCCTCTGACCTTGGCACATTGAACGATCCCTTCTCCCTATTAGAAATCAAGAACGCAATACATTCTCTTCCCAATAGTAAGTCACCCGGACCAGATGGGATTCCAGGGGAATATTACAAACTCTTCAGCTCCCATTTAATTCCCCACCTCCACTCAATATTCCTGGAGGCCTCCGAACAGGCAGCCTTTCCACCGGAAATGTTGCGGGCTAACATCATAGCTATCCAAGCTATTCCATATATCTGATGGCACAAGACAAGGCTGCCCCCTCTCACCTACAATATTCAATCTCATGATTGAGCCCCTTGCTGAAAAAATCTGATCAGATCCGCAAATATTGGGCTTTACCTATAATACCAGACCCCACACCATCAACCTCTTTGTGGATGACATATTTCTTATGCTCATGAACCCCCAAGACTCCCTCCCCAGAGCCCGTGAAATCCTAACCAAATTCAGAAAAAACTCGTACTATAAAGTCAACCACTCAAAGTCCCTAATATGGAATCTCGGTATCCCCACACCAACGTTCATGCCCTTCAAAAAAAAACATACCTGAAAACTCTGTCCTTGGATCTGCATAAAGTTTGAGTTTTATGTCTGCAAACATCCCCCACAAAATGTAGAGATTGCAATCTGCATCATCAAACTAGGATTATGTGAAAAATACTGATCTGTATTGTTGGTTGAGCTGATTTATAACCATTAGGTGGCTGAGTAAATCACAATATGATAAAATCAGTTATAACTTGAGAATCCAGACAAGAAACAAAAGGCGACATTGGTATTTATAAGCACTAACTGATTCATGCATCTCTGTTATCATGTTTGATTATGTTGTAATTTATGGAATAAGGTACCAATGTTCAAGGTGCAGTCACCAAGTATTCACTCTTGCAACTGTCAGAGAACATTTGAAGGGTATTATTAAATACTCAGAAAATAAATTTGTATTGTATTGTTTCCATTTTACAAATGCAGACCATGTTTACTCAAACAGAACAGCTTTTCAATTAAATGTTTAAAGTGGTATATTGGATTCCGGTAATCAAGCATGGAAAAGAATGTTACATTGTGTGGTAGTGTTATAATGAATGCCATGCCTGCTTTTATATATAGCAAGTATTTTAAATAAGGAGGTACAATCTAGATTTTACATGTCAACTCACCCCATTGTCTCTTAACTAGGGATGATCGAACGGTTCGGGTCGACCATCGATTCGACCCGAACATTGACTGTTCGAAATTCGGCCAAATTCCGAACCTTTTGCGGAAAAAATTCGGAATTCGGCAACCAGAACCGACCAAAATGCAATGGGACAGGAACTGGGCTTTAAAAGCCGTGATTGGACCAGAAACATTAGTAAAAGCCAATTGAGGGGGCAGGAGGATGCTAGGAATATGATTGGAGTGACTACGGGGTCCAGAGGCCAATCAGTAGTGAATACGCCACCCAGTATATAACATAGCTCCGCCAAATCTCTAGCACTGTAATACAGGGGCTGTGAAAGAGAGTGGAAGCAGTTCTGTTACTCCTGCTTCAAAAGTGGCATTAAGGAATTATTAGTGTGAGGAAAGGGATATCTAGTGTAGTTAGGGTACTATATACCACTATAGTTAGATTCAATAATCTAGTTTCTGTAGGGAAAGTGTTAAGTGTCAGGGTGACCGTAGTGTAGTGTAGGGTGAACTGACTCTGACTGCTATGACAGGGTGACCAAACTCTTCCATGTCAGAGTGACCGCCATAGAAAAAAAATTGTTTGTCTTAGAATTTCAGTAGAGCAGGGATAGGGCTCCGCTACTTTCACACCTGGCTGTTTTTGTTGCAGGAGTTTATTGGGCTTTTTTGTGGACGTCTTTGGAAGCAGGCATGACATCTGAACTTCTGTGTAGGGGTATATATACACACACACATATATGTATATATACACATACACACATATAGGTGTGAAAGTAGCAGAACCCTATGCCTGCGCTAATGAAATTATTTGTAGGGATGTGGCTCTGCTCCTATCACACCTATATGTGTGTATGTGTATATATACATATATGTGTGTGTGTATATATACCCCTATACAGAAGTTCAGATGTAATGCCTGCCTCCAAAGACGCCCAAAAAATGCCCAAAAAAAACGCCTGCAACAACACACCTGGGCGTTTTTGTTGCAGAAGTTTATTGTTTCAGGCATTTATTGGGCTTTTTTGTGGACGTCTTTGGAGGCAGGCATAACATCTGAACTTCTGTATAGGGGTATATATACACACACACACATATATGTATATATACACATACACACATATAGGTGTGATAGGAGCGGAGCCACATCCCTGTAAATAATTTCATTAGCGGAGGCATAGGGTTCTGCTACTTTCACACCTATATGTGTGTATGTGTATATATACATATATGTGTGTGTGTATATATACCCCTACACAGAAGTTCAGATGTCATGCCTGCCTCCAAAGACGTCCACAAAAAAGCCCAATAAACGCCTGAAACAAAAACGCCCAGGTGTAAAAGGAGCGGAGCCCCATCCTTGCTCTCCTGCAATTCTAAGACAAACAATCTTTTTTTTCTGGTTCTGGACATGCTACAGAGCTGAAACTTCACAGGTACACTTTTTAGACCCCCCAGACACTAAATCCAAAGAAATCTCTTTTTTTTTTCAATACTTTTTTCAATAATTGGCTCTCTATCAAAAACGACAATTTTTAAGAACTTTTTTTTGTGTGATTAATTGTCCCTGGGGCATGACCCAGAACCCTAGGCACTTTTTAGGGGCATTTATTGGGTTTTAGGGCTTCAAAATGGTGTTTTTTGATTACCGAAGTTCGGGTCCCATTGATTTCAATGGGGTTCTGGAATCCGGACCCGAACTTTCGGGAAGTTCGGGTGTTCTGGTCGAACCAAACTTTTCAAAAGTTTGATCATCCCTACTCTTAACTGCCTTATACATTTAAGTAAATGGAAAGGATGCAAATGTTTGCACCCTGTACTGTTTACCTTTCCTCCCATGACAAAGTCAAAGGTATTTGAGTTGAGTGTAGTACAATGCTGTCTCAAGTTATTTAGTTAACAAAAACACTGAAACTGAATTGCAATATTTTAAAAATGTTTTCTCGTATCCATATTCATATTCAGAGTTTTAAAGCTGTACAATTGGAGTGACTTGAGAAATCAACAGTACAGATAGGCTTTTTTTTTTTTTTTTTCAACAGCTGAGCAAGGAAGATAATGGAAAAAAATGTTAAAATGAGACTAAACCTCATTTGTATGAAATTTTTAGTCTTTACATAATGTAAAAATATGTTTTATGCTTTCGTTTTGACTATAATTATTTAGGAAATAAATTGTATACCAAACCACTATGCATTTAATATAATGATTTCACTTAGTCAATTGTTTGTCCAACATTTAAAGCAGTAAAACAAAATCACATATAAAACACACCCAAATATATAAAATGCACAACACAAAAACATGCTTAAAAGCAAGCAGAAACACTAATCAGAAGCAAATAGTCCTACTTAAAACATATTTGAAAGTTAAAGCTACAGAATCGTTCATTGCACTTCCAGATAACAAAATGTAGCATATTAATTTTCATTATAATAACATCCTTATTCTTTTATCAAATGACCATGTAGTTGCTATTCGATACACTATCCATTGCTAGTGAATGGTAATCATTATGAACAACAGTGGCTTCCACCTATTCCACATCTGTACAACTCAATAATAGACTTTAGAGAGGCCAAAAAAAAATTTAAATAAATGTTTTGAGTGTAACTACATTAATTTTGGAAAAATTTAATAAAATAATTTTTTAAACCCCCAAATTGCTTACCAAGAAGAACTGTGCCCCCTCTCCTTGTTCCCTGAAGTGTGCCTATAGCATGTCTCCACGATGAAGCCGGTGTCATTAAATAGAGAAAGAGCAGGCATTTCAGCCTGGTTGGCTTAGAGACTGCAAGCTTACTGTGCACAGAAGGAAGCAGGGGCAAAAGAGAGAATACCCGCAGGCTTAACAGGTATTTATTTCTTTTTTAAAGTGAAAAAAAAAAAAAAACAAGAGGGAGAGTGGCTCAACCATGGCGGTATGAAAAAGCTACAGCTCCGAACTCTGTGCTGCAGAGGGGGAATTCCCAGCAGATCACCTGCCCTGCCCACTCTACTTCTCCATGCCAAAGTGGTAGAACCCACAGTAACACCCTAGGAACACCTACACCTCGAAGTAAGGGATATTTAGACTCAACCACGTGCTCCAGCATGGCTCCCTCTGGACAACAGCCACCAGACTTTGCTTAGCCTCTCAGTGCCTCCCACTCCAACACACAAGACTCAGCGGCTCTGACTCCATCATGGGAGGCTGCCAGAATGGTCTTTCCCATCTTTACCTCAATGTCACTGTTGACAGTCTCACAGAGCGCCTCCCCCAGATCCCGCAGTCCTCTCATAATTGCCTCTGCATAGGATCTCAACATCCATCAGCTCATCAAGGCTCTTCCTACCAATGCAGAAATACAGCAAATGGTGCTGTGTGAGAGGAGATTGAAAAAGTTTGTTCTCCTAACAGCCCTGGAAACCCAGCAGGAAGAATCCACCTCTTGCATGGAGAATCTGTTACACAGCCAGCATCAGCATTAAATCGCCATGCAACTGCAACAGGAGGACTTAGAGAATAGGAACAGAAGCAACAACATTAGGCTCTTGGGCATCCCAGAGGCCACCACAGGGGCCGATCTCAAAATAACAGTGTCTGCCATTTTCAATCTACTCAAAGTAAAATGCCCAGGACACTTACATTGAAATGGGTCGAGTACACAGAGACCCATTTACAATTAATCTTTCTCAACCGGAAACAAGAAAAGTGTTCTGCAGGATGCATTTCTATATAGTTAAGGAAGACATCCTACATGCGGTGTGTGGATGGGGCACCATAGATTTTGACAGTACCATGGTGCAATTATTTCCTGATCTTTGCCTCAAACACTAAATCACCACCACCTGATGAAACAATTACTGTATTACCTGCATACCCAGGGAGCAACATATCGCTGGGGTTTTCCCCTCTCCCTCACTGTCAAAAAGGACAACCGAGACTTCCACCTTTAACCTCCTGCTCAATTGTAACAACTATTCCAGTTCCTAGACTGTGAAGCCAAAGTGGTACCTGACTGGCTGGTGTTGCCAGAACTGTGGAAATCCAGCCCTCAGTCTTGACCAAGACGTCAGAGAGAGCAAAGTTCCCGTTCCAGCCATTTAGGATTCTTGATCCTGGAGCCAGAGAAGACTGAACAACAGAACTGTTACCACTCTACTTCTCCATGCCGAAGTGGGGGAACCCACAGTAACATCATAGGAACACCTACACCCTGAAGTAAGGGATATTTAGACTCAACCACGTGATCCAGCATGGCTCCCTCTGGGCACTTTACTCAACTCCATCAGTATGAGATGAGGTCAAAGAAGTGCTCCCTGAAACCTTGATAAATTAAAGTGGCTCCGCACAGAGGTTAGTATACAACAACTACCAAGGTAGAGTCTCAAGCAGAAAAATGAGAAACGAAATTATAAATCGATTAATACTGGGTTAGCAAAGCTGTATGTGTTAAAAATTGATATACAGTATATATACATACCAGATACCAGTTAGGTACCAACAAAGTGCCAAGTGCTGTAACCTTCACCTAAAAAAAATAAATATATAAAAATATCAGCAGGTATAGATGCAAAAGTGTGATGAAATCATAAACATGGGCAAAACGTGCTAAGTATATATCCAAGGTTTACCAATATAATAAGTCCATATGTAAATAATTTGCAAATAAAGTGACAGGTGCTCTGGAAGTTCTTCAACAGCCGTGTATATTCATAAATTCATATCTTGTGTTGGTGCTTCAAATTATGCTCCCCCTCTTTTGCCGCACTCACCAGAGAGCTCTTCCCACAAAGGGGTAAACAGCACACACTGGCCGAGACGGTGGACTCCATTTCCTCAGTTGGTATAGCTCTCCTTCCTCTTTCAGTTCCTCTACCCCATCGCTTCATACACATGTAGAAATAGTAAAGGTAGAACCATAGCATAATACTGTTTGTTTTTTATACAGTATTTCAAATGACCCAAAAATGCACTTACATTATTTAACACGATCAATAGCATAAAAAAATCAGGATGTTCAGGATGCTATGAGCTCCAAGGACCTTAACCAGAAGGGACGCAATGATGCAGGAAGATTCACCCTATGTGTTACATCAGAATGACGTCATTAGGATCATCATCTTGCTACACTTGCTAGGTTACATTCCACACACACATTGTGTTTGGTGGAAACGAAGACTTAGGTAAGTGCTGACACAAGCACCAGGCTGAGTTTCCCCCGAGGGGCCTGGTGCTTGTGTCAGCACTTCCCTAAGTTTTCATGTCCTCCAAACACAACGTGAGTTGTGTTTGTTAAACTTTGGATATATACTTAGCACTTTTTGCACATGTTTATGAATTCATCACACTTTTGCATTTATATCTGCTGATATTTTTATGTATTTATTTATTTAGGTAAGTTTACAGCACTTGGCACTTTGTTGGTACCTAACTGGTATCTGATATACATATATACAATCAATATATATACATGTACACAATATATATATATATATATATATATATATATATATATATACACACACACACAGTGTATATATATAATCAATATAATATTTTACACATTTGCTAACACAGTATTATTTGATTTAAAATGTACTTATAGAGCAGAGCCACACCCAATTTCTAATATTTCTGCTCTCTCAAAAACTTTCCCCAAATGTAATAGAACATGGCCTTTCCCCCCTCTTTCTAACAATAAAAGCATTTCTGAGAACCATAGGAGACCCAGATATTAGAGGCATCAGGACACCTAAGGCATTCAGACAGATTGTTACCACCACTAATTTAGCAGCAGCCACTTGTGGAAGCCACTCTTCAGGTGACAAAAATAGTTTTTAAATGTGCTACCTTCTGACCACATCCTAGCCCTATGACCCCTATATTGGAGTCGACTGAGTTTCAACCGGACTTCATGACCCACGTTTCACCTGACTTTTACAGAGAGGCTATTTCTGACTATTGCAATTTTCCAGAAATCACCATCCATTGACAAATTACGAGGTCGAGCAAGACTTTTTCCTGTCATAATTAAGCCCATATTTTCATTCCCTAATCAGGCATTGCACTACATAGTTGAGGGTAGATCTAAAAGAGTTTGGACTATCAGATTGTATAGTGTATGGTGAATTTTCCTGAACCCAGGACACACTTCTAGTTTCAGTACTACAGCTCTATCGACATAGGCTGTTATCTGATTGCTCAGCTCCTGCACCCTGTGCCAAATGAGCGATCTACACTGGATGAAATTTAATGTAGAAAACAAATTGATGCCTGTATATTTAGTGAAAACTGTTTTCTGATTGATTTCGATGGAAAACTAGGCACCTGAGGAGGTGTGAGCATCTCCTGGAAGGGGAAGGTAGCTGCAAATAAGGTAAGCTGGTGAAGTTCTTCCTGTGCCTTACCATTTTTTAATGTCCTAAGGTTTGTACAGAAAGTAATGGAGAAGTTTTTTTATACAACAAGCTGGACACCGAGGCTGTATAGGAAAAATATAAAGATTTTTCTTTTTTGCAAAAGAATACGATACAAAAATGAACTTATCCTTTAAATCAGCCAAAGTCTGCATTCCAGAACTATGGAAAAGTACTGTGCCTCCCAAAAGAACACCCAGGCTTGCTCAAATCAAAGAAATCCAAGAAATGGAGAATCTGACCATGGTGCTGAAGGGACCTGAGGAAGGGTATCGGAAAATGTATTTAATAAGGATTAAACTTCACTAGCTTCCCAACCATAGGTGAGGTATCCTGGTGTTCTCTCCATTCCCTAGAAGGGACTTGATCTTCTGGACATTAGGCCCCACCTCCTTTCTTTCTTCCTGCCCCCCACATCCCCCTTTTTTTTCTCTCTATGCCCTCTGTTACCTCCAGCCTCCCACTTTTTATTTCTACTGGGGTTTGGTGTTGCTTTTTCCCTTCGATTTAACAAAAAAATAAAAAGTCAACAGACGAAGAAACTGAATATTCCAGCTATCTACACAGCAAGCTCTGCTGAATACTCAGGCCTCCAGTTTATCTGTACTTCACATTATGTTTTTGTGTATGACATTTACTGTACCCAATGTTGATATGTCTCTGTTAAATAGATTTGTTTTACCACTTCTTCTAAACAAAGAATTAAAAAAAAATAATAATGTGCAAAGTAAGGATATGCAACACGCTAACTTAAAAACATATTTCTTTGTTTTTTTGTCCTTTCATACTTTTTTTAAATCATTTTTTTTTAAATATATACTTTAAGTGTGAAAAGGCACAAACCTATATTCTACATATAGTGAAACTCATTTCTTCTTGAAGACATACATAACCTGGGCAAGCAAAACAATGATAAAACATAAACAAGTTCTTACACCCTAGACTTGCCTCTGTTAGTAAAAAGCCTACCTAAGAAAAAAAAATACCTAATAATACAGATTATATATTTTTTTTTAGGAAAAGTTTTTTTAGAATAGTTGTGTATTTTTTATTTATTTTTTTTTGTTAAATACATATTTCCCCCATATAGCTTATAGTGATTGCTTAATTTGCTACCTGTGTTATTCTCATATATAACTTTGTGTTAGTTATTTGCTTACTTGAGGGTTTTGTGTTAATAAAAAGAAAGGCATCGGCTTAGTTTGTGAGCTGCTTTGTAAGTTGCTCGTAAGCTGCTTTGGTTTGTATTCACTTTATTCCTTGGAGAGCTGAATCCATAAAACTTATTATAACTGTTATGTTATATTGTGTAATTCACTCCCTGAGGAGTGTCACATTGTAACAGATGTACTTGTCTTACCTTGTAACAATATATTTGCCCTGTGCTTTGCCATTTGGATTCTGTTTCTGCTTACATATTCCTTTGCTAAAAAGAAGACAATGAATAAGTTGCAATAAATTACATAGTATGTTTTAGTGTCGTGTCTGCTTTGTCACTGTAAAAAACTGCTATACATTAATCCACTCGATTGTCTGTTATATAAAAAAATAAGGTTCATAGATTTTATAGAGAAAGTAATTTATGGCACAGTTTTACTGGTCACCTGTGGTACATTCATATCATTTGTTTTTATTGATCTAATTCCCTTTAGCCAGAGTGATCATAGGTTTCCTACTGCAGACCGTTTGTAATCATGGACTAATTGTAGGTACTGAGGTATAGATTTTACTATGCCGTTTTTTTTAGAACTGGTTTGTCTTCATTTTGAATTACTAAGGTATCTATCTATCTATCTATCTATCTATCTATCTATCTATCTATCTATCTATCTATCTATCTATCTATCTATCTACCCTTTCCACCCAGCTCCTCCATTTATAAAAGTCATTACTACAACTTCTCTGAATGAAACATTATTTATGAATGGAAGGAGCAGAGCTTTCAATTAATATTATTATTATTATCATATAGGATTTATATAGGGAAAACAGTTTGTGCATCACTTTACAATATAAAGGGAGACAATACAGCAACAATACAATTACATACAAGAGGGTTAGGAGGGCTCTGCTCCTGGGAGCTTACAATCTGGGCATGGGAGGGGAGAGACAAGGGAGCTAGAGAGCATTAGGTCTTGGGAAGAGTGGAGAGGACAGTTTAAGTAATATTTGGAGATAAAGTTGGTGATGAAGCTCAGGGCAGAGTTGTAAATGGATTTGTATGTTGTTGTTAATCATCTGCCCATCCTCCATTCATAGATCCTGTTTCATTCATACATATAAGCTGTAGTAATGGCTTCTATGAATAGAGGAGCTGGTTGGAAAAGGCAGACAAAGTCAGACACTCTTTATGAGAGCCTTTGACAGCTCCTTGGTTCTATTAAACCCTGCCACACCTGAAGATTATCTTGGTGTGATTTGGGGTGGCATCAGAGGATAGAAGATTTCCACTGAACTAGAAAAAACACATCACACTGAAGGTAAGTAATGCCACGTGTGTTGATTTTGTATTTTGTTTTGTAGGTAAACTTAGGATTTAAGAAGAACTACAGTTTAAAGTTAACCTGTGAAGGGAAAAATATGAGGGATGCTAGTGATGCTGACATCTTTCTGAAAATAATATTTGTGTAGCTTTTATGTTTGACTTTAATACTTTCTAGGTCACTGATATGAAAACATTATGTAGCTAATACAGATAAAAGTTTTTATCTGCATGTTTGCTATAGGTCTGTGACTCAAAGTATTAAAGCAAGGGAATGATACTCTGGAAATTAGTGTTTTTAGAAAAAATAGCTAGAAATGGCAACTACCACGTGCCACCTGTGATTGGTTTCTTTAAAGGGAAAATCTTTAAAAGCTAACTGAAATATTAAATATTATGATCACCTCGTATATTCTATCTTGTCCTCCTTAAATCTCTAAATATTGTGGCAGAGCGTTGCCCTGCCAGGGTCTAAAAAGTGAACGTGACTAGGGATGATCGAACAGTTCGGGTCCACCATCGGTTCGGCCCGAACATTGGGTGTTCGAGGTTCGGCCGAATTTAGAACTTTTTGCCCAAAAAGTTTGGAATTCGGCAACCAGAACCGACCAAAATGCAATGGTTCAGGAAATGGGCTTTAAAAGCCTGTGATTGGACCAGAACCATTAGCAAAAGCCAATTGAGGGGGCAGAAGAATGCTAGGAATGTGATTGGAGTGACTAAGGGGTCCATAGTCCAATCATTAGTGAATACACCCCCCAGTATATAAGATAGCCCCCGCCAAATTCCTAGCATTGTTATACTGGACATGGAAGAGAGTGGAAGCAGTTCTGTTAATTTTACTTTAAAAGTGTCATTTAGCATTTATTAGTGTGAGGAAAGGGATATCTAGTGTAGTTAGAGTGCTCCTTTACACTTTAGTTAGCTTCAAAAATTTAGTTTCTGTAGGGAAAGTATGAAGTGTCAGGGTGACCGTAGTGTAGTGTAGGGTTAACTGACTGCTATGGCAGGGTGACCGACTGACCAAACCCTTCCATACCAGGGTGACCGTAATGTAGTGTAGGGTGAACTGACAGTGACTGCTATGGCAGGGTGACCGAACCCTTCCATAGCAGGGTGACCGCAATAGAGAAAAGCTAGTTTCTCTGAAGTTACTTTCGTTTCCGTAATATGGCTTTGCCGCCGCCAGCATTTTTGGCTGCAGGCGTTGCTAGTGCTTTTTTGAGCACATGTTTGGAGTCAGACATGACATCTAAACATGTGTATAGGGGGTATATATACACACACATGTCTGTATATATACACCTGCACATATATAGGTGTGAAAGGAGCAGAAAAAACTACTTCCGCTAATGAAATAATTAACACCAATATATTTCTGCTCCTATCACACCTATATATGTCTAGGTGTGTATATACATATAAGTATGTGTGTATATACACCACTATACACAAGCTCAGATGTTTTGCCTGCCTCCAAAGAACCCAAAAAAATGCCCAAAAAACGCTAGCGTCAAAAAAAAACGCCCAGGTGTGTTGTTGCAGGCATTTTTTGGGGGGTTTTTGGAGGCAGGCAAAACATCTGAACTTGTGTATAGTGTACCTGTGAAGTTTCAGCTCTGTAGCATGTCCAGAACCAGAAAAAAAGATAATTTTTCATTAGAGCAGGGATGGTGGGACCATACTTTTACACCTATATGATCTTTTTTTATGGTTCTGGACATGCTACAGAGCTGTAACTTCACAGGTACACCTTTTAGACCCCCCAGACACAAAATCACACAAAAAAAGTTCTTAAAAATTGTCATTTTTGATAGATTTTTGATAGAGAGCCAATTGTTGAAAAAAAAAAAATTATTTGGATTTAGTATATGGGGGATATAAAAAGTGTACCTGTGAAGTTTCAGCTCTGTAGCATGTCTAGAACCATAAAAAAAAGATCGTTTGTATTAGAACACTTTCAGCACAGGAGGTTGGCTTCTCGCTTTTCACACCTTGCCAGATTAATAGCAGGCGTTTTTTTTGGGCATTTTTTGGGGTTCTTTTGAGGCAGGAAAAACTTCTGAACTTGTGTATAGTGGTATATATACCACTATACACAAGTTCAGATGCTTTGCCTGCCTCCAAAGAACCCAAAAAACTGCCCAAAAAAACGATAGCGCCAAAAAAAAAAACCCAGGTGTGTTGTTGCAGGCATTTTTTGGGGGTTTTTGGAGGCAGGCAAAACATCTGAACTTGTGTATAACGTACCACTATACACAAGTTCAGATGTTTTTCCTGACTCCAAAGAACCCACAAAAAAATGCCCAAAAAAAAACGCAAGGTGTGAAAAGCGAGAAGCCATATTCCAGATCTATAATTGCACTAATACAAACTATCTTTTTTTTTTTTATGGTTCTGGACATGCTACAGAGCTGAAACTTCACAGGTACACATTTTAGACCCCCCAGATACTAAATCCAAAGAATTTTTTATTTTTTTTTATTATTTTTTTTTTCAATAATTGGCTCTCTATCAAAAATTACAATTTTTAAGAACTTTTTTGTGTGATTTTGTGTCTGGGGGGGTCTAAAAGGTGTACCTGTGAAGTTTCAGCGCTGTAGCATGTCCAGAACCCCCCAAAAAAATCATATAAGTGTAAAAGTGGGGTCCCACCATCCCCGCTCTACTGAAAAATTATCTTTTTTTCTGTTTCTGGACATGCTACAGAGCTGAAACTTCACAGGTACACTTTTTAGACTCCCCAGATACTAAATCCAAAGTCAAAATCAAAAAATATCTTTTTATTTTTTTTAATTTTTTCAATAATTGGCTTTTTTATCAAAAATGACAATTTTTAAGAACTTTTTTGTGTGATTAATAGTCCCTGGGGCATGACCCAGAACCCTAGGCACTTTTTAGGGGCATTTATTGGGTTTTAGGGCTTTAAAATGGTGTTTTTTGATTACCGAAGTTCGGGTCCATTGATTTCAATGGGGTTCTGAAATCCGGGCCGAACTTTCGGGAAGTTCGGATGTTCTGGCCGAACCGAACTTTTCAAAAGTTCGATCATCCCTAAACGTGACCCAGAATTCTCAACCAGGAAGGTTGAGGGGCTCCAGGGAGCTTGTGACATGACGAGGAAACTGGCTTTTCAGTTTCCTCAGTGTTTTAAAAAGTCCAGTTTGGGACCTGGAGCTTGGAGATTTCTAAGTGATCAGGGTGGGATGAAATCTCAGATATTTAGAACAGCCAGCATAATAATTGGTCAGGTGTGTGCTGGGCTTTTAGTGGTAACCTGACCATGATTCATTGCTCCACCCCGGCAGACAGGAGGTCTGGCCCAGGAGTCAGGAGGGCTCCATATGGGAGTCAATGCAGCACGAGGCTGCTATCCGTGTGACCCCTGTTGGGTGAGTGAAGTCTGTG
This sequence comes from Pelophylax lessonae, assembly GCF_965119305.1. Taxonomy (NCBI): domain Eukaryota; kingdom Metazoa; phylum Chordata; class Amphibia; order Anura; family Ranidae; genus Pelophylax; species Pelophylax lessonae. Next base: position 149,770,436 of record NC_138768.1, read on the forward strand.
GGAGACAGACAAGGGCCTGGCATTTGAGGCCAGAGCAGCAGCGCTGCAAGTACAAGCCAGGAGGGCTGAATAATAATGTATTTTGCTGAGGATTGAAATGCTGAAACCCCTGCAAGGGAAATCCTGTTATTTTTTCTGCTTGATAAACTTTCTTTTAATAAACACGGGCGAAGAAAGCCCTTAAAAGAAACGCTCTACACTTGATGCAAATCTCACAATATCATATAATGTTTCAGATGGTCAGTGGTTGGGCAGGCCACAATGAGAGAGATACATGGGATGCCCATCAACATATGCCAACATATGGCAAGCAAGTAGCTTGGCCCCCTACCTATATCTGTGGTGGGGGCTAGTACATACAACATACTTCACAGCTTGCCAGATAATATTAAATGTTCAAAATGTCAGAAATAATTACACAGGAAATCTATGTAACCACAATGCTGAAACCTAAAAAAAGCATGGATAAATAAATGCAAATGAGACACACCTTCCAAATAGCGCAAGAGACTCAGTTGGTTAATAGTGCCTGTTTGTCAGTGTTTAGTTGGTGTGAAAAAGCTGTTGCTGTTCACAGACATTTAAGAGGGACTTAACATTATGTCCTAAAATTCCATCTGATCTTTTTTAAATATCTGTGGAAATTACAATATGCAATTACAACTCTTAAATGACTGTTGAGGTATAAAGAAGTTATAAGCAGCTATATATATATATATATATATCAGTAAAATTATGTTGTTAACCTTTATCATATTGAGCAAAGCTAAAGCAACACAACACACTCTGAGGTTTAGCAATCTATTTAAATGTTAAAAAAACATATTAGTGTCATTCATATTATTATTGTGTACTTTAGGGATCTCACAGCTGTATCAAATGTTCATATTCTACAGTAATTAAACCTTTTCTTCTATATTCACTTTTTGTACCCCCAAAATTTTAAAATGATCACCTTAAAATATGTATTTTTAACTATCCTGCAAATCATTGAAGATGGAATGGGGAGGGGCCAGGTTATTTTTGGTGAACATTGTTTCACACAGTGAAGGAATTGGACACGATTGCTAGCGGGGGCATTTTTGAATTGATCATTCACGGAGCTTGGTATTTTCTTGTTACAGACTGGTGCACTATCCCACCAGAATCACGTGAGTCATTTTAATTTATTTTAATAAACATTCTTTACATCAACGTTTTTTTGCACCATGGATTCTTGCATTTTCTTTCCTCATGTGAATGGTGGAGAGGGATACTTGGTGACTGGGAGCTTACATTCTGGAGGAAAATATCCCATCTACCATGGAGGGGATCCAGGCTGGCATCTACCTATACCTGCAACAGAATCCACATCCCAGTTAAGGATTGAGTGGGTCCACAAATCGGAGGAGACCATCCAGGAATATACAGTGGAAATCGGAGCTGGAATTTATTTAAATCTAAGCGCGAGATCACATCAACTAAGGTGAGCATATACCCTAAGGGGGAGCCACAAGAGGAACTCTACGCACAATTAATCCATAGTACTGCAACAGTGGAACATCTTATCAAGTGTTGATAGATTACATAGGATTGGAATTAATTAACAGCAAAGACTCAGATACACACTTGAGGTTCTGTCATTCATTGCTGCAGCCTTATCTAACTATTGTATATGATTGTTCACAGTTATCGGAACTTAGTCAGTGTTATGTAGTTTATATGTTTTTATTTTTTCATCAGTTGATTTATTTTATTATACCCTAGATCATCCTTGATTAGAGCACTTTTATTGTTGGATATTCACACAGTGAGGGTACAAGTTTATTACATCTTTTGCATAAATCTATTGACTTCAGCACTCAGCTATATATATTCACATTTGAATGTGCAGCAATTTTTAAATAGATCAAATCACTGAAAAATTTTTCCTAATGCTGTACATTTATTGTTTTTCAGTTGTAAAAGCAGAAGATATAAAACACATGTCATTCTTCCTTAAAATTAAAACCTATAATTAGAAAAACCAATGTATTAGCAAATAAAAGGAACCAACGAAAATTAAAACAAAAAGTTAGAGGTACACTTTAGGCAAACCTTAGATTTTTCCACTTGACTGATCCAAAGGTCACATTGGATCTGCATTGCTGGATAATGTGGTTGGCAATGTCTTGTATTTACATTGAGACTTTTTTTCAAATAAAGGACTTTTTTTTTTTTATTATGGCAAAGCTTCTCAGATACAACAAATCAAATTATAACAGTACATCATTCTGTTTAACAAAAACTGCAGTGAATCAAGGCTAGTTCGGCATATAAATCTGACAGGAAAACAAAAAAACAAGAACTATGTAAAGGGTTGCAAACCGTATGTATGCAGCTTTGCATGAACTACAAGATCTAAGGCAGTAACACCAAGGGGCCGCGGGTCCCAAGAGAGATCAAACCAAGATCTGACATTAAACTTAAAATTAATGAGACTAAAGTAGATACAAAATATCGAAAAATTATATATAAATAAATAAAAATAGAAAAGCCAGATATGCTGGCACAACTAGCACTTATGAATTATTCATTTATCAATAAGTATTGTCAAATTTCTTCTCTTTTTTTCTTTTCTTTTTCCCCCTTCTTTCTCTCCTCAGAGAAGTCCACCAGTAAAAAATTTTCTTCTAAAAAGATAGAAAGCAATAAGAGGGCAAAAGATAGGGAAAGAATAAGGAAGGAAGGAGAAGACAAGTGCACAGGCTTACAAGGAATCCAGCGAAGAGTAATGAAACAAAGGGCCTTTCCTGAAAATCTAGGTCTTTGCCCTATTCAGCTCAGTGTGGCCTCAGAAAGAGCTACATCCCGCAAATGGGCTTCTGTACACGTAAAGTATCTCCAGGGCCTCCACTTGTCTCTGAATTGTTCTTTAGAATTGTGGGGAGTTGCAGGAATGCAAGCCTTTGCTGCGTTGAGTAACTGCATTGAAAGAGATTTTTTATACTTCCGGAGGGGTCTTTCTGTCAGGGGTGAGTAGGCATGCAGCTGGATTACCTTTCAAGTCAACAGAGGTCAACTGTTTTAAGGTATTTATCACCTCCTCACAAAATAGGCCCCAGAACAGAACAGGACCAAAAATATGAAATATCGAACCGACTTCCAATTGCAACGCCAGCACGTGGCAGGGATGACACCATCCATCTTGTGGAATACAAAGGGTACTCTTTACAACCTTGGAAAAACTTTGTACCCGACTTCCTAATATTGGTTTGCTATGGAAGATTTGTGAGCCAAAAGGAGAATTTTTTCAGTTTGTTTGGTCATAAATTAAATGTTTATGTCAACTTCCCAATGAGTCAAATACAGCTTTTCCCCTCTGGGGATATCAACAAGGGATACTGCTTACTTCTCTCCTCCTTCCTCTTGCTCCAAGATAGGTATTTCGGAAACCGCTCCATGGTATAGATAGGGATTTAAAAAAACACCCTCTAGTGCTCTCTTTATAAATATTTATTAGGCATAAGGATGCAAAAAAGTAACTTACAAACCGAGCACTTAAAGCAGTGCGGGCTTGACAGGTTTCTCAGATGAATCTCCGTTAGGCTGGCCAAGCTGTGGTGTCCTTGCACAGGCGTTACTTCAAATCAAAGACTTCGTCAGTAGGTTGTCTGCATAAGCTGCAATTTTATGGTGCCCTGAGGACTTCTGAATACCAACAATATTGGAGCTGCTTCTGATGGAACAGAGAAAGGGCTCCAAATTCAAAATAAAAATAAGCAGCAAGAGGGGACAGCCCTGTCCCGTGCCATTTGCTATGTCAAAAAAGTCAAAGCGCCACTCGTTTATCCAGATCGCTGCTGAAGGAGTGGAGTAGAGTGATAAGTTCCATCAGAGCATAATAGGGCCCAGGTCAACATGGGACAGGGTGGCCCGCATAAAGTGCCAAGCCACCATGTCAAAGGCCTTTTCTGCGTCTGTGGAAAGCAAAAAGAAAGGGCATCGCGAAGAATGGGCCACATGAATTAGATTAAAAGCTTGAGTCGTATTATCTCTCGCCTGCCGAGATAGCACAAAACCTGCCTGATCTAAATGTATTAACTTTGGCATATGTGGTAAGAGCCTGTTTGCAAGGATTTTAGAAAAGATTTTTAAATCTACGTTTAGTAGAGTGATTGGGTGATAATTTCTGCACTGGGCAAGGTCCTTCCTTTCCTTAAGTATGAGTGAAATATAAGCTTATATATACAGTATCTCACAAAAGTGAGTAAACCCCTCACATTTTTGAAAATATTTTATTATATCTTTTCACGTGACAACACTGAAGAAATTACACTTTGTTACAATGTAAAGTAGTGAGTGTACAGCTTGTATAACAGTGTAAATTTGATGTCCCCTCAAAATAACTCAACACACAGTCATTAATGTCTAAACCGCTGGCAACAAAAGTAAATACACCCCTGGATGGAAATGTCCAAACTGGGCTCATAGTGTCAATATTTTGTGTGGCCACAATTATTTTCCAGCACTACCTTAACCCTCTTGGGCATGGAGTTCACCGGAGCTTCACAGATTGCCACTGGAGTCCTCTTCCACTCCTCCATGACGACATCACGGAACTGGTGGATGTTAGAGACCTTGCGCTCCTCCACCTTCTGTTTGAGGATGCCCCACAGATGCTCAACAGAGTTTAGGTCTGGAGACATGCTTGGCCAGTCCATCACCTTTACCTTCAGCTTCTTTAACAAGGCAGTGGTAGCCTTGGAGGTGTGTTTGGGGTCGTTATCATGTTGGAATACTGCCCTGAGGGCCATTCTCCAAAGGGAGGGTATCATGCTCTGCTTCAGTATGTCACAGTACATGTTGGCATTCATGGTTCTCTCAATGAACTGTAGCTCCCCAGTGCCAGCAGCCACAGACCATGACACTCCCACCACCATGCTTGACTGTATGCAAGAGACACTTGTCTTTGTACTCCTCACCTGGTTGCCGCCACACACACTTGACACCATCTGAGCCAAATAAGTGTATCTTGGTCTCAGCAGACCACAGGACATGGTTCCAGTAATCCATGTCCTTAGTCTGCTTGTCTTCAGCAAGCTGTTTGCGGGCTTTCTTGTGCATCATCTTTATAAGAGGCTTCCTTCTGGGATGACAGCCATGCAATGGTCTGAGCACTGACAGGCTGACCCCCTGACACTTCAACCTCTGCAGCAATGCTGGCAACACTCATAAGTCTATTTCCCAAAGAAACTTCTAGATATGACGCTGAGCATGTGCACTCAGCTTCTTTTGTCGACCATGGTGAGGCCTGTTCTGAGTGTAACCTCTCCGGGTAAACCGTTGTATGGTCTTGGCCACCGTGCTACAGCTCAGTTTCAGGGTCTTGGCAATCTTCATATAGCCTAGGCCATTTTTATGAAGAGCAACAGTTCTTTTTTTCAGATCCTCAGAGAGTTCTTTGCCATGAGGTGCCATGTTGAACTTCCAGTGACCAGTATGAGAGAGTGAGAGCGATAACACCAAATTTAACACTCCTGCTCCTCATTCATACCTGAGACCTTGCAACACTAATGAGTCACATGACATCAGGGGGGGAAATGTCTAATTGGGCCCTATTTGGACATGTTCACTTAGGGGTGTACATACTTTCTTTTCCAGTGGTTTAGACATTAATGGCTGTGTGTTGAGTTATTTTGAGGGGACAGCAAATTTACACTGTTATACAAGCTGTACACTCACTACTTTATGAAGGGGAATGACAGGACCTCTAACTAGTTGCTTGCAACCATTTTCTAGCTTGACCTGTGTCACGTTCCGCGGTGGTTTCAGGAAGTGACGTCGTGATGCTCCGCTGCCCGGAAGTGCGTCAACGCGTTTCGCCCGCCTAGTCTCGGCGTTATCAAAGACATTTCTTTGATAACGCCCAAAGTAGGCGGGCGAAATGCGTCGACACACTTCCGGGCAGCGGAGCATCACGACGTCACTTCCTGAAACCACCGCGGAACGCAAGCCGGCAGCGTACGCGGAAGTGGATTGACTCATCGTGCTTTTGCTTTACCAACCCTCATTTGTTTACCACGTTTGTGAGTACCACTCTTATATATGATTTTTAATAAATACACCCTACGGGCTTCACCATGTCTGGCTTCTTTCCCTTCTTTTGACACACGTTGTTGGTGAGAGAGAGGAGTGGAGAGGAGATAATAAGGAAGCCATTCAAAAGAGGCTGTATTGGATAGGAGGCTGTATTGGATCCATCTACTTGTCCAGGGGATAATATATCTGCTCAAGACTTATATATATCCTCAATCTGGTGAGTGCATCCCCATGGGGGGTTTCTCCTTTTGAAGAGCACTTGGGCACCTTATGGATTATTTTTTGAGCACCTTTCCAGCACCTTAATCCTTTGAAGGAACTTTTTTGGGCTGCACTTTTATTAATATATTTTGTATTTTGCACAGTATATTTCCGCACATTGTTGCACCATGGACATACCATTGTAACATTCTTTTACACTTTAATATGTATGAATTTTATACCTATTGATCACGATATGCACTTTACTCTATATGTATTTTTGGATTTTTGAACACAGTTATACGGATATATTTATTATATTACCTGTTAGCGCTGGCTTTTTTATTGATTTTATTCCCGAAAGTTCGGCCCGGATTTCAGAACCCCATTGAAATCAATGGGACCCGAACTTCGGTAATCAAAAAACACAATTTTGAAGCCCTAAAACCCAATCAATGCCCCTAAAAAGTGCCTAGGGTTCTGGGTCATACCCCAGGGACTATTAATCACACAAAAAAACGTTCTTAAAAATTGTCATTTTTAATAGAGAGCCAATTATTGAAAAAAAAAATAAAAAAAATAAAAAATCTTTGGATTTAGTATCTGGGGGGTCTAAAAAGTGTACCTGTGAAGTTTCAGCTCTGTAGCATGTCCAGAACCATAAAAAAAGATAGTTTGTGTTTTGTCACTTATAGAACAGGTTAGTGGCTTCTCTCTTTTCACACCTTGCCGGTTTAGTAGCAAGAGTGTTTTTGGGCATTTTTTGGGGTCTTTTGAGGCAGGCAAAACATCTGAACATGTGTATAGGGGTATATATACACACCCATGTATGTATATATGCACCTAGACATATATAGGTGTGATAGTAGCAGAAATATATGCTTGCGCTAATGAAATCATTTACACTAATATGGCTCCGCTCCTATCACACCTATATATGTCTAAGTGTAAAATACATATAAGTATGTGTGTATATATACCACTATACACAAGTTCAGATGTTTTGCCTGCCTCCAAAGAACCCAAAAAAATGCCCAAAAAACCGCTAGCGCCAAAAAAAAAAAAAAAACGCCCAGCTGTGTTGTTGCAGGCATTTTTTTGGGGGTTTTTGGAGGCAGGCAAAACATCTGAACTTGTGTATAGTGGTATATATACACACATACTTATATGTATTTTACATATATAGGTGTTATAGGAGCAGAGCCATATTAGTGTTAATTATTTCATTAGCGCAAGCATATATTTCTGCTACTATCACACCTATATATGTCTAGGTGTATATATACATAAAATATGCCTGCAACAACACACCTGGGTGTTCTTTTTTTTTGGCGCTAGCGTTTTTTTGGGCATTTTTTGGGGTTCTTTGGAGGCAGGCAAAACATCTGAACTTGTGTATACGGGTATATATACACACATACTTATATGTATATATACACCTAGACATATATAGGTGTGATAGTAGCAGAAATATATGCTTGCACTAATGAAATAATTAACACTAATATGGCTCTGCATCTATAACACCTATATATGTCTAAGTGTAAAATACATATAAGTATGTGTGTATATATACCACTATACACAAGTTCAGATGTTTTGCCTGCCTCCAAAAACCCCCAAAAAATGCCTGCAACAACACACCTGGGCGTTTTTTTTTTTGACGCTAGCGTTTTTTTGGGCATTTTCTTGGGTTCTTTGGAGGCAGGCAAAACATCTGAAATTGTGTATAGTGGTATATATACACACATACTTATATGTATATATACACCTAGACATATATAGGTGTGATAGGAGCGTAACTATATTGGTATTAATTATTTCATTAGAGCAAGTAGTGTTTTCTGCTCCTTTCACACCTATATATGTGCAGGTGTATATATACATACATGGGTGTGTATATATACCCCCTATACACATGTTCAGATGTCATGCCTGACTTCAAACATGTGCTCAAAAAATCACTATAGACGCCTGCAGCCAAAAAGCAAGCTGACAGGGGCGAAGCCATATTACTGCAGCGAAAGTGACTTCAGAGAAACTAGCTTTTCTCTATAGCGGTCACCCTGATATGGAAGGGTTTGGTCACCCTGCCATAGCAGTCACTGTCAGTTCACCCTACACTACATTACGGTCACCCTGATATGGAAGGGTTTGGTCACCCTGCCATAGCAGTCAGTTAACCCTACACTACATTAAGGTCACCCTGACACTTCACACTTTCCCTACAGAAACTAAATTTTTGCATCTAACTAAAGTGTAAAAGAGCACTCTAACTACACTAGATATCCATTTCCTCACACTAATAAATGCTAAATGACACTTTTAAAGTAAAATTAACAGAACTGCTTCCACTCTCTTCCATGTCCCTGTATAACAATGCTAGGAATTTGGAGGGGGCTATCTTATATACTGGGGGGGCGTATTCACTAATGATTGGACTATGGACCCCCTAGTCACTCCAATCACATTTCTAGCATTCTCCTGCCCCCTCAATTGGCTTTTGCTAATGGTTCTGGTCCAATCACAGGCTTTTAAAGCCCATTTCCTGAACCATTGTATTTTGGTCGGTTCTGGTTGCCGAATTCCAAACTTTTTCAGCAAAAAGTTCTAAATTCGGCCGAACCTCGAACACCCAATGTTCGGGTCGAACCGATGGTCAACCCGAACCGTTCGATCATCCCTACTCACAAGACGTCTAGTAGTGGCTCCGGAGAGAAATTAAAATTTCCACTCAACAAGAAAGAGCCCTCCTGGAATTCCACTAGAATTGGGACCAAGGACCGCAGAAAATTTAAGTGGTCAGAATTTGGAAAAAAAAAATTAGCCAGAGTCACAGTGGTAGATTTTACCTTTTAGGAGCCAGTATCGGCCCTGAGGATCTGCACACTCCTCCAGTAGGGTCCAGAGGACAATCTTAACAATTAAAATGCTGACAAAGGTGAGGGCGTGTGATATGCCCAAGGAAAATCACAGTTATACAGCTTATGAACCGCTTCCTGTTTGAAGTGGGTTTCCTGTAGTAAAACCATCTGGGTACAAAAATGTTTGAGATCCGAAAGAAGTCTGGACCAAGCCACAAACATTTAGGGAAGTAAATTTTATCCCATTCTCAGGCTGATGGGGAGTTGGAGTTACAGGAGGCACCATCTTCCCTGTGTAAAGCATAGGCTGAGAAAAAAAAAGGGGGGAGGTGAGAGTGGGGTAGAGAGGGGGGAAACTGGATGGAGAAGAGGAGGAAAAAGAGAAAAGACAGAGATAGCAGAAAAAAGACAAAGTTGCAAGCACTTTATAGGATGAATTAGAAGAGAAAAGGTGTATCAGGTGTTCTAAGTTTGGCTATATAGAGCGTAGTGCACTGAAGTGCAGCCTTTAGATGGAGGTGTAGGAAATTCTCTGCAAAGCAGAGGGAGACGTGCTGTCAGGTGGAAGCCTGTACTTTTAAATAGAACGGAGACCTCAACTAAGAAAAGGAGGTCTAACACGTAAAAGGGTAATTCTCCAAAGACACCTTAAACTGACCCTGTGGGGTAAAAGAGTAGGTAAAGGCTCAGTAAGGGTACCTGTGTGTGACTCTGATAAGTGAACTGAAGGTTAATTCTTAAACTGCAAAAAGATCTTCACAGAAAACGTAACAAACTAGTATGTCATATAACATAAGGTTCCACGACCTTCCAGGATAGGTCGCCACGCCCACATATGTACTCGGAAAAAAAAAAAAGAGAGAAAACTATAGACTGAGCTATAGTAGCGATGACATGTGGCGTGTTGACCCCCGTCCAGCTGCGGATCAGCAGTTAATGTGCAAAGAACTAGTAACATACTGACATGGACTTTCATTGTATTGTTAATTTAAGCACAAGAGACTCAATCTTGTTCTGCAATGTTGAAATGTCCTCTGTGACCTAACCTTCACTTATCCTCAAACACAACTTCTGCTAGAAGCTCTCCCTATCTCTACTTACCCTCCTCTCTCAAGGTTTTACTTTGCAATTGTTATGATATTATTTCTATTCGCTAGTTTTTAATAACATATTTCTATTTGTTAGTTTTTAATAACATCTCACACCACCCCTTTCTTATCTATGTATAAAATAACATGTAATAATAAATTTTGTCAGAACCGACATTTTAAACACAGAGATTGCGTCCTGCAAATCTGTTCCTGCAATTGCAGAGGTCCTGCAAATCTGTTCCTGCAATTGCAGAGGTAACTTTTATTTAAAGTCTCAACCATAAATTTCTACAACAAACGTGGTGAGTCAGATATCAGGAGTGGGCAGAGTCTCCAGAAGGAACCTCGCTTTGATGGGGATCATTGGGAATGCAGACCTTTAAATGCCGGCTAGGAAAGCTGTCCTTAAGCTTGTTTATATTTTCTGCCTTTCCTTCTGTCCTATCAGTCAGTTCTCAAGGAACCCAGACCCACTCTCGGACCTTTCTGGTTGGGTAAGATGTGTGTGAATGTGTTTGTGTCCCCCTTCATGGGTTGGACTGCGTGTGGATAGGGAGAATCCTCTGCATTTCCCTGTGTTGACTCCTTGTGGGTGACCTGGGTCAGTGTCATGGACTTGCATAGTGTTTTGCAGCTTACCTGTTCCTTCATGTCTGTATTAGAGGGCAGACTTCACTTCTGGTTGCCCCACCCCAGGTCATCACAAGAAGTCTATATTAACCAGTGCACTGCAGGTCTGCTTTGCTGTTCAACAGTGTTTGTTTCTTGTTTCCTGTCTGCCGTGTGCTCGATCTACCTTTCTGTGTACCGACTTTGGCTTGTCTCTGTCTATTCCAGTTTGCCTGTTACCCTGACCTTTGGCCTGTCCCTTGGTTACCCTCGTCTGCCTGTTACCCCCGACCTCGGCTTACCCATCACCATTCTGCGTGTCCTGAGTGGCTGCTTCCCTTCTCTTCCTACGGAGCGTGACCTGGGGGACCCCAGGGTCTGCGACCTGGGCCCAGCTGCAGCCAAGTCCATCCTCACCACTAGAGGCTCTGGTGAACACCTGCTGGGTCTTAGACCCCACACCCTGGGGAATCTTGGGCTCACATTCCGGTCCATCCGCAGCAGTCTGCTATCGGGTTCACTACCTTGCGCTGCACCCCTGCCTCCAACAGGGTGCAGTTGTCATCTGGCCACAGGTGACCTGACAGTCAGAGGCGCATGGTAGCATCAGATAAAACCCACAGAGAAGAGATGAGGAGGGTCTCTTAGTGAATGTTTTGTCTATTGTCATAAACCCCTTCTATCCACTTAGATAAGTGGAGACTACTCTTGTAAACCTGCAGATTTGCTGTACCATTTGTTTTTAGGCACAAGTAGAGAAGAGAAAAGACTGGCAAGTCATTATGGGCATTACATTAAATAAGAGAATGAAGGGTGAGAGACCCTCAGAAAATGCCCAGCACAAAATGAGTGCTAGAAAATATATGAACCGAAGGTGCGGTTCCTCCTCTACTGAGCCCCTAGATAAACGGGTAGAATGGACAAAGGGAACAGCTAAATCTTTAAAATATGAAGGGACTTTTGATTTACAAGTATGGCAAACTTTTCCACATGATTATGGCCCTCTACTGTGCAGTAAAGGAATGTGGAGTATAGCTTGCACATGGGAGACAGAGGTTAAATTAGCAAATGAAACTGACTCTACAGAGATGTTTAATAAAAATACTGCCCAAATGTATTATGTTTGGCCAGAAGACTTTATAGAGGGGGACCCCCCACCTTATGCGGCCACCAGTTTGACTTTAAAAAAATCCATCCACAAAAGCACAAGAATCAAATTAGATGAAACACACAAAAGATGAGCTGGGCAATATAGTAGAGAGCAGAGGTTTAACAGCCCCTTTTCAACCTACTAAGAGGGATTTGGCTCCCATCCTAGAAACAGATGATTAGCGTAATTCAAAAGGTACATATGCAAAACTAGATCTCTCTGAGCTTAAGGCTTTGGCCAGAGAAAGAGAGATAGAGTCTGAACTTCCGGAGCAAACCATAATTCCAAATTGTGGCAGAAAGATGAAGAGAGAAGGAAATTAGAAGCCACCCTTCTGCCCCTACCACAGAGCAACCTGTTGCACTTTATCCTGTCAGAACCCAATTCGTTTTTGAAGGAAATGAAGTTGACAGTGAGTCTCATATTAAATGGTATGTACCTTTTAGTCCCAGAGAAATGAGAGCCATATTACTGGGACTGGGGGATCCTAGAAATAATCCAATTGGGTTTGCAAGCAAATTTAGTGCTGCACAGGAAGCATATGAGGCTTCTGCTAATGACATTCATTTATCAGCTTCTTAATAAATCAGTGGGAAGCAACATGTCAGGGTATACATACTTAAAGAATGTAATATAGACATCAGAAAGCTAGATAAGATGGTTAGTGGACAGGAGGTTTGTGAAAAACAAAAGGAAAAAAATGCCCCAATTATATTGACAAACCAGATATGTTGAATTCATTATGCTAAACAAGGGAAAAGGGAAGCCGCAGGGGCATACTGGAGGAGGCAAAGCGATATGGCTGAGGAAGCAGGTCTTAAAACAGAGGAAGAAAAGAAGGAAGAAACTGCAAGTCCATCTACACAACTGGTAAAACAAAGGTTTCTTGATCGTTTAATAACCCAGTTAAAAGAAAAGTTGTTCACGGCAAGACCTGAGTCAGGCAATATGTTTATTCAAGACCTCCTGCCTATATTGTTATCCATAGAAAACAGGATTAACCAGAAAGAGAGCAAACCCAAAATTATGTACATGGGAAAGGAGAGGGGAAAAGGAAGAGGCAGAGGCAGTTTCAGAAATCATGGCAATCATGGACCAATCATATGCTACAATTATAATGGAGAAATGAAGATGAAAATCTGTCATCTTCTTGACCGTAGACTGGAAAAGAGCTCAGAGGCCCCTCATGCTGATCCCAGTTCTCTGCCAAAAGCAGTGGATCAGACCTAGGAAAATGGCATGCCAGTGTCAATCATGTTAAATAGGGGAGACAATGACCCCAAGGCCAGGGTAAAAGTCATTTTACAAGAACTCATCTATCCTGGAGGAGAAACAGAATTATCCTGTTGGATACTGGTGCAAGCTGATCCATTTTTAATATAGAGGACTTACCTCAAGGAATATTATCTAAAAATGGTATCTCTGGTGTTAGCCTAACCAGGACCTCTACTGATTTTTGAGTCCAACCCACTTAAACTCAGGCTAGGACAGCAAACAGAAATTGTCACTAAAGTGTTAGTTTCAGACACAGTTCCTACTAATCTTTTAGGAGCTGACATTCTGAACCAAATTTTAGCAAACATAGACTACACTCCTACAGGAGTCCAAGTCAGGAGAAGTTTTAAATTCTGCCTGTGGAGTATTTTTAAGTCAGGACTCCACTCCGCCTTTTCCACCAGAATTGGAAGTGATTCCCCCTGTTTTATGGGCCACAAGCAAATATGATGTAGGCCTGTTGGACTTCATGCCAGTTATGATAAATATTAAACCAGAGGCCCAACTTCCACAGATTAAACAGTACCCACTGAGCATTGCTCAGACTCAAGGGATAAAGAATCAGATCACTCAACTGAAAGCAGCAAGGGTTGTTGTACCAATTAAGCCTCAGGCCAATACAACCCTGTTCCCAATTGCAAAAAAAACAGATAAGGAGGGTGGGCAAGTGACATTATAATTGAGGCAGACACCCCAATCGTGCCCAACCCCCACACTTTACTAAGTGGAATATCTGCATCCAGCACCTGCTTTACAGTGATTGATCTTGCAAACGCTTTTTTTTTTCGGTGCCCCTACACTCAGATTGCTGGCACCTTTTTTTCATTTACCCATGATGCCCAAAAGTTAGCATTGACAAGATTGCCTCAAAGTTGTGTGAGTAGCCCCTCTGGATATAATACTGCGTTAAAGCAAGTATTGGACCACTGGTCCCCCTCACACCCAAACACAGTTTTGCTTCAGTACATAGATGATTTGCTTGTTTTTTTCAGATACAAAGGACATATTTAGCAGAGAAAAAGTAAGCCTTCTCATGTTTCTCTACAATAAGAAACAATAAAATTAGCAAAGCTAAGCTACAATACTATCAAGAGAAAGTGATCTTCCTGGGTCACTGTATTTCACATGGAATCTGTCACCTAACCACAGATCGAGTTAAAACTCTGCAAAAGTTTTGAAAGAAATGTACGGCAACTACGTGCCTTCCTGGGGTTATTGGGATATTGTAGGCACTGGATTCTAAATGAATCAGAACTTATGGCTCCTCTTTTTGAGGCTACCACTACAAACCCTTTCAAGCTCACATGGCACAATCAGTTGCAGATGAAGGAGCTTATTCAAATTATGTCTGAAGCTCTCGCCATTAGATTTCCTGACCATACTAAGACCTTCTTATTGTTTTGTCATGAAGTTAATGGTTTTGCTCCAGGTGTACTCATACAGCTACATGGAGACAAACAGAGGCCTGTGATGTATGTATCGGCCTCATTAGATCCTGTCATCAAAGGCTTCCCCAGTTGTATGCGAGCCATAGCAGCCTGCATTTGCTGCTAGACAAAGTAACTGAGCTTGTACTAGATTCTGCCCTGATCCTGTATGTGCCAGTACAGGAAATCATGAATCAAGTCAATACCTGACATATTTATTAGTAGATTTGAAAGGAACCAGTCTGCTCTTTTTGCTCCATCAAATTTAACAATCAAACAATGTGTTACTTTAAATCCGTCTGCTCTTCCCAGTAGTTTATCATTCATGTGTGCAGGGTGTGTGGTGACCTTGGGCCCCCAAAGGCAGGGGGCCCACTGTGCACTGTCACATTCTGCACACATGAAGTAAGAAAAATGAAAAGAAATACACATTCCTGCTGGGTCCTGAAGTGTGTAACAGACCGACAGCTTGGGGACTTTTTTTTATTTACACACACAGCCATTTTGCCGATGCCTGGTCTATATATCTGGTCACCGCTACCTACAGCCACTGAAGAGCTTTAAGCCGCACCCCATATTTAGCGCAATTGAAATCATGACCACCTTTCACTGCGATGCGCCTAGCGTTCTGCATTTTTTTCTTTGTCAATGCCTAGGGCCTACTTTTGCTCTTGCCCCTGGGCCCACATCAACCCGCTAATGTCATCAGGTGATTCCACCCTTAGCTATTTAGGAAATGTCAGATGGAGGAGCAGGAAGTTGGTGGAGAGCCTTCAACAAATCCGGGTTTTTTTTCTCTTTTTCTGGGCCCGACGGGTGACGTGATTGATGATGGATCTATGAGGGGCATTGTTTTTATTTTTTAATAAAGGTAATGTCAGAAATTTGTGTAGTTTCTTTATTCACTTTTTACCCCGTACCCCATACTCATTCATATAAGGAGGGATGGGATCTGAGGGGGATTTCAGATTATGATAGGCCCTGCCCACCCAACCCTGGGGACAAGGTTCTTTGGGATGGGGGACAGAGCCCTCCCCGCCCCAAAGTACCCTTTCATGTTTAGGGCATGTGACCTGGTATGGTTCAGGAGGGAGGGGGGGGTTTTGCTGATGTTAAAAAAAAAAAAGCATGTGGACCCCTTAAGGGTTTTGTATTTTGGGGAGTTCTCATGCTATTTTATACAAATAAAAAAAGAAAAAAAAAGATGAGAAGGAAATAGCAACTAACTGTAACGTAAAGGGATTTTTTGTCTTTGTAAATGTCACTTTAGTTGTACATTGTATATACTGTACATATGTGCTATTTCACAGACAGTAAAAGGGCATACACTAAGCAGATATTTAAAAGGAGTAGTGCAGAAGTAGTGCATTTTAAATTTGGCTTGTAAGCACACTTGTATAAAGTACTCGAAACCCATACTTGAGTAAAAGTACAAGTGCTTGATCAAAAAGTGACTTGAGTAGAAGTGGAAGTGCTCTATCAAAAAGTGATTTGAGTAGAAGTACTAAAGTATTCAACATTTTTTGTACTTATGTATTGCAAGTAGTTTTCTTTTAAATTTTGCTACTCAAGTACTGAAAGTAAAAGTACCAGTAGTTTTTTTAAAAAAATTTGCTACTCAAGTACTGAAAGTAAAAGTACAAGTACTGTGTTATGTAGTTATTAAAGAAAGAAGTCAAAAGTTTGAACATCATATTGTTTTTTATTATTTCAAATGATTAATCTAAAGGACAATCACAATTCCTTTGGCTGTAACTTTCCTTGGTTGGGGGAGGTTCTCTTTCCCCTTAGCAGCAGATATGTAGACCATTTTATTTATACATACAGTAGCATTTATTTTCGTATGCACTGAATATTACACATGACATTATACACATTTTTTTGAACTTCATGAAACCTGCCATCTACTGTTCTGGCAGTGGTAATTTTTATAATTGTAACGAGTAACTATGCAGCACAAAAAAAATATCGGAGTAGAAGTATTGAAATCATTGAAAAAATGTAGTGAAGTAAAAGTGGAAGTAGGAGAAAAAAATTATACTCCAGGAAAGTACAGATACCGCCTTTCGGTACTTAAGTACAGTAGTGAAGTAGTTCTACTTAGTTACTATACATCTCTGTTTGTAAGCAATGTTAAAAGAGCTGCTCCCCACAAACCAGTACTTAAAAAAATATATTAGGACATGGGCAGTACCCAGCCACCAGTGTCATTCATTTTCCAATCCTTTGGCAATCTTGTTTGATAAACCTCCCCCTAATAAAACCCAGGTACGGTCAGCTCATTCCCAACTTACAAGTATGCTAGCCTTACCCAACCAATAGTCACATTGATTGACCTTGTACACTATTGAATGACAACATGAAACCACTTACCACTTGAAAGGTTTTATAGAAAAAAAGATGTAATTCAGTTGACATAAAATGTAAAATAATGTCCTTATATTATTTTGTGCATAGGTGCTCAACCCTGTTTATTTTTTAGGCCCACATGTCAATGTGCCAGTTTATGGGATTACAACTGCCATTATACATTGCTTTAGGTATCTAAGAAACTGTGATTTGTAACCACTTTTAAATTTAATAATGTTCTCACAATCTGGGACATAGAGATTGTCTTCTTTTGATATGATAATTTAAAAAAAAGCTTGTTGGTTGATATGTGGTTTGTCATACTGTGAGGCCTAATTGTACTATTGATGCTATGCCGTTAAAAATGTAAGGTCTCAGTTCAATGCCAGACTACTGTAAACCATCCTTCTGGACATCAGTAGTATAGGAAGGTGTTTGAGAAGGAGGACTACATAACAATAGCTACTGCATTGTTCTCTGCTGGGAGGAAAGACTCAACACAAGTGCTTCTCTTGTAAACCAGCTGTCTCTCATTAAAACCTAGGAGGGAGCTGTCCAATAAGGGATAAGTACCTACCCTGACTCATTCTTTTGCTGTTTACATTTCACTTTGAGCCGTGAACAACAGATGATAAGGAGAAACACAGCAAAACCTTAAAAAAGGAGCCAACAACATTACCTGCTGGATGCCTGGGGAAACAATGGAATAATAAAAAATGTGTTCATATGTAATACTTACCGGTCTTAATTATTATTTTTTTTTTTTAAATAACTTTTTTTATGATCATATTAAATACATAAAGAAATAATCAATGCATATTTTTAAACTCCCTTTAAAAGTAGAGTATGGTGGTTTTGTGCATATTTTTCCTCATTTGTATTTGTTATGGTGGCATTTGCTCCATCTGCATGGCCTGTAGTTTTGACCTAGCATAAAATATACATAGAAAATGTAGCTTCTGTAATAGTTTTTAAAGAAAGGTATTTTGCTGGCAGCTGTATATAATGAAAAAGCCAGCAAGCTGTAATTTGTTACCAAAATGTTTAGGTTTCTTTTTCAGAACAATGCATTTGATTATAGGAAAACTTGTTTGGAAAGAGACTTATGCTCTGTATCTTTGTTTCTGGCCAAAACACAATTTAGTTAAAATGTCCAATTCAAAGGTACTACTCTATCAAAATTCATAGGCTTATGTTGAATGCAGTTTCCAAGTTTTTATGTTCAATACGAACTAAAGCAAAAAAAAATATGTAATGTGCGTATTTGATTTTAATACAAAAAAGAAAAATATCTATCTAGCTAAATATCTACCCCTGTAACTGCCACTTTAGGCTTCACATAAATGTGGAAAAACATTGAAAGACATATGAAATAAAGGAAATTAAATAGTGAATATGATTGTCACATCTATTTGCCACACCTGTTGTAGTGGTCTTTTAAAGCCATATAGAGTAAATCAGGAACCAAGGAAATGTTTATTATATTTACTGTACCCATTAAATCTAGAGCCAGCTTAAAACCTAAATCCAGTTACATAAAGTATATATTGTTGTGTTCCGGCAGCGATACAGTGACTTCCAGTTTCATTCCCGAAACAAAATCGAATCAGGCTGGGTACTGCTCAGTCATTCATTAGAAGCCTTGTATTTTATGAATGAATACAAGGCTTCCTCTGATTGGTTAAGATGGAGATTGTAATCTCATCCCTCCCCATCTCAGCAAAGCAGGGAAAATTAAATCTGGAGTTATGGTTTACATGAATGCTTTTATTTATAGCAGTTCAATTCGATTATAGGTTCAAACACACTGTAAAAATACTGATAAATAACTCTTGTAGATTTGTGTCTCTGTCTATTTTGTTGGGTAAACATGAAGAATGTAAGTAACTAAAGGCAAAGAAGCCCCCATTCACACTGGGGCGACCTGTGAGGCGACCTGGTCGCCTCACAGGTCGCCGCAGGTCGCCTCCCATAGGGAAGCTGCGGACCCGTTCTGATAGGAGCGACACAAGTCGCTCCGACTCAGAAAAAGGGTCCGGAGCTTCTTTGGGGCGACCAGGAGGCGACCGCCATAGACTTCAATGTTACGAAGTCCGTGGCGGCCGCTCCGAGGTAGCGGCGCGCTGCTCGCACCGCGACCTCGGAGGTCGCGGTGCGAAGTAGCGTCGCCCCAGTGTGAATGGGGGCGAAGAGTTCTAAGTTGCACAAATTATTCTGTTGAGTCTTTATTATTGCACCCAAAAAGGACAAGCTTTTAGAGTGTGTCCCCTTCTTCAAGGTCCAAGCCGTATTAATCCACAAAGTTTTAGCAAAATGTTAAGTAGGAAAATTTCTGAGAAAAAAAATACAAAAAAAAGAAAAAAGGAAACACGAATGTACACAGCAATGGTAATTAAATTTGGATAGTTAGGAAGACAGGCGGGGGAGTAACAGTTATAGAGGTGGGGGCGATTTAGAAAACCAAGGTCCACATTTAGTGCATTATCTTTTGTGTCAAATGGAATTATAAGTCGTAGTTCAAAGGTTTTACTTTCATGAGCCGTTTTAACGTTCCCTTTAAGAATATAAACGATCATGTCTTCCAAAGTGGGGTCCTGGTTGTGAGAAATCATATCCCACAGTGGTGCAGAAATCCTCTTCCTTATGTTCAATGATGGTGTGTCTTTGTAAATTCATCCTAGTTCAATTTTTGTCCTGCTTCATCAACATACTGTATATATAAATAAATATATATATATATATATATATATATATATATAATAAAACAGTGCACTATAACATGAAATAACTGTGGCGATACACTTAACCATTATTCCCTTAATGTTTTTTTTTACAGGTTATGGGTAGCTTGTGTTATTGCAATCTTTATATAAAGAAAAAACTGTAAAGAGCACATAATATTTTTTTAGAAAAATGTATACACAGTATGTTGCATAGCACTGATGCACAGCTTAACAATGAGTATAATCATTTGAAAGTACTTATATATAGAAAGCACAAAGTAACAGCAAAAAAATAAATGATGCAAAGGTGTATACTAATGCTTGAACACTCATGTCCTAATTGTATAAAAGTAACCACAACCAAATTACATTTAGCAGTACAAAATAAAGTTCAGGTTAGGAATACATAACAAACAGAAATATGTCTGTGTCTTGATCTAATTTAAAGAGAAATACAGAAGCTATAGTCTGCATTAATGGAAATGGGTATCTGGGCTTTTTCTTAAAAGGCAATAGATCAAATGCAATGCAATGCATTCTATTTACAATATAAAGTATTATCTGGATTGCTGTACTACATTAATCACAAAAACAAGCAAGCTATATTTATTGATAATTCAATGGCTTAACAACTCTATTTGTATAAATTGGAGTTAATGTGCTTTCATTGTAAGCTAAATCCCAAAGCTCTGCATTTCTGCTTTTCTGTCTGTGAGAAACCTGTGTTTGGATTATAGATAAGGGTTATGTGCATGAATGCTAACTACACCAAAATAATCCTATTTTTTCTTTTTGTTTTATTAATTCTTTTTTGTTAATATGTATGTTGTTTCTGGTTAAAATAGCAGGGTCTGAACACTTTATATTTAAATTAAATTCACTATAATGGTATTCAATGAAAAAATAGACAGCATTAGGAACACATGTATTTCACAGTTAACACCAGCAGTTAGATCTCCCAAAAAGTGTCTACAAAACAGTAGTGTGCTCACACAGCCTTAAACAATGCGGTTGGTTTACTAAAGGAGAAACGGCTGTTCAATTAGCAGACTGAATATTCACTTTCCCAATTATATTGACAATAATAGAATAGAACTTTTAACCGGTTGCCGATTGTCCGCAGGCAGGCAGTCGCTCTTGCGCAAGCCGACGTAGATATACGTCAGTCACTCGCCTGCAGCTAGGGGGCGAGTGCGCACCGCCAGTGGTGTGCTCCTGCCCCCGCCAGTCAGTGGGGACTCCGATGCATGGGGCAGGCGGCTCAGATTACTGCCTGACACCCGCGATCATTCCCCGCTGAGAGAGAAGGAAGGTCAGCTGTTATAAACACAGCTGACCGTTCTTCTCTCTGGAATGATCACAGAGCTCCTGTGATCCTTCTATATAGGAATACAGGTCTCTGTGATCATTTCAAAAGCCACGCCCCCCACAGTTAGAAACACACCCCTAGGTACACATTTAACCCCTTGATCACCCACAGTGTTAACCCCTTCCCTGCCAGTGTCATTATTACAGTAACAGTGCATATTTTTAGCATTGATTACTGTAGTAATGTCACTGGTCCCCCCAAAAGTGTCAAAAATGTCAGGGGTCAGATCTGTCCTCTGCAATGTCGCAAAAACACAGATCGCCGCCATTACTAGTAAAATCAAAAGACAATAAAAATGACATAAATCTTTCCCGTAGTTAGTAGACGCAATAACTTTTGCGCCAACCATTTAAAATTGGCTTATTGTGATTTTTTTTTTACCAAAAAATATGTAGCAGAAAACAAATTGGCCTAAAATGTTAAAACATTTTGATTTTTTAATGTTTTTTTGGGAATGTTATATAGCAGAATGTGAAAAATGTATATATATAAATTTTCAGAATTGTCGCTCTTTTTTTGTTTATAGCGCAAAAAATAAAAATCGCACAGGTGATCAAATACCACCATTTAGGTGCAGCGTCGCATGACTGCGCAATTGTCCGTTAAAATATATTAAAAATACAAATGTTTATTATAGCTATAAAAGCATTATATTTCTTTGTACAACACAATACACATAAATCTACTGCATGAGAAAGGTTTCACAGTGTATCATGGATCCCCCTCACTCATATTTGCTAGCAGTTGGCTTCTTGAGTTACATAAACTTGATGTTGTAGATGTCACAAGAGGCTTTAGTGAAGGTGAGTGCCATGAGTTACCATGTGTGAAGTTATGGATCACAAATTATTAGTGCTTCGAACATATTTTAATATCCATAAACGTCCAAAACACATTGTAAATACATTTTGACTGCTGAGATTGTATATCAGGACCTGCGGACTACCAAACCACACCAAATCTCCCCTGGGGGGAGAACCATGTGGAACAAAAGAGGGAAAAAAGGGGGGAGTGGGGAGGGAAAATGAGGAGGGTTTTAATGAGAATTCAACTACCAAAGAATTAAAGAATAAGTTCACCTTTCTAACATGTTACAACCATATTTAGGTGGTAACATGTAACATGTTCAGCAACCTCTCTCCGCACCGCTGATCCCCCCATCATTGTGACATCAGATGCAATTCTCTTGCCTGCAAAAAAATGTGCATTTTTTTTTAAGTTAATTTATCCTGTAATAAGGCTTGTACAGAAGGGGGAGAAAAGAAAATACTGTATGTGCTCCTCATATATCTGGTAGTCATACCCCATAAGGTACTGGACAAACTCACAAATCCTAATATGAAACAGAGCATAACATAGACCTGTAATATCAAAAACCAAATAAAACCCCATACCATTATATGACGCCCCTAAATCTACTGCCTTTATATCAGCCTTATTAATAAAAATGCATGAACCAGCCTCCCCAAACACATTTGTATTGTATATAAACACCTCCCATAAGACCAACAATTAACAAATCATTCATGAAAAATTCTTACCAAACAAACGTATAATGAACCCCAATAAAACTAGGGAAAAGAGCCTTCAGTGATAATAAAATATTCACTGTTTTAACCAAATAGTTCACATAATGTCCCACTGTGTGAATGAATGGCCAAGAAATTATCAATACATTTATATTATAATTTAAAAAAGTAAGTCCCCCTTATGTAATAAAAAAAAGATATCCTCATGCAACATCGTCTAGTACACCCACCTCTAATTTATATAATTATGGGCCAAGGGTCAACATTGCCTCCATTGAAATGAAAAATAATCCTGGGTATCATATTTGCTATTTATATATTCCTCTATAAGGGAGGGTTTCCCCAGCATATAACATTTACTTCCAGCCTTCTTAGGGTAGAAGCCATTATCACATACCCAAATGGTGCTTTCTCCCCTCCATCACTTCCGTCCTAGTAGTCTGGAGGTGGAAGACATAGCACACAGCTTAAAAGAGGGTATCAAATACACCATGCCGTACCCATGCCTGGCACAAACCACTACCTCCATTCCCCAACATGGGCACCCGGTCAAATCAAAAACAAACATCTCCATAAACTGGACAAACCAAGAACAGAATTCACAACTATCCAAAAATGGTCACCATGCCTCTATGCAAAAGGGCAATGGCACTATCAAATTGGTGCTTCTTATAACACAAAAAAAAAGTAGGAAGGATAAGTCTCACCTGGTTATGAACCATAGGTCCCAAGAGAAAACCATTTGACAGGGATGGGCCGAACGACCCTTGTTTGGTTCACATCAGAACTTTCGAACATTGCAAAAGTTCGGAACCAAATAACGAACCCATTTGAAGTCTATGGGACCCGAACTGGAAAAATCAAAAGTGCCAATTTTGAAGGCTTATATGCAAGTAATTGGGCATACAATGATTATGGGGTCCAGGGACATATATCAATGAAAAAAAGTTTGTAAAAACATCATTTCTACTGTGATCTACTGATGATTAAAATGAAAGCATCAAAATGAGAAATAAGAATAAAAATGAAAAAGTCCTTTCAATATAGTGCCTGGGTGGTCCCCTTAGTCCACCTCTAAAGTGGCAGATCTGTACAGTATATAAAAGCTGCTGCAGAAAAAACTGCATTTATAAAGCAAAAAAATGACATATACCCTGCAAGCTTTCTTTATTTTGTAAACAACGGCTTGGGGAGCCAGTCTGTATGATGGGAACAAGATTAGAGATTTTTTGAAAAATTCTGGTATCTCTTCTGCAGACTTTGGATAGAAGTAACAGGTAGGGATGATCGAACGGTTCGGGTCCACCATCGGTTCGGTCCGAACATTGGGTGTTCGAGGTTCGGCCGAATTTAGAACTTTTTGCCCAAAAAGTTCGGAATTCGGCAACCAGAACCGCCCAAAATGCAATGCTTCAGGAAATGGGCTTTAAAAGCCCGTGATTGGACCAGAACCATTAGCAAAAGCCAATTGAGGGGGCAGGAGAATGCTAGGAATGTGATTGGAGTGACTAGGGGGTCCCTAGACCAATCATTAGTGAATACGCCCCCCAGTTTATAAGATCGCCCCCGCCATATTCCCAGCATTGTTATACTGGACATGGAAGAGAGTGGAAGCAGTTCTGTTAATTTTACTTTAAAAGTGTCATTTAGCTATTTTTAGTGTGAGGAAAGGGATATCTAGTGTAGTTAGAGTGCTCCTTTACACTTAAGTTAGCTTCAAAAATTTAGTTTCTGTAGGGAAAGTGTTAAGTGTCAGGGGACCGTAGTGTAGTGTAGGGTTAACTGACAGTGACTGCTATGGCAGGGTGACCAAACCCTTCCATATCAGGGTGACCGCTATAGAGAAATGATCATTTCTCTGTGTTGCTTCGGGACAGGCATGTGGCTTCTCACCAGCAAGCATTTTTTAATGCTGCAGGGGCTGCCACTGCCAGTGCTTTTTTGAGGACATGTTTGATGTCAGACATGACATCTGAATATGTGTATAGGGGGAATATATAGACATATATGTCTGAATATATACCCCTAGACATATATAGGTGTGATAGTAGCAGAAATAAATGCTTGCGCTAATGAAATCATTTACAGTAATATATTTCTGCTACTATCACACCTATATAAGTCTAGGGGTATATATTCAGACATATATGTCTATATATCCCCCCTATACACATGTTCAGATGTTTTGCCTGCCTCAAAAGAACCCCAAAAAATGCCAAAAAAATGCTAGCGTCAAAAAAAAAAGATGCCCAGGTGTGTTTTTGCTGGCATTTTATGGGGGGTTTTGGAGGCAGGCAAAACATCAGAACTTGTGCACAGTACCACTATACACAAGTTCAGATGTTTTGCCTGCCTCAAAAGAACCCCAAAAAATGCCAAAAAAACGCTAGCGTCAAAAAAAAATGCCCAGGTGTGTTTTTGCTGGCATTTTTTGGGGGGTTTTGGAGGCAGGCAAAACATCAGAACTTGTGCACAGTACCACTATACACAAGTTCAGATGTTTTGCCTGCCTCAAAAGAACCCCAAAAAATGCCAAAAAAAACGCTAGCGTCAAAAAAAAAAATGCCCAGGTGTGTTTTTGCTGGCATTTTTTGGGGGGTTTTGGAGGCAGGCAAAACATCAGAACTTGTGCACAGTACCACTATACACAAGTTCAGATGTTTTTCCTGACTGCAAAGAACCCAAAAAAATGCCTGCTATTAAACCGGCAAGGTGTTACAGCAGAGAAGCCATATTCCTGTGCTTAAAGTTTTCTAATACAAACGATCTTTTTTTTTATGGTTCTGGACATGCTACAGAGCTGAAACTTCACAGGTACACCTTTTAGACCCCCCAGACACAAAATCACACAAAAAAAGTTCTTAAAAATTGTCATTTTTGATAAAAAAGCCAATTATTGAAAAATTAAAAAAAAAAAAAAAAAAAGAGATTTTTTGATTTTTACTTTGGATTTAGTATCTGGGGGGTCTAAAAAGTGTACATGTGAAGTTTCAGCTCTGTAGCATGTCCAGAACCATAAAAAAAAAAGATTGTTTGTATTAGAAAACTTTAAGCACAGGAATATGGCTTCTCTGCTGTAACACCTTGCCGGTTTAACAGCAGGCATTTTTTTGGGTTCTTTGCAGTCAGGAAAAACATCTGAACTTGTGTATAGTAGTACTGTGCACAAGTTCTGATGTTTTGCCTGCCTCCAAAATTCCCCAAAAAATGCCAGCAAAAACACACCTGGGCATTTTTTTTTTTTGACGCTAGCGTTTTTTTGGCATTTTTTGGGGTTCTTTTGAGGCAGGCAAAACATCTGAACATGTGTATAGGGTGTATATATAGGCATATATGTCTGAATATATACCCCTAGACATATATAGGTGTGATAGTAGCAGAAATATATTACTGTAAATGATTTCATTAGCGCAAGCATTTATTTCTGCTACTATCACACCTATATATGTCTAGGGGTATATATTCAGACATATATGTCTATATATCCCCCCTATACACATGTTCAGATGTTTTGCCTGCCTCAAAAGAACCCCAAAAAATGCCAAAAAAACGCTAGCGTCAAAAAAAAAAATGCCCAGGTGTGTTTTTGCTGGCATTTTTTGGAGGGTTTTGGAGGCAGGCAAAACATCAGAACTTGTGCACAGTACCACTATACACAAGTTCAGATGTTTTTCCTGACTGCAAAGAACCTAAAAAAATGCCTGCTATTAAACCGGCAAGGTGTTACAGCAGAGAAGCCATATTCCTGTGCTTAAAGTTTTCTAATACAAACCACCTTTTTTTTTCTGGTTCTGGACATGCTACAGACCTGAAACTTCACATGTACACTTTTTAGACCCCCCAGATACTAAATCCAAAGTAAAAATCAAAAAATCTCTTTTTTTTTTTTTTTTAATTTTTCAATAATTGGCTTTTTTATCAAAAATGACAATTTTTAAGAACTTTTTTTTGTGTGATTTTGTGTCTGGGGGGTCTAAAAGGTGTACCTGTGAAGTTTCAGCTCTGTAGCATGTCCAGAACCAGAAAAAAAGATCATATAGGTGTTAAAGTTAAAGGAGGGTCCCGACCCACATCCCTGTTCTACTGAAAAATTATCTTTTTTTTTTTTCATGGTTCTGGACATGCTACAGAGCTGAAACTTCACATGCACACCTTTTAGACCCCCCAGATACAAAATCCAAAGTAAAAATCAAAAAAATCTCTTTTTTTTTAATTTTTCAATAATTGGCTTTTTTATCAAAAATGACAATTTTTAAGAACTTTTTTTTGTGTGATTAATAGTTAATGGGGCATGACCCAGAACCCTAGGCACTTTTTAGGGGCATTTATTGGGTTTTAGGGCTTAAAAATGGTGTTTTTTGATTACAGAAGTTCGGGTCCTATTGATTTCAATGGGGTTCTGAAATCCGGGCCGAACTTTCGTGAAGTTCGGGTGTTCTGGTCGAACCGAACTTTTCAAAAGTTCGATCATCCCTAGTAACAGGTGCAGAAAAATTGTATTTTTGACTTACCGTAAAATCTATTTTTCTGATATTCATTGACAGACACAGCTCCTGATCTTCATAGCCATTGGGTTATACTGCCCCCTACAGGAGTAGGACAGTAGGCAAAAAACAAATCTGGCTATGCCTATGGGCAGTCCCAGGGGGTATACTCCCTCTCCCTGCTATAGGTACTCCATTTTGTTACAAGCAGTGTCAGAAGAACTACAACTCCACAGAGGGGTGGGTGCTGTGTCTGTCAATGAACATCAGAGAAATGGATTTTACGGTAAGTAAAAAATTCCTTTTTCTCTTTGGTTCTTTGATAGACACAGCTCCTAATCTTCATAACCATTGGGACGTCTGAAAGCAAAACAATACACCCTTGAAGAGGATCAGGTCCTCTAAACAGCAGCCTGCAAAATCTTGTGGCCAAAAGAAGCATCCGCAGATGTCAACACATCCACTTTAAAAAAATTTGTGAAAGTGTGCACCGACGCCCAGGTGGCCGCCTTGCAAAACCTGCGTCACTGACGCCTGATGACGGAAGGCCCAGGAGTGCCTGAGTAGAATGTGCCTTAACAGGGAAAGGAGGAACTTGATCCTTGATGGAATAGGCCTGAAGCACCATCTGTCTGATCCATCTGGAAATGGTCGCAGAGGAAGCAGACGATCCTTTCCGTGGTCCATCCGTGAGCACAAATAGTGAGTCTGACTTTCTGAAAGACTCCATAGCTGCCAGGTACACCCTAATTGACCAGACCACATCCAAGGCATGCAAGGCAATATCCTTCAGATGTTTAGGCCTGGGACTCAGAGAAGACAACACAATGTCTTCATTCAAATGAAAATCAGAGACAGCCTTTGGGAGGAACGATGGACAGGGGCAAAGAACCACCTTATCTCTGTGAATCACCAGGTAAGGTGAATGACAGGATAATGTCACCAGTTCTGACACACTGCGCATAGAGGTAATACCCACCAAAAAAGCCACCTTCTGAGACAGTGTAAGCAAGGGAATCTCCCAAAGATTTTCAAAGGGAGGCTTCTGGAGGATCGAAAGCACCGAATTGAGGTCCCAAGGTGGCAACAGAGACCGCACTGGAGGAACCAAATGTCGGACACCCTGAAGAAAGGTATGCACCAGGGAGTGTGTGGCCAAGGGTCATTGGAAGAAGACCACCAAGGCCGACACCTTGCCCTTGATGGTACTCAATGCCAATCTCTGTTCAACCCCCCATTGAAGGAAGCTCAAGATCTGAGTCATCGAATAAGAGCGAGGACAAACCTCTAGAGACTCACACCACACAATGTACGTCTTCCTTGTACGATGATAGATCTTCCTGAGAAGTAGATTTCCTAGCTTTTAACAAGGTAGGAATCACCCACTCAGATAGACCTCTAAGGATTTGCCCAGACGAAGAGCTATAAATTAAGCCACCATATCAGGGACTCATTCATTCCCCAACTCAGCCGGATCTGATTGTCCAGAGACTGCGGAGTCTTGTCCCATTTGGCCAGAATCTCCCTTTGCAGGGACCTTGTATGGAACTGTGCAAAGGGAACTGTCTAGAAGGTGGACACCATCAGGCCCAGCACCCGCATGCAAGTCTGGAGGGATGATCATCTGCTGGACAACCGGAGATGAATTGCCACCAGCAGTTTCTTGAGTTTGTCCATAGGAAGGAGCACTCTGGCTAAGGCTGAGTCCAGAGTCAGACCCAGATAGTACATACGTCGAAAAATTCAGAATCCAGCCGAACTCCCGCAGAGTTCATATGGTGATCTCCAGGTTTTCCACCAGAGCAGTAGGAGACTACGCTTGTAGAAGGAGGTCGCCCAAGTAGCCCAGTACTGCGATCCCTCATTGGTGTAAAAAAGCTAGCACAGTGCTAACACTTTTGTGAGGAGCAGAGGTGAGGCCAAAGGGTAAAGCCACAAACTGATAATGCTCCTCTCCCAAGGCAATGCGGAGGAAGCGTTGGTTACATATTGGAATGTGAAGGTAAGCATCCTTGATGTCGAGGCAATCACCCCTTGAAGTAACAGGTCTTGTAAGTGGTCCTGAGACAGGCAATAGTTGGAAGGAAAGTACCTTGCCGGGGGACAAGAGCAAAACTCGATCTTGTAGCCGGACCAAACGACTTTGTGGACCCACTTGTCTTGTACCATGGAAGTCCACGGGTCTGGAAACCAGCAAAGATGTCCCCCCCCACCCCCGATGCGGCGAGGGAGCACCTTCATGCTGAAGGAGCCTTGTCTGGAGAAACCTGCTCTCGGCTTGCCAGACCAGGTTCATTTTGATCCTCCATAAGAGGCCCTGAAAGGCTTTGAGCCCTTGTCAGTCGACCCTGAAGGATGAAAAAAATTTCCTATGAGCTGAGAAGGAGGGTCCACGTCTACGACGAGGTTCCTTGCTCTTAGTAGCCTGCAGAAGAAAGGTGCTCTTCCCCCCTATGAGACCTTTAATGATGTAATCCAGGGTAGCTCCAAACAGGCGATCTTCTTGAAAGGGTAGCTCAGTCAAAGCCTTTTTAGAAGTCTGGTCCACACACCAGCATTTGAGCCAAAAGACACGCCGAATGACCACTGCTGAAATGGAGAGCCAAGCCTCTAGGGGAGCCATATCCAATGAGGCATTAGAGATAAACTGCAGCCCCTGGACCAGCTGGTCCACCAGCTCAGCAAAGGCAGGGGGAGCTGTTCTCCCTTCAGGTCACGCATAAAAGCTGGTGTCCAATCTGTCTGCCGCAATGTTGCAGTCCTGATAAAAATCGCTGATCGCCACCATTACTAATACAAAATAAATAAAAAGTCCTTAAATCTTTCCCGTAGTTTGTAAATGCTATAAATTTTGAGCAAGCCAATTAATATACGCTTTTTGGGATTTTTTTTAACCAAAAATATGTAGCAAAATACAAATTGGCCTAAAATGCTAAAATGTGAATGTTTTATAGCAGAAAGTAAAAAATATTGTGTTTTTTTTCAAAATTGTCGCTCTTTTTTTTTCTTTAAGCGCAAAATATAAAAACCATAGAGGTGATCAAATACCACCAAAAGAAAGCTCTATTTGTGGGGGGAAAAAAAGACATTAATTGTATTTGAGTATGGTGTCGCACGACCTTGCAATTGTCAGTTAAAGCAACACAGTGGCGAATCGCAAAAAATGGCCTGGCCATTAAGGGGGTAAAACCTTCCGGAGCTGAAGTGGTTAAAGGCCGGCGACTCCTCAACTGGAATCATGTTTGCCTTGTTTAACCTGGAACCATCACTGGTGGAACAGTCTACTTCTTAATAAAGGACTCAACAAGCTGCAGCACTGAGCCCTGTCCTACATCCTTAAGAATTGCAAGCAGAGTTACACAGTGTGCTGTGAACGAAATATAGTATCTCTGACCATGCTTGCTGGACCACATGTCAGCAGTAATGTGGATTTTGCGGCAGACTACCTTGCCCAGTGATGCTACAACATTGCCTTCCATGTGATGGTACAGAGCTGGAATGGCCTTACATGAAAATAAATACTGACCTGCCATTGTGATACAGCTCATTCTGCAAATTCATGGAAGGGGGCAGAATCCACCAGATGGAAAGGAAGAAGTTGTAAAGCCAGCAGCTTTGACAAGCTTGCATTTATATGCTTGGCATGTGGGTGGCAGTGACTGTATACTTTCTTTTTCACTGCCTGCTATAATGTACGCTGGTAGTGTGCTGCAAGGACATGGGACACCCTGCGCTATACCATCATCCCCGTCAGTGGAGGCTGCTGGAAGGTCATGAGGTATAGCCGGGGAAGACTGAGGTGAGTAAGGAGAAGATTAGAATTGCGTCCCTTTTGTGTGGCTTTCAGCTGCTCTTGCCAACGGGCCGAGTGGTGGGAGGTTAAATGCCTTGTCAAGCATGTGGTACCCAAATGGCTGGTGTTTTTGCCACGGTTGATGTGCTTGAGACAAAGTTTGCTAATTGCAACAGTACGATTGGCTGCACATGTGCTGAAAGATGCCCAGGCAGCTGAGCTGTGGGAAGTGGGCTGGGAGATAACAGCTCCACAATGTGATGGAATAGGGTGGCTGCTCTCTACTCTTCTGTGATGGCTGCCTTGTTGGGGTTGTTCTTGACCCTCACATTCCTCCTCTGCTCTATCCAGCTCCCAAGTTGTGTCAGTGACCTCATCACCATCATCTCCTCCATCCTCATTACCACTGGAGACAACTTGTCAATACACTGCGGCTGGGGGAATATGACCTCAGAACCAACATCTGAATCAAGTAATAGCTGAACATCATCAAGGAGCAAGTGGCTGATGCTGTGGTCAAATAACTCAGCTTACTCCTCCATGCCTGATGCTGGGGCTATGGCAAGAATAGCTATGGACAAAGAGGCAGATTTAGCCACTCTGGCAGTGGACTGCGCACTAGTCTCTGCTTGGGTGACGGAGGATGGGTAGGATGAGAATGGTTTAGTACGCCAGTCCACCACCTCCTCTGTATGCTGTGGCTGGATAGCACGGGCAACATCACTAAACAAAGGAAATGATGCCCTGCATGAGGACCTACCACGCTCACCTTTGCCTGTGGACACATACGCTGCTATCCCCCTCCCCCCCACAGTGTCATGGGAATGTCTGCCTCTCTTTGTTGGCCTCCCAGACATGATGGGAAGGTGCTTATTAACAAAATGTAATAAAGATGGGAAATGTGTATGTGGATGCACTTCAATCAATGGAAAACGGCTCAGAGGAAGGGGGCTTGACTCCCGAAACGCGTTAGCGGTCCTGACTTCAAGGACATGTTCCTGTTCATATATGGTGGATTCTTGTAACACGCTTTTATTATCTTCATGTCTGTGAGTATGCATTTTGCATTTTATTAAAATTACTAACAGTGACACGGGTAATGCACTAGGTGTTTGCTCCTCCTTTCTCTCTTTTTCTTATGTACCCATGTTGGAGTTCCCTGCCTGAGGAGAGCAGCACGCCAGTCTTCCCCTTCGGAGTGAGCGCTTGGCTCAATTTTTCAATGGAAAATGGTGTTTAGTGCACTTTAACTTGTGAACTCTCTACACAGACACACTACAATATACTGCAGTAAAACTGCATTAACGCACAGAAATATACTGAGTTAAAAAGTGTCCTAACGCACAGAAATATACTGCGTTAAACATGCAGTAACACACTGAAATATACTGAGTTAAACGTGCAGTAACGCACTGAAATTAACTGCGTTAAACATACACGTAACGCACTGAAATATACTGCGTTAAATGTGCACTAATGCACAGAATGTACTGCATTACATGCGCAGTAACGCACAGAAATTTACTGCGTTAAATGGCATGTAACACACTGAAATATACAGATTTAAACGTGCAGTAATGCACAGAAATATACTTCATTAAACGTGCACTAACGCACAGAAATATACTGCACTAAACTGCACGTAATGCACTGAAATACACTGCAATAAACGTGCACTAATGCACAGAAATATACTGTTAAACTTCACCTAATGCACTGAAATATACTGTGTTAAATGTGCACTAACATATTGAAATATACTGCGTTAATTGCCGCGTAATTCACTGAAATATACTGCGTCAAACATGCACTAACACACATAATTATACTACGTTAATGTGCAGTAATGAACAGAAATATACTACATTAAACGGCACATAACACATTGACAAATACTGCTTTAAACATGCACTAAAGCAAAAGTATGCTGTGTTCAACATGCATTAATGCACTGAAATGTACTGCATTAAATGGCACCTAACACACTGAAATATACTGCGTTAAACATGCAATAACACACAGAAATATACTTTGTTACTATAATGCAGTAAACCTGCCCTGACAAAATAAACTGACACTGAAGTAAAAATAAATGATCAGGTCACTACACTCACACTGACTGAAGTACCACTAGATTCACACTAAAGTAAAAATGAACGTTTACTATACTCATACTGACTGAACTATCACTAGATTCACACTAAAGTAAAAATGAATGGTCACTACACTCACACTGACTGAGCTATCACTAGATTCACACTAAACTGATATTCTACACTGACAATAGAATCAGAATAGCACACTATAGCACTCTAACGCTCTAGTAGCACTGAAGAGAGCCCAGTTCTAGCTCTCTCCACGCCGAGATCACACTACAAATGGCCGCTATTGAAAGAATACTTTTATATTGTGGGGTGGGACTAAGAGCAATGAGCCATGATTGGATAGAGTCATCATTACTTTCTCTAATCATGGCTCTGACAGTATTTATGCCCTGATTGGGCAAAGCTTTCATTGCTTCAGCCAATCAGGGCTTCCAATGCACTGTGCGGCATCGTAGTGCATTGAGGTAATTTGGCGGGCTGAACAAACAGTCCAATGTCCTGATAATTTTGAAGTTCGTAGAACGGGTGAACAGCCAATATTTGGCCCGAACTCATACTCCGGCCGAATCATTGGCCTATCCCGCTTCCCTACCATTTGGGACCAGATATTAAGCCACCACATACAATAAAATAAAACTTGAACATGCAGTAAAGAAAAAAAAATGCAAATGTAATAGTAAATAATCTGGGGTATGCATTGAAAAGTATAAACAGAGCCTATTTCTAAACTACAGAAAGGGTTTAATAACTTAACGACTGCCCGCCCACAATGTACTGCAACCAAGCGGCTGCTGTAGGCAATGTGATGTACCCGTACGTCGCTGCCTACTTCCAGGTTTAGGGCATGTGCATGTGCACCTCCTCTTCTGGAATCCACTGTGACTGTACACAGCGGGAGCCTCTCAGCAATCCCAGCCAATGATTCATGGCTGGGACCTGCTGATCAGCTGTGTGCAAGCACAGCCCAGAGCTCTGTGTTGGTAAACAACACAGAGCTCTGCACAGAGTGGGTGATCTGTCAGCAGGGATCAGAAACTGGGAGATTTAGTAGTAAAAGCAGCACACTTTACACACATTACACATAGCTAGGCACACATTTAACCCCCTGATCACCCTAGATGTTGACCCTTTCTCAGTCAGTGCCATTAGTACAGTGACAGTGTATTGTATTATCACTGATCACTGTATTAGTGTCACTGGTGATGTTAGTGGCAGTTAGTCAGTTTCCCCTGTTGTGGAAATTTTATTAGGACTAGTGTGGACATTTTTCAGGATGTTTTATTTAGATTGTCATTATGGCTCCTGTTGTCGGTTTGCTTGCAATATGCTCATTAGAGTATACGTGAACAGGCCAACCGGCATTGAGGAAAGACTACTGGCAGTGAAAACCTTCCCTTAGATGTGTAGACACATTCACTCTACATAGACATCTCCGCCGGCGAACACTCTATGCGCGGATCTGTTTTGCGGTATAGATTTATGGGTATTGCAGTGCAGAGTCAATATTGTTTTGATTTCTCTCTGCCTCTATGAAGGGATGCACGCTCATGTTTTTCTACTATGCCTGATCATCATAGACAGCATGGCTCCTTCCCTGCAGATA
The DNA here is from genome assembly GCF_965119305.1 of Pelophylax lessonae. Taxonomy (NCBI): domain Eukaryota; kingdom Metazoa; phylum Chordata; class Amphibia; order Anura; family Ranidae; genus Pelophylax; species Pelophylax lessonae. Next base: position 149,805,068 of record NC_138768.1, read on the forward strand.
GCCTCATGTCTATGGGAACAGTAGTATAATCTTATTAGGCATTGTCCTTTGAGCTTTGCTGAGTGGGATTCACAACAGTAGTTTGTGCATCAAGAGTATAATAATTTCCAAGACACCCCCAGCATCAGTTATTGCCAGATTGCCCACTGCACTATCGCAAGCCAATTATATAGTTACATAGTTACATTAGTTACATAGTTAGTCAGGTTGAAAAAAAGACACAAGTCCATCTGGCTCAGCCTATAAAAACCAAACAAAAAAAAAAAATAAGTCACTGATCGCTGCCATTAGTAGTATAAAAAATACAAATTTCAGTGTATATATACCATAGTTTGTAGGTGCTATAACTTTCATTCAAAACAATCAATGCACATTTATTGAGATTTATTTATTTTTTATTAAAAACGGGTAGCAGATTACTTTTTGACTAAAATTTATGAAGAAATTTGATTTTTAATTTTTTTATTGGAGATGTTTTATAACAGAAAGTTAAAAAATATTGTTTTTTTTTTTTCAAAATTTTAATTTTCTTTCTAATTTATATTGCAAAAAAACAAACAAACCCAGAGGTGATCAAATACCACCAAAAGAAAGCTCTATTTGTGTGAAAACAAATGATACAAATTTAATCTGGGTACAGCCTGGCATTACTATGCAATTACCAGTTAAAGTAGTGAAGTGCTAAATAGCAAAAAAATGGTCTGCTCATGAATGGGGTAACATTTTCCAGAGCTCAAGTGGCTAAATGTGAAATATGAGGACTTCATTTAGTCCTCAAGGTGTAGTAGTCTTCAATTTTTAAATCAATTTTGTTTCTTGTCTTAATATTTTCTGGTCTCAATCTCCTCCCTTTCATTCTTTCTAACAACCTCTAAAGCAGCAAATTTATTCACAGATGTGTCATTATTATGATAAAGCCCCACCGGATGGGCTATGGGAGTAATAATGTTTCCATTCTCAATATAATAGATATGATCATGTGCTTCCCTTTACCACTTAAAGAGGAACTGCAGCCAAAGAAAAAAAAAGAATCCCGCAGCAGCCATAGATATTATTGATGAGATTCAGGGAGTTCAATTTTAACAGAAGGCTGTATTTTCTATGGAATAATTTATTAGTACAGCACTCAAATGTGGGCAGCCATTTTAACTATGGGCAGATGAAGCTAGTACCAGTTTCTTCTGGGATATGGATAGCAGAGACACTTGCACACACAGGCATAGACACACACTCACACAGTAACACAAACATCAACACACAATCACACAGACATAGACACACACAATCACACAGGCATAGACACACACTCACACAGTAACACAAACATCGACACACAATCACACAGACATAGACACACACAATCACACAGGCATAGACACACACTCACACAGTAACACAAACATCGACACACAATCACACAGACATAGACACACACAATCACACAGGCATAGACACACACTCACACAGTAACACAAATATCGACACACAATCACACAGACATAGACACACACAATCACACAGGCATAGACACACACTCACACAGTAACACAAACATAGACACACACACAATCACACAGACATAGACACACACTCACACAGTAACACAAACATAGACACACACACAATCACACAGACATAGACACACACATATACACACAACCACACAGATATAGACACACACAATCACACAGACATAGACACACACAATCACACAGACATAGACACGCACATATACACACAACCACACAGATATAGACACATACAATCACACAGACATAGACACACACAATCACACAGACATAGACACACACTCAGACAGTAACACAAACATAAACACACACACAATCACACAGACATAGACACACACAACCACACAGATATAGACACACACAATCACACAGACATAGACAAACACTCACACAGTAACACAAACATAGACACACAAACACAGAATCACACAGACATACACACACACACACACACACACAATCACGCAGACATAGACACACACAATCATGCAGACATAGACACACACACACACACACACACACACAATCATGCAGACATAGACACACACACACACACACACACACACACACACACACACACACAATCATGCAGACATAGACACACACACACACAATCATGCAGACATAGACACACACAATCACACAGACATAGACACACAGAATCACACAGACATAGACACACACTCACACAGTAACACAAACATAGACACACACACACAATCACACAGACATGAACACACATTCACACTAAGGTAACCAGATTTTCAAAATTAAATCCGGGACGTATTTCTTTTTTTTTTTGTATTGGCAAACGGCACAGGATTGCATAATACACAGAGCACTGGGCACAGGACTACATAATACACAGAGTGCTGGGCACAGGACTAAATAATAGAAAGAGCACTGGGCACAGGACTGCATAATACACAGAGCTCTGGGCACAGGACTACATAATACACAGAGCGCTGGGCAAAGGACTACATAATACACAGAGAACTGGGCACAGGACTACATAATACACAAAGAACCGGACACAGGACTACATAATATACAGAGAGCTGGGCACTGGACTACATAATACATAGAGCGCTGGGCACAAGACTACATAATATGCAGAGCGCTGGGAACAGGACTACATAATATACAGAAGCTGGGTACAGGACTACATAATACACTGAGAACTGGGCACAGGAATGCATAATACACAGAGCACTTGGCACAGGACTACATAATACACAAAGCGCCGGGCACAGGACTACATAATACACAGAGTGCTGGGCACAGGACTACATAATACACAGAGCGCTGGGCACAGGACTACATAATACACAAAGCGCCGGGCACAGGACTACATAATACACAGAGTGCTGGGCACAGGACTACATAATTCACAGAGTGCTGGGCAGGGTTCAGATGTTTGCTATGCACAGAGGACACTTCTGCCCCCACATCCATAGCTCACCTCTGCACCCTTCTCTCACAGATTACCTATGCAGCCACCTCTTAGCCCTTACTCCACAACAGCTAAACTCTCCATCTCTCCTTACAGCTGCTTCAGCTCTGACCCCTGCTCCCCCACTGCCCTCACATGTGTACAAACAGACTCCCCCCCCCCCATCTGCTCACCTCCCGGTCTCAGCCCTCCACAAAGTCAATTTTTGGCTCTGCCTCTCCTCCACTGAACAGCAGCAGGGGCAGCATTGAGATTGTCCAGCAGGGGGCATCGGCACCTGAGCCACCAGGCTGTTTCTCAGCCAGCATGGGATGCCCTGTCTACATTAATCTGGCCCTGAATGCGAGGAAAAAAACCCGGGACAGACTTGGTCCAGGGACAGTGTCCTTATTCCGGGGACTGTCCCTGGAATCCTGGGACATCTGGTACCCTAATTCACACAGTAACACAAATATAGACGCACACACACAATCACACAGACATAGACACACACATACACACACAAACACTCAGACATAGACACACTTACACAGACCATAGATATGCACACACACAAACATAGACATATACACACACACATACACACACAATCACATAGACACACACACACACACACGCACAGAATTACACAGACATAGACACACCCACACACACACACACACAACATCACACAGACATAGACACACAAACCCACACAGACATAGACACACACACATACACATACAACATCACACAGACATAGACACACACACAGACATAATCACACACACAATCTTACAAATATAGACAGATACACACACAATCAAACATACATAGACACACACATAAAATCACACAGATATAGACAGATACACACACAATTAAACATACATAGACACACACATACAATCAAACAGATATAGACACACACACATACAATCACACAGACATAGACACACCCAATCCCACAGACATAGACACACACACACAATCACACAGACATAGACACACACACACACAATCACACAGACATAGACACACACATACAATCACACAGACATAGACACACACAATCACAAAGACATAGGCACACACACATGCAATCACACAGACATAGACACACACACATACAATCACACAGACATAGACACACACACATGCAATCACACAGACATAGACACACACACATACAATCACACAGACATAGACACACACACACACACATGCAATCAAACAAACATAGACACACACACATACAATCACACAGACATAGACACACACACACATGCAATCACACAAACATAGACACACACACACACATGCAATCACACAAACATAGACACACACACATATAATCACACAGACATAGACACACACAATCACACAGACATAGACACACACACATACAATCACACAAACATAGACACACACACATACAATCACACAGACATAGACACACAATCACACAGACATAGACACACACAATCACACAGACATAGACACACACCTTGTTAGTAGATGTACTGTTCCAAGCCTCCTCTTGTGCTCTGTAAATCACTGCATGAAAGTCCCAGCTTGCTCTTCTAATCAAGTTCAGGAGCCTCCGGACACGCCTCCTCCTTCACTTGCTCAACCACACAAGCACAGATCCCCAGGCTGGGGACACGCCTCTCTGCCCACCTCCTCTACATTCTCAAGCAATGATCCTGAGCCTCTGGACACACCTCCTGCCCTCCCCCTCCATCCTCTTTCCTCCTCTGCCCTCCTCTGCACTCTAAACAGCATAGATTCTCAGCCTATGGGCACGCCTCTCCACCCTCCTTCTCCGCCCACTCACACTCAAGCACAGAGCTCTAAGGAAAGAAAAAAAAAACATTTTCTGAAGACTCTGACGATGATATCCCAGGAGTCATTGGGAGAAAAAATTGTCATTCGCCTAGGCGAAAAGAGCAGGAAGTACAGCAAGACAATAAAAAAATAAAAAGTAAGTAGAACGCCGAAACATTTTTTTTACTATCCAATAGTAGTACAGGAAGGGGACAGAATTGCACCAAGAAGATCTTAAAAATAGGCTGAAGCTCCAATTTAAGGACTAAACCAATTTCTGACATTTGTTGTTTACAAGTTAAAATCAGTATTTGTTGCTAGAAAATTACTTAGAATCCCAAACATTATACATTTTTTTAACAGAGGCCCTATAGAATAAAATGGAGATTGTTGCAGTACTTTATGTCACACCGTATTTGTGCAGCGATCTTACAATTGCAAATTTTTTTGGGAAAAATTTAATTATTTAAATTGAAAAATAAGAATAGAGTAAAGTTGGCCCAATTTTGTTGTATAATGTGAAAGATGATGTTACGCCGAGTAAATTGATACCTAACATGTCATGCTTCAAAATTGCGCATGCTCATGGAATGGCGACAAACTACGGTAGTTTAAAATCTCCATTCGCTTCTACGCACGAGCTCGGAATGATGGGGCGCTTTCAATTTTTCTTTCTTATTTATTTTCCTTTTTGTTTTAGATTTCTACACTGTCCCTTAGAAAAAAAAAAAAAAAGTTTTGATCATTTATATTCCTATTAAAAGGAATTTAAACATCCCTTGTAATAGAAATAAGCAATGCAGATCCTCTTTAATGAGAGATCTGGGGGCAAAAAGACCTCAGATCTCTCATTTACACTTAAAAGCAAAAAAATTAGCCCTTTAAGGTCATTGGCGGATGTGACATTTGACACCGCTCTGGTCCTCCAGGGGCATAGAGTCGATTTATATGCCGATCAATTTATCAACGCTAGTCCAAATTTGACCCTTGCCAGAGAATTTGCATGGAAACGTATCACTGTTTCCAAATTTCAAACCTTTCTGGGCCTATCCCTCCTCATGAGTATTACTAAAAAGAGTGAGCTGTGATCATATTGGTCCACTGACCCAATTAACTGTATGCCCATGTTCTCTGCTGCAATGGCCAGGACCAGATATGAGCAAATCTTGCAGTTCATACATTTCAATGACAATGAACTCTGTTGTCCTCGGGGTGACCCTGGATATGACCAGCTCCATGAAATTCAGCCCCTTCAACCAAAAATTTGTAGCATTGTTTATGCCCCAGCAAGCTGTCTGCGTTGATGAGTCCATGATTACATTTTCTGGCCGCCTTGTTTTCAAACAATTTATCCCCACTGATGAGGTTTAGATGTATAAGCTCTGTGACAGGGCAACAGGCTATACATTTTGTTTCTGGATTTATGAGGGAAAATATAGCAGTGTGGATCCCCCAACTGCCCAGACTACAAAGGGAGCAGTGATAAGATGGTTTGGGACTTGGTGTCACCCTTATTCGGAAAGGGGTACCATTTATACGTGGACAATTATTACACCAGCATGCCACTTTTTGGTCACCTTTTCGATTCTGGAATTGGCACATGTGGCACCGTGCGACCTAATTGCCGGGTTTTCCCCAACGGCTTGTAGATTCCCGACTTAGACGGGGGAGAGAGCCTGTTTGAAGTGTAATAAATTGCTTGCAGTGAAGTTGAGGGACACACAGAACGTTTTCATTCTGTCCTCGATTCACACAGATACGACTGTCCAAATTGCAATGGCAACTGGTGCTGTTGAGAAGCCCCTCTGTGTCCACGATTACAACCTTAACAACCTTAACCACCTTAACATGGGAGGGGCGGACTTCAATGACCAGATGATGGCGCTGTACTTAATTGCCCTTTAGGCCAAATTCTGGTACAAAAAACTGTCTGCATACTTATTTCAATTGGCTCTGCGGAACGCTTATGTTCTATACAAAGCGTCAGGACCAAGTGGATCCTTCCTGAAATTCCAGGAAGAGATCATCACAGCCCTTCTGTATGCAGAAGGTGCTGTGGCCCAAATTCCCAATCCAGATGCCGTGAGCCGGCTGCATGAGAGGCATTTTCCAGATGTCCTCCTTGGCACCTCTATGCCCATCATTAGAAGTGGGTTAATGCTGGAAGGTCTGATGGTGGGCATACAACACACTTTCTGGCAGAGATTTCTTCATCCACATCGATCGATGTGAATGGAGGAATCTGTAAGGTTCTCTCTTTTCCTTTAGCCCACAGGCTGCATGAAAAAAAAAAAAAAAAAAAGCTTACAACTTTGAGATGTCATAACGGAATGATGCCTGCAGGTTTAGGCATCATCTTGGTATTGTTTTTTGGACAGCCAGCGGTCGGCTTTCATGTAAAAACAATCCCCCACCACCTACCACAGTTTTCTTGGGCTCTCCTGTCCCACCAGGTAACCCAAGACTGCAGCCTTTGGTTCCGTCAGCTGACCATGGAGCTGATCGGAGATCAGAATGGCTCAAATCATCTCTATGGCCTAAGATACAGGAAGCTATGAGCATTTTATCACTTCAGTTTCGCATATGTACATATTTCTCAAGGAACAATGGGCAGGAATGCCTGTGACTTTGGCTAATGTTTATTTTCCCATCTCAGCACATGTCACATTTTGCCAGCATGTCATTGATGAACTGAAGGGCTTTTCCTCTGGTTGTATACTACTAGGGGGAGACTTTACCACTAAATACTTTAAATGACACGTCCAATGGTAAATCTATCTAAAAACAGTCCAATGGTAAATCTAGTCTACCATATAAAAAACTGCAAAATTCACCCCTATTATCCTCCCTTACTCTAGTGGATACCTGGCGTACAGTTAATCCCTCTGACAGAGATTTCACATATTTATCTCTTCTTCATAAGAAATGTACTCGTATAGACTATATTTTCATATCCCAGGGAGATCTACATCTTCTAGGCTGTGTCACAACTTCTGATCATGTCCTGATCTTATTACCAATCCACTCCCCAATTAAACAAACTAAAGGCAACACTTGGCGAATAAACCCTTCTCTGCTCACCGACACAACAGCCCAACTAAAAATTGCATAGACGATAAAGAACTACTTTTCTGACAATGACTCTCCCCCTTGACGATCTGGACAGCACATAAATGTGTGGTAAGGGGAGAATTTATTCAAAAGAGTGTGAAAAAGAAGAGGGAGGCAGAGAAAGAAATTTGGGAATTAGTATCTAACATACGACAATTAGAAGCTCAACACTACTACAGAACTACTTGAATTAGGGAAGTGCCTACAATCCCTATTAAATCATAAAGCTAAAAAAACAATTTTTTTGAAGCAGGGGTTTTACTTTGAACATGGTGATAAAACTGGAAAATACTTAGCTAAGGCTACAGGTAGCTACAGAACTACTTGAATTAGGGAAGTGCCTACAATCCCTATTAAATCATAAAGCTAAAAAAACAATTTTTTTGAAGCAGGGGTTTTACTTTGAACATGGTGATAAAACTGGAAAATACTTAGCTAAGGCACTAAAGAAAACACAATTAGCTGCTAACATTAATGGCATTAGAAATAAAGAGGGCCATCTAATACATAAAACAGAAAAAATTGCTCAGATTTTCCATAAATTTTACACGGATCTATATCACCTTCCAAAGCCACATAAACCCGCTGACTATATATCACGTGCCGACTTCATTCAGGATCACCTTACATGCAGTGGATTGCCTAACCTAGACGATACAGAGGCTCAAGACCTAGAAACACATATCAAAGAAACTGAATTGGCTTTAGCTATCAAGACACTCAAATCAGGGAAATGTTCTGGCTGAGACGGCTTCACCACCCATAATTACAAGAGTTATTCCAACCTCCTGATTCCACATCTTTTAAAAACTCTTAATCATTTCAAAGAACCCCAGGAAATCCCAGGAGAAATTCTTGATGGCACATGTCACAGTCATACCAAAACCAAATAAGGATGTATCAGAATGTTCCAATTACAGACTCACTTCCGTGCTCAATTTAGATCTGAAGCTTTTCGCTAAGATCTTGGCAAATAGATAATGCCCCTACTTACATAAACTAATTGGGTTGGAGCAAGTTGGCTTTATGCCAGGTAGAGAAGCCAGAGGCAATGTAACTAAAGCTTTGAACTTAATCGACAAAGCACAATCTAATGCAGGGGTGTCAAACTCAATTTCATTGCGGGCCGCATCAGCGTTATGGTTGCCCTCAAAAGGACGGTTATATCTGTAAGATTAGATGTCCAGAGCACCCCGCGCCACCTAACATGAGATGTCAAGATTATAAAGGATAACCGCGCTAAAAAGAAAAAAGAAAAGCGAAGCAGCAGCTTCAAGTGTGACAGCACCAAATATGCAAATAAAAAATAATAAGCTGTGCTGAAATTAATATTGTGTGCTAATGCTCACACGTGTGAATATATAGTCCCAATAGTCTCTAGATATAGATGTATTCTTGAAATACACAGATCTTCAACAGCTATAGGACCTCCTCAAGTGATACAATCTGCTTACCAGATTTAGATGAAAATTATGCCAAAGATAATCCCAATGACACCAGAATGTCTCCCTCGTTAGGTTGATCAGTTGTGTCTCTCAAACCATAGGACCTCAAACAATGTTGGATCATACATATAGAAAAAGAAAGGGTCCCACAGCGTAATACTGATAATGCATATTACAAATACAAGGAACACAAGAAGTGCACGTGTATAATGTATTGTTTACACCAGATAGTGATAAGACCAAAGGAAGTACCGCAGAAATTACACCAATATCCCACCACCAAGTGTACCAACTGCTTACCAGAACTGTGAAATAATAAGCCCAAAGGGATGACCACCACTGGAAATACGATCTGCTTACCAGAACTGAAAATATTTGGCCAAGAAGATAACCACCACCAAAAGCACAAACTGCTTACCAGAAATAATAGCAAAAGAGCAGGGTAAAGGTATTATGGACCATCCAGAAATGGACCGAACTACATCAATAGTGGATATTAACCATCACCCATTAATGCCAACCTCTTACCAGATGTCAGTAAGGTTACAGCCAAGCAAAGGGAGATGGCTCCGCTCCAGATCCAGGACACTCCGATATTAATGACTCGATATCCAATCCCTCCAGATAAGTAGATGGATCTCACAGGGTGCACATCAATCCCCAGATCACATATGCAAATAAATGTACAGACATCCCATAGTGTAAAACTGCTTGGTTTAATCGTTTAAAAGAAAGAATAAAACTCACACAATATCCGTGAATGGAGAGCGTATGTGTAACAAGCCGCCGGCCGATCGGCTCCTCCGCCCATCCTAGTCTCGTTCCGATGACGTCAGCAGATCACATACGCAAATAAATGTACAGACATCCCATAGTGTAAAACTGCTTGGTTTAACCGTTTAAAAGAAAGAATAAAACTCACACAATATCCGTGAATTGAGAGCGTATGTGTAACAAGCCGCCGGCCGGTCGGCTCCTCCGCCCGTCCTAGTCTCGTTCCGATGACGTCAGCACGCCGCGACCGACGTACGTTTCGTCAAAAGGATAATCTCAATGACATTCTGGTGTCATTGGGATTATCTTTGGCATAATTTTCATCTAAATCTGGTAAGCAGATTGTATCACTTGAGGAGGTCCTATAGCTGTTGAAGATCTGTGTATTTCAAGAATACATCTATATCTAGAGACTATTGGGACTATATATTCACACGTGTGAGCATTAGCACGCAATACTAATTTCAGCGCAGCTTATTATTTTTTATTTTTATGAGATGTCAAGGGCCCCCCACCATCATAAGTCAAGAGTCATTTACCCTTCCTTACATGACAATGCACCCCTTTACCTTGTGCTACTGCCAGGAAGAAGATGCGGTTGGATCTGGGAAGAAGAAAGTGCAAGGTCTGGAGGAGGACCAGAGGAAGGCTGGAGTCAGCTTACAGAGTCTGCTGAATGCTGAGACCAGGGAAGGCAGAGACAAGGTGGGGTTGTGGCTGCACAGAGAGGTACAGGATCTGTAGGAGGAGTTCTGCCTTCCTCTCTGCTGCAGACTGCTGAGAAGGGGGGTAGGCAAAGAAGAGCCTTTCTGTAGCAGCACAGAATCTGGCAAAGGATATCTGTCCTCTCTGCTGCCGACTACTAAGACAAAATGGGGGCAGAGACAAGGGGGCTGCCGCAGCGGCAGGAGAGGTGCGAGGACCACATGAATTGGCCAGGGGGGCCGCATTCGGCCCGTGGGCCTTGTGTTTGACACCTGTGATTTTATGACCTGGAAGGTAAGCTGCTTTCCACAGATGCAGAATAAGCTTTTGACCATGTCTCATGTGATTTTTTTACTCACCACTTGCTCGCATATAGGCTTACAGCCACATATGCCTATATTCACCCTCTACCGAAACTCAAAAGCAAAATTAAAAATCAATGGCACTTTATCAGAATCTGTTGTTATTAGTAATGGTACACGTCAGGGCTGCCCTTTTCACCACTGCTCTTTATTCTCACCTTGGAATTGCTGATTTTCCTAATTAAAGCATCCCCATCCATACATGGATTCATAGTGGGAGATTGAACTTATAAAACAGCAGCACACGCAGATGACCTGCTTTTCTTCGTTACCCAACCCTGTATCTCCATGCCCAATCTCTGCAATGCTTTTTCAAATTTTGGATATGTGTCCAATTTCAAAATAAACTATCTTAAGCTCTAAACATATCCCTTAATCCTCCCACCCTAATCCAACGGTGGAAGAATTGTTCATTTAAATGGGAGCAGAAGGCGCTCAAATACAGAATCTCACAAAAGTGAGTAAATTTTTCTAAATATTTTATTCTATCTTTTCATGTGAAAACACTGAAGAAATGACACTTTGCTACAATGTAAAGTAGTGAGTGTACAGCTTGTATAAGGTCCCGTTTCCACTAGTGTGACTTGTTGTGCGTCTTGACACATGTCAAGTCGCATGACAAGTCAAAGCTCAGTAATTTCAATTAGGACCATTCTAACTTTTGCGATTCAAGACGCAGCGACTTCAGAAAAGGTTTTTGCACTACTTTTGGACGAATTCAGTGCGACTTGCCCCTCATAGAAGGTAGTCGCACTGAAGTCCCCAGAAGTACCCGCAAACAAGTCGCACTACAAAGTCGTGCTTGAAATCACTCGACTTTGTAGGCGCATTAGTGGAAATGTAGCCTAACAGTGTAAATTGGCTGTCCCCTCAAAATAACTCAACACACAGCCATTAATGTTTAATCCGCTGGCAACAAAATGAGTACACCCCTAAGTGACATGTTCAAATCGGGCCCAGTTAGCCATTTTCCCTCCCCAGTGTCAGGTGACTCATTAGTGTTACAAGGTCTCAGGTGTGGATGGGGGGCAGGTGTGTTAAATTTGGTGTTATCGTTCTCCCTCTCTCATACTGGACACTGGAAGTTCAACATGGCACCTCATGGCAAAGAACACCTCTGAGGATGTGAAAAAAAGAATTGTTGCTCTACATCAAGATGGCCTAGGCTATAAGAAGAGCTCCAATACCCTGAAACTGAGCTGCAGCTCAGTGGCCAAGACCATACAGCGGTTTAACAGGACATGTTCCACTCAGAACAGGCCTAACCATGGTCAAGCAAAGAAATTGAGTGCACATGCTCAGAGTCATATCCAGAGAATGTCTTTGGGAAATAAACGTATGAGTGCTGTCAGCATTGCTGCAGCGGGTAAATGAAGTGGGGGGGTCAACCTGTCAGTGCTCAGACCATACGCCGCATACTGCATCAAATTGGTCTGCATGGCTGTTGTCCCAGAAGGAAGCCTCTTCTAAAGATGATGCAAAAGAAAGCCCACAAACAGTTTGCTGAAGACAAGCAGACTAAGGACATGGATTACTGGAACCATGTCCTGTGGTCTGATGAGACCAAGATAAATTTATTTGGTTCAGATGGTGTCAAGCGTGTGTTGCGGCAGCCAGGTGAGGAGTACAAAGACAAGTGTTTCCTGCCTACAGAAAAGCATGGTGGTGGGAGTATCATGATCTGGGGCTGCATGGGTGCTGCTGACAGTGGAGAACTACAGTTCATTGAGGGAACCATGGATGCCAACATGTACTGTGACATACTGAAGCAGAGCATGATCCCCTCCCTTCGGAGACTGGGCAGCAGGGCAGTATTCCAACATGATATCGACCCCAAACACCCCTCCAAGATGATCGCTGCCTTGTTAAAGAAGCTGAGGGTAAAGTTGATAGACTGGCCAAACATGTCTCCAGACCTAAACCCAATTGAGCATCTGTGGGGCATCCTCAAATTGAAGGTGGAGGAGCGCAAGGTCTCTTAACATCCACCAGCTCTGTGATGTCATCATGGAAGAGTTGAAGAGGACTCCACTGGCAACCTGTGAAGCTCTGGTAAACCCCATGCCCAAGAGGGTTAAGGCAGTGCTGGAAAATAATGGTGGTCACACAAAATATTGGCACTTTGGGCCCAATTTGGACATTTCCACTTAGGGGTGTACTCACTTGTGTTGCCAGCGGTTTAGACATTAATGGCTGTGTGTTGAGTTATTTTGAGGGGACAGCAAATTTACTCTGTTAAACAAGCTGTACACTCACTACTTTACATTGTATCAAAGTGTCATTTCTTCAGTGTTGTCACATGAAAAATATTTACAAAAATGTGAGGAGTGTACTCACTTTTGTGAGATACTGTATTTAGGAGTAGCCTCAAACCTCAAACCTCTACTACAAAGTATTAAAAAAGACCTAGATAACTTGACCTCAAAACATTTTTCTTGGTTTGGTAGGGCTGCCATTAAAAAAAAAAAAAAAGACTATTTTTCCCAGAATACATTTTTTTTTTCCAGACCCTCCTAATCCTGGTCCCATTAAGCTTTTTTTCATGCTTTATAATCTATGCTCAGGAAATATCTCTGGGCATGTAAAAAGCCTTGTATCAAGCTTCAGCTGCTTACTCAAGCCAAACAAGATGGGGGCATGAGTTTCCCAAACTCTAAAGAATTACTATTATGCTACTCACCTTCCCCGCATAATTGATTGGAATTGACATACTGATAATAAGGATTGAGTGGGCCTGGAGAATGAAATAAGCTCTATTCCGGTGACACGTGCTCCTTGGATCCCCTGGGAATTGTGCCCCAGTGATTTAAAAACAACATCCAATAGTAGGTGCAACTCCTGAAGTTCCAATGAGCAGTATGAGAGAGTGAGAGCGATAACGCCAAAATGTACACACCTGCTCCCCATTCACACTTAAGACCTTGTAACACTAACAAGTCACATGACACCAAGGAGGGAAAATGGCTAATTGTGCCCAATTTGGAATTTTTTTTTACCTAAGGGGTGTACTCACTTTTGTTGCCAGTGGTTTAGACATTAATGACTGTGTGTTCAGTTATTTTGAGGAGATAGCAAATTTACACTGTTATACAAGCTGTACACTCACTACTTTACATTGTAGCAAAGTGTCCTTTCTTCAGTGTTGTCACATGAAAAGATATAAAATATTTACAAAAATGTGAGGGGTGTACTCACTTTTGGGAGATACTGTATATAATATAAATACTATACATTGAGTTTTGGCACAATCTGATTTTCAATTGTACTTTTGTTGACACAAAAGCTCACATTTGTTTTGAAAAATGAAGAAAGTAAAGGATTTTTTTTCTTTTTTCAATTTTCAAAACTTTGTGACAAAAAAAAAATCTGCAAAATACTCAACATGCCTCTCAGCAAATAGCTTAGGGTATCTACTTCCTGAAAAGGGATCATTTGGGGGTGTTTTGTTCTGTCTTGGCATTTTGTGTCCTCCCAAACTGTGATAGGTAGTGAGGAATGAAATCAACAATTTACTCCTTTAGAAAGCCTGAAGGTGGTGCTTGTTTTATGGGGTAATGTACGCAGCTAGACTGCCAAAAAGTCTCACACGTGTGGTATCCCCGTACTAAGCAGAAGCAGCAGAATGTATTTTGGGGTGTAATTTCACATATACCCATGGCATGTTCGGGCAATATATCATTTAAGTGAAAACTTGTCATTTCATTAAGTGAAAAATGTAATTTACCCAAAACTTGTGGCAAAATATAAAATATTCCATGGACTCAACATGGCTCTCAGCAAATAGCTTAGGATGTCTACTTTGCAAAAAGGGGTCATTTGGGCAGATTTTGTGCTATCTTGGCATTTCATGGCCTCTAAAACTGTGATAGGTAGTGAGAAGTGAAATCAACAATTCATGTCCTCATGAAAATCTGAAGGTGGTGATTGGTTTTCAGGGTCCTGTACTCAGATAGACTGCCAAAAACTCTCACACATCGCCATACTCAGGAAAAGCAGCAGAATGTATTTTGGAGGTGTAATTCCACATATACCCATGGCATGCATGAGCAATATATAATTTTTTTGACAACTTTATGTAAATACATTTTTTTTTTTTGTTTTTGTCATTTTTCAAACACCTGAAAAAAAAATGTAATATTCAATGGGTTCAAGATGCCTCTCAGCAAATTCCTTGGGGTGTCTACTTTCCAAAAAGGGGCAATTTGGGGCGGGGGGATTGTACTGCCCTGCCATTTTAGAACATCAAGAAGTTCAGTCAGAGAGTTAAAGCCACCTAAATTCCAGTATATACACCATAGTTTGAAGACGCTATAACTTTTGCGCAGACCAATAGATATATGCCTATTGAGATTTTTTTTTTTATCAAAGACATGTAGTTAAATATATTTTGGCCCAAAATGTATGACAAAAATTGAGTGTATTGGATATTTTTTATAAGAAAAAGTAGAATGTAATTTTTTTCTCAAAATGTTCAGTCTTTTTTAGTTTATATTGCAAATAACAAAAATTCCAGTGGTGATCAAATACCACCAAAAGAAAGATCTATTTGTGGGAAAAAAGGACATACATTTTGATTGAGTACAGCATTGCATGATTGTGCAATTACCAGTTAAAGCCACGCAGTGCCAAATTGCACAATATGGCATGGTCAAAAAGGGGTAAAACCTTCCAGGGCTTGAGTGGTTAACCACTGGGTTTTTGTTTTTGCTAAATAAATGAAAAATAAAAACCCTGTCTTATTTGTTTCTTTTATAACAGTGAAAATATGCATGAATGTCTGTGCTGCCCCTGGTGCCCCTACCCCATGATCTTGCTCAATACTTCATTATTAAAGTCCATAGAAACAGGATCCAAGAACTGGCTCAGTTTATACTCCAGAAATCTGATTGGGCTCCTGCTGGAGGTGTGTAACAAACAACGTTTCTACATACTGATCTATCTGGTCATTTTCTGTTCCCATTGTCAACTCAACTATGTTACTGATCTCTTGTATTTATGCATTGCATTACCCAAGATAAGGTAGACACCTGAACACCTAAGATTACCATGACTCGGCATAAAACGTTTTTAACTCCTGCTGTCCTAGGGCAGCCACATACAGTAACAAGGAAAAACATAACATACACAGCATACAGCAAGTGTAGACACACGTACTACCAATCTGTAGGCAACTGAACTCGCCGGAAGTGGAGTGGCTTGAGCTCACAGAAAGTGAGGAAGATGACACTGGGTGTCATCGAACCCAGAAGAGAACCACCATTGGAGAGGATGTAACGAGAGTGGCTGTTTTTTATTGTAAAAGCTGCTGAGATTCTTTTTTTTTTTTAAATATCTTTACAACATGGAGTTGATCTTTAATACTTTTAAGGCTCAAAGACTCAACGGCACTCAATGTATCAGCACTGATACAGTTCAATGCCAAAAGCTATCAGATCTATCAAATGTGCATTTTCAACATAACACATTCCATTCCTTGTTGCACTGAATTTTTCAGCTGTTGTCAGTTGCCTGATAATGCAGTACAAATATGCCAGATAGACTGAGATCAGTGCATGTCAGTTAGGTTTTTATTTTTTTTAAAGGGTTTTTTTTGTCTCAGGAAGGATGTGTTCATAATACATAAGCTTACTTAAAGATCCACATGGATTCTTGAAATATTTAAATCCAATGTTCTCTTAAACCATCCTTTATAACTGAAACAATGATCACCAGGTTACAAACCCTTCAGCTGAGAGTTAACATGCTTTATTAGTTTTTCAGTTTCTGTCATCTTGTTTTCTTTTTTAAAAAATGAGAGTAGCTTTATAGTAAATTTAACAATCTTGATTGCTGATAGAAATTGTCTGTATTCCAACTTCAATAATTAACTTTTTAGGCTAATCTCAATTAACTCAAACATAAATGTTTGTTTTAAAATCATATCTCTCAGGATTTTAAATTTTTCAGAGCAAACACAGTTTTATAATCAGCTAGTTAATGTTTCTCTTTTGTTATCTGAATTTCATACTCAATTTCTTTTTTTAATGCAATATGTATCAAATGCATCTTAGAGCCAGAAATTGATATAATTTAGTAAGAGATTACCTTTAACAACAAGTATATAAAGCTATATAACTGTCACATTCATTCAACTATCCTTTTTGTTAAAGTGGAAGAAAAGCCTAAGTATAAATATTCTTAAATTTGTTCCCTTCCCCCGTCTCTTACTTATCCTGCCTAACCTGTATAAAAAGATGTGAGTGCCTACCTATTTTATATCCACTTCAGGCCGGTCACTTGATCCCACAGTTCTTGCTCCCCTGTGTCAGTAAGTGGCTGCTGCAGGGAGGAAGAAGTAGTGCCAACAACAGCTGGGCAATGGGAGCCTATGGGTCACTTCTGGATTTGCCATCAGTTTTTGAGCAGTCCCCCTGAGCCTGAGCTGTGGGGTCATGTGACCATACTGCAGCAGATTAAAAATAGGTAAGCACACATATATTTTTTAAAAAAAAGTTACGCAGAATAGATATAAAAAGGGGGGGGGGGACACTTTTAGGAACAGTTTGATTTAGGCTTTTATTCTTCATAAAGCTTGAAGTGATTGTAGCCGTATTAGTGGATTTGCAACAAGAATAATCGAGTACTGCCACAATACTTTTTTATTTGCACTAACATCCAGATTTTTAGGACAAGCTTTTGGGGTGTGTCCCCTTCTTCAATGTTCAAGCAGTACTGACACTAGTCACTATGGATGTTGACTCTCTGTAGTAACATCCCTCACAAGGATGGGGTTGCTGCATGTCACAGATTGTTATCATCATCACCAACCGCAAACACAGTGCTGAGTATGTTATACAGCCCATTGAAATAATTCTCACTTTCAATAATGATACCTATCTTCATTGTATGGATACTGCTATGGGAAGTGAAATGCCATGCCAATAATCAAACTTTTTTATGATTGACCTAGAGGACAAATTCCTGAACAGCACACAACAAAAAACATATATCGCTATATTTATGAGGTTTTAATCGTATGGACAGAAGGTAAGGAAAATCTAAGACAATTTTTCCCACTGATTAACACTTTTCATGCATCAATCAATTTAAAAATGAACTATTAAATATGCCAATTTCCTAGACACCACAGTATACATCAAAGATGACAAGCTGCACACCTCAATATAAGCCACACACCAAAATATCCTGGAATTCCACTGACAGAATTACCAGCTTCCACCACCAACACACTAAACAGGTCATAATACACATCCAAGCCATCAGAAACCCTAAGTATGCTGAGACCCAGAAGACAAAAATAAACATACCAAAATACTAACATATTATTTTATTTTCATATGAAGGGTTACAAGGACAACATTATCAATACAAGCAAAAAAATTGCCCTGAAAACTCGAAGAGAAAATCCTCTCCAATGCAATGAGAAAAAAACAAATAACCATGTACCTCTAGTAACAACATATACCCAGCACTAAAACAGATATAAATGATTGACAATCTATCATAACAGAGGATGAAATGCTGAAATATATATTCCAACAAATCCCAATACTGGCTTCCAGGCAACCACCCAACCTCAGACATAAGCAGGAAACTTCATTCTGATTATGAAGTCACAAATAAAGGAACTGAGCCCTGCAACAAAAAATACTGGTACAGCCAAATCAATCTATCCAAAAGTGTCACACACATCAAGGAGACCTTCAATATCACAGAATGATACAGCTGTACTTCTAGTAATGTTGTGTACCTCATCCAATGCAAAAAATGCACGGAAGGATCCTATTGTATATACAGTATGTACTGTGTATATTTTTAATGTCCATGTTTAAACTTCCTTTAATACATAACCTACTGTATCTATAACAGGATGGATTTGGTGTTCAAAAAGATCAAAAAGCAGAGTTCAAGTGACTAAAGTTCAGGTGACGAATCTGAAACTCATTGGAGTCAATGGAGGCCGAATGTAAAAAAAAAAACCAACAATAGCAAAGTTATAGAATAATAAGCAATATTGTCAAACAAATGGCATTGGGATTGGACACTGCCCGAGAAAAACAAAGCAAAAAAAAAATGTTAAAAAATTAGTTTGATGGGGTATAGTGATGTATTAATACATAAAGTGAAACATTTAAAATGCAAAACTCCATTTAATACTATGCCTGGGGGATGCCCAGACAATGCCTGTGAAGTTGCACACGTGTACTTTTTAGTGGCACAGCTACTTCAGAAAAACTGACATTTACAAAAAAAAAATACATTTCCCAGCCACTTTGTTCAGTTTGTAAACAAAGCGGACAGAGATTTATTTCATCCATCCCTTTCCTTACCTATTTTTTTTACCCTTCCCTACTCCAGAGATTTGTGACTCACAAATGGTTTTTCAACTTGAAGTTCCAGTCTGATGCATAAATTGTTTTTCTATACGTGTTACTTACCTTGCCCCCTAGGCAGCACCTTCATTTATGTTCTAAACATTCACCTGCTTCCTCTCTCCTGCTATGCTAGCAAGATTCAAACGACTCATATCTGGCCACCCACAAGCAAGTCTTCTGCTGGTTGTCACTTCTGCCCCCCCCCCACTTGCCCTCGGAATCCCCCCTGTTTGGCCTTTCCTGGACAACATGGTCCCCTCTGCTCAGGTACCTTTAACCTGTTCAGATAGAATCCGTCCTGCTTGCTCTATCTCTCTTCCTCCCTCCTCTCTTCGTACATACTTCCTTTCTTTCCCTACCCTAATCCTTAACTCCAATACCCTTCTCATAACTCTCTGGTCCCTCCCTCCTTCGCCTCGCCAGAGGACAAAAGCAGAGTCTGATAGCCCCCCTCACAGCAGATCCCTCACCCGCGTCCCAACATGGCCTCCCTAAATGTGCTCACCCTTAACGTGCAGGGTCTAATCTCTCCCCACAAATGACACAAGGCCTTTTTCTCATTTGCTTCCAACAAAGCACACATTGTATGCCTCCAAGAGATCCACTTCACAAACCACTATATGGCCAAATACATGGCAGCCCCTTACCCTCAATTTTTTTACAGCCTCTGCTAATGTCAAACAAAGGGAAGTCTTGGTAGCCTTTCATCGCTCGACACCTTTCACACCCCAAGCAGAGATCAAGGATCCAGAAGGCAGATACCTTATTTTAAATAGGCCACTTATTGAACGTGAAAGTGACAGTAGTGTCCTACTATGCTCCCAACCAAAACCCACTCTCTTTGCTTTCACACCGTCTTCAAGTAATAGAATCACATAAACAAGACACCCTATTAGTTTGTGATGACTCCAACCAATTAATTTACCCTTCTCTAGACAAGTCTCCCTTCACTCCCCCCGTGAGCCCAGGTAGATTTACTCTTCAACAACTACTGCACCGGCACTCCCTCCTGTATGCCTGGAGTGAGAATAACCCTACCGAGAAACAATATTCCCATTATTCACACTACACAAAATCTTTTCGCGCATTGACCACATCTTCGTTTTTCATAGGGTCCTCCCCCTCACTTTTGTCTTCTGTAATCATCCCAATCCCATGGTCAGATCACAAAGCTGTTCTCTCCTCTTTAGAATCCCTTATTCCTAAACAAAAAGATCGCTCCTGGTCCCTAAATGATAACCTTCATCCGTCCCATAGACTTGAAGTAGCCATGGCAAAGACTATATATTTCACAACACTACAGATGATGTTACTCCTCTAATGATCTGGGAATCCCACAAACCAGTTGTCCACGGTACTCTCATTAGCTTAGCCTCACATTGTATAAAAAATAACGTCAGACCCTATTCCAAAACCTGGAGAACGCTTTCTCCCAAGCCCACACCACATTTCAAGCTAACCCTACACCTATTCACAAACAAGCTTTAGATAAAGCAAAATTAGAGCTAGATGGGGGCATGCCCTGGAGCGGCATGCAGTAGGACACAAGTGAGAGGAGCTCCGTCGGCAGATACTCCTGTTTCCACTAATCCTGCACCCCACGATCCTCTATCAGCCTCTCCTGCGCCTCCGGTTCTTCCCTGGACACCCCACAGCATGTCGCCACCCAAGAAATCGGCGGACACCGCCCCCAAACTAGACAAATACCACCGCACAGACAAGGACTCCTCGTCCCAAGATGGCACCGAGGCGGGAGCGGAGGTAAGCGCGGCGGGAGTTTTAGAGGCCACATCGCAGTGTCAGGCATCCCTTACCTCGAAGATAGATGAGGTGAAAATTGACATTTCTCTAGTCCGCCAAGATCTTCAAAAGCTGAGAGAGAGGGTAACTGAAGCTGAGCAGAGGATCAGCGGTGTGGAGGATTCCCTGCCCCCCCTTCAGAACACCTCAGACCGTCTTCAACAACAAGTGAGCCAGCTCCTGCTCAAGCAGGATGGTATGGAGAATAGGCTGAGAAGATGTAACATCAGGCTCATTGGCTTGCCTGAAGGGGCTGAGGGGTCCCATACATCAGACTTTCTGGAACAACTCCTGACTGACACCTATGGGCGTGAAGCCTTCTCCCCCACATTCATGGTGGAGAGAGCCCACCAACTGTCTGACAGACCACCGCCTCAAGGAGCGCCCCCCTGCACCTTCATAGCTAAACTCCTGAATTTTAGGGACAGGGATACTGTTCTCCGGCTCAACAGAGAAAAAGGCAACATCCCATTTAGCAACGGGAGAATAGCCATATTCCCTGAGTTCTCGGCGGAGGTGCAGCGGAAACGCAAAAGCTTTCTTGAAGCAAAACGCAGACTCCTTATTAAAAACATCAAGTATGCTATGTTGTTTCCAGCCTGCCTTTGTGTGGAAGGTGAAGATAGAGTACATTTATTTGATGATCCGGATGCTGCCATCTCCTGGCTAGAACACTTGGAGGCACTGGGATAAATGTGCCTCATGCCCCACTCTCACAGTAGCACGCTGCTGAACCTTCCTGGACTTCCCTGTGTGACGGTGGCTGGTATCAGACCCCTGGCCTTCTCATCCAACTCGTGACCAAAGACCAAGCAATCTCACACCCTGCCGTCACTTGCGTAACAATGCCACTCTTAGCTGCACTAGGCACACCGATTGTCCAGCTTGCGGGACCACAATCTAGATGCCAGCAGACTGAGAGCGATTGTCACCGGGCAAATTAACAATTAACCCTTTCTCTGCCACCAGCTCTACGTTATAATGAGCCCAGAGTACGCTCGTAATTTTAGAAATACCAATTATGACTTTAGAATAACCATCTGTAACACACACTGTCATCTCAGACAAGAATGTTCAGATGATTTATCCTAAACAGTAGCGCTCTTTCAGGAGGCAGGTTCTTTGGGTCAGTTTGCATTTAAGAGCTTAGAGACAAAATTAACACTTTTCAAAATAAGGTTTAATTATAAGAAAGGTTAAGATTGGTGCAAATAAAAATATTTACAGAAAAATGGGTTACAAAGAAATAGAGACACAATACAGCAATTTGGAAGAATGGATAAGAATTAGAAATGGAATACTTGCATTCAAAAAGTCCTGGTATTATCTTAGTTCCAGAAGCTGAACATGTGTGATCGGTCTCCAATAAATAGATGTTCCTTTCCTTGATGTTACATGAGACTGAGAGCACCATCAGCTCCTGTCTTTTTCTCTGACCCACAGGGGGTGTCACCAGACGTACTTGACCAATAGACACTGGGGCCATAAACTGCTGAGACACCTCCCGCTTAGACAGATTATTAACAGAACTCATATCTCGAAATATGTAATGGTTACATTCTTGAAACTGATATTTTATGGTACGGTATTGAATCTACTATTTACAGACACTAAACACAGGTTACCTCGGAATAACCTCTGACCTGTAAGGCATCTGATCACTAGCTTGTCTCCCCTAGCAATGAAGGTGATCATGTTTGAACTTACTTCGATCGGTATTTTATGTGGCATTCAAATATATACTTTCTAGAGACATATCTTGCTTGAGTATAAAGTTATGATTTTGTGTGTACCTGTGTCCCAAATAACAGAGCCCTTGAATGCTTTGTTATACGACCTATTAGCCATATGGCTTTGCTCAGATTACGACATCACTCTGAGCAGGAGGAGACGTATCGGCTAGGATGTCTGTCTGCTTGTTAAGATAAAGGTGTTAGAAGTGTCAGCTGCGCAGGAAGCTCAGCATTCCTGAGCTAATTGAGGTGGTGTGGGGGTTACGTTCGCTCAAGGAGGGGGAAGGAAAATTTCTCTGAGTACAAATCTGCTCAATGACAGATTTAAACAAAATTGGCGCCTGGGTCACTAGACAAAATGGATGTCGTGAAGACAAAATGGTGTCCTAACGCTCGACACCATTACACCCTGGTCCCTGGATCCTTTTTCCTGCCTGCATATTGATGTCCCCCTGGATTATCCCCTGGGATCCATTTTGTCCTCGACTTGGACTACAGCCATACCTGCTGATGCCTGTGAGTGATTGTTGCTGTTTCGGCTTCCCGGTGGGAGGCCTATACCCCTTCATTACCCCTTGCCGGGTGTGAACCGAATTCACCCAATATCCCATTTACCCGCTCTCACCTGGCAATGACTCTCTTCTCCTCACAAGCTGACGGAGCATCTAGACTGTTTTACTCCCCCTTTTCTTTTTTCACTTTTTGTCCTACAAGTATGCCTTGCTACCCAGCGAAGTTTCGCTCTCAATGTTTGCCTATGTTAGGCACACCTGCCAACCACCCCTCTGCTGCCAGATTAGGTGGCAGAGGATGCTGTTCTAATAGGCCTTTTTCCTCCCCCGGTTTTTTGTTTTTCTGCTGTTTTTGCTACTGCACTGGATTCTTTCCTTTTTTCTTTTCTTTGGGGTCTTTTGAGTCCCAAAGTTTGTGTAAATTGGGATGGGATACCAAATGCCAGCACATGTTGGGGTGGGTGCAGGGCGGGGTGGATGGGTGAATGAGTTGTCTTAATTGATACGATCTGCTCTGTTTTTTTGGGGTTATGTGCAATGTACTATCGCATCTGTTATGCTTCCAGTTCTACTAAATGATGGGAATACAGCTTATCTTCTTGCTAATATGCATCCTGCCATATTGCTACACAGTGGATTTATGGGTCAAACGGCACCTTCGGAGCTCCTGCACATTATACTGTTTGCTTCTCCTCATGGCACAACTTAAATTCTTAACCTGGAACATTCGGGGTATTAGAGACAAGCTTAAAAGATCAGCGGTGTTTGATATACTTAAACGCCAGAGGGCAGATGTCATAGTCCTGTTGGAGACCCATCTCGATGGCGCTCTCCAGCAGGCATCGAAGCGCCCCTGGCTAGGCTGGACGTTCCACTCCATGTTCACCTCCTACTCCCGCGGAGTGGCCCTCTTGGTTGCCAAATCCGTGCATTTTGAGCTCCGGGGGTCCCTAGTAGATCCAATGGGAAGTTATGTGTTTCTTGAGGTTTTACTGTACGGTGAACCCTACTTGCTCCTGGCACTCTATGTCCCCCCTCCCTTCTCATCCTCGATACTACTTGAGGGCCTGGATTTCATGATGCTGCATCCCCGCACTCCAGCGATTTGGCTTGGGGACTTTAACAACACCATGAACCCCAGTCTGGATAGACTACACGCCTCTGGGACTACTCAGTCCCAGTCCACAACCACTAGGTTCACTAGATTGATGGCAGAATTCAATTTGATTGATACCTCAAGGGCCAAGTATCCCTCTCTCAGAGCCTACTCCTGCAACTCCTCCACCCATCTCTCTATGTCCCGTATTGATATTATCCTCATCTCCCCCTTCCTACTCCCCAGGCTGCTGGACGCGGGCTTCTCTGCCCGCAGTCTCTCTGATCACAGTCCATACTGGGTAACCATTGAACTCCAGAGCGAATGCGGCCGGCCTGGCTTTTGAACCCATTCTGGCTCTCCCTCATCCCTGAGGAGAAGGATCTAGCCGCCAATTGGCAGCAATTTTTTGCGGAAAATGGTGACACGGCTTCCCCTCTAGTGGTCTGGGGGACCTTCAAACTACATGCCAGAGCGACCCTGACCTCCACTATCAACGCCATTAAATCAGACTCCGCACAGACCCATGTTCAGGCCACTCTGACCCTGACACCTTCAGGGGCAGATCAAATCAAATTTT
Organism: Pelophylax lessonae; assembly: GCF_965119305.1. Taxonomy (NCBI): domain Eukaryota; kingdom Metazoa; phylum Chordata; class Amphibia; order Anura; family Ranidae; genus Pelophylax; species Pelophylax lessonae. The sequence goes on from NC_138768.1 coordinate 149,830,349, forward strand.
TAACTAGAGTAGTGGAACAACAAGATTATGAAAAGGAATGGCAGACCCTTTTTTTCCAAAAACAGAAGCTGTATGAACACGGTGAGCGAGCGGGTAAGCTTTTGGCCTATCTAGTCCATAGTAATGACAGGCCTCCAGTAGTGATCACTATACATCCCCCTGGAGGCACCCCTATCTCCGACCCTGGGCTGGTGGCTAAGTGCTTTAGAGACTTTTTTCAGGACCTTTATACCTCCACTGTCCTGGGAGATGACTCTTTGATGTCCCCCTACCTGTCCCAGGACGTTCTCCCCCAGTTGACGACCGACCAACTGATGCAACTGGAAGCTCCCCTGACGCAGGAGGAGATTATAGAGGCTATAGCCAAGTTCCCCAGATTTAAGTCGCCGGGTCCAGATGTATTGCCTATAGAATTCTATTCTACATACTCCGATGTATTAGTACCCCATCTGCTGAATATGTTTGAACAAGCATTTGAAACATCCTTCTTACTTGCCTCCATGCGGGAAGCCTTGATTGTGCTCATACCCAAGCCAGGTAAAGATCCCCCATCTCCTGGCCTCCTACCGCCTCATCTCCCTCCTACAAGTGGACGTTAAGATCCTGGCCAAAGTACTCTCGATCCGAGTCAACAAGGTCATACTGTCACTGGTTCACGCAGACCAGTCAGATTTTGTGCCAGGCAGGAACACCTCCTTTAACCTGAGACATCTGTTCATGAATTTACAGGCCTGTCATTACAACTCCAGTACTAGAGTTGTGGTGTCCTTGGACACTGCGAAGGCATTCGACTCGGTTGAATGGGGTTTCCTGTGGAGATGTCTGGAAGGGTATGGCTTCGGCCCAAATTTCATCCGCTGGGTTCACGTTCTGAATCAGGCCAGGTTGCTAAAGTCCTGGCTAATGGGTGGACGTCAGCAGGGTTCCCCCTCAGCAGTGGTACCCGGCAAGGCTGCCCCCTCTCCTGTACGTGCTGGTGGCCGAGCCTCTAGCTATAGCGATAAGGGCACATCCCGACATACATGGCCTCCAAGTCTGGAAGAAAAGATCGGCATGTATGCAGATGACACTCTGCTGTACTTAGCCAACCCAGGTAACTCCCTCTCTGCCGCTCTGTCCATAATAGAACAGTTTGGTAATTTTTCAGGCTTAAAAATCAACTGTAACAAGTCCCAAATCTTGCCCATTGACGATGTTTCCTCCTTCCATATTGATCCGCGTTTCCCCCTCCAGGTGGTAGAGCGCATTAAATATTTAGGGATCCAGGTCACCAATTCCCGGAAGGACTAACTGCCCGACAACCTACAGACCCTCTTTACCTTGGTAAAGAACAAAACACAGACTTGGGCGCATCTCCCTCTGGGATTAAGGGGCAGAGTTAACCTAGTTAAGATGGTACTACTACCTAAGTTGTTATACGTACTCTGGCATTCCCCAATATACCTCCCTCTCAAATACTTCCTTCAGCTCGAATCCATTCTCAAACCCTTTATATGGGGTACCAATAGACACAATCTTGCCTGGCGAAAAAGTAAAAACCCCACTGATTTGGGCGGTCTAGCACTTCCCGACTTTAATCTATACAACCTGGCATCACAGCTGTCCCACTTCTTCCACCTTCACAATTCAGCTAGAGAAAGGTTTCTGGCCCTTCTCGTTCCCACTTGGGCCCATGCATCTGCAGACCCCCTGTCGTTAGTTATAACAGGCCTGCGTGGAACCGAGTCCCGCGGGGACAAAACTTCTATGCTGTTCCATTACAGACGAATTTGGGATGTTGTGTCAATCAAACTGGACCTCCCTTCGCTCCATGAACACACGCCGCTATGGCATAATGCTCGTCTCCCCGAGTTCGCCTCCATCCCATGGACCCATTATGGAATATTTTTTCTCACTCAACTACTCACAAACGGCACCCTTAAGACCTTTGACGCCCTGAAACAGCAATACGGCCTTCCTAACCACATGTTTTTCCGGTACCTTCAGATTCGACATGCCTTCTCCTCCCAATTCCCCCAACCCGTACACGGTATAGACCCGATCTCAATATTAGAGGTGGTCAGGGGCTCTGAACCCAAACATCTCATCTCACACCTCTATAACGCACTACACCTGTCAGCTTCCACACTTCTAGCTTACGCCATCAAAACTAAATGGGAGGGAGATGTAGGAACTATGGAAAATGAGGAATGGGTAGATGCCCTTGACAACTGTAAACTGGTATCCCCGAAACTATCGGACCGACTAACTCAATTGTATGTCCTTCACCGGGTCAACCTGACTCCTATCATGATAGGGAAATACAGAAGCGACGCCTCTGAGCTATGCCCCATGTGCCGGCAGGAACAGGGTACTTTCTACCATCTCCTTTGGAATTGCCCAGTTCTACAGTGATTTTGGACGCAAGTGGTTACATTTCTCCATGATACAATGGGCTCCCCTTTAACGCTGGCCCTGAAGCCATGCCTATTAGGGATATTCCCTGATGTCAGTGTAGATTAATTTTCTACCCTATTCTTACATGAGACACTATTTCTTGCCAGGAAATGTATTGCACGACAATGGATGCGGGATACACCTCCCTCCCTTCGCGACTGGCTCCGTGAGGTTAACGCGACCTTGCCCTATAAAAAACCGATATATACCCACAGTGAATGCCCATCCAAGTATAACAAAATTTGGGACAGATGGGTTCAGGCCCCGGAGATGTGTATCTAGCCTTTGCACTGTTGTGCAAATAGATCTTCCTTTTCACCATGTATATTGTTGTCAAACTTTACGGTCTAGGACAAGGAATTATTTAGACCAGCCCTCAAAATTTCCACTCGCCTGCTCGCATTTGGCGAGTGGAATTTATTTGAGGGCGACTGTTTCAGCTTGGCTTAGGTGGTGGCGGATCCGCTCGGCTTTAGACAAGCTGCACGAGCAGCCGACTCCCCAGTTATCTCTATCGAGCGCTCTGTGAGCCGCGCTGCATGCTGGGAAGTGTAGTTTCCAGCACAGCTAGTGGCGGATCCGCTCGGCTTGGCTAGATTGGGGGGCGGGTCTGCTCGGCTTTAGACAAGCCGCCTCCCCAGTCACCTCTGTGGAGCGCTCTGTGAGCCGCGCTGCACGCTGGGAGGTGTAGTTTCCAGCTCAGCCCCGTGGATTCTCACTGACATTCCAGACTTGAGGCGGCAGAGAAGATGTGCTTCCCAGGGCAGCGAGGAGAAGGAAGAAGAGTCGGCAGCGAGTGAGACTTCGGGTAACAGCCTACATGCAAACTCCACTCACTATAGAACAATTAGAAATAAAACCACAACAACTAACTCAATATGCAGTACTGAATGCTGATGGCACTCAAATATCTTAGCCTCACATTAAATATATCCAGTATACCACCAGAAGTCCCTCAAGTAAAGAGAGTTGAATTCAGAAAACAAAGATATTGTATTTTTTGTCCAGAACAGACTCTAAATTGTGCTCTATTCCAAATGAAATATATAATTAAATATAAAATTCTGGCACTGTATGCGGAGAGCCACTTGTTGGCTTATAGTGAACAAGCAGGATAAGAGTTGGCGCATCACACATACCTATATAGCATCAAGGGGTATGCAGTTCATGTATAGTCATTAATCTGGTGTAGTTAATGGCTGAAATAGATTACACTCAGGGCCAGCTCAGCTGCAGAGAGAATTCAGCTCTGAAAGTGAAAATAAAAACAAAAAGCAGAGCGCCTCTAAGTGTTATCAGTTTAATTTAAAGGGTAATGCAGGTACAGGAAAACTGCTCACATTTAAAACAGTATAAAATAGCTCATCTGTTAGGTGGTCTGCAGGAACACAGGGGTCCACGGCTGGATGTTAGTAGCTCCAAGAGATGGTGCAGGGGATGCTGAAGGAGGGAGATGTCTGGAGAGCCAAGAGACCAGATAGTAGGATGGTCAGCAGCTTCAGGAAGGTGTTCTGTTCCTCAGGGAGACACCTGGTGAGCCGAGAGACCGTTAGGTAGAATGGCTGTCGGCTTCAGAAGGGCGCCCTGCTCCTCAGTACATCCGGCGCCAACAGATAGGGGAGCCCAGCGTGACAGATCCAGCAGCCAAACGCACAACGCGTTTCCGAGCGTGCGCAGTAGCCTCACAGGGCGTGCGCGCTCCTTTCTCAAGTGCAGTGGCATGACACAGAAGAGCTGAACAAGTTTATAGGAAGCCAGCACTCAAGCTGGGTGGATACAGATGGACTTAAAGTGGCCATTGTAAATGGGCTGGACAGTGGGACCACAATACTTAAAGCGGCAATAAGAAAATAAACACAAAAAAAAAAAAAAAAAATCGCATACAAATGAAATCGCATTAAAAAAAAAAATAAATAAAAAATAAATTAAAAAAATGGTTATTTAACAAGGTAAAAAGACATACATCGGCTCTAATCATAATATGGTGTTAACATCTAGCTCTTCGTTTAAACCCTTGGGTGAAAGTGAATCCAGGGTATAGATCCAAAATGTCTCTCGTTGGCATAATTTGGCAAATCGTTCGGCCTCAGATGGAAGTTTGGGGATAGACTCTATTACCCAAACCTCCAATCCTGATGTGGACTTGTTGTGGAACTCGAGGAAATGGCGTGGTACGCTATGTTGGTCACAACCCTCCCCCACAAACCTGCGATGGCGACCAAATCGTTGCCGTAGTGGGCGGATGGTGCGACCAACATAGAGTAGTCCACAGGGACAGGTCAGGCAGTAGATCACGTAATCAGTAGAACAGTTGTAGAATTCTTCCAAACGGTAAGTCTTATTCTCATGGGTGAACTGTTTTTTACCATGTCGCACAAAGGCACATGTTTTGCATAAAGGCTTGTTACATCGATACATGCCCTTTAAGGGAATGAGGCATAGTGGATTATGGACTTTTTTAGTTTTGAGACGACTGGGTGCAATTTTGTTTTTTAGGGTGGGAGCCCTACGGTAAGTAACTCTAGGTTTGTGACCTAAACTGGGTAAAAGATGGGGGTCCTGTAATAAAATGTTCCAGTGTTTCTGTAGTATGGATTCCATTTTCCTGTAGCGGCAGTGGAATCTGGTGATGAACCTCGGAGTGGATTCATCATATTTAGCTGTATTTTTGGGGGCTTTACCAGGCAGGAAGGTGGTGTAAGCTTGATTGACCAATTGGTCAGGGTAACCCTTATCCCTAAACTTGGCTCTCAAAGCATCACTCTGTGTGATGTAATCTATATCCCTGGTACAGTTCTGTCTAAGGCGACAGAACTGCCCTTTAGGTATATTGTTTACCCACTGGGGATGATGACAACTACTATAGTGTAGGTACGAGTTGCCAGCGGTGGGCTTGGTGTAGTTCCGGGCAAAAATGGAAGTTCCTTCACTACCCAGCTCGAGGTCCAGGAAGGCTAGATGAACCGCATCACAAACAGAAGTAAAGGTGAGACCGAAATCATTGGTGTTGCAGTGGATGACAAAATCATCAATCGAGGATGGAGGACCGTCCCAGATGATGATGATATCGTCTATGTAACGGCCGTAAAAAACTAGATATTGAGCAAAGGGGTTGTTGTGCCAAATGAAGGATTCTTCCCAGAAACCCATGGTCAGGTTAGCGTAGGAGGGTGCGAAGTTAGCGCCCATTGCGGTACCATGGGTCTGAAGGTAGAAGTCGCCATTAAAACAGAAGTAGTTATGCCTAAGACAAAAATCGGTGGCATCAAGGATAAAGGTGGCTTGTTGGTTATTGAGCATAGGATCTTTTAATAAAAAGTGTTGTGTCGCCCGCAGACCTATGTCATGGGGGATGGACATATAAAGGGAATTAACGTCCAGGGACAACCAAAGATAGCTATCCGCCCAAGAGTATGGGGCTAAGAGCTCCAATAGGTGGATAGAGTCTCTGATATAAGACTGCAGGGACTGGGCGAGTGGCTGCAAAAATACATCAATGTACTGTGACAATCCGCTGGTGATGCTATCCATGGCAGCAACGATAGGTCTACCAGGTGGGCAGAGGGGGTCTTTATGTACCTTGGGAAGGTGATAGAAATAAGGTGTATGGTAGTATTCCTTTTTAAGAAAAGCGGCTTCTTTGGTATCAAGGACTTTATCTCTAACTGCGTTACAGATCAAAGACTCCGCCTCTAATCTAAAGGTGGGGAGTGGATCCTTGGTTAGCTTGACGTAGGTGTTTGTGTCAGACAAGAGTCTGAGGGCTTCCCTGATGTAATCGGCCCTGTCCTGGATGACTATAGCTCCACCCTTGTCGGCCGGTTTAATGACCAAATCTGTATTGTCGGTAAATTTTTTAAGGGAAAGGGTTTCGTTGCGGGTAAGGTTGTGGTGAATTAATTTCTTAGTATTAGAGGGCTGATGACATAGCTGCTGGAGATCAGAAAACACCATTCTGTAAAAAGACTCAATATACGGGCCTTTGGACCTAGTAGGATAGAAAACTGACGGGGGATATAGATTGGTGTGCTTGACAGGGGGAGATGTCTGTAAGTGTTGTGTGTACAAGTATAGGTTGAGGTCAGGGTCATCGGGGTCAGGATCAACCTCATATAAGCTAAAAACATCATCCTCAATGGTAAGCAGTTCAGTATCAGGGGTGCTAGTGGGTATGTCCTTGTCCAGGAGGGGTGTATTGCTCAAGTCCTTCTTGGACTTAATGTTGAAGTGTCTATTGAGGGTCAATTTTCTGACAAATTGATTAAGATCTTTAAATAGGAGGAAAGAGTTGGGATATGTGGTGGGTAAAAAAGAAAGACCTCTGCTGAGTAGGGCTTCATCAGCAGGCGTGAGAGCCTGTGATGATAGATTAAATAATTTTATAGTTTGCGCACCTTGGCTCCTATTTTTGTGTTTGTGCCTTCCTCCTCTACATCCTCTTCTATGAATTTTCTTTTTAGCCTTTGCTTTAGGTGGGGGCTGATCCCTAAAAAAGACACAGAGGTGGAGTGAGGTGGTATATCACCAAGCTGGAAATCACCCACTAATATGGTTGGACCTTCAGTGGGATCTGAGCCAGTGTTCTCATTAAGTGAGTGGGGGTCTTGGCTTATATTGTCTGCAGACGGGAGTATCTAGGATCTCATATTTATGGAGTTCCAAATTATTTAGAAAATCCATGGCAAAAAGAAAAAAAAAAAAAAAAAAATGTTTTATATATATATATATATGAATTAAAATGAAAGAAACAAAAAAACAAATATTAGGTACAGATAGATTAAAACATTAAAACATTAAGTTAAAAGATCAACCGCAATAAGCATGGGTACATGAACAAATAAATACAGACTGACATGCTAGGATGTCTAAAAAGGCAAAGTGTCAGCAGCACAACAAAAACAAACTTCAATAAGCACATGAACAAGCAGGATAAGAGTTGGCGCATCACACATACCTATATAGCATCAAGGGGTATGCAGTTCATGTATAGTCATTAATCTGGTGTAGTTGATGGCTGAAATAGATTACACTCAGCTGCAGAGAGAAGTCAGCTCTGAAAGTGAAAATAAAAACAAAAAGCAGAGCGCCTCTAAGTGTTATCAGTTTAATTAAAAGGGTAATGCAGGTACAGGAAAACTGCTCACATTTAAAACAGTATAAAATAGCTCATCTGTTAGGTGGTCTGCAGGAACACAGGGGTCCACGGCTGGATGTTAGTAGCTCCAAGAGATGGTGCAGGGGATGCTGAAGGAGGGAGATGTCTGGAAAAAAGCGGCTTCTTTGGTATCAAGGACTTTATCTCTAACTGCGTTACAGATCAAAGACTCCGCCTCTAATCTAAAGGTGGGGAGTGGATCCTTGGTTAGCTTGACGTAGGTGTTTGTGTCAGACAAGAGTCTGAGGGCTTCCCTGATGTAATCGGCCCTGTCCTGGATGACTATAGCTCCACCCTTGTCGGCCGGTTTAATGACCAAATCTGTATTGTCGGTAAATTTTTTAAGGGAAAGGGTTTCGTTGCGGGTAAGGTTGTGGTGAATTAATTTCTTAGTATTAGAGGGCTGATGACATAGCTGCTGGAGATCAGAAAACACCATTCTGTAAAAAGACTCAATATACGGGCCTTTGGACCTAGTAGGATAGAAAACTGACGGGGGATATAGATTGGTGTGCTTGACAGGGGGAGATGTCTGTAAGTGTTGTGTGTACAAGTATAGGTTGAGGTCAGCCCATTTACAATGGCCACTTTAAGTCCATCTGTATCCACCCAGCTTGAGTGCTGGCTTCCTATAAACTTGTTCAGCTCTTCTGTGTCATGCCACTGCACTTGAGAAAGGAGCGCGCACGCCCTGTGAGGCTACTGCGCACGCTCGGAAACGCGTTGTGCGTTTGGCTGCTGGATCTGTCACGCTGGGCTCCCCTATCTGTTGGCGCCGGATGTACTGAGGAGCAGGGCGCCCTTCTGAAGCCAACAGCCATTCTTTTCCAATAGTTTTTATTAGGTTTTTCCAAAAAGAACAAATAACAATTACATCATATACAGGTACACTGGTTGAAGAAAGTAACAATCACGATTAACATTGCACACTTGGCTCCACCAACAGTCGGTGTTGTCGCAATACACCCCCCAGACCAGCCCCAGACCCGAAACTCCCTCAGGGGCCCAGCAGGAAGGCCAAGCCCGGCCACCCCTGACGGGAACAATACTGTGGCCCAGCTCGGCCCCCCGCTACACCCCACAAGGTCCGGGCACTGACCCCTGGGGCCCCCCCCTATTCTCTAATGAGAGTCCAAGGTGGTGGGCACTTACACCGCCAAATACTCTTCAACCCTTGTGCAACTGAGTAAGCAACATATTGGTATACCAGACTATCAACTGGACAGTCATTAACCTTAGCCTCAGATACAGTAACTAGTCAACATTCAGAATCAAATAGAAATAAGCGTGGCGAAATTCCCCGGTGCAGGACTAGCCCTACCCCGGGTATTTCAGTGACCAACGACTCCATACCTGTTCAAACTGCAAACTTCGACCATGCATATTAGCAAAAAATTTCTCATAAGAGTATTGAGAACGTACCCTGTTGATGACCTCCAATGTCGTAAGAGCAGCGTCAGACCTCCAAGCTGCTGTAATTGTCAGTCTCGCTGCTGTCAGGACATGGGCAGCTAATGTTCGGTGGAGAGGAGGAATCTTTTGGATCCCCAGGTTCAAGAGGGCCAGAGCTGGGGACATCAGAATCGGTTCCCCGGTCAATGACCGTAGTAGAGTGAACACAGCCGCCCAGTAGCTCTTGAGTCTTTTACACTGCCACAAAAGATGAAACAGCGTTCCCGATTCCCCGCATCCTCTCCAGCAGGTAGGGGCAATATCTTTAAACATTTTCCTCAATCTCACAGGAGTTAAATAGCTGCGTTGGAGAATTTTTAGGGCCACCTCCCAGTGAGTAGTGCAGTGGGAATAGGAATAGCCAGCGCGGACAGCCACCTCCCAGTCCCGCTCTGAAAACTCCTCCCCCAAATCTGCCTCCCAGGCTGCCACGGAGGCCGACTTGCTATTTCTAAATTGTTTCTGCAGTGTATGATAGAACCACGAAAGACCCTTCGACTTATGATATCCATTGAGCATATATTCCCATACTTCCGAGGGTACTTCAATTGTTGGATCAGGGTATTTAATGTGGTAGTGATGCAGTTGGGCCCAAAAAAAGGAAGGCTTGTCCGAACACTTAGCACGCAGTTCCCCATATGTGGCAGATCGCGGTAGCTCCCCAGGAGGAATCCTCAATGTAGGAATGAGATATTCATATGCTGCTAACCTCAAGGTCATCTTAGTCCTAGGGATCCCTGTCAATGCTTGCACCTCCCCCCAGGCCCCTAGAGTAGCCCTAAGAGAGGCCAAATCGGGGGTGTAAACTTCACGTTTCGCTAGTGATGCCAACAGTAGGGCAGGGAGGTCCTTATTTGCCACTACTGCCCTTTCTAGATGTACCCAAAGTTTATCTGGTTCAGGATCGAACCAGGCTTTTGCCTGATCTAACAAAGCCGCGGAATGGTACTTCCGAAGGCATGGGAAGCCTGTCCCCCCTTTAGCCCTGGATTTAATTAACACAGAATACGGAATTTTCGGTACTTTGCCCCCCCATAAGAACTTCCTGAACATTTTGTCCATGTTACGGAAGAAGGATGATGGGATCACCACCGGGATTGTCCTAAAGTAATATAAAATCTTCGGCAGCACCAACATCTTGAGCGCAGCTATACGCCCCAACCAGGACAGCTCGTAAGATGCAATATGTGTTAGGTCCTCCATTACCGTAGATAACAATTTAGAGAAATTGACCTGGTATGTTTGAGATGTCGGAGCCACCAAAGATATACCTAAGTATGGGAGTGATTTATTTGACCATTGAAAGGGATACTGAGTTTTGAGCAACCTCAGCTCCTTAGCGGATAGAAAGGTCGGCAGGCACACAGATTTAGTCACATTCAGTTTATAGTAGGAGATGGCTCCAAATGCATCTAGTTGGCGCTGCAAGCTGCAAAGAGACGTCATCGGGGAGGTCAAAGTAAGAATCACATCGTCCGCAAAAAGCCCAATTTTGTGGTCCCTGCCCCCCACTTTAATTCCAGATATTCCCGGGTCGCTTCTAATGGCCTCTGCCAGGGGTTCCATTACTAGGGAAAAGATGAGTGGGGACAACGGGCACCCTTGGCGCGTACCGTTAGTGATTGCAAATTTTTCTGATAACGCACTAGATGTAAACACCCTGGCCGAAGGTGTTGTGTAGAGTGCCGAAATCGCAGAGAACATAGGCCCCTGAATCCCGAATTTAGCTAAGGTCGCCCTTAGGTACCCCCAGTGCACCCTGTCAAACGCTTTTTCAGCATCTAACGTCAGGAACACAGAGGGCACCTTTAGTTTTTCAGCGATCTGCAATAGATCCAGCATTCTCCTAGTTCCATCCGGTGCCTGCCGACCCTTCACGAATCCCACCTGATCCTCTTTGACCAGGCCGGGAGTCACCTCCGCCAATCGTACTGCTAATATTTTCGCGTATAGCTTTAGATCCGAATTCAGGAGGGATATGGGGCGAAAGTTTTGGGGCGCATCGGGTGATTTACCAGGCTTGGGGAGTGCAACTATGACTGCCTGCAGCATTTCCTCCGGGAAGGAGGAGCGCTGCGCAGCCGCATTGAACAATTTGCAGAGATACGGGGTTAGGGTATGCTGAAACGCCTTGTAATACTCGGCCGAGAAGCCGTCTGCTCCAGGGGATTTATTTAAGGGCATTGACAATATAGCTTTCTGCACCTCCTCCACCGTTATGGGGGAGTTCAAGGTTTGCAACATATGTTCTGACACAGTGGGAAGTCGTAAAGAGTCTAGGAATGAAGCAATAAGGGAATCCGAGGGCTGCGGAGTATTGCCGTCCTCTTTAAGGTTATACAATGAAGTATAGTAATTGGCAAAGGCATTAGCGATTGCAGTTGGGTGATGCACCAGTGAATTCGTTTTAGGATCCCTGATAGAAGAAAGCTTAGCCTTTTGCTGCCTTTTCTTCAAGTAATTGGCCAACATCTTGCCTGATTTGTTACCCTGGGAGTAATAACGTGCCTTAGTTTGGAATAGAAGTCTCTGATGGTCCTCTAAAAGTTTATCCCTAACCAGCTGTCTACAGGCTGTTAGCTCTTCCAGCTTAGAAGGAATAGGGTCCGATTTATGAGCGGCCTCCAGAGAGCGCAATTGCTCTAGAAGCATCTTCATAGCCTGGGCCCTCTCTCTCTTAACTCTAGACGCCTGCTGGATCAAGATTCCCCTAGCAAATGCCTTATGGGCACACCAAAGCGTGAAGACATCCATCCCCGGAGTGTCATTATGTTCAAAATATTCCCGGATCCGACCACCCAACCGCTCCCGATGGCCCACGTCCCGGAGCAAGGAAGCATTATTGCGCCACAGATGGACTGGGGTGGTCATATGGGGCTCCGAGACTGCCACAGAGACCGGAGCGTGGTCAGACCAGGACATTGTGTGAATTGTAGATTTTTCAACCACTCGCAGAAATTGCAAGTCAGCCACAAATAGATCCAACCTCGAATAGGATCCATGAGGGGCTGAGTAGTAAGTGAAATCCTTCTCTGCAGGGTTAAGGCAGCGCCATACGTCATACAGATTAGAGGAATGCAGAAACTTTTGAAGGGTAGCCCTCGTCCTTCCCTGAGCGGGAGAGCAATCAAACTGAGCATCCCCAATGCAATTAAAATCCCCACAATACACTGTGAGACCCCTCTTCACACGGTCCACCTTCTTCACAAGCGCCCTCAGAAACCTGAGTTGTCCCTGGTTGGGAGCATATAGATTTACAATCGTATAGGTAATATTATTAATGTCACAGATCAATATTAAAGATCGTCCTGCGTCATCGGTGACTATGTCATGCAACTGAAAGGCCACGGAGCCTTTAATCGCAATGAGCACTCCTTTTTTCTTAGTGTCACCAGAAGAGGTAAAAACATGCGGGTATAGCTTGTCAGAACACTTAGGTGACTTGGACCGTGCGAAGTGGGTCTCCTGTACACACACAACATCGCCCCTGAGAGCACGGGCCTCCCGCCAAAGAGACCTGCGCTTGAAGGGGCTATTGAGACCGTGAGCATTAATGGAAACTATATTAATAACCATTTACAAGCAGGATAAGAGAAGATAGGTCCACATGGCAGTCCTTAATTTCAAAGTAATGAGAAAAAAGAAAAAATCCTTCAGGTGAGAAAAGGCAAAAATATCTCCCGGGCGGGAACAGAGGGAACAGGCTAGGTCGAAGGAGACAGTACCTACAGTTCACACGTATAGGTGCATTCACATACCATTGCTGACGTCGTAAACATGGTCCAGAGTCTCTGTCCTTGGTCATTAGAGTTGTAGTTTCCAGAGCATCGTAGCAGTCATTGAGGCTAAAAAACTGTGAGACACAACAAAAGAGAACAAAAAAGAGATAGTAAACACTGAACGAAGGGTATGGGGTATACCCCATCATGCGATAATATCGCAGGCACAGGTGAAGGGGGTTCAGCTCCAATCACCCGGTCGCTCCGATGCTGTAGCCATAAACTCATCTGTTGACCCGCCGCCACTCAGGCTCCAAACGAGAGGGTTCCACTCCGGTAGAGGATTCCTGTGGGTCCGGTAGGAGACCCCATTTCTTGGTCAGGGCAAACCCTTCCTCCACTGATCGGATGACATGCGTGCGACCATCCTTAACAATGAGGAGTTTGGTAGGAAATCCCCAGGAGTATTTTACTTGGTTGTTACGGAGTAGCTTGGTCATAGGGATCAATTTTTTCCGAGCCGCCATGGTAAATTGAGATAGATCTGCGTACACCGATAATCCATGATACGGTGCTGGAAGTGGGGAGGTGTTCCTTGCAAAGCGCATGAGGTCATCTTTAATGTGATAAAAGTGTATACGTGCTATAACATCCCTTGGGATTTTCTCGGGTAGATGTTGCGGCTTTGGCAGGCGGTGTGCACGATCCACCACCGCTTCTACCACCGGTATGTCCGGAATGAGAGCCAGCAACATGGCTTGTACATATGCTCGCAGTTCAGAAGGGGGGACTGACTCTGGGACCCCCCTCAGCTTCACATTATTATGGCGGGCCCTGTCCTCCAGGTCCGCCATCTTGCTCTTTAGGGTCTCCAATTCATCCCCCTTCGCATTGTGATCATCTACTAGTTCATTGTGGGCTATAGAAAACTCCTCCATTTTATTTTCTATGTGATCCACCCTGCCTCCCAGGTCCACCACCTCCATTTTTATGCCGTTGACACAGGCCACTATTTCCCTGTGAAAAGCGCCATTTATGGACATTAGCATGTCTTTCATGGTGACATCCGTAAGCGGTTGTCCCGTCGTGGGAAAGTCCTTTATATTGGCGTAAAATTCTAAAGTGCTGTCCAGAGAGCCAGGGCCCGCGCTATTGTCCCCAGCGCAGCGGTGAGCTTCGGACCGCTTAGGGGCCGCTTTTTGTGGGCTGCGGGATGGGGATCCCCCCTGGGAGGACTTGCTGCTAGCGGAGGATGACCTTAAGCTCGGATCCCCCCCGATCCCGGGAGGTGATCCGCCCGAGGCTCCGGCGCTTCCAGCCCTCGGGTAGGCCTCGGCGCCATTTTGGGACCTCGGAGTGCTGGTTGAGGCAAAGAAGTCCGTTAACTTACGGGGTCTTCCGCGGTCCTTTCTCTTCCTCATGGTCGCCTGTAGTGTCCGCAAGTGTCTTAAGGGCCACTGGAGTCGGAGTCGCTCACCCACGTCGCTGGAATCGTTGCGGAGAGACCGGGAGTGTTAGAGCTCTTCACTCACGCGGCCATCTCCGTCGGCTGCCGGCCACGCCCCCCCAGCCAACAGCCATTCTACCATAACGGTCTCTCGGCTCACCAGGTGTCTCCCTGAGGAACAGAACACCTTCCTGAAGCTGCTGACCATCCTACTATCTGGTCTCTTGGCTCTCCAGACATCTCCCTCCTTCAGCATCCCCTGCACCATCTCTTGGAGCTACTAACATCCAGCCGTGGACCCCTGTGTTCCTGCAGACCACCTAACAGATGAGCTATTTTATACTGTTTTAAATGTGAGCAGTTTTCCTGTACCTGCATTACCCTTTTAATTAAACTGATAACACTTAGAGGTGCTCTGCTTTTTGTTTTTATGTTGGCTTATAGTGGACCCAGGTGGCAGAGGGCGCCCTGTATATCAGGGACAATTTGGACACCTTTGAAGGCCCCACATTTATGCCACCGCCCAAAGTATGCCACTTTCTGATAAAAAGCAGGACAGGTTACAGGATATTGTACAAGTAAAAGAGCAGATAGCACTAAGCAATAACACACAGTGGCTTAGTACTACTGCCTTATCGCAATGGGGTCAAATACTGTCCAGGATGCTGTCTGCATATTCTCCCTGCTTATGTGGGTTTCCTCGCACACTCCAAAAACATGCTGGCAGGTTAACAGACTCCTGTATAGAATTAGAAAACAACAATGTGTGCAGCGCTAAAACCCCTCATACAGACAAAAAAGATTTTCTTTTTTTCGAAAAATGCACGATGTCCCAATAGTTATGCGCAAATTTTGACTATAGCACACATGTGGATCTAAATTTTATTGTAAACAAAGTGACCGTGCATGTGTGACAATAGTGAAAAAAAAAACATGAAATACTGTATTTAAACATAAAAAAGTCAATAGGTATTGTGAACGGCTTAAAACATCCCAGTGCCAGGTTTCAAAATGGCCCTTTTGGAACCTGGCACTGGGATGTTTTAAGCCGTTTGTGGAGTATACGTTGGCACCTCTCAATCCTGCACTCTGTATGTAGCGCATATTTACTTAACAAGGCAGTAATGATATGTACAATGCCTATAGTAGCCAATCGTATTATATCCTTATTTTATTTAACACAGTCAAATCAATGAAATATACTTTATATTATTGTTAATATTTATTTTTGTAACCTAATTCTGCATACAACATTTAACAGTGTCATTTAATGAGATAATTTAAGAGGGTGTGTTTAGGGGTGGAACAATAGGCGAGACAGGGTAAGGTTGGGTGGGGCAACTGATAGCGAGTAACTCTTAAGGCCTGGCTAGTAGCTCAGGACTTGAAAATTTGAGCCCTGATTTAGACCATATAGATGGTAATGCCCACAATTCATATATGCTTTTGTTGTACCTAGCTGCCTCTTCCACCACAGATGGTATATTTTGTCTTATCATTTCTGTATGACCTGCTGTATTCCCATGGTGATTTTCTACAAAACCTTTCGTAAAACATCTTTTGGTCCTTTACCTTACATTGGCCGGTTTAGACGAAACCCGGGCGACTGACTTCTTCTCTGACTTGCAACTACCATCCCTATCAACCCCTCAGAAAGAGAAACTGGACCAGCCCTGAACGTGAGATTTGAAACACGATCAAATGCCTTAAAACAAATAAACGCCCAGGTCCAGATGGCTTCACAGCCTATTATTACAAACACTTTATAGACCTAGATTATAGGCTCTCTTATCCATAGAGATCAGGTGGGATTCATCCCCATGAGATAAGCAGTTGACGATGTACGTAGAACTGTCCTATTAGCCCACATAGCTCATTTTCCTCACATTCCAACATGCTTTATCTCCCTGGACATCAAAAAGGCCTTCGACACCCTTTCCTGGCCATATCTCCAATTTGTACTACATAGATGGGGTTTCGGACCTCACTTCCTGACATGGATCTCTTCCTTATACTCTGCCCCCTCAGCCCACCTCAGATATGCTGGCTTTAAATACAAACCCTTTCCTGCCTGTTGTGGAAAGAGACAGGGCTGCCCCCTGTCTCCCCTCCTGTTCTCAATAGCTATTGAACCCTTAGCCCAAAAAATTCTCTCTAACCCAGACATCAAAGGTCTTAAAGATTGGTGGCTACCATCACAAACTTTGCTTGTTTGCTAATGACGTCCTCTTATTCCTCACTTCTCCTTTGACTTCCTCTCCCAATCTTCTCTCCACTCTGGATCATTTTGCAACCATCTTGAGCTTAGTAATAAACTCACAGAAATCAAAAGCACTTAACATCTCTTTACCCCCCCCCCCCGCTCTACTATCGCGACTCCAACAGGCTTTCCCATATTCATGGTCCCCCCTATCCTACCTAGGCATTAAACACACTGCAGGCCCCTCAGCAATTTTTTTTAGCCAACTATCTCCCCATGTTTACCCATCTCACTAAACTCATGTCGTCCTAGTCCACCCTGGCTCTGGCATAGCTGGGACATATCACTGTAGTTAAAATGGTTATTCTCCCAAAAATCCTATACCTTTTTAGAGTCCTTCCTATCCCTGTCCCCTTGTACTTCCTCTGTATACTACAGCATAGAACCCTTACCTATATATATGGAACAAAATCAGACCCCGTGTATCTAAAACAGTCCTACACCTTCCTAAACTTCAAGGCGGGTTAGGACTGCCCCACTTTACCAAATACTACCAAGCTGTAAAATTAGCTCCACTCACCGAACTCCTTGCCCTACATGAAGTCCCCTTATTGGTTGCCTTGGAACCTGTTGATTGTGACCAACTCTCGGTGGCCAATTTACTCTGGCTTAGCACAAAAGACTTTTGCAGACACCATTTTTTTGTTTTCTGTTATTTTGAAAGTGTAAATGATGGAAATAAAATCTAACTTTTGTTGACATATTATAAGAATGTCTAATCTGTAATTTGATTCCTTTTGGAGATTTTTCCATCTTTCCTTGGCTTCTTTATGCACACTAATACAAATTTTTACCTGGGGTGCCCAAACTTTCGATCACCACTGTATATATATACTTGGGTGCAATTAGTCTGAAACCCTGAAGTTAAGGAGACAAAAAGAAGATGCCTGGGATACTCCAACCACCCCTCCAGCAAGCATTTGAAATGAAGCTTTCCAAAAAAGTAGAGGACAGCCAACAACTTGATTATTGGCAAAACTGCATAACTGCGCTGTTTGGTGGGCTGAAGAAAGACTCACAATTTCCCAAAGAGCACCATAATTAACAATTAAGAAATTTCTTCAGCGCTTCTGCTTCTGTGAAATGATCAAGCAAAGTAATCTATTTAAATGACCATTGACACATTTTTACCACTCTTCTCCCTCTCCATGCGCTCCTTTGATAGGCTTGAAATTCAAACAAATTAGCCTAAAAAAGCCCCATTTGTCAGTGAAGATTCACCAAGTGCTCATTAGATTGTGAATTGGAGCCTTTTATAAACACTTCTATGCCTTACCTATTGAAGTGTGGTGGCTCTTTACCAAACTATTTAATGATTTTGTTTCTTGAATTGACTTTAACACTGTTTCTTGCAATATTTACTGAGTGTTTTCCCTTTTTGAATGAAAGACCGCATTAGGGATAGTGAATTAGCATTTTCAGTATCATATGCAATATTTGGGGAAAATGTGTCACATGACCCAAATACTGCATGGGATATGCTTTAGCAAATTGAGCCCACTGTGGCTCTGCAATGTGAGACATATTCAGCAGTCAATATCGCTGGACTCTTAGGCTCCTTTCACACGGCCGCTCCGTGTGTCCGCAAATCATCCAATCCGTTTGCGGATGATTTGCGGACATAATGTAAGTGAATGGCACTGCGGGTGTCAGCGGAATACCACCCGCTGACACCCTATTTTCCTCCTGTCAGTTCTGTTCCATTTTTACAAATGGAACAGAACCCATTTTTTCTTCCGTGTAAAACACGGAAAGGAAGGAAAATCGGATGTCAGCGGTGTCATCCGCTGACATCCGCAGTGCCATAGACATACATTATGTCCGCATATCATCCGCAAACGGATGGGATGATATGCGGGCACACGGAGCGGATGACAGAAATGTCATCCGCTCCGTGGTAAAAAAAAAAAAAAAAGTCCCGCAGCGGACCTTTCACACGGAGCGGCCGTGTGAAAGGAGCCTAAGTTATGTAAATGTAATCAAAATAAAACAAATAAAGCTGTGCTAGGTAATAACAATTATTAATATAAATTTAAAAAGTGTTTAGAAGCAGCACTCAGTGATTGTCTGCATACAAGACATCAAAACATATAAACATAAAACCTGTTGCACTTATCCTTATAATATATATGTGTCAACAAAAGTGCAATTAAAAACTAGATTGTGCCAAAACTCAATGCATAGTGTTTATTTTATATACAGTATATACAGTATCTCACAAAAGTTAGTACACCGCTCACGTTTTTGTAAATATTTTTATATCTTTTCATGTGACAACACTGAAGAAATGACACTTTGCTACATTGTAAAGTAGTGAGTGTACAACTTGTATAACAGTGTAAATTTGAGTCCTCTCAAAATAACTCAATGCGCAGCCATTAATGTCTAAACCACCGGCAACAAAAGTGACTACACCCCTAAGTGAAAATGTCCAAATTGGGCCCAAAGTGTCAATATTTTGTGTGGCCACAATTATTTTCCAACACTGCCTTAACCCTCTTTGGCATGGAGTTCCCCAGAGCTTCACAGGTTGCCATTGGAGTCCTCTTCCACTCCTCCATGACGACATCATGGAGCTGGTGGATGTTAGAGACCTTACGCTCCTCTACCTTCCATTTGAGGATGCCCCACAGATACTCAATATGGTTTAGGTCTGGAGACATGCTTGGCCAGTCCATCACCTTTACCCTCAGCTTCTTTAGCAAGGCAGTGGTCATTTTGGAGGTGTGTTTGGGGTAGTTATCATGTTGGAATACTGCCCTGCGGCCCAGTCTCCAAAGGGAGGGGATCATGCTCTGCTTCAGTATGTCACAGTACATGTTGGCATTCATGGTTCCCTCAATGAACTGTAGTTCTCCAGTGTCGGCAGCACTCATGCAGCCCCAGACCATGACATTCAGACCACCATGCTTAACTGTAGGCAAGTAACACTTGTCTTTGTAATTCTCATCTGGTTGCCACCACACACGCTTGAAACCATCTGAACCATTTATCTTGGTATTATCAGACCACAGGACATGGTTCCAGTAATCTATGTCATTAGTCTAATTGTCTTCAGCAAACTGTTTGTGGGCTAAAGATGTGCATCAACTTTAAAAGAGGCTTCCTTCTGAGAGGACAGCCATGCAGACCAATTTGATGCAATGTGCGGTGTATGGTCTGAGCACTGACAGGCTGACACCTACCCCTTCAACCTCTGTATCAATGCTGGCAGCACTCATACGTCTATTTCCCAAAGCCAACCTCTGGATATAATGCTGAGCACATGCACTCAACTTCCTTGATCGACCATGGTGAGGCCTGTTCTGAGTGGAACCTGTCCTGTTAAACTGCTGTATCATCTTGGCCACCGTGCTGCAGCTCAGTTTCAGGGTCTTAGCAATCCTCTTATAGCCTAGGTCATCTTTATGGAGAGCAACAACTCTTTTTTTCGGATCCTCAGAGAGTTCTTTGACATTAGGTGCCATGTTGAACTTCCAGTGACCAGTATGAGAGAGTGAGAGTGATAACACAAAATTTAACATACCTGCTCCCAATTCACACCTGAGACCTTGTAACACTAATGAGTCACATGACACTGGGGAGGGAAAATTACTAATTGGGCCCACTTTGGACATTTTTACTTAGGGGTGTACTCACTTTTGTTGCCAGCAGTTTAGACATTAATGGCTGTGTGTTGAGTTATTTTGAGGGGACAAAACTTACACTGTTATGCAAGCTGTCCCACAGCACCAAAATGCAGACAGATACAATGCATAGGTAAAAAAAAAATCAACAATACAAAGTCTATTCAAACTGAAACGTTTTGTAATGAGTTTTGGCACAAATTGATCTTCAATTTCACTTTCGTTGACACATGACACATACCTATTTAAAGTAAAAGCGAAACTGGTTTTACGTTTTTAAGGTACATGCAGGGCTTTTTTTCAGCTGGAACTTGGTGGAACTGAGTTCCACCACCTCTGGCTCAGGGTAGAGTATGGATGCCAACACTCCCATTGGATGATCTCCCTGCAAGTGAAAGAGGCGGAACTACCTACAGTGTGTGGAGAGGTACTAGAGTCGGCCTGAAGCTTAATCGTAATACAGCAACAAAAGTAAGACATGTGGTAGATGGTGGAGTTTTTAAGGAGGGGTGGGTTGCATGCACAGGTCTGAGCTGAAGAGGAATGAATGTGAGATGCAGATGGGGGATGCAGAAGTAGGCAGCTGTGAAAGAGAACCCTGAACTCTGCACTCTGTATGCCGCACACCCTCACAAACTCTGCACATTAATCACTCCTAGTATTTATTGCCCCTGTATGAACCTGTCACTGTTAGTAAAATGTGACCACACCCACTATTTGATGCAGTTTTGAGGGTGTATGTGTATTGGGGCGGGGGGTCATGGTTGAGTTCCTGCACCTGTTTTCTGAGAAAAAAAGCCCTGGGTACATGTAATACCATATTATAGTAATATGATATGTGGGAATGAGCTGCAGTAATCTTACACTGTAAGATCAATTCTGCTGATCAGCATATACCATATAGTATACCATTTAGTTTTTTCTTTCGTCTAGCCAGTGGAACCCTACTATGCTGACATGTAATTTCTCTGCCCAGGATAAAAGCAGCATCTCCAACTCACTCAGGCTCACCCCTGTTCATAAGCATGGCCCCCTATCACCATAAAACTTGAGAAAAGTTGAGTAGAAATTTTCAGTGTTGGGGCTATCAGAAAAAGCATTTAAAATGGTAAGTAGCCATTTTTTTTTTTATGCTATGTGAAATCTGAAATAGGTGTTATTTCAATCTGCAAAAAGTAAAAATACACTTAAAATGATATTTAAGGCAGATTTTTTTTTATATTGTTTTAAATAACAAACATGATATACTTACCTGCTTTGTGCAATGGTTTTGCACAGAGCAGCCCTCGATCCTTGTCTAGCCCTTTTGGCCCCTCCCTCCCCTCGAGTGCCCCTATAGTAAGTAGCTTGCCATGGGGGCATCCAAGCAGGCTTGCCTCCGGTCCTCTGCATTTTGCTTCTATTCACACATGGAGTGTGTCTAGGCCCCCTCCTCAAACTCTTTGCTGGCTCACTGGCTGTGATTGACAACAGGGGCCAATGGCTCCCGCTGATGTCGGAGGAAAAGACTTGCGAGAGTTGCTGTTCTTGTGCACATCCCTGGATCATGATGGGGCTCAGATGTATGTTGGGGGGGGGTAGGGAATGGGCTGGGGGAGGAGTCTGCTTTACAACCACAGTCTTTACAACCAGTTTAAATCAGCACACATTAATGTACTTGTGTTAGCACAACACACCAAAATGGCAAACTGTGTAAAAATGTATACAATTTCAGCTGCTCATTTATGAATATTTGCTGAATGTTTAACAGTAAAGATGAGAAGTGTAATTTCAGCAAAATTGAGCTTTATTTAACTGATATACAAAATTCACAGTCTGCTAAATCTGTCAATTTTACCCTAAATAAAAAAATAAAAAAATAAAAAAAAAAACACCTTACTTTTGCCTTTCCAATTGATTTAATAACATTTTGATGAAAACTGTGTTGAAATTTTTAACAAAATGAAAACTGTAATTGGTAACCTCTGTAAATGCATTTATATTATATGCTTAATTGAATTGCCCATGTTGGTCCTAGTTTTGTTTTAAAGTAGAACTAAGGCCAAAACATTTTAATTTTAATTTTAGATAAAGTAAGGTAGGGTTATAACCCCTTTGAGTTTTTTATTTTCAATTTTGCCCATTGGGGAAATATTCCTTCACTTCCTGTTTCATAGGGAAATCCCCAGTTGCCACCAAGGCCACCAAAACTAACAACTTCATTGGAATATTTTCTTTCCATTCCTGTTCTGGTGAGAAATCAAAATTTGGGATTTTCTTTTATCTTCACTTTCAGTTACACTGATCAACTGAGCAAATGGAGGCCAGGGACACAAACAGCAATAAAAGCCTGATGAGTGTCTCCACTCTATCCAAAACTAAAAAATAAAAAATGGTTTTAGTTCTACTTTAAGACCCTCTATAGCAGGGATCCTCAAACTACGGCCCTCCAGCTGTTGAATAACTACACATCCCATGAGGCAATGTAAAACGTTGACATTCACAGACATGACTAGGCATGATGGAAATTGTAGTTCTTGAACAACTGGAGGGCCATAGTTTGAAGACCCCTGCTCTATAGGCTTTATTGAGGTATTATTTTTAATTATTGCAATGTATTTCCTCTTCATGAAAATGGTAAAAGTCCCATGGCTTAACGTAGCACGTTTATTCAGTTTATTTATATACTTATTTACAAAATTTTAATTAGACTATGAAAATGTAACTGCTTTTTATATGTTGTACTGATGCTAATGTAGTCTTATTTTATTCATAACAAATACTCTAGTGTCATTATGACACTGCAGTTTGCACAAAGTTCCCACACATTACTTCAATGTCACCACAGAAAATTGAAACTTAACCATCTTGCATGACAGCAGTGTATTTGAATCAACATATTTTTTGCATGCCATAAAATGCTACAATAAAGGTTTCATGCAGGTTATGAACATCTGGACTATTAGCCAATGTTTCACACCACCTCCTGCTTTGTATCATTACAATCAATCTGTTAAGTCTCTTCTGTGTACTGCATGCTACAAACATTCAGAAAATACCTCCTGTAATCAAAATAAATGTGGAACTATTTTTCCCTAAGTATAATAAATATGTTATAAAACAATTTAAAGTAAACCTGTTAGCAGGGAAATAGTGGGGCTGTCAATGCTGACTTCTTTCTGAAAAATACCATTACAGAGTAATTTATAGATTGAGGACTTTTGAATGGTTGCATTAATGTGGGCTCTATCTGGACTATCGGCTTTGGGTAGTGGGGTTTGTAATAAAGTATTAGATGCGGTTTGTAATCAAAGTATTAGCAGAATATTAGCATGCATTAAAAAGGGGATTTACTCAAGAGATAAAACAATAATTCTGTCACTCTACAAGACTATGGTCAGGCCGCATCTTGAGTATGCCATCCAGTTCTGGGCACCAGTCCTCAAGAAGGATGTGCTGGAGAGTCCAAAGAAGGGCAACTAAGATAATAAAGGGTCTAGAGGAACTCAGCTATGAGGAAGGACTACACAAATTAAACTTATTTTCTCTGGAGAAGAAACTTTTTAGTCGGAGGGAGTTTACAAAGCCATTCATTGAAACTGTGAGAGATGCGTTTTAACCTTAAACTGTGTAGCAGGTTCTTTACTGTAAGGCCTCATGTACACTGCTACTTGTAAATGGACGTTGGCCGTTTTTTTCAGATGCCCCTGAACCCTCCTCTATATTATCTTATCTGTCCATGTACACGGAGTCGTTTACAGTCATTTAGAGGCAGTTGAGTTCAGTGTCGTTTTTTGGAAAGCAATTATTTGCATTCAGGATGTTCAGAACGTGTGTTTACCGGCGTTTCAAATGCAAAACGCGACCGTATGCGATCACCCGCGTTTAGCGCTTGCGTTTTTCCTGTTTAACCACTTAAACCCCGGAAGATTTTACCCCCTTTCTGACCAGGGGGTATTTTGCGATTCGGCACTGCGTGACTTTAACAGAGAATTGCGCGGTTGTGCGATGCTGTACCTAAACTAATTTGACGTCCTTTCTTTCCCACAAACAGAGCTTTCTTTTGGTGGTATTTGATCACCTGTGCGATTTTTTGATCATGCGCTATGATCAAAAAAAAGAGCGACAATTTTTCAAAAATAACAATATTTTTCACATTTTTTTATATGAAATTCACAAAAAAAATTTAAAAATCAAAATTTTTTAAAAATTTTGGCCAATTTGTTTTCTGCTACCTATGTTTGGTAAAAAAAGTCACAATAGGCGTATTTTGATTGGTTTGCGCAAAAGTTATTGCGTTTACTAACTAAGGGAAAGATTTTTGTAATTTTTGTTGTTTTTTTTTTAACGAATAATGGCGGCGATCTGCGATTTTTTTTGCGGGACTGCGAAATTGCGGCGGTCAGATCGGACCCTTGACTGACATTTTTGACACTTTTGGGGGTACCAGTGGCATTACTACAGTAATCAGTGCTATACATATGCACTGTTACTGTAAAAATGACACTGGCAGGGAAGGGGTTAACTTTATTAGAGATGCAGTGACTATGTGTGTCCCTAGGGGCGTGATTCTTACTGTGCAGGGATGTGGCTGTGTGTGTAACAGCACAGATCAACGGTCCTACATAGCAGGACCGTTAGATCAGTGCTCTTACACAGGGAAGAATGACAGGCGGCTTTGTTTACACTAGCCGCCTGCCTTTCTCCCTTCACAGCGGACGATCGGGAGTGACCAGCGGACATCGGGTCCGCTGGTCACACACACAGAGGTGTCTGTGAACGAGCCAAGGTGGGAGCACGCCTCTGGCGGTGCGCACCCGCTCGCTATTGGCTCCCAGGCTAGTGACGTACCGGTACGTCACTTTGCCTGGCCGGGGCTGACCGCAGCAGTATATGTACTTGCAGCGGTCGGCAACCAGTAAAAGGGGAATGATTTTTTGACCTCTAAAAACGGATCTGAGCACAAACGCCCGCTTAATGCCGCTAAACGCAGCTGTAAACGCGACACAACAGACGTTTTAAATGTCCTTTACATAGCTGTTAAATTCCAGCGTTCAAAGGACTTTTTAAAACGTCCCGTGTACATGTAGCCTAAGAGAGAAAAGGATGTGGAATTCTTTTTCACAATCAGTGGTATCAGCAAGGAGAGTCAATAGTTTAAAAACATGATTAGATGGGCATCCTAATGATTGCAAAATACAGGCGGTCCCCGGGTTACAAACATCCAACTTACAAATTACTCCTACTTACAAACGGAGGGAGACAACAGGAAGTGAGGAGAAATCTAGCCCTAGGAAAGGGAAATTCACTCCTGTAAGAGTTCTCATGGGAAAAAGGTGTCTCCACTGAAGCTTTATCACTAATCCTTGTTTCCACAACAACCCAAAATTTTCAAAATGCAGTTGTCATAGTGACGGAAAGTGAGGTGAAATCTTTGGAACAGGGGTACAGACAGCAAAACAAATGGTACAGGAATGTTAACCCTTACTATGCTATGCAAAAAACTAAAAAGTTATTATTTTGGCTGGAGCTAAACTTAAAAAATGTACCTGTTCCAACTTACAAAAAAATTCGACTTAAGAACAAACCTACAGTCATTATCTTGTTTGTAACCCGGGAACCGCCTGTACAGGGATATGGGATTTACTTGTAACATAAACTCTCACACACATACACCACAGGTTGAACTGGATTGACTGGTATCTTAATTCAACCTTACCAACTATTTAACTATGTAAAAAGCACGCATAGTGAAATGGTGAAACTTTAATCAAAGCTGCACAGTTGGCTTTTATCCACAGGTACCCCCCACAAAAGCAGTGTTTAGGGAAAAGGGAACCAATGCTTTTAATGTATCCAACAAGGATGATTCCCAGACTCCTATTGGTCTACAAATCTTACATCAGTGGCTACATAGGTTTGAATTGGCAAAGTCTATTGCTGCATCAATAAAAGTTCAACTGGATTTTTTATTACGCAGATATATTTATTATTAGAAAGAAAACTTATGTTTACATATTTTACTGTTTTTTGAAGTTTAATATATCCCCATCATCACTCTCTACAATTCTCTCCTGGCAGCAACACATGTGAGCCTTGCTCAAACAACTACTGAGTCAACATTGTTTCCAAAAAATGGTAGTATTTCTTTTCTGCAATTTACTGCCTGGAGAAACGTGTTAGGACAATTACTGGGGATCGGCTGAGCTACTAATAACCGTAAGGCATTTAAAAGTAGTTTATACTCTCTTCAGAAACTGATATTAATCCTGGTTCTCTGCTGGATCTGCTGGTTCTTCCCATCATCCCCTATGTCACTACAAGATGCATTACTGAAGTAGGGTTGGCACAAGAAACCTATAGCACACTGGAAGACCAGGAATCAGACACTCCAGGAGGTATGTAATTGGCACACAACTACAGCAGAAGCTTTTTTAAACTTTAATCAAACCTCCATAGTTGGCTTTCATCAACAGGCACCCCAGCAAAAGCAGTTTTTAGGGAAAAGTGAATTAACCCTTTAACCATTTCACGCAATAGAGCCACACTGCTGCAGTATATACATGGCAGGCATTCGGCAAGGGGTTAAAGCTGTAATAAACCCAAAAGCAAAGATGTATTATATTGTAGCTTACCAATTATTGAATGTAATAGCTGCATTCATTGTATTTTCATCTGATGATCTGACCTTCAAGTCTGTCGATTTTCAAAAGAATAAGCTCTCTTACATATTGAAACAGTTACAGGGATGAAACAAACCATATAACACTAGCAGGGGTGCTTACTATGATCAGTTTAATTTATTTTTGTAAAACTTTTATTACAAAAAGAAAAAAAAAATGGTTGCTTTAACTGCTTATGAAGGTTTAGCTGGGGTTTGGCTTCAAGTTCTAAATGTATTTAAATCTGCTAGTATACCTAACACTCCCCTTCCCGCAGACTGGCAATGCTGCTGTCTAAAGTTTCCCCTTGTGCTCCTTCATCCAGAGTGAGTGCATTTTAATACAGGAGGTGTGTTGCTAGCCAGATTACCAGCTGAAAACAGAAGGAAAAAAAGCCTTAAAAAAGAAAATTAGGGGAAGTCTGGTCAGCAGCTAAGTGGGATGATTGCACTATAGAGCAGCTCTACAATACAGGGATTATCCGAGGCACACAGCAAGAGTACAGACCGCACAAACTCAGTAATCTTATCCTACACAAACCACTGCAGATTGGGAGCATGTCCAGAAAATATAAGGAGCAGGGCAGACTGAAAAGGATGACAGATTTATTTCCGCTGCCACACAGTCCCTTCAGCTAAGATGACGTTAATTGCAAGTCTTTCAGCTGCAGAGGGAAATGGGAAGGCTGAGTGCATGGAGAAGGCCCACAACATAGATATATGTGCCACTTTGCTAGGTTTGGGTAAATTTAGGTCTTGGCTTCTCTGTAGCCAGTGAAGCAGGATTTGATTACTTTCGGCTGCTTTGGATTTTGCTGGCTGAAGGTACAACTACCCCCCCCCCCCCCCATTCCAGTAAGTTCTGGGATATAGTGGGTTGGGAGAGGCAGACTCTAGGTTGAATATTCATGCAATCTCAGCCAATCCCTGGTCTAGAGGGGGACCAGCAGGGGGCTGGGGTAAATAAATAAGAATTATTAGACAATATGTTTATTATAAGATAAATAGACTGAGTCCTGGGCTACCTAGTTATAGACTGCAGGAGTCTATCATGGTTCCAGCTCAGGAAGAGCTGAGGAACTCATGTCTGAAGTTTCTGGGAACAAGTCTGCTGAGGATCTGGCCTCAAGGCTCATGGTAAAGTGTCTGGCTGGTATTAGAAGGAGACATCCATGTACACAGAGACACAGTGGAATGGCCTGAGAGAGATCCCGAAGAGACTGTTACTGTTTAATCCATTTTTTGAGAGACTGTTCCAGTTTTACTATCTCAGGATAACTGACCCCCTCTGAAAACTTTCTTAAGCAATCCTCTTCCTCAAAATACCTTGATCCAGACTGGAATGTGTCAGGACACAACAAGGAAATAAATACTTAACTCTAGTGCTTCCTGGTCTATATTCCATATCTCCTGTTTGTGGTACTATATCGGTTTTTCTCATTGAAAATACTTTCTTTTCTATTATTACTGCATTATCTTTTCAAGTTATCATGACTATAACATGGAAACTCCTGTTCTTGGTTGCTTGTTGTGACCTTTTGCTTGTTCAGATTCTCTCAGCCAAAGATACCAGCTAGGTGACCATTACATTATTACTCTCCATCTCCAAGTGCCTATGCAAGCAATAACACTGGCTCCATCAAGTATCCTTTGATGCCGCCTAATCTGATGACAAGAGCCTTCTTCACAATATCCTCTGAGGTAAAGTGGCCACATTCCCTGCGCAAGACCTCCACCATCCCAATCCACTGGATGTGAGAAAGTGAGCATGCAATACCACATTGCTGTTACCCAAGATTCTATATATCTTCAGAGCTATACCATTTTTTGTCCGTGACTCCTTCACATTCCTAAAATGTATAATGTGCACATTTGTATTGAAAGGCAGGAAAGCTAGATGCCCATATCCCAGCCTTATTAAACCTAAAAAGGTAGGCGGCATGGGTTTCCTAGATATGAAAGACAATTATTCTTTAGTCTTGTTAGATCAAATGGAACAGTGGTTAACCCCTTCTAGCTTTAATCATTGGTGCGCAGTGAAATAATCCTTCATGCCACAAGAGAAATTGAGCTCTTTATTAATGGCCTATCCTTTTCTAAAACATAAATAAAGGATATTGCACCCCAATGCTACAGTGGCTCTTATGGCTTGCAACTGTTTCCTGGGCTCTATGCAATCTTAAGCTCCTCTAGCCTACCCTCCAATACCTTTGGAATTATTTAAATTCCTGAGTTTAGGTTTATCTTTTAAACAACTTGAGTTTAGATTGCTCCATTAAACTTTTTAATGTATTGGAAAAAGGTAAAATCCTTCCCTTCTGCATATACATTAGATCCTGACAATCCTGGCATTAGATTACTTCACATATGGCCAGATCGCATCTTATTTGCAAGTCAACTCTACACCAATACTATCCCTGCCTGAAAAAGCCTAGATCTTCTGGTCCTCAGAAAAAGGGCCCACCAAAAGCATTACATTAATGTACACCCTCCTACAGTCTTGAGACACATTTATTAAAAGCTCTTTCTTATCAAAATGGGAAAGGAACTCGGTAAAACTTTCATGGACATCCAAAGGCTAAAGGCCATACAACATAACTTTAGTTATACTAAATGTGTAAATATTGTGAATTATCTAAAAAAATCCATCACAGATGGTACAAAGCTCATTCTCAGATAGCTAAATGCTCCACCTCAAGTGATAATTAGTGTTGGCATTGTTGTTCACAAGTGGGAATGTTGCTCCATATATTGTGGAGGAGCTACCCACATAAAAAAGGCATTGAAATATGGTATTCTGATTTCTTTATGAGGCCTAACCCAGCCTTGGCACTCCTTAGCATAGATGCCAAGGATGCCCCCCCCCCCCCCCCAGTGTTCAGGCCTGTGATAATGCACATACTGTTCAACAGCTAGATTGCTTATACTTTGGAAGTAGAGATTAATTTGAATCCCTAATGTTTCCAAGGTAATACAACAACTGGACTCAATTTTGACCTATGAACAACACATTGCATAATAATTGGGCAGGCAAAAACAATTTCACACATGGCATGGGATATATGGATAGCCTGGCCCTTTAAGGAGAGGCAAAACGCTAAAATTGTGAGACATTCGCCTTACATGTCATGGCTGGTCATATCTTGGCTAGTTACCTTAATATATGAATAATGTTGTTTGATTTTTTTTTACCTTGTTCCTTACATATCCGACCTATTATCATTGATTTCTTATCTTATAGTGCATATTTGCACTTCGCTGAACAGGATGTACATTTAATGCCACTCAGTGTTAACTTTTCTTACTCAATGCTGGATAACTACTTTACATAAGATCTATGAGACAAAATAAAATTGCATTTTTGTACTCTTTTCTACCTATGCTTTTTCGCTGGAAGCGTACTTTGGTTACTTTGTATAGAGACCTTTCAATTTATTGTACATTTTTTATATGTATTCTATACTTATTAAACCAATAAAAATATTATGCTTAAAAAAAGAAAAAATAATAATGCAGCCACCACATCTATTGGTTGGTAAGCTGCATTATATCACATTTTTGGTTTTGGGTTTAATACCACTATAACTAACATTTAGCATAAGATATATTTACTTTGTTTGTAGCTATTTTAAATATATATAAAATTGTTTTCCCATTATATAGCATATCAAAAGACATATCAATATATTGTCCCAGATTCAAACCAACAAAAAGGGGTATTTCCCTTTTAGATAATTTATTGCAGAACAAACTGTGTTCGATAAATCCCCTAAATCCTATGACTTGGCAAAATGCTTCTCCAACTCCTAATGGTTGTGTGTCTTTCAATCTATCAATTCTCGTACTGTGTCAATTGCTGGAAACTGATTCAGAAAATTGCATTAAGGTGGTATATACTCCATATAAATTGTCACAATTTTCCTCCTCAAACACCTACTGGCCTGGCGCTTCTGCAGTTGTATGGGCAACTTAAAGCATTTCTTGCGTTCTATTAAAAACCTTGTTACCGGCACAGAATATTTCAGCTTGTATCTAAAATTACAGGTTTCCTAGTGTTCCCAAATCTGGCACTAGCAATCATTAACTTGAGGATTGATGACTTTCCTATCATCTACAGCAATGTAGTTAGTAGTTACACATATATTTCTGTTGCTTTTCTGAGGAATTGGAAAAGCCAACAAGCCCCCAACCTACCTGAAACCATCTTTATAATAAATGCTCATTATTCTTTTGAAAGGTTGATTGCTATCATATCTAATACTTCCATTACTTTTAACAATCTCTGGAAACCATAGTGTGACCCGCTTATAGATCACTAATTACGTCTTCCTGATGACATGTATGTCCCTTTGATGTGAGCTTTGCAGAACTTGTCTCTGTGTGATTATTTCTTTGCTATTTTGTTAACTGTATTTTCCACAGTGCCACTGTGATGGTTCTACCTTGTATCTTTGTCTCTTTAAAATCAAAATAAAAAACCTATACTAACTAAATATGTTGTCCCATATGGATATATAGAATAATTTATTTAGCCCCTCCTGACTCTAAATCTAAAATTAACAGGACAAATATGGTTTACATACCCTTTAAGACAGGCAAGCATGTATCTGAAGGGATCGCCCTAGACAGAACAATGTTAATAAATATTCCTATTTGTTGAAAGGAAAACTAGTGATCAATGTTTTAGATCAGATTCCCATTCACATGAGAAGCTGCCTATAGAATAACAACATAACTGCATATATTTATAATTTAATGCAATACTATGGAAACTTTTACAGTTTTAAATCTGAATCTGATTTACATGTGTTTTTATTTTTTATAAATAAGTCTTTAGGGAGAGAGATATCTACTTCCCAATAGTGGATTATGTTTTTGGGAGTAAGAGTAAAACTTCACACACACAATTTTGAAAGAGTACTATCGACTTTCCCCAGAGAGTACATGAATCAGTGTTGTGAACATGATATTCCTTAGTATTAAAATTCAAAAGTAGTTCAATTTTTTAGAAATTGTTTTAGGACAAAAATGTCATAAATCAGTATTTGCACTCAGTAATTTTCACTTTTATCTTTTTTCAAAGAATGTTAATCTTTCAGGGAGAAGAAAATACAAAATTATATCCAAAAATGTAATGCACATTACCCGTTATTTTAACAATTATTGTCTCAAGAGAAGATTTATATATGCCATTTTCTATCCTCATTATAGTTTCTGTCATAGGAATGAAGCCTAAGAATCTGAATGTCTTTTTTATGCATCTGTCATTGCAGGAATATAGTCTATTGCTTTGACCTTTTCTTGGTTCTGTGAATTGGTCTGTTGCTATTGTCATTACTCCCTTGTTTACCTCATTTATTTCCTGCAGGAGAGCTAAGGATTGTTAGCCATTTGAGAAACACAATGTTGAAAAGGTCACAACCATCATAACAAGTATTACATTCAAGGAGGTTTTCTAATGAATTTTTTACACGGAATAATTTAACAAGTTAAAATATATCACACAATAAAGAAAAATGTTCTTACACCTGTTGTTTATACATCTTCTGGTAGTCTGGAACCAAGTTATACATGTTGTGCATGCTGTATAATTAATTCAGTTTAATCTAACATTAAGTGGCTTTCAGCCTGGCTTGTCAAATATGTTGGCCTAATTTTAGTCTACAACTTCTAAATAAACATAACAAAAGTTCACAACTGTGGCCACAGAAGTCTTTTTTGTTTTATTAGATATATTTCAAATAACCAACAAAAATAAATGACACCAAAATAACATTACAACCTGAATATAAACAGCTATATAAAATCAGCCATCAGATTTCCCTGCCCTGCCTGTTGAAGGAATTCGAAGTGTTTGGCAAATTATTGCATCTCAAAATCAACTTCTCCAAGTCAGAGATCATGGGGGTGGCACTATCTCTGGAGCTTCGGGATCTCCTGACTCATAATTTCGCCTTCAGGTGGGCCACGGATGGCTTGAGATATCTGGGTACATGGCTGTCCCCGAACCCAGCGGATCTGTTTTGGCTGAACTTCCCACCCATTCTGGCGGAAATACGCAGCCTACTTGGCAAATGGTCACTGGGACTGCACTCGTGGCTCAGCAGATGCAACATCTTAAAGATGTCAGTGATGTTGGAACCGGCGCTACCACATAAATATTGTGTCTGTGCAATTCCATACACTGTATAATTCATATAAAACATATAAAAGTGCATATAGTGCTTAAACCAAAGTGCTGCGTGCTGTAAAACCTTTTATATAGTCGCATGGGCTGTGCTCAGTGTACCATATAATCACATGTGTACATATAAAGTGCTGAGTGCTATTGATAACCACGTGTGTGATTGCGTGCTAAAACAAAGTTTGGCGCCAGTGGATGTACCACCGATTGCACCGTTGCTTACCGCACTCTTAGGAAGGTGGCTCAGCACTCCCTGGTCACTAGAACAGAAAACAAGCCTCCATTGCGTAGTATATCCTTGTTAGGGTGAAACAACGTAGCATCCACTCACATTTAGGGAGTTCACTATCAGCTTGAGGTGTTCGCCGGGTCGCTTCCGCGTTCCACCAGCTCAAACCACCGTTCCCGGAAGTGACGTACTGACGTACGCAAACCACGCCCACGCCCGGGGCGTGGTTTGCGTACGTCAGTACGTCACTTCCGGGAACGGTGGTTTGAGCTGGTGGAACGCGGAAGCGACCCGGCGAACACCTCAAGCTGATAGTGAACTCCCTAAATGTGAGTGGATGCTACGTTGTTTCACCCTAACAAGGATATACTACGCAATGGAGGCTTGTTTTCTGTTCTAGTGACCAGGGAGTGCTGAGCCACCTTCCTAAGAGTGCGGTAAGCAACGGTGCAATCGGTGGTACATCCACTGGCGCCAAACTTTGTTTTAGCACGCAATCACAAACGTGGTTATCAATAGCACTCAGCACTTTATATGTACACATGTGATTATATGGTACACTGAGCACAGCCCATGCGAATATATAAAAGGTTTTACAGCACGCAGCACTTTGGTTTAAGCACTATATGCACTTTTATATGTTTTATATGAATTATACAGTGTATGGAATTGCACAGACACAATATTTATGTGGTAGCGCCGGTTCCAACATCACTTGCACTTTTTATCATTCTACTACCTCAGTGGTAGGTTGGGGGCAGCTTACACCACCATCATTTTTTAGTCCAAAAAGTACTGAAACTCCATAGCGCTGGTATTTAAACCCTTTTCATATCTTAAAGATGTTGATCCTGCCCAAACTTCTCTTTCAATTCCAAACGCTACCGGTCTTCATCCCACTGGTCTTCCTCAAGAAGGTTGAATCCATCTTTACATCCTTTGTTTGGGCGGGGAAGAAGCCTCGGATGGCACGGGGCTTAATCGTCCTACCTAAGGCTTACGGGGGCCTGGCGTTGCCGGACCCTCAACGCTACTATCAGGCTGCCATACTGACTAGGTGGATTGACTGGGTGTGGCATGCCACTTTGAAACAGTGGGTGTCTTTGGAGATGTCTTTCTTTTTGATTTACCTACCCAGAGCACCGCTCCTCCATCGGGACATCCATGCCACTAAGCTGCACCCCACGGTTGGGCCGACGATACGGATCTGCGCATCGCTCGTTGCCAGTAAGAACCTTTTGGATGATCATTCCCCGCTTTTTCCGCTTCTGGGCAACCCAAACTTTCTCCCGGGGTATTCGCGAGATAGATTCGGGGACTTTCTCCGAGAGGGAGCCTTCCAGGTGTAGCACTTCCTGTTGGCCTCTGCCTGGCCGACTCTATCCCACTTGACCGCACGGACGGGCACATTTTTGGTTATCCAGGTTGCAGGCGCTTCAGCTGCTCCATTTTCTCCGAATGCTAGGCCCCCCCCCCTCTAGGTTTGCAAGAGATTTGACGTTCTTTGAGCACCTTCTGGTCGCCCAGGGCCCTATGCCTCATACCCTATCCCAATTATATGCTCTCCTTTCCCTCCGGCCTGATGACTTCGTTCTACCGGGGATTTTGAAATGGGAGGGGGAACTCCAGAGGGTCTTCTCTGACTCGCAATGGCATAACATGATAAGATTCTCTCTCAAGTCCTCTATTTGTACACGCATCCAAGAATCGAACTATAAGATTCTAACTCACTGGTACTACACCCCTTCTAGACTCCACCGTGTCTTCCCCGAGACCACGGACAGGTGTTGGCGCTGCCAGAAGGAGAAGGGGACTATGGCTCATATTTTTGGGAGTTGCCCTGCGCTGCGCGACTTCTGGGTGGGGGTGCTCGGGGTAATTCAGAAGATAACAGATTTTGTCATCCTGGACGACCCTGCATTTTTCCTACTCCATTGCTCCGGGATTGTGCCTAGAAAGTACAAATTATCTGTGCTTAGACACCTCACGGATGCTGCTAAGTCCTGTATCAGTCTATGCTGGAAGTCCATGTCACCACCGACGCTCTACCTGTGGATTCGCAGGGTTAAGTGGATCAATGATTTGGAAGACATGGTACTCACTGCACAGGGGAGAAGAGAACGGTACTCCAAAACCTGGGCATGTTGGAATGAGTTCATTCTATCGGACGAGGGACAGGCTCTGGGAGCCCCTGGCTCCTGAGTTGGAGTCCAGATGTAGTGGGGGCACTCGCGCGGGATACCTGTCTCCCTTCTCCCTGCACTACCCCCCTTTCCCCCCTCCCTCTCTCTGCTCCGGTCTGTTCTTTGTCTGTTTCCTTTCCTTCCCTCCTTGATCCTTCCC
This sequence comes from Pelophylax lessonae, assembly GCF_965119305.1. Lineage (NCBI taxonomy): Eukaryota > Metazoa > Chordata > Amphibia > Anura > Ranidae > Pelophylax > Pelophylax lessonae. Next base: position 149,865,840 of record NC_138768.1, read on the forward strand.
CTCCCTTTCAGAGAAAAGTGTTATATCTATCTCCGAGTTTAGCAAGTAATCGCAATGGTGTGACTCTCCTTTTTTATTACATTTCACTGTTCCATGGAACTGATACCACTTCTATATCACGGTAATTGCTTGTTATGATGTTATGATTTTGTCCTTCACTGGTACTGTTTGTACTATCCTAGTTTGATAACTTTTGGATATGTTTTTTGTGCATTACCATGCCTTCAGTTTACTTTCTCCTACCACGCCTACTCTTGTTGTGTATGCTGTGATTTTACGCGTCATGCTACCTTTCTGTTTATGTTTGGATCAATAAAGAATTTGAAAAAACAATCAGCCATCAGACAATAAGTATTGGAGAAAGTACCCTTATGGTGCAATGAAACAGTAAAGCAGAACAATACAAAGAAACCTTGGCACTAACCTGTTACCTTAAAGTGGGGGTCAGCAACCCATCAATCGTGATCTACCCGTCAACTGTTGGTGGGTGACGGGTACATTGTAAACTCTCCTCTGCTTTGCCAGGCCCTGGACCCCGGTGACAGTCTTTCCTTCCAGCCTCCTCTGCTGCGCTCATTCTTACTCACAGTACAGCCGAAATCCTGAGGCAGCACAGCTCAGAACAGAAGGGAGGAGCGGGAGCTGACCAAGTTAACTTTTCAAGTTAGCTGGCAGGGGATTGGTTTCTAGGTGGTCCTAGGAAAGTTATCTCCTGCATTTCTGGCCCCTGCTCTCTGTCCAGAGCTGTGCTGACTCCCGCTTCTGCTCTGTGTACACCTCTATAGGTAGGAGAATGACTCCACTGCTCTACTGACATCGACACTGCTGCATGTGTGTTGGGTGATGTAAAGATGGCAGAGGACATTTGCTGGGGGGTGCAGAGGGCACTATTGTAGGAGATGAGGGTATGATGTTAAAAGGGGCAGAGGGCATTGTTATGGGGATGGGGGAGAGAGGGCACTGGGGGAAGGTGGGGTGATGTGAAAGGGGCAAAGTATACTGCTATGGGGGAAGGTGATGTGAAAGGGGCAGAGGATACTGCTATCGTGGGGATTGGCAGAAGGGCAGAGGACACTGCTGCAGGGGGACAGAGGGTTGATGTGAAAGGATCAGAGGACACTGCTATTGGGGGAAAGACATCATTACTGTGTGTATCGGGGGCAGAGGACACTACTTTGGGTAGAGCCAGTGCCAGGATAAGGCTGCTTAGGCAGCTGCCCTAGGGTGCCTGGGGGGGGGTGGTGTGGTAAAATCGAAATTCCTGGCTACTATCAGCTGAGGCATGAGCTGAGACCCCTGATATGTCACCAAAGCCCCCCCCCCCCAACAGGGCTTATAAAAGTGTGGTAAAAAAAATTACATTGTAACATTTAATAAAATATAAAATAGTAAAAAAAATAGTAACTGCCATACTAACACCATCCACTTCCCTACTGATACCATCCACTTTTAAGGTAGGCTAAAATTTTTATAGTGAAATTTGTTATATTATATTTTTATAGGTTTTCTTTACTATTTAGTTAGGCCTTGCTAGGTAATGACTTTAACAATAAAGGGCACCAAACACAGATGATCTTTGCTCGCTTTATGTTGCATAGTTAGATCTCCACCTCTCAAAAGTTGCCTACCTCTGCCCTAAAGGGTATTCATCAATGGATACAGGGCGATGAAACAAACTCAGATTATATCATCAGACAAGGAAGGGTTCAATTCTTAAAACACCTCAACTCCAATGTACCTAATAATCAATCCATTGATATCTGGTAAGCAGTTGGTGCACTTATCACGATTGGGTGCTGGCTCTTTATCATCTGCACAATTGGAATTTGGGATCTTGTCTTCACTATTCCTCCATCTATTGGACTCATGGGACTTTTTACGGACTATTTAGATTGAAACTTTATTGATACTTTTATTGTGGTCATTCAGTGTTTGGCGCTACTACAACTCCTTTTTATGCCTACTTAGTCTGTAATCCACTATTTAGTTGGCTGCCTGCACTTATTTTTGTTTATTTGGTCTTTCATTTGATCTTGTATTGTGTCTAGCTGTCCGAGCGCAGATTATCCCTATTTTTTACACCCCATAATCTGGGGATACACAACTTTGCTGCATTAATCATTATCATGGGTAATGATCTAAAATATTTAGGTGGTGGAGCAGAAAAGTGATGCAGGAGGAAATGAGCTGGTAATAGTTCTATGGATTGGTTCGTTATTTTTGCAATATGTTGACGGACCACGTTCCAGAATGGTTTGATGAACGGACACTCCCACCAAATGTGGAACATATCTGCAGAATGCGTTTTACAACCCAGCAAAGGTCAGATATTTTGTTATCAAATTTATTTAATAAAAATGGGGTGCGGTACCATTTTGTGAGGATTTTGTAATTATTTTCCTGTATGGAAACATTTATTGAGCCTCTGAAGATATTCCTATAAATTTTTTCCCAATGATGTTCTTGGATCTCTATGTTTAGAGCTTTATTCCAATCATCACTCAGTTTGCCAAGATGTGTAGGACATGTGTCCCAGAGAAGAGTATGAATTTTGGAAAGTAAGTGTTGTTGTGGAGAAGCTGCAACACATAATTTTTCAAACTTCATGAAGATTGATGGATGGGAATTTGATTTTTTATTTATAGGGGAGATGAAGTGGTGTAGTTGGGCATATTCCCAGAGCGAGAAGGAATTGTTTTGGAGCTTTTCTTTTAATTCAGGATGTGATAGTAATTTCCCATTATGTAATAAATGGAATATTCTTAAACCCATTTCACAAGCAGTTTTTTGTAGAGAATAACGTGTTTGGCCTGGAGGAAATAGAGGGTTATGTAGAATCGGGGTTAAGGGACCAAGCTGTCTTGCCAGAGAGTGATTGGGGTTGGAAGAGTGAAAGCAGCGTATGGTAGGACCCGCCCCTCAGCAAAGGTTTGGATTAATGGTTCGCTCTCCAAGCCCTTCACAATTAGTAATGGCACTCGTCAACGATGCCCCCTTTCACCCCTTCTGTTTATCCTCACACTCAAACCACTACCAAATTGCATTAGGAAAAACCTTGACATCTCTGGCATCAAAACCTCTTCACATCACTACAAGGTGGCAGCATACGCTGATGACATTTTAGTATTCCTTTCCAACCCGGTTATATCCTTCCTGAATTTGCAAAAAGAACTCCAAATATTCTAGTACATTGCAAACTTCAAGATAAACAAGTCGAAATGTGAAGCACTTAATATTTCTATCTCTGATTCCCAAGTTAAGCAATGCAAAAAAATCATTCCCTTTCACATGGAAAGCGGACTCCATCACCTATCTAGGAATAGAAATCCCACACAAACTACAATACTTATATAAAATGAATCACACAGTCAAATTGCAAATGATTTTTCAAGACCTCAAAAGATGGCATCAAGCACATTTTTTGTGGTTTGTCAGGGCTGCCATAGTAAAAATGAATATACTACCCCGCATACTATATCTTTTTCAAACAATCCCTATCCAACCCTCCTCTTGTTTCTTCTCCTCCATCAAGAAAGCAATTAGAACATTCATTTGGCAACATAAATCCCCACGCATAAAATTCTCCACTCTAACCAGACCAAAAGCAAAAGGAGGAATGGGAATCCCAGATATCCTACTCTATTACAAAGCATCGCACCTCCTACGAATTATTGATTGGCATACTCAAACACAAAAAAAAGATTGGGTTGCATTGGAAAACACCTTCACTAAGCTCCCGATCCAAAGTATCCCATGGTTACCATACTCAGAATTAACAAACTCGTTAAAACTTCATATTTTTTTATCCCTGTATAGTCATATTGATATTTGGTTTTAAGTATACTCATGTGTCTTAATCTAATATTTTAACAAATTTAGTCGTTATTTACTTAATTAATTACTAATTTGTATCACTTTTATATGATGTTCTACGCAATGGTTTTATTGTTGTTATATTCAGTCAAGTAGGTGGTGATGGGGTAATGTCTGCTGGAGACACTCATTAGCTCTGCCCACTCCATGCTCACCTCATTCCTGGCCTTTAAATTACACCATTGCCTTCTCTTCAGTGACTTAAGAAAGTGCATGTGCGCGAAACACGTTGTCACGTTAACACTTCCCCCATGTGTTCCAGTCTGGCCTTTCGTGCTTCTGGGTACGACACTTCTGCCCTGTGGTTCAGAGTCACGGTGCTGGTACGCGGGAGCGCTGGCGGGCCTGGCTTAGCTCCCTTTTCAAAGAAGCAACACCATCTGTCAGTGGCCCTCCCTGTTCCATCCAGTGGACCCAGCAGTAATCCACTGATCCTCATCTGACTAGGCTAGCCTGGTATTGTATCAGCAATTTTACCTGTTGGATTGTCATTTTGTACTGATTTTGATGGTCGCACTGGATTGGTTTGTGAAAATACACAGTGTGGGCACCACAGAGTTCAGCGCAAGGACCTTTTGTTGTTTTAAATAGAATATTAGGAACACATACAACCTAGGCTATGAAACTCTTACAGAAGTACTGGAAGCAATTAAACACCAAGATGCCTTTAAATGAATACAAATTAAACATCTATTGCTTTTAAATAAAGATAAGATGATTTGCCTAGATCATAAAGTGTGGGATTACTACCACAACCCCCTACCTGTTAAAGGAGGGATCTCGTGGTTCTATTCCTAACTACAAACATGTTCACAAATGAATAAACTATCCTTTCAATCTAAATGGGAGACAATTCTAGAGCTGACCTCTACTAACCAAAATTGGAATGCTGCATTCAGATCTCTTTACACAGCTTCCCACCGTAGCCCACATTGGGAAACTGCGTTTAAAATAGCACACAGATGGTATTTAACTCAAAGTAGATTAGCGTATATGTACACCTCATCATCCCCTGAATGCTGGCGTGTATGTGGTCAAAAGGGTAACATTTTCCATATTCTATGGCAATGTAAGTCAGGACTTAGCTTCTGGAAAAAAGTATTCATTTTAATCTCTACCATCACTGGCGTCCTCACCCTGCCTTCACCCCAACTGGCACTGTTAGGTTTAGATATAGAAAAATTCCCCAATCCGCTACACACTGTAATAGTACATATACTAACATTAATATGCAAATGGAAAACAAATGTTTCACCCAACCTGTAGTTATACGAGTACATCTGCAATGCTCATATGAACATTTTCAGGCTGTCAGTAATAATAGTATTAAAAGATTTAGACTAGAATGGGATCCTTGGATTATGACATATAACCTCCAATATATATCTTGAAACATCAACTTTTTAGCTGTTTTTGCCCTTGTTCTCCTCTTTATCTACCATGCGTTGCACTGTGGTAGTACCTCTGTAAGATAGTTTTCTCTCTCTTATATTTTTCTTTATTTACTTGAGTTATCAGCCGTCCAAAAGGTGCATCACAGTATTGGTCCAGTAGGGCCCATAATACCATTTGTAATACACTTTGTATTCTTACATGTTTATCAATATAAGATCATATTGTTAACTGCACCATGTGACTTGCACTTGGACTATTGGCTATGTTATTATGACTACCTAGTCTTCGTAAAACCTTTTTTTTTTTTCCAAATAAAAATCGAATGTTAAAAAAAACACAATACAAAGATATAGTGTTTTTTTTTTCTTTCAAATTGTTTTTATTGAAGTTTTGACAAAGAATACAAGGAAAAGAAAAAAGAAAAAACAGGATTGTAAATCCAAGCAAATAACAATATCTTTACATGAACATCAAAGCAGTAAAACAGTGTTGAGTGACTAACTGTGGTTGTAGCAGAAAGCACAGAAAGCACAATGTGGATTGAATTATACAAGTAGCGTTCTGGGCATATGGAGTATTATAAGGTACTAGCAAAACAGACGTCTGCGCCTCCCACAGGTTCAGGCACCCCCAAGGGGATCTTGCTGTGCCTGGACCCGGGGGGGGGGGTGGTTTTGAGTCCGTCCAATGTGTAGCAGACCAACATATATCCAAACAATTGAAAAATATCTGGTTACAATAACAGGGGGGCGCTAAAGAATTATGGTTACATGGAGATGTCGGAGTAGTCATTATAAGTGCAATTGTGAATCCTGTTAGTCTTGACTGGCAATATTGGGGAGACAGAGGTGGTAAAGAAGAGGGATAGGTAAGGGGAGGAACGGAAACAAAAAAGGGGGGTATGGGGAGAGGAAACGGGAAGTGTCATGAAGGTTTTGTATTTCTATCTCAAGTCTAGTTAGAATCAGGTCGACTTTGGTGTATTTAAGTGTAGGGTGCTTGGTTCTAAGAAATTCTGATGAGTTGGTGAAGTCCATCCAAAGGGACCAGGTCTTGTAAAAGGGGAATCTTTGGCCTGATGTACCAATTGGTACATCCAGTGGCAGGGAACACACATTTTGGCTGTGTTAATTAAGTGAAAAATAAGAGATCTCTTATATGCAGATTTGGGTAGAGAGGTGTGGTAAAGGAGATACTGAGATATCGCTCAGTGTCTGCCTCCCCTCTCTGCCAATCCCTACACTGGCTCCCGATTGCCCAGCGAATTAAATTCAAAATACTAACCACAACATACAAAGCCATTCACAACTCTGCCCGAGCTACATCACCAATCTTGTCTCCAAATATCACCCAAATTGTCCTCTCCGCTCCTCTCAAGACCTCCTACTCTCAAGCTCCCTTGTCTCTCCTCCTCCCATGCTCATCTCCAGGATTTCTCCAGGGCCTCTCCCATCCTCTGTAATGCTCTACCTCAACCTGTACGCCTATCTCCTACTCTAGCTGCTTTCAGGCGATCCCTGAAAACTCATTTCTTCGGGGAAGCCTATCACACCGCCAACTAATCTTCCATCAGCTCATTCCCTACTGGTACAACCTCTTGTAACACCTGCCCCACCCCATTAGATTGTAAGCTCTTCTGAGCAGGGCCCTCTTAATACTCTTGTATTTTATTGTATTGTAACTGTATTGTGTCCCTCTAACATTGTAAAGCGCTGCGTGAACTGCTGGCGCTAAAAAAATCCTGAATAATAATAATAATATTGGGCTGGGGTGTAGTCAGGGGTGTATGTTGTTATTTGTGCAATAAGGCAGTGTATTTGTTTCCAGAATGGTTGTAGAAGGGGACAGTCCCACCATTCCCACCATATATGTAGTAGTGTACCTTTGGACTGGTTACATCTCCAGCATAGCGGGGAGACATCAGCTCAGAATTTATGAAGTTTGTCCGGGGTTCTGTACCATTTCATCTATATTTTCATCCCATTTTCCTCTACCGAGACCTTTATGGAGCTCTTATGGATGTGCTTGTAGATATGCTCTCAATCAGCTATGGAAAGATCCAGAGACAAATCTTCTTCCCACTGTCGACTAGTTTTATACCTTTAGGGTTGTATTTTGTGAAGAGAAGGGAGTATAACATGGAGATTAGGTGTCTCTGGGGTTCTTGTTTGCAACACAGAGATTCAAAAGGAGTATGATCTATGTACCAAACCGAAGATGTCTTGGAGTTAGTTAAGAAATGCCTAATCTGTACGTACGTGAATAAAGAGATTTTGTGGCTTGGAAGATGTGAGGTCAGAGCCTCGTATGAACACATTGTGCCTTTATCAAATAATTGTTCAGCCCCAGGTTGGGGTCTGGATTCTCAGGGTTGTGAGACCTGGGGGTGTCACGAACCTGATTGGAGGCTGAGGTGACGAGAGGGCTGAGTGCAGCGCACCCCTGGAGATGGTGACAGAGGGTGCTGTGCCCAAAGGTGCATGGGTTGCCTGCAGGTGTAGCTGTTTCAGGAATTGGATCCGCAGTAGATAAGACAGTCACTTGGATCACTGGAAGTGCAGGCAGGTTAGTGCAATCAAGGTCAGAAGCCAGGCCAAGGGTCATTGTTGTGGAATTTTTCCTCAGGTACAAAATACCTGTTACCTGTTAGTCAGTGATACCAAATCAGACAATATATAGCTATATATATAATGAGATCAGACAAGACTCAAGATGGCTGAATCATAGTGACCTGATTTATTACAATATTGCTGGAGTTTAAATATACTCAGAAATGGGTTTGTCATTACAATCTGACGTACAGAAATGGGTTGTTATTAACATCTTTTGTCCAATCAAAGTTAACAACTAATTATAGTAAGCATTATGTCAATCTAGATCGTGATTCTCTGTCATAAAGGGAAATTTCTTGGTGACACACAATAAAAGTTCCAAAGGGGCTTTTAGAAGATATTATTGGCTTTGCGGTCAGCTGTCCAGACAGAGTTGATATTCTGAGAGATAGGGAATTTCCACTGTTTCGTTCATCTGATATATTCTTAGCCTTTGCAAGCTCAGTGACACATGTAAAGAAATCAAAGTAAAATGAGATTAACTCGAAAGACATTTTGTTTAAGATAACCATTCTAAATGCCAGTCAAGGCATCCTGTAAAGGCCAATAAGGTATCCAGAAAATGCGAGATAGGTATGCCACGACATCTCCCTCCTCTTGAGAATTTATTGATCAGGCTAACTAACTACCTATTCCGCTTATCAGATCCCTCCAAGGGAGCAGCCCCTTACGCTTGGAACACTGGCCCAGAGGGCAAACCTCAGTGGGGGGTGTCCGAGTCTTGGTAAGGTTCTGAGGCGGAGATTACTTCATACATGGGGGTTTGAGGTGACAGATTTCTCATTACAGCATACTCAGCATCATCAATCCCTTCTTATTTCCGTATAGAGTTGAAATAGGTTGTCTCCTTGGCCTTGGTAACCTTATCAACCAAACACATAATTATTTTAATTCAACAGATAACTAGAGATCATCAATGTTAATTATAATAAACATCAATATAAATACACCACTTTCATTATTTTAGGAGATAAGGCAAAACCTCCAAAAGACTGTGTTCATTAGGATGGGCGGACACCATTGGAAATAAAGAGGTTGTAGTACCTGTTCCTGTGACACTCTGAGAAAGTCAACTATGGGCCTTATTGCCACAGACACAATAGATTCCCAAACCTGAATGTGACCACCCTGGGGTGAAAATGGGTATTAATAACTTTTCTGCATAATACCCCAGTTTCTGTCTGAACAACAGAAACCTGAGGGCTTCTCCTAGGTGAGAGATGTCCATATTGTCATTTAATATGGCTCATATTTTATGTTTAACAGTTTCATTTCTGTAATGCATGCAAGTTTCATTTCATGGGCTGTTCACAGTCAGCTGTGGGCAGGATATGTTTATCAGTGCTTGTGAACAGTCCACCCTCCCTACATACACACTGTAGGATTCTTGAAACCTGCGACTTTTGGGGGAATTAACATGTCCTTTCGTGCACTGGTAATGTTTCTATAGGATTTTGAAAACTCTGTCTGATTTAGATCCTCTAATGCAAGTGGGTTTACTAGCACAGGTATAGTCTGGGACTCTGGGTGTAATTGTGGACATATCTAGCACCCTGAGTACCCTGACTTCCTGGCTACCTGGTATTTAAACTTAACAGTACATTGGGCCTTAGGTTGTCTGTCTCTTTTATACCCAACATTCCCATACATATTAAAAATTAAAAGAAAATCATTGTACCACCTTTTTTCAATGACTGGCGTGAATCCATGTATCCCTTCTACCTTGAGGGATGTTGGTGTAACCAATTGCACTCTTAGTCCTTACTTTATGACTTGGTATCCTCATTTGGATCTGGTAGGAATGAAAACACACTATTATGCATTTTTGTCAATTGCTTTTAAAGCGCTGCAACACATCTAGTGAGATCTGAGTGTGTGGCTTGCAATTTCTGTGGTAAATAGAGACCTGCTTCAGGTACCCACACCTCTCTTGGGAGTGTTCCTGACAAAGGAAAAAAAACGTAAAACAATCTACCTGTTTCTGCTATTATTTTACTCAACTTTTTTTTTTTTTTTTTTTTTTACCATACAACCTTTTGTACCTTTCCGCTACTCTGTGAGTGATATGGAGTGTAAAAGGCTTTCTCAATATTTAGTGCGGATAGGACCTCTTGTAGAACCCTTCCTTTAAAGTGAGTACCCCTGTCACTTTCCATAGGTTCTGGGATTCTATACCTGCACATTACCTGGGGCAAAGGCCTTTTTCCTGTGGTTTGTACTTTACCCCTAGAGACTGGCCAGGCCTTAGGCCATCCTGAAAAATGTCTATACAAACTAAAACATGTGCATCGGGACCAGACTGTGGGAAATCAATGTAATCTATTTGAACTCCTTGGAAAGGACAGTCTGACTTAGGCGGTGCTTTTATGGGGTGCTTACAGCTCTACCAACATTGTACCTAGCACAGGTAAGACAAGAAGCAGTATATTTTGCAGCTACTCCAGGAAAACCTGGTGCTAACCAGTGTTGTATTACCAAGGTGGTCATTAGAGTCTTTGAGATATGACACGATCCGTGAGCTGCAGCTGCCACCCTCGGGTATAGGGCCTGAGATCGGACAGAAATGCTCCTCCATCCTCCAGCAACCAGTTACATCCCGTGTTGCACCTTTCTTCTGCCACTTCTCACGCTCCTGTGAGGGGGCTTTTTCTGCAATGATATCAAGATTGCCATACTTACAGGAGTTGGTTGCTTTCCTACGAGTGTCAGTACCCGGATAGGGACCTGTTCCAGTGCAGCCTTCTTCGCTGCTCTGTCGGCCCTTGCGTTTCCTGCAGCTTCTTCTGTGTCCTCTCTTGCTTTGTGCCTTGGTTTTTAAATAAATGGCCACCTTGGTGGAACACTGGAAGACTAAGAACAGTCTCTATTATATCTGCATGCTTTTTCTTGGCTTATCAGCTGAGGTCAAAAAGCTACAAGCTTTCAAAAATATGACCAAAATCATGTCAATGTGAATGTTAACTCTTTAAAATTCACAGGCCTTTGCCAAAACCATCAGCTGCTTGTGCTTAGAACTTTAGATTTAATGCCTCTGCATTCCTTTTGTTTATTTATTGCTGTTACTACTGCATACCCAGTTACAGGCTTACCCTCCTCTGTTTACAAACATGATCCATCTACATAAAGGGTCTCATCAGGGCTCCAGAGAGGAGCCTTTTTGGCAGGGCTCAACAATTCAGATTCTGCCATCATCAGCTCAAAAACAGTCATGGGGGATATTTAACAAACATTTTTCCCCTCCCCCCTCTAGTGCCTGCTCCTGTACTGGAAGTAAACTGGCTTAAATACATTGCACCTGTTTTATCCAGCAGCTCTTTTGCAGGCTGTGGCCCGCACACAGCTTGAGGATCCTTTTATCACTGGGTCAAGCTGGCAAGAGACATATGCTACATACTGGATTAATGGGCACTTCATCTGAAACTGAACACTGAAATTTTAACTCAACACAAACATTACTTTTTTTTTTTTAAATGACTTCCCCTTTTCCTTTGAAGCCAGGCAGGAAACCACTCTCACCCCTGCTACTGTTATCCAGCAAACCTTTGGGACTGCTTCTGATGGGACATGCGGACACAGGTTGGCTGTATACCTTATTTCCTGTCTATCTTCTGGGGGAGAGGGGTTGGTTGCCATTCTTTGCTCTAATGTCCTGTCTTTACACTATTTGTAGTAGGTCACTTTTTATACACCCATAATGACAGGAAGTAATGTACTTTTATCTTTCAAACAAATATCCTCTAAAACTTTGTCCCGAATTTCAAAAATCTTATCAGAGGTTCCCCTTTGGTTACGGAGGGTGCCCCTGAAATACCACTTAATAAACCATAATTAATATAAAACGTTATTCTATTTTAAAACTTTTGGCTCAGTGCCAATAGGGTTCAATGGTCATGTTAATTGCGGTAATCCTTAATGTCTAAACAAAGATTCCTAGTTTAAAGGGCAACCTATTATTTTTCATCTTAGTTTAATTTAATACAAAATAACCCCAAAAATATCATATGCCGTTCATTTATCATATAAAGAAACAATCTTTTCTCCGTGCTACAAACTCCCAACTTATAAACTACTTCCCCTTTTTATATCAAAGACACAGAGCCTGTTTTTTTTTTTTTTGTCTTAAAAGTAGCCACGACAGGCTTATGAATTAAAGTGCAATGAGCATCCTTACTTTTTTATGAATACATGTGTTTTCTCATGAAACAATTCAACACACACCAACTCATTTATAATAATATCAATACTCATTCAACTTCATACTCTCCTGCTTCCATATTTCTGCAACTGATTTTAAATTTGTTCTTGCCAAATCTGTTTCATACACTTTACAAAAATCTGCCATATCCTATCTTATCTTATCCTACAACTAGGATTATTAGCTGTCCAACTACAGAACACTTTAATTGGCTGTGTAGCCCAAAGACTATGCTCCCAGAGCATTTAATCTTCAAATGCAAACTCCCTGGTCTGCCCCATTTATCTGGTAACCCTGTTACCCATACACTCTAAGGCCATGGTCCTAATGACCTTTCTCATCGACCCCTGGTCGGTATCTACGGAAACCCAGTTTCCCATTTCACTGTTATCCAAGAAATAGAATAACTACCTATAACCCCCAAGTACCCTGACCTGGACTTCGGCCCTTGCCAGCCGATACACAATGTCAGGTTAACTCCCAAGTACCCTGACCTGGACTTCGGCCCTTACTTTGGCCGATACACAATGTCAGGATAACTTCTAAGTACCCTGACCTGGACTTCGGCCCTTACTTTGGCCGATACACAATGTCAGGATAACTTCTAAGTACCCTGACCTGGACTTCGGCCCTTACTTTGGCCGATACACAATGTCAGGATAACTTCTAACTTAAAATCAGCCTATTACCATATGCATATGTTTACATATATACTATAACATAGAGATAGAAACCTTTACATGTATATGAAATGTCAGGCTAAAACAGTCATATACATTCAATGCTTGCTACGTCTCAAATGGACACTCCGAAATGAGACCGCTTTACCAGAACACAACTGGGGGTCACGTTCCTGCGTGTCCAAGACACCCACAGTGGTGAGGGTTGACCCAACCTCACCTTTCGCAACAAACAACAAATGTTAGTACTTAGTAGCAATATATACACCGACTAAGGGTTTAGGTTCTTTAAGAGGGTATTACGTCAAAAATAAAACAGAGTTACCTGGACGTCATTGGATGGACTGAAAAACATTGTAAGCAGACAATGGGCTTACCTGGCCAGATATTTTCAGTGTATCCAATGCAGTCCAGATGTCTCACTCCGTCCGCAGATGACGTCACCTCTCCTGGCTGGCTCGCCAAATTGTTGTGGAATTTTTCCTCAGGTACAAAATACCTGTTACCTGTTAGTCAGTGATACCAAATCAGACAATATATAGCTATATATATAATGAGATCAGACAAGACTCAAGATGGCTGAATCATAGTGACCTGATTTATTACAATATTGCTGGAGTTTAAATATACTCAGAAATGGGTTTGTCATTACAATCTGACGTACAGAAATGGGTTGTTATTAACATCTTTTGTCCAATCAAAGTTAACAACTAATTATAGTAAGCATTATGTCAATCTAGATTGTGATTCTCTGTCATAAAGGGAAATTTCTTGGTGACACACAATAAAAGTTCCAAAGGGGCTTTTAGAAGATATTATTGGCTTTGCGGTCAGCTGTCCAGACAGAGTTGATATTCTGAGAGATAGGGAATTTCCACTGTTTCGTTCATCTGATATATTCTTAGCCTTTGCAAGCTCAGTGACACATGTAAAGAAATCAAAGTAAAATGAGATTAACTCGAAAGACATTTTGTTTAAGATAACCATTCTAAATGCCAGTCAAGGCATCCTGTAAAGGCCAATAAGGTATTCAGAAAATGCGAGATAGGTATGCCACGACAGTCATACACAGGTAGTCAATCAGGAAGCGGAGGCAGATAGAATAGTTGAGGTCAAGCCAAGGTTAAACATGGAAGACAATCAGGAGCAGGCAGGGAAGAGTCCATAAGGCAAGCCGGGTTTAGAGCAGGAGAAAGCCAGAGCAGGTCAAGGATAACCGGGTCGGTAACGGGTAATCAATCAAACAGGAGTTTCAAGGCACAAGGAAATCAGGTACTAGCTGAAGATAATCCAGCAATGAATGGCAGCCAGTGCTGAGTTTATATCGGAAGTGGATGTTGATAATTGACACTAATTAGGATGGCCATTTTGGAAATTGGCATATCTGCCATTCTTGATCTAGCCCTGACAGGGGGAAACTCATGGTTGTGATCTAAGGGGGTCAGTGGGCCCGGAGAGGATGCTAGTTGCAGTTTCTTGCAGGCCATCCTGAAGGTTTTCAGGGTAGGGCCCACAAGAGGGTGTTGGTCACTTTCTTTTGGAATCAGGTTTGGTTTGATCCAAGGTAGATTATGAATGGGGATGTTGGACAGCGACCCGTCAAGGTTGACCCATTCCTTATGGGCCATACACACTATAAGATTTTCTGAAGACTTTTTCCTTTAGATTTACCAAAACCATATAATATGAGGTCAAACCTAAACACTTTCAATTTGTATGCAATCTGGCAGGCACTACATAGAAAAGGTAAATCTGAAGGAAAAAGTCTTCAGAAAATCTTATAGTGTGTATGGCCCTTTAGTGTCTGAATGAATATGCCAGTCTAAAATTCTGGCCAGATGGCAAGACCAATAATAATTGTGTATGTCTGGGAGCACAAACCCACCATTCAATTTGAGAGTGGTGAGCTTGTCCCATCGAATTCTGGGATGAGTGTAAAAAAATTGACATTTCAGAGTCACTATTCACTTGCTACTTTGCAGTTTGATGTGATCATTTTAATAAACCGTTCGGACACTATTTTGGAGATCCTTGGAGTGCTGGCGACTGTTTTCCAGTCTCCAACTGGTGGTCACTGCAGCACCCACTTACTGCATCTTGTTGCCATTTCCAGGGACATGTGCATTGGGAATATTTTTCTGACTGTCATATTGGTCACATGATCAGAAGCTCCCAATCACAAGTATGCATCTTAGTTACTGTGCTGAGAACCTGCAGCGAGAGTGCTTTAAGCATAGAAAAGCTGTTCTCTGTAGACACGTATACACTATATTACCAAAATTATTGGGTTGCCTGCCTTTATTGAGCTTTAATGGCATCCAAATTTTAACCCTTAGGGTTCAATATTGGGTTAGCTCATGCTTTTCAGCTAAAACTGCTTAACTGCTTCAACTCTTCTGGGAGGCTGTCCACAAGGTTTAAGAGTGTGTAAGTGGGAATGTTTGACCATTCTACCAGAAGTGCATTTGTGAGGTCAGACACTGATATATGATAGGAAGGGCTGGCTCACAGTCTGCACACTAATTCATCCCAAAGGTGTTCTTTCAGATTGAAGTCAGGACTCTGTGCAGGCCAGTCAAGTTCATCCACCCCAAACTCACTCATTCATGTCTTTATGGACCTTGCTTTGTGCACTGGTCCAAATCATTTCATGGAGGGGGGGATTAGGGTGTGGGGATGTCTTTCAGGGATTGGGTTTGGCCCCTTAGTTCCAGTGAAGGGAACTCTTAAGGCATCAGCATACCAGGACATTTTGGACAATTTCATGCTCCCAAATTTGTGGGAACCTTTTGGGGTTGCCCCTTCCTGTTCTAACATGACTGCGCATCAGTTCACAAAGCATATATGAACATGAATGAGTGAGTCCTGACCTCAACCTGATAGAACACTTTTGGGATGAATTAGAGCACAGACTGCAAGCAAGGACATCTCTCCAACATCAGTGTCAGACCTCACAAATGCACTTCTGGAAGAATAGTCAAACATTCCCATAGACGCACTAAACCTGTGGACAGCCTTCCCAGAAGAGTTGAAGCTTTTATAGCTGCAAAGTGTCAATATTAAATCCTATGGACTAAGACCAGGATGCCATTAAAGTTCATGTGCGTGTAAAGCAGGGGTGGGGAACCTACGTTCCGAGGGCCGTATGCGGCCCTCGAAGTCATTTGGTCCGGCCCCCTTGTGCAGCTGAGTCTGTGTCTCTCAGCTGATCTGTCAGAACGGAGCCAATGCTTCCTGTATAGTTCTGGCTCCGTTCTGACAGTCTGAGTGAGTCACAGGCGAAGTGATATCAAATGCTCTCCGCCTATGACCAATACAGGAAACATTGCCTCTTCCTCCAGTGCGGCGTTGCTGCTAGCCAGCATTTCCCGCCAGCAGCACACACAGCAGTACCAGCCAGAGCCAGCAGTACCAGCCAGAGCCAGCAGTACTCACAGCAGTATAAGCCAGAGCCAGCAGTACCCACAGCAGTACCAGCCAGAGTCAGCATAACCCACAACAGTACCAGCCAGCAGTACCTACAGCACAGTACCAGCCAGCAGTACCCACAGCAATACTAGCCAGCAGTACCCACAGCAGTACCAGCCAGCAGTACTAGCCAGCAGTACCAGCCAGCAGTACCCACAGTACAGTACCAGCCAGCAGTACCAGCCTGAGCCAGCAGTACCCAAGGCAGTACCTACAGCACAGTACCAGCCTGAGCCAGCAGTACCAGCCTGAGCCAGCAGTACCCACAGCACATTACAAGCCAGCAGTACCAGCCTGAGCCAGCAGTACCAGCCATCTGTACCCACCAGCAGTACCAGCCAGCTATACCCAACAGCTTTACCCGCCAGCAGTTCTTTTCAAAACTTACCACCACAAAGTCGACTGCGCTTACAGACTGACGACGCAAACCTGGAAAACCAGTTGCGAGTAGCAACATCAACAATACCAGCTAACATCACACACCTCACCAAAGAGAAGCAGTTGCAGCCATCATATTAGGGGTTGGTTAATTCAATTTTTGACCAAATATAATGGGCACATTTTTAAGTTTATAATTTTGCACGGCCCCCGAATGATTTTATAAATACCCAAATGGCCCTTGGCAGAAAAAAGGTTCCCCACCCCTGGTGTAAAGGCAGGTGTCCCAATACTTTTGGTAATTTAGTGTATGTGCTACTTCACAGGCAGGGTCAGGGCATCCCCAGACATTTTATTAAGTGGAGTTTTGCATTTTCAATGTTTCATTTTTACATTTTTTCTTTGGTACCTGTTACCCAAGGAAGTTGTCGACTATTTTTTTTGACAACCCCTTGTCTATTAGCCTAGAAAATGGCCAAAACTGTTATTCTGCCATTTGACTCCTATTGGCTTCAATTGAAATTGGATTTGGCACCAGAAATTAAGTCGTGTCATGTTAGTCATGTTTGCAGAACCCTGCTCAAAACAAACCCAGATGTTTGCTCATTACTGCTAATGATATTCAGGAAACACTTGAACCCAATCATTCAAATCTCATTAAATGTTTAACATGTTGATGTAATTCCAAAAGTTGTTTTCAATATTTTGAAATCGTTTGTTTATTAAAAGGTCCTTGTTCAGGCACTTTCTGTTATGGGATGACAATTGTCTCCCTGTTGTTCTCCTGCATTGTCACATGTGCCCGTGGTCGAGGCTATACGTAAACAGTACATATGACACACATAGTGCAGAAATGGTTTACCAGTGTCAGTATTAGAAAGCCAGTTCTAAGCAATGATGGGCTGCTAATCCTGTAGCAAGTGCATGTAGACAAAAAAAAGAAAAACAGAAAAACTGGAGGATATCAGCAGCACTGGCATAAAAAAGATGAGATAAAATGAAAACAATATACTTTGAAAATAATTGCAATTGAATTCGATAAAAAAAAGTGCTGTAACAAATAAATATCACAAAAAGCATAATAATGTAACTCAAATTCATTAATACAGCATTAAATGTAAGTTTTACATATGAGCAATACAACCATCTAGATACGACCTGGCATCAGCCTCTTGCAGTTCTTTTATGGCAGAAACCACCAGCAGAAGGAGATAAAACAGATGTACTGGGATTCCCCCCTGATGATGCGACGTTTAATGAAACATTTAGGTGGAGTCTGCCATCAGCCTGAACATTGCAAGCCGGAAGGAGCCTCTGCTATACAGCGGTATCACTTTCATCTCGTCTGCATTGTCTGCCTGTCTGTATTTATCTTGTGGTGAGTGCAATAAAGTCTTTTTATGAACTTATCCTGGTTTGAAGTACTGCACCATTGGTCCTTCTCTTTTTGTCTTTGGCAACGCATTCCCCTTGGAGACATACAGGGATCCAGATACATTATCTTGAGAAGGATCTGTGACCGACCTTATTACCCTCCGGTGGGATCTGCCTTTTGGGAATTGCACACTGCCTTTTTGACCACTGCGAGAGCAGTGATCAATTCCATTTCGTAAGAGGCCAATATTGCATGCGGTGGAGGTGGAGGTAATTGGACAGCTCACTCAGCTTATCAACCTTGCACATAAAGGGTGTCAACAATATGGACTGACCTTGCATTGTGGATTTTTGTTTTATAATTTAATGTGTCACATCCATTTAAATTTGGATGTTTAGCGCTGCATTTTACTGTACCCTGTCTTATATATTTTATGATTGATTCTGGCTGCTATTGTTTGATTAGGAAGTGTGGTTTATTTGATTTTACCAGATGTACTGGGAAGCCTATGTGCTAACAAGGAACATACTGATAGGAGGAGGGAGCAGAGTAACAGACATGAGATCATCATGGAAAACAAAACCAGAAAAATTCCCAGCATGTCCCCTCACCAGTATACATCTATAACAAACAAAATGGCCCCTGCCCCACCTATAACTGGCCTTCACAGCAAGGAGCACATGGAACGGTAGCGCATGCATGACAAAACCAGAAAAATTCCCAGCTCAACTCACCAATCAGTCCGCTTAATAACTGAATAAACCTGTCTAACAATATGCATTAAACAGGGGCTTAGTTAGCACACATTTTCAAACGCATACGTAAGCCGCAAGGCCCTTTCATGGCACCCTGTATTACCTGCAGTCCTAACTCCTGTAAATTTATGAGAGTCTCCACAATGGAAACACATACATTCTAATGGATAGATAGAGGGCAGGTGGACCTGGAGGTAGTCCAGTCCTCCTTAAAGGCACAGGGGCACCCTGGGCGCCCAGCCCATAGCACATAGCACAATGGCAGCAAAGGCGGCCAGTGTGTCCCATTGCCAGTATACATCGACAACAAACAAAATGGCCCCTGCCCCCACCTCTAACTGGCGTTCACAGCAAGGAGCACATGGAGATGAAATTATCAGCCTACTTTTTGTCAATTTACTGTCAAGTTATGGGCTGGAGAATTGACAAGCACTGTAAGTCTTACTTATTGTAATTAGAGCAGAAAAAAAATGGATCTTCTACCCCACCAGAGAGAGTATTGCATTGGAGGCATGCAGAACTGTCATGGCAAAAATCACAAACCCTTTGAAAAGTAAAACAGCTCTGTATACTGTATGTGTTTTAATAGTGCATTTAGCTGTTTTCCTGGAGTTTAGCTTAAAGGGATTGTACAGGCAGAAGTTTTTTTTTTTTTTTTTTTATCTTAATGTATTCAATGCATTAAGATAAAGAAAAACCTTCTGTGTACAACAGCCCCCCTCATTCCCTTTAATACTTACCTGAGCCCATCTTTATCCAGCGATATTCTAGGAGTGTCTAAGGTGTCTGGGACTCCCCTCCTCATTGGCTGAGACAGCAGCATGGCACGATTGACTCCCGCTGC
Source organism: Pelophylax lessonae (assembly GCF_965119305.1). Taxonomy (NCBI): domain Eukaryota; kingdom Metazoa; phylum Chordata; class Amphibia; order Anura; family Ranidae; genus Pelophylax; species Pelophylax lessonae. The sequence continues at coordinate 149,885,415 of NC_138768.1, forward strand.
TGTCAGTCAAAATTATTCAGCCATTTAGGACAGAGAGGGGGCTGGGCTGGGCCGCGGATCCCTATCTGAATGGACACAGGGAGCTGTGACTCGGCTCGGATGGCCCCATAGCAAGCTGCTTGCTTGGGGGCACTCAACAGGAGGGAGGGGCCAGGAGAGCCAAAGAGGGACCTGAGATGGAAAGGATCCAGGCTGCTCTGTGCAAAACCAACTGCATAGAGCAGGTAAGTATAACATGTTTGTTTTTTTTTGTTCTTTTTAAAACGAGACAATCACTTTAATGTCTGAAATTGTGCCCCAAATATTCGTCTACATTCTGAATCTTTATTCTAAGGCCCTGCTTTTTCACACCACTTGAGATTAAGCAACACCTCTTAAATTTATTACAATCATTAACATCATTCTTATTAGCCATGCTCACTTTCACTATAGCAGAACCTTGCATGGTTATCAGCCCAACAGCTGCTGACATATCTGTATAGCTAAAGCATAACAGGTGGCAAGTTGCACAAACTGGCACTAAAATAACATTCCAATAAAGGAGTTATGTGCAAAGAAAAAAGTAAATACTTTCACTACCTGCAAAGAACTAAAAACCAGAACTAAAAAATTGCATAGGTTTCCCCCTAAAATGCATAATAGTCCTTCATACTTGATAGGGCTTTGGTAAAAATGTAATTGTTTTGTTGAAAGTTTAATTTATTTTTCTCTGAAGCACTGTACAACCCCAATAATTAGTCCATACATAGCACAGATAGAGTGACTGCAGTTTGCCAATACATTGCTTGAACTGGTGTCTGTGGCTAAAAAAATGTTGATTCACCCCAGGAAGCATTACAACCAGCTACCTATCCCAGTTTACAACACTTGTGGATTTTTGGGCATGCAGTGTGTCACTTTCAAAATGTGGCTTACAAGAGATTGTTGAAATACAGTTCATGTAGTCTGTACAATATTCCTTTGTTTTAACAGTGAAAAAAATACACTTTATTTAGATTTTTGTTCCAAAAAAGCCACATGAGCTAAGTGTTTAAATACTACTGGTATTTAAACCTAAAAAAAACCCTTAAAATAATGTTTTTGTCCTCCATAGTTAAATGAGGGATGTGGTTTGGCCAATGAGGCCAACAGAAAAAAACAGAAACCCTGAATATGTAGTGTGAACCATATTACTGCTATTTAAATGTAAAAAATATAAATTTTAGGTTGTTAGTTTTGCCCTCCCTAAATTCCTTTAAATAAATGAGGGACATGATTTGGCCAATAAGACCAACACGAGATCATAAAATAAATGACTATGAATGGAGTATCATATTACTGCTATTAAATCTGAACAATATACAAGTCAAAGCCATCCCCACCTCCCCCGGGCTCTGGGACCACCCAGGAAGTGCTGGAAGCCACCAGCACCGCCGTAGGCTCCAGACTCACAGCAGGATACAGCACGTCCTGACCACCACTTACTGATGGGCATTTTTAAAAATTTTCAAACACTTTTATCCTGTAAGTTGCTAATCTTTTGCCTGTGAATTAATCACCTAATGCTACACTTAGATGGTGCTGCTTTCGCTCTCATTGTATCCAATTGACGGAGACCTTGCATAGATTGGACAAAACTTGCCCAGTACCATATCCTAGGTAAGTAATAAAAAAAAAACAAGTGATCTTGCTGACAAGTGATCTCTTCCGCAAGCCCTTGGCTGATAACACAATTCTTTTTATATAAAATGTATATTGTTATATACAAAATAGAAAACAAATGTGCAGCGCTAATGGTGATAAAAAGTCCGACTAAAATTGAAAAAAGTCCCATGTGAAGATATCATATGAAAAATTGGTGATAAAGTGATCCAAATAAAGTATAAACGAGATGTGCAGCAAATCCCAACACCAGTGAAAATATATGTGAATTGCGCTCACCAGATGGATGGGACCCCAGTGCTATACAGCAAGAGGGTCACACACGCTTGACAAGGTAAGGGTATATCCCAACAGAATTCACCGACCATGGAAGATGCCAATTGGGTCCTTGACAGATGTAACCGGTCAGAGTCTCCACTCCCATACATTGGATGGTAAATCAAAAGAGAAGGGGGATATACATAGCGTAATATTGCTAAAACTGGTTTATTAATAAAATAGCCGATACACTTACAGACATCCGTAATAAACAGGCATATCAAGCATAAACAGCTGGGCTGATTGAAGTCCTCTTAACATGTTTCGGCACAGCTGCCTTTTTCAAAAGATAATTTGTCAGCAATAAAATGTCCAATATATATAACATCCTCATTGGTTCAATCACCCTGTAAAGGCAATTGGATAATGGGTAGCAGGAAGTGGTGGAAACACACCAGCGTGCGTTCCATGCCTCATAATGAGAAACCGCCAAAAAAGTCTGTAAAAACGATTGGCTAATAGCTCACATAGAATGGAGGAAGTACTCCGGCGTGCATTCCACGCCTCACTGTGGGATACCGCCAAAGATGAGCGATGACGTCACTTCCGAGGTAAACAGGGAAGTGACCTCATTCGGGCGCAACGATCGAAAACCGGAAGCGATAGCATCATTATGCGCCGCAAGCGTTGCAATAACAAAGCGACGAATGCGCCAACGTCATATCCGAGACTCGACGGAAATGACGTCAGTACGGCGCAACGTAGCCAAAGCTTGCGGACCATCAAGCGGGCATATCACCAGAGATGGCTTAAATGCAACGAAGGCCAAAAACAGGACGATATGTAACCAATGAGCATATCAATAATCAATGTACAATCATGTAAATAACACCAATCACAGGCATAAAAATACATACATATTCACATGATTAAATATATACATATTCACATGATTAGTATACTACTAAATGGCTAAAAATAACTAAAAATAATATAAAAAGAGTATAAGCCATCTCTGGTGATATGCCCGCTTGATGGTCCACAAGCTTTGGCTACGTTGCGCCGTACTGACGTCATTTCCGCCGAGTCCCGGATATGACGTTGGCGCATTCGTCGCTTTGTTATTACAACGCTTGCGGCGCATAATGATGCTATCGCTTCCGGTTTTCGATCGTTGCGCCCGAATGAGTTACTTCCCTGTTTACCTCGGAAGTGACGTCATCGCTCATCTTTGGCGGTATCCCACAGTGAGGCGTGGAATGCACGCCGGAGTACTTCCTCCATTCTATGTGAGCTATTAGCCAATCGTTTTTACAGACTTTTTTGGTGGTTTTTCATTATGAGGCATGGAACGCACGCTGGTGTGTTTCCACCACTTCCTGCTACCCATTATCCAATTGCCTTTACAGGGTGATTGAACCAATGAGGATGTTATATATATTGGACATTTTATTGCTGACAAATTATCTTTTGAAAAAGGCAGTTGTGCCGAAACATGTTAAGAGGACTTTAGTCAGCCCAGCTGTTTATGCTTGATATGCCTGTTTATTACGGATGTCTGTAAGTGTATCGGCTATTTTATTAATAAACCAGTTTTAGCAATATTACTCTATGTATATCCCCCTTCTCTTTTGATTTACCATCCAATGTATGGGAGTGGAGACTCTGACCGGTTACATCTGTCAAGGACCCAATTGGCATCTTCCATGGTCGGTGAATTCTGCTGGGATATACCCTTACCTTGTCAAGCGTGTTTGACCCTCTTGCTGTATAGCACTGGGGTCCCATCCATCTGGTGAGCGCAATTCACATATATTTTCACTGGTGTTGGGATTTGCTGCACATCTCGTTTATACTTTATTTGGATCACTTTATCACCAATTTTTCATATGATATCTTCACATGGGACTTTTTTCAATTTTAGTCGGACTTTTTATCACCATTAGCGCTGCACATTTGTTTTCTATTTTGTACTTTTTATCACTTTATGGTCCAGTGATTAGTGCTAGCTGCTCCTACACGTTTTCAGTTAGCGCAGTATTTTTATCTATTTTATATTGTATATTGTTATATACCTTCTATAGTTATCACACAGTTTCTACCCTTTCTCTGGCATCACAACATCCCTTTCCCCATTTTGTTGTTAAATCCTCTCTTTGGGATTTTTTCTTCCTATAAAAAAAAAAAACAATCCTAACAAAGAAAAACTGACAGGACTTTGGTGGTACCACTAAAGAATATGAAAATTATCATATTGGCTGCGCATGCTCAGTTATTATCGGCAGTCATTCGGTGAGGAGCCGGGCATTGAATGGTATTGCGGGTGTAAGTAGTGGAGAGCACGGATCTGTTGTCACCATGAATACAAAGGCACTTTCGTCTCAGCTCAAGGACAGTATCCCAATTACTGAACTGTCAACCCAGTATGGGGGCTATGGAATCCAGGATACTCTCCGATCAGGGTTCACAAGTGCACAGAGTGAGCTCTTACCAAGCCATCCTCTAGAGCTGTCAGAAAATAATTTTCAGCTCAATCAGGAAAAAGTCAGTTTTTCAACTTTAAGAAACATTCAAGGCTTGCATGCTCCTCTGAAACTACAGATGGAGTTCCAGGCAGTGAAACAGGTTCAGCTTCTTCCTTTTCTACAGAGCTCTAACATTGCTCTGGACACCCTGAGAGGGAATGATGAGTGTATTGGCTTTGAAGATATCCTCAATGATCCTTCTCTGAGTGAGGTGATGGGAGAGCCACACGTGATGATGGAATACAAGCTGGGCTTGTAATATATGATTACAGTTACTTATATATAAAATCTGAATAATTGTTTTGTTAATGTCTCAGGACTCCATATGTGTCGGATCTGGTCATCAAGACATCAACCCTGTCAGACTTCTTCATTAAAGCAAAACAAAGAGTAGCAATGATGTGCTTAGTCTAATAAACCACAACAGTTATATTTTACCTTGCTGGAGTCTGTGAAAGATAAATTGATTGGTTACTGTGGTTAGCTGCAACCAGGACTTTGTGCTTTTGCCTTTATGAATAAGACTGTGCAGGTATTTTCATGTACACTATAATATTACATTAAACATCAGTACAAGATTCAGGCAAATGTAATAGTTCTGCATAAAATTTGACATTTAATAAGTGACAATAAATGATTTTTTTATAGTCAAAAAAAAAAAAAGAAAATTATCATATTTTATTTATGCAAATTGTGACAGGAGGCCAGGAAAAACTATAGGTTGTGCCCTGGATGGGAGATATATTTTCCCCACATTCATGCTATATACAAAGTGTTTTCCCTTTTGTGCTGTGCAGTGAGCCTGTTTGGCTCACTAAGATGTTAACGAGTTTAGCTGTTGCAGGTTGAGTAGTCTGGGCTCTATAAAACTCCCAGGCTGCTTAGGGAGGATGCTCCACCCTGAAACCAGGTTTCTGTGTAGGACACACACACTTGGTGTGTGGTGAGATTTGGTCTGTGTGACTAAAGACTGTTTAACTCTGTGTGACAGGCAGGTCCCAAAGCAGCGGTAGGCTGTTTTAGGACAAGAAGTTATGTTCCTGTGTTTTTAATTAGACGCTCAAGGTGGCAAGGGTTTTTTATTCTGTTTTGTTTTTTTGTTTTTTGCTGTTTTGATACCTTTACTTTGTAAACACAGACTTTTTTAAATAAACCACAACCAAGATCCTGCTGTCTTCCTGTGCCCATTTCATTGTGCTGTGACTCACCCAGGGGGGTCATGCACAATTTACTACTGAGCTAATTTCTCACAGATTGTTAAAAGTATGTTGATTAAAATAACCAAAACATATCACAAAATACTATATATACATCTGTCATATAGTGGAAACGTTACATGATGTTCTTCTCATCATCTGTATTATTTATAGGGCGATGAGTTGCATGCTAATTCTTCAATGCATTTAACGGGTCAAAGGCCCATTTCTTCAGGAAAACAAGTAGTGACAACAGAAACTTTATTGCAGATGAGTAGGTTACTCATAAACAAAAGAGGTCGTCATGGCCTCAGATAAATAAGCTGGATACGTTAATTCTGATTCAAATCGGAAATGTGTCCTTCAGGTTTCAGGTAGCTCCAATGGTTCTGGGTGAAAGGAGAGGTAGTCACAAATAGTTTATCTAACAAGTGACCTGTGAAACATGTTGAAGAATTAACAAACAACTCATCATCCTATATATGATATGGATGATAGGAAGAACATCATGTAATGTTTGCACTATTTGGCAGATGTATACATAGTAGTTTGCTATGTTTTGCTGATTTTTTAAAAAATACTTTTAATATTTGTACAAGTAAAATTTATATAATTTATATTATTTTGTGGTACTGTCAAAGTTCTGTCAATTTTTATTTGTTAGGTTTTTTGTTTTTTTTAATTCATTTAAATAGTTTTTTTAAGCTCCAACTTTAAATAAGAGATGTGGTTTAGCCAATAAGGCCTGAATAAAATTTAGAATTACTACATATGCGGGTACCATAATTCTTCTATTTTATTTGGAAAAACATAAACATGAAATTGTTTTCTTATTCCAAATCTAAATGAGGCATGTGGTTTATGAGGCTTACAGGACATTTCTTTTTTAAGTAAGTCCTATGCCGTGTGCAAAATATTCTTTAATTTTTGTATTGTAAAAAATATTCTTTATTGTGTATATTTGGCCTGAACAGTTGAATGCTTTGTGATCATTTTAAAATGCTGTAAATTCCAATTGCTGTGATGCTGTCTATATAGTCTGTACAATATTTCTTTCCCATTTCTATGATATATACACTTCTTCAGTTCTGGCTATGGAGTATGTACAATATTTCAGCTGTTCTCTCTGAAATAATATATTCTAGTTTTTATTTCATGAAAAAAACATCCTTTTCTCTGAATTTTCACCCTAGGAAAAAAAAAGCTGACATAGTGTGTTGTATATCCATTTGGAACCTTTCATAACATTTCAACAGAAAATATTGCTTCAAAAATAGTTTTTTGGGGGGTAGATGATTTTGTTTTGGGGGGAGGGGATGTTTATGGTGGATAGACACTTGATGTATACAAAGTAGTCTGAGTGTGAAAATTAGCATTAATTAGGTGTTTATTAAATATTATTTTAGCTTTCAAATAGTGGAAAAACTGGAAAAGCAATCATGTTCCCAATGGTTTTCAAAGAATCCTTTTGGGACATAACCTCTTCTTTTTTTAGGATTGAATTGTTCATAAATTGTGATTTTTCAGTGTTTTGTAGTGTATTGCTCCCAATCTGACAGCCGCGTGGGTACATGACCCCGAATGCATACTTTCTGCATTCGAGACCATGTACCTGTACACGCACAGATGTCTGATTGGAAGATTGGAAGCAGTGGCTGTGTCTGTGCCGCCACGGCATCTCAATTGACACGAATGGGACTGACTGCACATTCCCATTTGGGTAAACCCGGCCCTCACATGGGCATATGCTGTAGTACACCAGTGTGAATGAGCTCTAATAGGCAAGCTATTATCAAAAAGGACCTGGTGGAAATTGTATTACTATAGGTAAACATACTTACATACATGCCCACTATTCAGTGAGGAGAAGACCTTTTCAGGTGACTTCAAGGTAAGCATTTGAAATAAAAGCTTTTAAATAAAGTACCTAGGTGTTGCCTTAAAACTGTACATGTATTTGCAAAAGAGTATAATGTAGTCCTTTCAAAGCAACATAAAAAAATGGTTGTACAAAAATCCACTCTTGCATAAATACGGCAAAGTGCTTCTTTCACAAACCCTTGTGAAGCTTCCCTAAAGCAAACAAACTCAAAAATTTTTTATAACCCATTATCAAGCATCATATCCTGATGGAACAGGTTTTCCTCTCACCCAGCATTAATCCCCACAGATAGCTACCACAAGTAACCTCAATAGCAACAGACCATGGCAGCAGAACAGAATAGAAAGAGGCAACCCCATATTATGAAGTTGTTTCTTTAATAAAATTTAGCATTAAACAAGCTATTGCAACTCCCAGCATTAGAGTTAGATTATGCACCTAGGATTTCACTCTCAGGATTTCTAAAAGGAATCACCACACTATCAATCCTTCTCAGAGCATGCAAGCTTCCCCACCAGGAATGTGATGACATCATGATGCTTTGGTCCACCCAGCAAGGATATTATCACAGGAATTCCTGATAAACATTGACTTTGCCAGGAATGGAGTGTTTTGACAAAATGTTTTGGGTGGAGCAAAGTATTGTGACGTCTTAATATAGCTGGGGTGGGTGGGGTACAGAACAACTCTAACAAGTACCTACACTGTTAAAAAAAACAAATGTCTGGATTCCAAAACCAAAATATTGTGTAAGGATGTTGTAACGCTCCTGCGTTTTACGTATGATGTGGATTTTCAGCTGCAGAAATATTCCACTTCAGTAATCATGTAGAGAAACGCTGAGACACCAATCCCAACTCCCAATGACTCATCATGTGTGGAGGATCTCAATTCAGCAAGTAAATACACACACTCAATAAGATGTTTCCTAGAGTGACTTAAGTATATAGTAACACAGTGATGATAGGCTGAAGAGACAGGTTGGGTAGAGATGGTAGATGACAGACACTTGAAAGGAAATGTTCTTGAAAGTAAGATAGTAGCAGATGGGATGCAGATAGGTTTAGCAATCATGTATGGTAGCAGATGACAGAGTAGCAGGTGGACATACAAGAGAGATCAACCCAGTGCAAGAACAGGTGGTAGTAGGCTCAAGAGCTAGCAATCTTAGATAATGCAGATGTAGTAATAGTCCTTAGTATGCAGAGCTAGATAGTGTAAGCTTTAGTATAAAGGTTATAGAGGTTTCCCCTGTGGGGTACTTATCACTAATAGCAATGTAGCAGAGGAGAGGTTCGGCAAGAGCGGATGATCCGGTAGCGGGATACAGGGATCAGCGCAGCGTGGTTCCGACAGCGAGGTATGCTTGCAAGCATGAGAGCTTCAAGACAGGTTAGCATCAAGGCACAAAGCAGTTTGAACGAACACCTGTGAGTGAGAGCCGGCGATTCAAACAGCCATCCAGTCCGGCGCTCAGCGATGACAGCACCAGTCCCAAAGGTGCATGCGCACCTTACCAAAAGAGAATGGTGGGGCGCATACACCTATGAAAGAGTAATTAGGGTACCCAAAGGTACCAGAACATTACAGTACCCCCCCCCCTTAAGGCCGGCTCCTGAAGGCCTCTGGAGCTGGTTTGTCTGGGTACTTCGCATGAAAATTGCGGATTAATCTAGAGGCATGTATGTCAGAGGTGTTTAGCCAGGTGTCGTCTTGGGGCCCATAGTTCTTCCATCGAACCAAGTACTGAAGTCTTCCTCTGTGGAGACGAGAATCCAGAATCTCTTTTATCTCGTATTCTTCTCCACCTTCAACTTGTACAGGAGGAGGAGGTGGGATAGTAGGCCTTATTCCTTGGTCAGGAACATGGGGCTTCAGTAGCGACACATGGAAAATGGGATGTATTTTGAGGTCTATTGGCAATGTAAGCTGTACTGCAGCTTTTCCAATAAGTTTCTTGATTGGGAAAGGTCCCAAGAACAGAGGTCCAAGCTTTTTGCTAGGGATTTTCAGTCTTAAATTTTTTGTTGAGAGCCAAACGAGGTCCCCGATAGCGTACTGAGGAGAAGGTCTTCTGCGAAGATCATAGTACTTCTTTTGTTGACTATGAGCGTGTGCAATGGTAGTATTAAGCAAACCCAGAGAGTCCTTTATTTGGGTAAGATAGTCTGAAACTACTGGGTTATTTGAAGGAAGGATGCGTGGTGGAAGAATAGAGGGATGCCATGTAACTTAAAGACATGTTTCATCAGGAGTTCTGCCGTTTGTTTGGACGAAGGTAGTCTGCGAATAGCAATGAAATGTGCCATTTTTGTCAGATGGTCCACTGACACTAAGATGGTATTAAATCCTTTGGAAGGAGGCAATTCCACTATAAAGTCCAAGGATACAACTTCCCATGGAGTTTGGGGTATTGGTAGACTGCATAGTAGACCGGATGGTCTCGTAGTGTCAATTTTGGACCTGGCACAGACATTGCATGAAGAGACAAATTTTTGTATAGATGTTTTCATGTCAGGCCACCAGAATTGCCTGGTAATCAGATTAAGAGTCTTTGTCATACCCATATGTCCTGCCATAGGCACATCATGCGATAATTCCAAGATCTTGGTGCGTATGGTAGGTGGTATGTAAAGTTTGTCGTTGTAGTAGAGGAAGCCTTCTGCATCAGTATTTAGTTGTGGTGGGGGTGAATCCAAACTTATACCATGCAAAACCTCTTCCTTCAAGGAACGGACAACTCCAATAATGCGTTTGTGAGGTATTATAGGAACGGAAGGGATTTCGAAGTAGTTTTCTTCAGTTAGTCGTGATAGTGCATCCGCCTTTTTGTTCTTATCTGCAGGTGTGTAGGTCACTAGGAAGTTAAACCTTAGAAAGAATAGTGACCATCGTACCTGTCGGTGCGAGAGAGTTTTGTTAGTCTGAAGATATTGGAGATTTTTATGGTCCGTGTATATAAGTATTGGTAATTGGGTGCCTTCAAGTAGATGTCGCCAATTCTCCAGAGCCAATTTTATAGCAAGCAGTTCCTTTTCACCCACGGGGTAATTTATCTCTGGACTGCTTAGGGATTTAGAAAAAAAGGCGACTGGATGAAGTGGTGAAGTGTGAGTTGGTCGTTGGGAGAGTATTGCTCCTACTGCCATGTTTGACGCATCTACTTCCAGAATGTATTGGAGGGATGGGTCTGGATGGCGTAGTATGGGAGCAGAAGTAAACCTTGTCTTTAACAGGTGAAAAGCTTTATTTGCTTCATCTGACCATTTGAATGTTTTTTTAATGCTAGTGAGCTGTGTGAGGGGTCTCACAATGGCAGAGAAGTTTCTAATGAACTTCCTGTAGAAATTCGAAAATCCAAGGAATCGCTGTAGCACCTTGCGTGTGGTTGGTGTAGGCCAATCCTGAATGCAGGATATCTTACTCATGTCCATCTCGATTCCTGTTTTGGATATGATGTAGCCTAGAAACAGTACCTCTTCCTTATGAAACAAGCATTTTTTCAGTTTCACATAAAGGTTGTGTGCAAGCAATCTCGATAATACTAGTCTTACATGTCTTATGTGTTCAGACAGGGATCGTGAATATATAAGTATATCGTCCAGATATACCACAACACAGACATCTAGTAAGTCTCTGAAAATATCGTTCATAAATCGTTGAAAAACTGCAGGGGCGTTGCATAGCCCGAATGGCATTACAAGATATTCGAACAATCCGTATCTGGTTCTGAATGCAGTCTTCCACTCGTGTCCATCACGGATTCGAATGAGATTGTATGCTCCTTTCAGGTCCAATTTTGAAAAATAGGTAGCTCCACGCACCTGCTCAATGAGCTCAGGGATAAGCGGTAGAGGATAGCGATCTTTTATTGTAATAGCATTCAATTGCCTATAGTTGATGATAGGCCTGAGACTTGAGTCCTTATTGCGGACAAAAAAGAGTCCTGCTGCTGTGGAAGAAGTGGAAGGTCTAATAAAACCTTTTTCCAAATTCTCATCCAAATAGTCTTTGAGGTGGGAAAGTTCATCCTGTGAAAGAGGATAAACATGACCGAACTCAATTTGCTATTTGGGAGTAGATCAATGCTACAATCATAGTCTCGATGGGGAGGTAGTGCATGAGCATTTTTCTCAAGAAAAACCTCAGAGAGATCCTGATAACATAGTGGTGCAATCTCATCTGTCACCACAGACAGGGTCTTCCCGAAAGACGGGAGGTTACACGTACCCTCGCAATAGCAAGAGAGGAAGGTCAGGGTCCGTTCCTTCCAATCTATGGTTGGTTGATGTGTGTGCAACCAGGGAAGTCCCAAAACAATGGGAAAGTGGGGTGAAGGTATTAGATCGAAGGTAGTGGTCTCCATATGAGACCCGTTAGTAGTGACTAGGAGTGCCTGTGTCTGATCAGTGATCGGACCAGAGGATAAAGGAACACCGTTAATAAGACTCACTGAGACAGGTTTAAGTTTAGAAATAATAGGAACTTTATTTAAAGCAGCAAAACGTATGTCAATATAATTTCCACAAGATCCTGTGTCAATCATGGCCTTAGTAGTAATCCTGTTCTGGTCCCACTGTAATGTTAAGCAAACAGAAAGGTAAGGGTTAGTGATTGAAGTTGTCAATCCCCCTAGGAGGACATGTGAACACTCACCCTTCTTTTTGTAGACTAGGGGACAGACGTTTATCTTGTGATCCGGGGATGCACAGTACAAGCAGAGATTACCAGATCGTCTTCTGGCTTTTTCCATAGTTGATAGAGGTGGGCGTATGGTTCCTACCTCCATAGGAACGGGGTCAACGGCCGAGATCCGAGAAGAACTGTATAATGGCATTCCCATTTTCTCAGCCTTTCTTTCTCGTAGTCTTCTATCTATGGTGATACTGAGTTGTATCAATGCATCCAGGGTTTTTGGCAGATCCGCTCGGGCGAGCTCGTCTTTAACGGCCTCTGATAGGCCAAGCCTAAATTGGGATTTCAGAGATGCATCATTCCATTCTGAATCAAGGGTCCATCTCTTGAATTCTGCGACAAAGTCTTCTACAGGTCTCCCACCTTGTTTCAAGGATCTTAATTGAAGATCGGTATTGGGATCATCATATAGGCTAGTGAGTTCTGCTAGGAACAAGGCATAGGAGTTGAGAATCTGGTCGCTTTTCTCCAAAAGAGAGTCTGCCCAGGCCCGAGGATCGCCTGTTAGGTAAGAAATAATAGTACAAACCTTAATGTGATCAGTAAGGTAGGTACGGGGTTTTAGCAAGAAAAGTAACTCACATGCGTTTTTAAATTCGCGAAATTTTTTGCGATCGCCTGTAAATACCAAAGGAGGATTTATTTTGGGTTCAGGGGACTGAGCAGTGGTAAGTTGTGTCAGTCTAATTACCTGCTGCGACAGAGCCTGATTGTCTTCTTTTATTTCAGCAAGTGCGTGTATTAACGCAGTTACTTGCTGTTTTAATTGTGTCATCTGAGTGGTTATTTCTGCTGAATCCATTTGTGGTTCGTTCAATCTGTAACGCTCCTGCGTTTTACGTATGATGTGGATTTTCAGCTGCAGAAATATTCCACTTCAGTAGTCATGTAGAGAAACGCTGAGACACCAATCCCAACTCCCAATGACTCATCATGTGTGGAGGATCTCAATTCAGCAAGTAAATACACACACTCAATAAGATATTTCCTAGAGTGACTTATGTATATAGTAACACAGTGATGATAGGCTGAAGAGACAGGTTGGGTAGAGATGGTAGATGACAGACACTTGAAAGGAAATGTTCTTGAAAGTAAGATAGTAGCAGATGGGATGCAGATAGGTTTAGCAATCATGTATGGTAGTAGATGACAGAGTAGCAGGTGGACATACAAGAGAGATCAACCCAGTGCAAGAACAGGTGGTAGTAGGCTCAAGAGCTAGCAATCTTAGATAATGCAGATGTAGTAATAGTCCTTAGTATGCAGAGCTAGATAGTGTAAGCTTTAGTATAAAGGTTATAGAGGTTTCCCCTGTGGGGTACTTATCACTAATAGCAATGTAGCAGAGGAGAGGTTCGGCAAGAGCGGATGATCCGGTAGCGGGATACAGGGATCAGCGCAGCGTGGTTCCGACAGCGAGGTATGCTTGCAAGCATGAGAGCTTCAAGACAGGTTAGCATCAAGGCACAAAGCAGTTTGAACGAACACATGTGAGTGAGAGCCGGCGATCCAAACAGCCATCCAGTCCGGCGCTCAGCGATGACAGCACCAGTCCCAAAGGTGCATGCGCACCTTACCAAAAGAGAATGGTGGGGCGCATACACCTATGAAAGAGTAATTAGGGTACCCAAAGGTACCAGAACATTACAGATGTAAGGACTCAAATCATCCCATCATAACTGGGCTAAAATTTCAATTCCCAGCACCCCAAAATAAAAATTGCATGGAAAATAGTTTCCATTATAACCAATAGAGCTTTTCAATTGTGTGCACTCCATTTTAGTACAGTGTGGTGAGCTTTTGAAAAATTCAGCTTGATATATTTTTCTTGTTCAATGTTTTATTAAAGAGAACATACTATAAAAAAATTGCAATTCTAGTTGTGGGCAAAAGACAAATGCAGACTACTATGCCATGTAGAAAAGGTTGCATTTGTTACATCACTGCATTGGTGTGAACTGCAATTTTACTAACATACGTGTACAGTCAAGAAGAAGGTATTAAGGTGCTGTAACACTCAATGGGTAAGGAAGAACCACGAAAACCGATGCAAATGTTTAAGGTGAAGAAAGGTGAGGGAGGGAAGGAAGGTTTAGTGTGAGGAATATGGAGTTTACTGAGGGGTCCATGGGTCTACTAATAGAGATGGGTGAGATATTCAAGGAAGTTGTTTTTTAAAAAGTCCCTTTTTTCCTTATCCATATACAGCCACATGCATGACATGGCCCAGCATTTTCCCAGCCTGTCTTTAGAGAAACAGTGGCAGCAGGAACTTTCAGTTCTCTGCTACTAGGCACAATTAAAAAAAAAAAAACAGTCTTTGGGATATGGAGTAAAAATAAATAATTTAGAATAATTATTAACAATAAACTATTTTAAATTGTCATATATATTTGAAATCAAATTTGCATTATTTTTTGGCAATAACATTGTATGGGCAGACTTCTACCAGTCACAAACCATTTCATACCCTTCCAGCCTGTGTCTAAGAACAATAGGGAGGTGAAGTTTTCATTAATTAGAATGTACTACCCCACCCCCATTGTGTTTAGCTGTTTAATGGGCATGGAGGCTGAGGAAGGGAGTGGGCTGTCATTTACCACTGTGTATATGCCCACATGTGTGACCCTATAGTCACATGGGCTGTTCACATGTGATCAAGGAGGAAATGCTCAAGGTAGAAAATACACTGAAAACTGAGCATGTGCACTGACTGCCAACACTATTCTGCAAAATCCCCACCTGCAGTGGGGACATGGACAGGAAGGGGAGACAGAGAACAGCAAGATCAACCATTACTTTTTTTTTTTTTCAGAATACAGAAAACTAATTCCATAGTGACTGAGTGAGTATGAATAGCATGTGATACACCATTTATTGATAGTTTTAATGATGTGAGTTTAATGACACTTTAATTAGTGTAATGTAAGTCCCATGTCTATGATTTTCTATGTTTTTGGGAAGGAAATTGAAAAAAAAAGAAAAAATACATGTAAAATATGTCTTGTGTTAAATTTTAATGCATCAAATTAAAAACGTTTTATGCTTTTTCTACAATGATATGAACAGACCCTAAAATTGCTACTTCTATTAAATGTTGAATACAGAACCCTAAGAAGCAATCCTAAAAAGTGTAGTTATATTATAAGCATATACCTCAGTATTGCTGGAGAGGCAGCAAAGGCAAATTTAATCTCTCAACCCCTGCTTGCACCATAAAAGCTAATTAAAATGAATTGATAATATGCAACATTTGAAGCAGAAAACACAGAAAGAATAAAGAAAGAAAACAAAGAATGAACAATAAAGCCCAACAATGGTCTTGGTAATTATGCAAATTTCTTTTCTAAATGAGATGACAGAATATTTAATTGAAGAATAAAAATAAGAAGCTGGAAAACATAAAATCCAGGCAACCTATCTGCATCCCTGTGCCTCCTCATAATATCTCATGAGATGAATGCCCAAGTACTGGTGATCCATCATATCTACTGAAGCAGGTGCTCAAAATATTGCTAATCATAGTAGAGGGCTGCTGCATAGCAAGCAGGACTGATAAATTACTGGGTGATAGTAAATGTGACAGTTTGAAGCAACAATAATAAATAACAGTATGCAAAAAAGTGGATAAAGCAACTGACAAAAAAATTCTTGAAGAACAGCTGAATATTCCTTTTCATCTGCGGTTGACTCACAAGAGAATATCAAGAATACCATGCATTTTCTTTTCTGTAGTTGTTCTAAAAGGTGGTTGTGAGTGACAGATCCGGTAGCAAGTTGAAAGTTATTAAATATGGCCCTAAAATAAAATAGATGTTCACTATCCAAATCGCTGAAAGTACCAGTCTCATTTTCCTTACAATTTGTTATATCTGATCATCTTAAAATTGAATTTCTTTACTTAGTAAAATTTAAATGCTGCACATATACTGTATGCTAAGAATTGCCATAAAACAGGATTAAAATCACTTGTTTACATAAAGCATAAAAATAAGGACATTTTGCTTAAACATAATTTTTATCAATTTTTTTAAATTTACAACTTTCGCATTAAAATATTTTCTTAATGAAAGCAGAAATTGTCAGCCTGCCAGCTCTCTACTGTACACAACCAACAGGTTGTTTCCAGGAAATATGAAATGCTTCCATTAGTTCCAGGCTGGTTTGCAGAATAATATTTTGATCCTCAGTCACAAATGGTTAAATATATAATGGGCTATGTTATTGTGATTATTACCCCCCCCCCCCCAAACCTCAATCTCTCCCTATTAGTGTGCCCCATGCCTACACCTTGGAGGATCCAATGACTGGGGCCAGTACGTCTGTGGAGCTCCATTTTTCCATCACAGTGAGCATCCCTAGCAGGTTCATATATCATCATAGTGTACTTTATATGTTAATGTAAACAATCTATGATCAAGTAATTAATGATTATTGAATTTATGTCTGAATTACTGTATAGACATATCAGGGCTCCCTCTCTCCTGCAGAGGCAGGTACTTGTTCATGAAATATGTAGAGAAAAACTCATAAGTTCATTGGAGATCCTATGGTTGATATATACATTGATAACAGAGGCATTAAAGATGTTGTTCTTATGATTTGGACTTTATATTTTCAACTTTGGACTCCAAGGTGACTCTGTTATAGGAGGGTATTGGACAACTATGTCCTGTCAAATTGGTGATTTTATTGTGTTTTCTATGAATAAAGATTTTGTATGCTTTTTTAAAAACGTTTTTTTTTGTAATTGTTCTTTACATAAAGTCCAAATATTTGCTAAACTGTGTTATATAATATGATTTAGGTTGTGGTCTTTTTTTTTTTTTTTTTTTTAATATGCACCCACAACTTTTTTTGTTTTTATTTGTGTAGTTAATTTAAAATTAAACCCTGTCTAATGTTTTTGTTCAGTTTAAATACTCAGGATGCATAGCGAGAAAATTACTGGATGTTGTTTGCTCAGTATCTTAACTAACATAGTGGTATATCATGATGCTTATTGCTTTAAAAGGAAATGCTTAAAATGAAAAATAATTAAAACAAATTTGTTTATAATATTTTAGTTCAAAATATAAACATTATTTGAACATTTAATGAAGCAACCAAAGAACATTCAAAAAAAGGCATTAAGGTAGAATGAGCCCCAGTATAGCCTCCAGGCTTATAGATCTTGAGGTTAAAAAAAATTGTACTTGGTTTGATGAATAAACAAAGATTTGATAACAGTTTAGCTCTTGATTTAATATTACTGTGTTTAGAATTGCAGTATCTCATTTGCTGCTATGTACGCATGATTAATAATTATAATTAAAATCTAAAAAATCTCAGATTAATTTTTTAAGCATCCATGCATTATTTGCTCTATGAAAATTGACCATGGATATAAAGGGCACATTTCAGTATGTATATTGGCTACCATGTTAGTCTAATATCTTTCCAGAAGATATTTTTAATCTATTGAGATCGCTGTGTCTCAATTAATAAACAATGTAACATTTAGACGTTGCTCTTTTTTCTCATAATTATGTTGCATTTGCTATGGAGCTTTACATTTCTGCTACAGATTTGATTAGATGTGTGTCTGTGAATAATTATTTGTAAAAATACAGAAATCAGTGTGCTAATATTTTATACCAAAATATGAATGAAAAATGATTCCTATCTAACAGAAGCTGATTGATCAAACATGGTGAATGATTATTCATATTAAAAACAAGTATATTTAAAGAGAACCGGTTACTCATGCTCATTTAAATCTACACCTTTGGATTGTTCCAATTATGCTACCTTACCTCTCAGAAATGTTTTGGATTTTTGAGTATTTACTTTTATTTTCTCCCTGTCAGAGAAGATGTCTGTGTCAGACTGGAAGGCTAACTAATCTTGCCACCCAAGCTCAGTGGGTAACAGATCATGACAATGTCATAAATGTTGCTGTCATGATTACATGACAGAAAACTAAATGCATTGTTATTGACAGCTCACCTTCCTTTGACAGGTTTAAAAGTTTATCATTTATCAGCTTTGAGCTCAGGAAGGACACCGAACAGCATTACAGCACACACGTTTCCCTGAAAGGTTATGTTGCATTGTTAGGTAGATATTCAAATTCTGACCAATTTAAAATCTTTAGAATGTATGTAAAGCCAAAACTTTTTTTAGTTTTAAATAAAGTAAAGAATGGGTAATACCCATATACAATCTATTTTTGCTGTCTGTTTATTGTTTGGGCAATTTGACTTCCTCTCTTGGAGACACAACAAGAATTATTAGGAAATGATGCCAAAAATAAGGGAATTTTCATCTTAGATAGTTGTCACTAGAACATTACCATCATTGGAAGATTTGCTTCCTCGCTTCTTGCTGTCTTGACGAATCTAAAATTAAGAGTTTCTTCTAACTTTTTCATGATGACAGTGTTTATCAGGAAAACCATAAAGGGTCAATCTCAACAGCCGACACAGACCACGATAACAATTTGGCAGAAAGTCTAACCTGTTCCCTAATCTTTCTGGGGCATGCGGTTTAAATAACAGTAATTGGTTCACCTCTAATAAATGTTTATTGAAAGTCACATTGGCTGCTTACTACTGTAAATATGGTAACAGGGAGCAAACTCATTTCCCCTATACAGTGGGTATAGAAAATAATTCCCCCCCCCCCCCTTTAAAATAAGCAAATTTTTGTATTTACTCAGTGCAACTTATAACATCCAAGTTAAAGATATAACACCAACAGTGGCTGCAGCAGTGATCAATGTATTGTGACTGGGGGGAATCCCTGCTGTCTGACTGGGGGTATCCCTGCAGAGGTGCATCTAGTGCAGAGGTGGGGATTCCTGCATTTATATTGCTTGTGTGAATGCAGGAATCTGTGAGTTTTTTTGTTTTTGTTTAGTCTAGAAGTTGAACAAAATTAAACTCACAGTGTGTACCTAACTTTAGAAATATAAATGATATGGCACAAAATAGATAATAAAGAACTAAGTGATATAAGAATTATGGAGCTGCAAAGGCTTGTAGTATGACGTTCATAGGACAAGTCCTTATGTTTTGTTGTTGCATTGTACACTCCAATCCAGCACACTTCACGCAGAACCTCTGGGAGACTGAAGACATTTCTATCATAACAGATAGAAAACAGCAGAGTGCGCAGACTAGGTGTAGTGAATATAAAAACATTTTTTAGAACACATAATTGGTAACTCACATGGAGTAAATTAAAAAAGGCTTATTAACACTGCTAGGTGGGGGTCACAGATTAAAAGGGCATCAGCGTACTCTCAGGGTAGACACACTGGATAATAGAGGTGACGCCTGTATTGGTTGAGAAAACACAAGGGGGGCATCAACTAAGTGCAATACAGTATGAGTAAAAGAGAACACAGCACACAATAATTAGCAACTCACATGGCTACGGTAGAGATCTCATGAAATGTATGATGGTGGCAGTCATTGCTTCTTTTGCTACTGTGCCAGTTCTGGATCCCAGGCAAGCACCACCCAGATGGTGTATGGTAACCCAGTTAACCAGGCAGTCCAGGGAGCAGCAAGCAAGGCCCTGAGATCTGTGGTACGCAGACAAAACTGGAAGTGATGGGATCGGAGGTGACGTTGGTGGGTGTGGCTACATATTTCAAGGCCTCTGTCTCTTTTTCAAGCCAGACCATTCCACATAGGGGCGCTGCACAGCAGTATGGTGGCAAGGAGGGGTAAATGAGCACAGATTAGAATGTGGATCATGACAGTGTAAAAGTACCACAGAATAGAACCAGGGGACAGCAGAATACAAGGAAAAAAGTGCAAAATAAAATTAAAACAGGAAGAAGAAAAGTACAAAATGTAAAGCACATCAAGCACTAGGGGGCACTGTGCTGAGGAAGCCAACAGTGCGGAATCACACTGAACAAATATGTGAAAAGAATGCCTATACAGCCAGGCAGATGAGAAAAAAAAAAATATATATATATAAGAGAAAACATTGCAAAAAAAACAAACTAAAATGAGAAAAAAAATGAAATAGTATGACAAGAATCATGATGATGAAACAGTGGAGGACTTTGACCAAAACTTGATATAGGGATATATGTGAATAAATACAGATAAAAAAAAATACTCTAATGATTTAGTGATACTAATGAGGTGAACCCTACATGGTTATTAGAAGGCAGACAATACAATTGTATTTGTTACGATGGCAGAAAGTGAAGATGACTAAATAACAGTGTTGATCTTGATTTCTTTGTTAAGGCCCCTTTTACACAGCCAGGTTGGTGCAGCCACTAGATTATTTGTGATCTTTGATTCTTTGAGAATTTATGGATTCTTGCTGATGAAATTACCAGGTTATGCAATCAGCAGTGGCTGCTCAACCTATTTAAACTAATGGCAGGCTGACAGCAGCTGCTGCTGTTCTTGCAAAGTGGGTAGATGCGGTTTGGGACAGATGTCTGAGCCTGGATGTAAATGACTGCAAGGAGGATTACATACATCTGAGCGGGGTTCTTAAAATCCAAATTTCTTGATAAAGGTTACCCCCCAGACCTTACAGAGGAAGCCAACAGTCACTATCTCACCTGACAAAGCACTGACAGGACCTATACTGAAGAGAATCAATCCATCAGATTTCCATAATCAGTATAAACAAATGGAGAACATTTTCTCAAAACTCTGGTCCATCCTCCTACAGGACCCCAATCTTAAAGTGAATAACTCAACACCAAGTTCACTATCTGAACACCTTATGTATTTGTACATGTTGATCACCCCCCCCCCCCCACACACACACACACACACTTAATCTCCTCTTCTCAAGTGAGAATAAATTCAGTTCCTCTAATCTTTCCTCATAGCTGGGCTCCTCCATGCCTCTTATCAGTTTGGTTGCTCTTCTCTGCACTTTTCCAGTTTCCCGATATCCTTTTTGAGAACTGGTGCTCAAAACTGAACTGCATATTTCAGATGAGGTCTTACTAATGATTTGTACAGAGGCAAAATTATGTCTCTCTCTTTGGAGTCCATGCCCCTCTTAATACAAGAAATGACTTTGCTTGCTTTGGAAACTGCAACTTGGCATTGCATGCTATTAATATACTTATGATATACCAGAACACCCAGATCTTTCTCCACTATGGATTTCCCTAGTTGTACTCCCCCTAGTATGTATGATGCATGCATATTCTTAGCCTCTGAGTGCATAACTTTACATTTATCAACATTAAACCATATTTGCCACATAGTTGACCAATGAAACAGAGCATTGAGGTTGGCTTGTAAGTTGGAGACATCTTGTAAGGAAGTTATTCCACTGCAAAGCTTGGTGTCATCTGCAAAGGCTGAAATGGTACTTTTAATCTCAGACCCTATATCATTTATAAAGATATTAAAAAGTAAGGGTCCCAACACTTAACCTTGGGGTACACCAATGATAACTTTAGACCATTCAGAGTAAGAATCATTAACCACTACTCTCTGAAATCTATCTTTTAGTAAATTTTCTATCCAATTACAAACCGATCTTTAAAAAGTTCAATACAACTGTTGGTTTAATTCAAAAGTTTCAAAGTCCAGACATGTTATCTAATGTTTAAAAGTCAAAGAAATGAAAACTGAACTTTTGGTCACTAGATGTTAACTTGTCCTACCAATTAAAAATAATGGATGATCACATTTTATAAAAATAATTATATTTTAGTATAAAGTCTTCAAAGTCATAATCTTTCTCAGTTGTCCTATATTGTAGTCTTGAAGACAGCCTATACCTCAGAAAAACTGCACTAGCACTAGCATTTGACTTGTCCTTTTGTCCATCTCATCCTGTTGCTCTTCCGGCTTTAAAAAAGGAGTGCAATCAAAGCCACTGTGCATGCTCCAAAACGCATCATCTTTCATACATAATCATGTTTTCACTGCATTCCACAATGGTTTCAGAAAGTAGGATGTGACCTGTGAATTGCTGCCTTGGAGACCTGTACTGCTGACCTGGCAGCGATTACCTTTTTTGCTGACAGTGGTTTTACTTCTGATGAACCTGTACATTGATTTTATTTGTGAATGGCCTTGGCATTTCTTTTAATAAATTATAATCCATGTTATACTTGGAGGGAATTCCCTCCCTATTTTATTTCCTTGTTTGACAACTTATCCAAGGAGTACATATCCAATTTTCCCCTGACTTGATGTGCATTAGTGGATGGTACTGGAGGATAACCTTAGTGATGAGATTTGCTGTTGAGCCCTGCACAGCAACATTGGAACTAAATATGGGTTTCAGAACTGGACAGCTACAAAACGCATGTACATATGTTCCCTCTTCTGTGAGACATTGAGTTTGATTGCACGTTAGTGTTACGGGCTGTGTGGATTTTAAATACATTGCATTTAGGTGCTGCCTAGCATACTACCTGCATGTTCTGAGGATTTTTGAGGAACCATTCCTGATGCATTGGCACCCACCTTGCTGCACCTAAAAATAGTTGCCTCAGGCAACCTTCTTAACAGAGATCTATCTGGATATGAGTCATAGTGGTATTTAAAAATCTATATTGTTATTAGCTGCAGCTATAACTAACGTAACAAAATTCTTTTTGTCATTTGATATAAAGCCTATTGATTATAATAGGGAAATAGCATTTCTGCCTAGAGTTCATCATAAACTTTTAATGAAGCAATTTTATGCTAGGTAATGATGCAAAAAAAGTAGAATCAAAAAGACTCTGAAAACATTTTTATTAATCAGTACACTTGGAACTGAGAATAGAAAATAATTATGCTATTGTCAATTGAAAATGAATTATTCATTGTATTAAAATATTTTACATGGACATGGTGTTATATATTAAGTTATACATTTTATCAAAATTGGCCATCTTCGGCTTGTGATATAATCTTTCTTCTTGCACAGTTCTTTGACAAGTTATAAAATGTAGGTCACACTAGATGAAAATTGTGCTTTTGAAGTGATTTTTTTTGAAAATAGAGACATTGTGGTTATCATTTTCAGCTATTATAACCAATACTGGAAGTAACACAATTTACCTACACCAAAGAAAGAAATAAAAGACAGGCTAGTTTTTATTTTGATAATTTATCACTATAGTATGCAACTATGCAATAGTATATGTATAAGAGAGACAAGGAACATTAGTAGTGGCATATAGATATACTGTATAACAAGATACATAGAACATGGATAATTATGGGCATGATACTATTTATGAACGTCGTTTTTTTTTTTAATTTTTAATTTTTAATTTTAATACAATCATAAATAGCTGTATATTTTTTTATTGTTGCATTTAATTTATTTTTTTCATGTTTTTTTTATTTAATTTTTTTGGGATTAATATAATTTTCTTTTTACAATTTATTATTCGTTATTTTTTCTTTTTTTTTTTCATTTTTTCAATATTATCTATATACATTTTTCTCTATATAGTTTTAATTTTTTTAAATATTTTCCTAATTTTTTATAATTTAATACTGTTAATTTTTTTTATCTTATACAGTATAAAGGTATTTTGATGTTAAAGGGTGAGATCATTTATGGAGAATTACCTCAAGTTTTTTCATACAAATATTTATAGTAAGCCGCTTGGAGAGTGATTTAAGTTTGGGTGTATCAATATGGTGACTCGACATGGGCTCGATAGACTAATCTAAAATGGCTGCCAGAGGAAGTGCGGGCAGACTACTAGACACTAGGGTGTATTAGGGGGAGCCTTGGATGAGGTAGGCGGGTACCATATACTATAAAATTGAGGCAGTAACTGGTTACTTTAATTCCTGAAGACCCCCCATGGAAAAAGTGAAATGCATTGGGTACAGTTAACCAGTGACGTCACATCCGGCCCGTGGAGCACACGCTGTGGCTGCACTTCTGAGTTCAGCAATTCCCAGATTTCTTGCATACATCTATCAAGTGGGTGTTATTTTAAATGTGCATTTGAGAAAAAAGTGGAAGTACACTATGGAGGGCCTCATCTATTTTGTCCTACAACTTTATGGTTATATTTACATTCTATGAAGAATCACACAGATATTATATATATATATATATATAACACTCAGAAATTTGGTGTGTAGGACAGCACTTTGAGTTTTTATGTGTCTAGTAGTCAAGGTTATAATAACTGTGTAGCAGCAGAAGTCCTTTGCACATTATTTAGTTATTTATTTATTTAATTATTCACTTATTTATTCATTCTTAATATCCTATCATTGGTAGTTATTAGTTTAATACTGGAAGTAAAACAATTTTCATAAACCAAAAAAAAAAAAAAATAACAGACAGGGCTTTTACTATTTCATGGTATAATCTTAACCTGGAGGGAAATAAGAAAGAAATGTTCCCTCACATTTCTATATACCTATTTATTTACTACAACCAAACATTCACACAAAATAGGGACTATGCAGTATTTCATTATTGATTACAACATAGACTCGCCAAGATAACTCAACTTCTTCAAGACAATACCTGCAGTCCAAAAACCTTCCAAAGGATCTCACAGGAATGTATTATCCGTCTAGCTAGGTGCTGGACTACAGAAACATGAAGGAGACATCTCTCCCTGTACAATTAGATTATTTTCACTTTCTACTGAGATACTGATGTTATGCTGCACTATTCTCCTCTGGCCAGCAGGGGATGAAATAAATCCAAGCAAGCCCATAGACGTATATATGGGAGCTTTTAGAAACTCTGGAATTGTAGTTTTGGACGGCAGCCTTGTAATGGGACCCATAGAATCTGTGGATTACAGATCCCAATGGACACTGCAGTAGCAGGAGTGGAGAGAGTATTTTCTTAAACTGCCAGGGAAAGTTCTTCTTTTTGGCACCAAGGAGAGAGGAAGAGAGCAGAGCACCTCTATTCGAGGATTAACCTGCCAGGGGGATGCAAACCTGAGCAGGGCAGCACCACCCACATCACAGATCCTGCACCACTGCTGAAGCATCCACTTACCCTCTGTTACCTACCGCTGATCACTGGAGGCTTTCAGCAAGAGACTAAGGGGGTCCCCTTCTACAGTGAGTGTTCACAGCAGCATACAGGGAACTGATGAGATTGAGCAACTGAGAGCAGGATACTAAGTGCATCTAACCCGTCCCACATCCATACAATCCCATACTGCATTTCTATCAAACCTTTGCTGCACCTATACCAATCCTATACTGCAGGCTTACTGAACTGTCACTGTATCTCAACCACATCTACCTTACACCTTTGATGAGACTTTTTCATACCTATATTGCATGTAGATTATCTGGGACTGGCGTTGAGTGCAAAGATGCTCTTAAAGGGCCCCAATGATAGCAGAAGAACATCTCAAATGACTGCCTGTCCCGTAACAATTATTTTGCAAGCCACCTTTGTTCCCATGCCCCTTCCTGTACCATCCTCTCTTTTCTTTTGAACAGTGTATTCCCAGCTGGACTAGGACTAGAATTGTTGTCATAAATGGGCTCTGGCAGTATATTCTAGCACTCAGTAGTTTAAACTTAACTCACTGTTAATCAAGTTGTATGCTAAATTGAGCTGTTACTATTTTTAATCCATTTTAAACTTGCTTGGAAATAAGTTTTATTTTACCATCTGATAATAATAATTCTGATCCCATAGTATCACATTTTTACAGAGGGACAATAAATACAAATAATAATATAATATGATTCATAAATAACTAATTAATCATTAGTAAAGAGCAGATACAAATAAAAATAAAATAAAGAATCAAAAATAAAATATAAAAAATAAAAAGTAATGAAAAATCATAAGAATTGTGTAGAAAAATAATGTGTTAGTGGTAACAGTATCATACAACTCTTTGAATATCCAATTCTTCAATGAGGCCATGTGGGGACCGTGTACCTGACTTATAAAGAGACTTATAAAGACTGACTTATAAAGATATCTTTCATTATCAGCCATGGATTAGTCTGAAATGCACTTGATGGTCAGAACCATCTATAATCCTTATTATGAAACCAGAGAATTTCCTGGGGCACGCTATGCTTTTCACACCCCTCCTTGACAACTGGTGGTATTCACCAACTCGCTTCTGTGGTGTATGTTTAGTAGGGCCCACATACAAGAGATTGCAAGGACACTGAAAAACATACACCACAAAACATACACCATATACTCTAAAGAGCATGTGATGAACTGTTTAATGGTAAATTCCCTACCTTCCCTATTGGTAAACTTGGACCTACCATGGGGAATAGATTGACAAGTTAGACAGCCCCATTTGAGACAATGAAAAATGCCGGTCCTCTAGTAAAAAAAAAAAAACATTTCATAAATTTATTCCTATTATAAGCTCTCAGTTTGCTAGGCACAGTTACATTCTAGAGGGTTCTGGGCCTCTGAAAAGCCATCTGGGGGACAGGTGGCAGAGTTGGAGCCAATCTAGAATCCAACTGCAAAATAATCCAGTGCTTTCGGACTATGTTCATGGTAGCTTTATACTTGTCATTAAAACCAATTCCAAACCTGACAGAATTCTGCTCTGCTTTTTATGTTTTATAACTAGAGATAGGTGCTTGTTATATGCTTCAGTCAAGAAAGGCTCAGGATAACCCTTCTCTTTAACTTTTTTTCATGAAGGTCTGGCCTTGCCTCTTATATTCATCTGTCTTAGAACAATATATACAAGGAACTATTGTCTAATGAAGCCCAGAATTATCCTTCTTCCGGTTTATAGTGTTTTAACATATTTATCACATGACCGAGTCCCTAATGAAAGCTGCGGCATTATAGGTTGGAGAAAATAGTTTATATATTGTGATAGACCGCTGATAAAGCTGTTCGTGCTTCCCACGATAGGTCTTCCTGGAGGATGTTCAACTGATTGATGTGCCCTTGGGAGGTGATCGAAATACAGGGTGCTGCACTGCAAGGACAACAAAAAAGGTTTCTTCTTTTTGTTTAGCACCCTGTCTTTATAGGCTTTCTTAAACAAAAATGTAAGGGCTTGTTGGTACTCTGGGAGGGGGTCCTTTTTTTAATTTTGTGTATGTATTGTTGTAAGATAGAAGACAAAAGACTTCTTTTAAATAGTCTGCCCTATCCTGGACCACTATGCTAAACCCCTTTATTGCCTGTTTTATAATGATGTCTTTATTATTTTCTATTTCTTTTAAAGCTTTAACTTCAGAATCAGTCAAATTATTAAACCTATATTTACCTTTGGTATCACACAATGCCAAAAAATCCCTATATATAGCCTGAAAAAAGATCTTAATAAAGGGGACCCTTCGATTGTGAGGGGAAAAAAGTAAGATTTGGGCCTAAATCTGGTATGTCTAACTTCAGGGTCAGAAAACCAGAGGGTTGGGAACCTGTCTTACCTTCTTCCCATAGTTCACCCAATATGTTCAGTGCTTCTTGATCTGTATCCAGCTCATTGATACTTAGAGATTAAACCAAAAATTCCAAACCCTCGCTGGTATCTGTGGCTGGATCATAAGAATAATGGCGTCTAATAGTTAAAGAATGGATAAATCAGTTCAGGTCTTTAAATAGGCCAAATTGTTAGGACCCTTGGATGGAGCAAAAGTGAGACTTTTTTTTAACAAAGACAGTAAGGTTATGGGAAGATAAGTTAGAGCTGTCAGAGATGTTTACTGGCTCCCTTTCCTTTCCTTTTTGTTTAGTGTTGATGCATTCTCCTCACCTTCTGCCCCTTCTAGCTTTTTTTTTCTTTTGTTTTTGGATGTCTGTCACATACCTGGTCGGAGGCCAAAGGGTTGAGAGAGCTTCCCTTGCAGCTAAGTGCAGGGGGTATCACTGAAGATGGTGACAGGAAGTGATATGCCCAAAGGAGCAGGGGTTTCCAGCTGCGACAGGCTGAGTGATAAGATGTCTGCTGGATGGCAGCTGGATGAGCAGGATACACTGATGTGCAGGAGTTCCTCAGCTATACCATATGAAACTTGGCAGAAGGGAGAGCCAGGAGCAGGGTGTAACGCTCCTGCGTTTTCTGAAACAAGATGGATTTGCAGCTGCAGAAAAACTCCACTCAGCAGTCATGTAGAGATACGTTGAAATACCAATTCCAACTCCCAAGACTCATCACTGTGGTCTGTCTGATTCAGCATACAAATATACACACTCAATAAGATGTTCCTGGGGTGATAGATGTATATAGCAGTATAGTGGTGATGAGCTGAAGAGACAGGTATGAACAGTGACAATAGGTGAACAGCACTTGAGAGAAATGTTCATGAGAGTATAGATGGTAACAGGTAGGATGCAGATAGGTTAGCAATTGTGTATGGTAGTAGGTGGTAGGACAGCAGATGACATACAGGAGAGACTAACCCAGTGCAAGGATAGATGTTAGTAGGCTCAAGAGCTAGCAATCTAAACAGTGCAGATGATAGTTACAGTCCTTAATATGCAGAGCTAGATAGTGTAAGCTTAGTAGGAAGGTTATGGAGGGGTACTTATCACTAATAGCAAGCAGTAGTAGAGAGGTTCGGTATGAGCGAGTGATCCGGTAGCGGGATACAGGGATCAGCAGCGAGGTTCCGACAGCGAGGTACGCTTGTAAGCATATGAGCTTCAAGGCAGGTTGAACGAACATGTGAGTGAGAACGCCGGCGGTTGAAATAGCCGCTCTGCGGCGCTCAGTGATGACAGCATCAGTCTTAAAGGTGTATGCGCACCTACCAGAAGAGAATGGTGGGACGCATACACTGAATTGGAAAGTGGAATAAGGGTACCAGAGGTACCAGAACATTACACAGGGTCAGGAGTCAGGTCAGCAGTCATACACAGAAAGTCAGCCAGGGGAAAGGCAGCAAGCAGGGTCAGGAGTAAGCCAGAGTCATACACTGGTAAACAGGCAGTAGCGGAGACTAGAAGGGCAAGCCAGAGGTCATACATGGATCAGCAGGTGGAAACAAGAGTCAAAGGAGCAAGCCAAGGGTCAAAGCCAGGAATGGAGGACAGGTCAAAGACAGGCCGGGTCGATAACAAAAAATTCAATATTAACAGGAACTCAGAAACACACGGGGGAGCTGAAGATCATCCAGCAACAAGCTACTGACTTTAAAAAGACCACTGGGCACCAGAATCTGTCACACATTGATTTTCTCAACAGTTTGCGCCCGTTGCATTGCCGAATTCCTACATTCCAATTTGCCGGGCATTAGCAGATGTGCCATTTCTTTTGCAAACCGATCTCTGACAATGTCACATGTTTTATTGGGAGTCTTATTCTTGCCATGGAGTCTACTCTAGGGGGGGGGGGCTGGAAGTCAAGATATTCTCGACAGGGAAACTAACTAACAATATTTTGCTTACTTTTACTCTTAAAAAAATTGGTGTGAGCCAGCCCCTTCTTACCCTTACTCCCTGAATGTCAGTCATGTTGTTAGACTGGCTCTCTCTAGATGTATAGACCATTTCCATAAAAAAAAAAATGACCACACTTGTAGTCCTCAATGTCCCTCTCTAATTTACCTATTTTCTTATTGACCAGCCTATCCTCACTTTTTTGAAAATTATTCAGCAAAACTGCTTGCCATTTTGGATAGAGGCATGAAGTACTGTCTTTTTGAACCTACATGTCTCTTTCTTTAACACTTGTTTGGGCCAATTTTGATATCATCCCCCCTTGTAATGTAATCAACTTTATCTACTTGGTATAGCAAAATTCTGCTTGAGGCTCCCAATCTTTTTTTAAATCAGGGTCCAAAAACTGCACTGTTTTTTAATTCTTAATCCTTTTGGGGTGATCCCCAAATCCAAATAACTCTGTAAGAAAGAGAAATCCCACCACTGTGTGTTCTCATAATCTTTTGCCTGCTGTAGCTGGAGAAACACTTTCCTCATACTAATTTCATAAACCTCAGTATGTGATGGTGAGGACCCACTAACATCAGATGTAGAACCATTCTACCTATCATTTTTCCTGATTTCTGTACTAACTTCCTGAGTTATTTTGGTAAAATAGACTGCAACCTTTCCAGCAAAGGCAAAAGGAGGGGAGAACTGAAGGGTATATAGAAAAAAGAAAAAAGAAAAGGTGTAAGGGCAGAGGGCAGAAGGAAAATATTATCAAACTGACAATCAGTATTAAAGTTATAGTTGTATTTACCCAAAATATGTATTAGTCAGCGCCTAAACCATATAAAGTCAGCAGCGTGCAAAAATAGTGCAAATATACAAACGCTAATGATAAATCAAATAAAAAGTTGCAGCACTATGAGTAATAAACTAAGTGTAATACAAGAAATATCTCTAATCATAATATAGTGCATGTACATCAAATGAACGTATTAAAGTCCAAGTGAAAAAAAAACAGAATGTCTATGTGAACAGAATGAAATATTATTCCAGTGCTGAGTGAAATTCAAGTATAATCAAGGTGATTGTGCTCCACTAATGGAAAAAATGTAAACTCACCAGAACTGTATGCTCTCTAAATTATAGGACAGCAAACTCACAATATGGTATAATAGGTGTCTCTTTGGAAGTCAATGATGTCAAAGACAGTGATATGTGTTCTAACATTCAAAAAGGCATCATCAAAAAGGTTTTCAAACCAGTCAGACAGGATGAATCACCAGGCATAGGAAAAATGGAAATCTCATAGTGTAGTATTTATTTAAAAACCAAATAATAAACTAAAAATTAAAAAACTTAGACTCACATGAGTCAAACAACATTAGAAGCAAGCTTAAATGACAATGTTAGTTCCAATATAGTGCATTAGTCAAGTACGACTGCTCCAGTAGAAGTCCAATGACGAAACGTACGTAGGGCGGTACTCTACGTGTCACTTCCGGTCTGCAGTCTGCCATTCCCTTGGAGTGCGGAAGGCCCTGCAACATACTGCTGAATCAATCAGACTGAACCGTGAGTTTTTACTACTTGCCTACTTGTTTGATTGTACTTACTACACTATGGGGATCTTCTCTCTGTATTTGAGCACCTAGATGGGACTTGTCGATCCGCGAGGATTCCAGGAACCCCAACTCAGTAATCACAGCTTGGACCCCACCCACCCCCTGTGTGGAATTACATCCACTCTTGTATCATTTACTGCCATTTAGGGTGGAAATTAAGGGTGAGCACTACATCTAGTGGACACTTTAGGAGCAGGCACCTATGTTCCTTGATACTCACCTCCACACTTTATCACGGACATTAGTCCAGCACAAATATTTTTTGTATAGGGGGCCCCTCTCTCCCCCTTTTTTCTTCACTATACCATTTATTGGCACTTTTTTTTTCTTTTTTTTTCCATTTTTTATCACTCAAGATTCTGGTGCACATCCTTGTTCTGATACATTCTATTACACTCCCCCAAAAAATTTATATTTTTTGCACTTAGTAATATTAGCTTTATTTTCTCACAGCACTTCAAGCATTTCTGGGGCGTATTACATTTAGCCCATTTTTTGTCTCTGCGATTTTGTTTCTGTGTTTTTGCACTCTGCACCTTATTATTATATATTGTCTCACCATTTATATGTTTTATAATAAGATCAATTTGTAGCATCTTGGCACATCTATAAAACCAGGTAGCGCCGTTTCCAACCTCTCCTTTTTTTCCCAAACATTGTTGGCTCCTAATTTTTTAGGGGTTGGTTGGTGGCAGCTTCTACACCTATATACATTTGTCCCCATCACCCCATAGCGCTGGTCAGCCCCCATTCATACCCAAGTACAGACAATACTGGTGCACTTACTTTGAATGCCGCCACACTAAAAATAGGACGGCAGCTGGACCTGTAACTCAGCTTTAACGGGCGCTTCACGCCTGATCCTGAGATATATGAATATCTCCCTTTTATGTAAAAAGGAAACTTTCTGGATTTATAAGTTAGGCAAACTGTCCCCACATATCCTCAATAAAGAATTGGATATTTATAGTGTTGTATGATGCTGTCACCGATAATGGGTTGTATTTCTGTATAATTCTTATGAATTTTCATTATTTGTTATTTTTTATATTTTATTTTTGTTTCTTTATTTAATTTTTATTTGTATCTGCTCTTTACTAATGATTACTTAATTATTTATGAATAAAATTACAAACCCGATTCCAAAAAAGTTGGGACACTGTACAAATTGTGAATAAAAACAGAATGCAATGATGTGGAAGTTTCAAATTTCAATACTTTATTCAGAATACAACATAGATGACATATCAAATGTTTAAACTGAGAAAATTTATAATTTTAAGGGAAAAATAAGTTGATTTTACATTTCATGGCATCAACACATCTCAAAAAAGTTGGGAAAAGGCCATGTTTACCACTGTGTGGCATCCCCTCTTCTTTTTATAACAGTCTGCAAATGTCTGGGGACTGAGGAGACAAGTTGCTCAAGTTTAGGAATAGGAATGTTGTCCCATTCTTGTCTAATACAGGCTTCTAGTTGCTCATCTGTCTTAGGTCTTCTTTGTCGCATCTTCCTCTTTATGATGCGCCAAATGTTTTCTATGGGTGAAAGATCTGGACTGCAGTCTGGCCATTTCAGTACCCGGATCCTTCTTCTACACAGCCATGATGTTGTAATTGATGCAGCATCTGGCATTGATGCAGCATCTGGCATTGTCATGTTGGAAAAACGCAAGGTCTTCCCTGAAAGAGACGACATCTGGATGGGAGCATATGTTGTTCTAGGACTTGGATATACCTTTCAGCATTGATGGTGCCTTTCCAGATGTGTAAGCTGCCCATGCCACACGCACTCATGCAACCCCATACCATTAGAGATGCAGGCTTCTGAACTGAGCGCTGATAACAACTTGAGTTGTCCTTGTCCTCTTTAGTCCGGATGACATGGCGTCCCAGTTTTCCAAAAAGAACTTCAAATTTTGATTTGTCTGACCACAGAACAGTTTCCCACTTTGCCACAGTCCATTTTTAATTAGCCTTGGCCCAGAGAAAACGCCTGCGCTTCTGGATCATGTTTAGATATGGCTTCTTTTTTGGCCTATAGAGTTTTAGATGGCAACGGTGAATGGCACGGTGGATTGTGTTCACCGACAATGTTGTGATTTCCATTACAGTAGCATTCCTATATGTGATGCAGTGCCGTCTAAGGGCCTGAAGATCACGGGCATCCAGTATGGTTTTCCGGGCCTTGACCCTTACGCAGAGATTGTTCCAGATTCTCTGAATCTTTGGATGATATTATGCACTGTAGATGATGATAACTTCAAACTCTTTTACATTTTTCTCTGAGAAACTCCTTTCTGATATTGCTACACTATTTTTCGCCGCAGCATTGGGGGAATTGGTGATCCTCTGCCCATCTTGACTTCTGAGAGACACTGCCACTCTGAGAGGCTCTTTTTTTTACCCAATCATGTTGCCAATTGACCTAATAAGATGCAAATTTGTCATCCAGCTGTTCCTTACATTTAACTTTTCCGGCCTCTTATTGCTACCTGTCCCAACTTTTTTGGAATGTGTAGCTCTCATGAAATCCAAAATGAGCCAATATTTGGCATGACATTTCAAAATGTCTCACTTTCAACATTTGATATGTTATCTATATTATATTGTGAATAAAATTTAAGTTTATGAGATTTGTAAATTAGTCCATTCCTTTTTTTTGGATGCTAGCAGCTTCCTGTTGACAATCCTTCTGGGGGACTTCATTTCTGGATGAGCCTTTCTCAGCCAAAGGCACTGTACACCACCTCTGCTGGTCTGAAGCAGATGTAAGTGCCACCACCTTAGAATTGATCTTATTCTTTGTATAAAATGACTTACCAAATTGCATTTTTTAATTCATGGATTTTTTTTAATTATTCTTTTATATGACAATTCATGTGCTCTTTATGCTTTGTATGCTTTTCTTGTGGCATTCAATAAATTCTGCTGTGGTTATCACCAACAGCAAGCTTCAGTGGACTTGTTATTTACACGGTTCCGCAATAGTGGACATTTCAAGAGCCAGTCCTGAGACATATGAAAGTCCAAAGGCCTGTATAGAGATACAATGTGTTTGTGTAAAATTAAGTGTTGTGCATACAAAGACAATAAAATTAAATTTATTTTTAATTATAAAAGATGAGATTGCTTCAATACCAAAAATATTACACCTAAAAATTTGCCATGAAATGGTGATAAACTACAATACCCAACAATGCCTATAGGTCAATGCTTTAAAAGTCTTTATAGTGCTTTACTTTAGAGGTAATAGTAAATTATGGCCCTAGAAATATTCCCCTCATTCTGACGTGTATGGCGATACCAGATATACTGTATGTTACACAATTCCCGCATACATATGCATGTACATCCTAGGTGCACATAATTGTACATTCATTTTTTTGTTTGTTTTGTTCTATTCAATTTTATTATCTTTGTCTTTGCTTTTATTTTTTTAGATTACATTTTATTATTTATTTATTTTTTTTTTAAGTACATTTTACCCAAGCAGTCTGAATGGTAATACTGGAGGTATTTTCAGGAAAGGAGGAAAGGGTAAATCAGGAATTTTACTGCTAAATCAACTTCAGTTAATATGTTTGTGCATCCCTACTACCACTAAAGTATTGAGGGATTCTACACTGACCACAAATGTCCACAAATGTAAAAAGGGCATTTGCTCTGATCAACAATATAACAGGGGATTTTACACTGGCAACCAATATAATGGGGACAGTGACAGAAAGGCACACAGTAAAGTCCCATGGATTAGGTAAATAAATCCTGTTAGGAAATATCGATCACATGTCGATATCAAAATATCGATCACAGGTCATTTTTAGTGCTTTTGGCCATGCTAAAACATTTCAATAAACTTTTGCTTAATGCTGCAATGTAGCTGAACTTTTCAACTTTGCAGATATGGGAAATTAATTTTATGGAGTTTACAGAGAGGGGAAGAGAGTGTATTGCTATACCACATCATGTTCAGAATTCTACAAAAGCTTTAAATACATTTAGTTACATAGTTACAAAGTGTATAGGATTGAAAAAGACACAGGGCCATTTACCCATTGTACTAATCACTGGGAGGTGGCTCTCAAATTTCTCCACCGTAGTTATCTGACACCTGTGAAGATGGAAAGATGTTTAAAGATGCACCCATCTCATGCTGGAGGGGTTGTGGGGGGAAGGGCACACTATTCCACCTACTGTGGCAGTGTAGGAAGCTGAGAGGATATTGGGCAGCGGTGTTTGCACTAATTATATCCGTAACTGGAATATCGTTGTCCATGTCCCCAGCCCTAGCTCTATTGAACTTGGGTATTGACAAGGTTCCACGACCGTTTCGTTGTGTAACCTCACACATACTTACAGGTGCTAGGATGTCTGTCACCGCAGCATGGAGGTCTGCTGATGCACCCACGGTAGTGGATGTCATAAATAGGGTTAAAACCCTCTACTCCTACGAACAGTTCTTTGCCAACTCCAGTGATAGAAGCCTGCTGTTTGATTGCGAATGGAATCCTTGGTTGCTAAAGTACCCGAGCTGAGGGGTTTTCCTCTCGTTCGGGCTTGATCCTTACTTGATTACATTATTAATGATGACATATGTTTATATCTGAGGCTTAGACCGTCCGGTTGATGGTCCCCAAGTCTAGTTGCGTGGTTATTGCAAACGTAATGTGCTAAAGCATGCTAGAGTTACGGTTCTTCGTAGATGCACCTCTTGTTAGCTCCAGGAAGGACTGGGTGTACGCTGGGGGCCGGGTCCCGGCTCCTGCGGGGGGTAGGGGAGGGCGCGGGACCACAGTATTGATCCCCTTGGGGGTGGTCCGGGCGGCCCGACCCTTCGGCTTGACGAGGGGGAACTAGGCTGGGGTCCGGTCTCCGGGGGGCCCAGCTGTTAGGTACTGGGGGCTCTAAATCTTTTTCCACAACGGTTTTGCATGGTATACTCTGGTATATTTACTGTATCTGTTCCTTGCTATATAGCCATTACGTGTAAATGTACTGTATCATGTGTTTGATGTTTTGAAAATGTAATAAAAACTATTGAAAAGAAAAAGACACAGGGCCATCCAGTTTAACCTGTGTTTTTATGTGTGTGTAATTTTTATGCACTAACAACTTCCATGGCCCTGTATATTCTGCCTAATGAGGAAGACACCAAAGTTTTTTAAGTTGTTAGAGCTCTCAGCAAGTACTACTTCCTGAGGGAGGAATTTCCACATTTTTACTGCTTTAGAAGTAAAGAACCCAAACATAAAGTAAATAACTTTATGTTTGCCATATTACAACTCATCTGCCATGTAGTCGCACAACCCTCTTTTTTTCAAGGTTTTCCTGTAATGATGCTACTATGTATTGAGCTCTGATAAAAATCAGAGTGTATTATTTGAGAGACAATTCAGTGGCAGGACAACATGTATTCAGCTTTATAAGGCCACAATTAGAGATTTCCCGAACTATTCACCGGCGAACAGTTCCCGGCGAACATCGCTTGTTCGCGTTCTCCTCGGCGGGCGAACATATGCGATGTTCGGTCCGCCCCCTATACATCATCATTGAGCAAACTTTGACCCTGTACCTGATAGTCAGCAGACACATTCCAGGTGTGTGTCAAGCCCACTGACTGAACTGTGCCCACTGCCAGTGCCCACCACTCATATAGGGTGGCACAGCACCTTGCAGATAAAAAATTAATTTCATTTTTCCTCTGTAATATAATTTGCAGTTGCCTGCCAATGAGTGTCAGGTCCACAGACTGTACTGTGCCCACTGCCCACCACTCATATAGGGTGGCACAGCATCTTGCAGATAAAAAATTAATTTCATTTTTCCTATAATAAAAATAAAATTCATCCAGAAAAAACAGGAACTGGCTTTTTCATTCGAATTTCAGTAGCGCAGGGATGGTGTTAACCTCTTACCAAATAAATAGGATGATAACATATACCAAAATATATGAATCAGATGTGATAAATATAAGCATAAAATCATAAATACATAAAAGCATGAAATCACATCAATAGGAGTCCATAAAGTCCATAGGTATAAAGTGCATAGAGCAATGAAAGTGCAAACATGAAGGATCACAGGTGCGACTTATGGGGACCACCCTTGCTTGCCACCACCACACAGTGCCGGGAGAAGTATCTGAAATTCAGACTCACTATAAATTTACCAGGAAATCTTCCAGAGGAGTCTTTGCAGCACAAATCAGAGATCTGGAGGAAACCTGATTTTACTATATGCTGTTGTTGGCTAGTCCATGAGAGTAGTTAGGCATAGGGGTCTGGTGAGTCTGAATTTCAGATACAACATTGTCTATTAATTTAGTACAAGTAGTGATATTTATATATTTAATTTTTCCTCTGTAATATAATTGCAGTTGCCTGCCAGTGAGTGTCAGGCCCACAGACTGTACTGTGCCCACTGCCCACCACTCATATAGGGTGGCACAGCACCTTGCAGATAAAAAATTAATTTAATTTTACCTCTGTAATATAATTGCAGTTGCCTGCCAGTGAGTGTCAGGTCCACAGACCGTACTGTGCCCACTGCCCACCACTCATATAGGGTGGCACAGCACCTTGCAGATAAAAAAAGTAATTTAATTTTTCCCCTGTAATATAATTGCAGTTGCCTGCCAGTGAGTGTCAGGCCCACAGACTGTACTGTGCCCACTGCAAATGGACTGTTTGCGGTTGTTTGCGGTGTGTTAAACGGGGAGTTTGGTCTGTCAGAGTTTGGTCTGTCACTGTGAAGCGGGCGTAACCCTTACACTACCTGATCAATACAACATCATACCTGATCATTCACACACTGGATGATTTAAAGCACGTTATTCCAAACAATTTAGGAATGTTAGGTGATTTATGCCCTTTATGGATTAAAACCTGACTCTGCGTCAACTACGTCATTTTCCATGGGAGTTTTGCCATGGCTCACCCTCCAGCATGCCACAGTCCAGGTGTTAGTCCCCTTGAAACAACTTTTCCATCACTATTGTGGCCAGAAAGAGTCCCTGTGGGTTTTAAAATTCGCCTGCCTATTGAAGTATATGGCGGTTCGCCTGGTTCGCCCATTCGCGAACATTTGCGGAAGTTCGTGTTCGCCGTTCGCGAACATAAAATGTTATGTTCGCGACATCTCTAGCCACAATATAAAACATAGAGAGGTGGCAGGTTTTTGCTATAAAATAAATATTAGAGTGTATTATTTGAAAGAGTATATTATTTGAGTAGCAACAAATATTGTACAGTGGCTGAACAGTGCTGCTCTAGATGACGGCAGGAATCAGATGCCATTTGAGCTGTGAAACAGTGGTACACCATAACCAGCCTCTATTACGGTGGTTTGAGCCCTACATTTCCAAACTCTTTGCACTGTAACATCTTTCATATATTTTAGAGGATATTTCCTCTTAATGCTATGGGAAAAGCTGTAGTGCAACCTTACCTGAGTCACCCCAGAGTGGCAGATTCCCAGTTGCTATTTAATCTTTATCATAGTTGAGGAAGGGTTAGTTATTTTAGTTATTAATCTATTATAGACAAATTTAAAATTTAGCTGTCTTTTTTCTCGCCTTTCATATTATTCCTCACTTATAGTTCCATAGTTGGTAAAGATGAATAAAGACACCAGTCCTTCCAGTTCAATGTGTGTGTGTGTGTGTGTGTGTGTGTGTGTGTGTGTGTGTGTGTGTGTGTGTGTGTGTGTGTGTGTGTGTGTGTGTGTGCGTGTGTATAATTATGTATCTACCACTTCCCTTATGCCTTTATATTGCATTCAATAAGATGTCTATTTCAAAGTTTTTTTAAATTAGTGACATTTCCCACTGAAACCACAGATTGTGGAAGGGAGTTTCACATCCTTACTGCTCTAACAGTAAAGAACCCACTTCTCATCCAACTTCATTGAGGGGCCATATGTCTTCTTGAGTGGCCTGAGACTGAATAGTTTCCTCCCAATGTTGAAATTATCGTTAAGATATTTATATATCACTATCATATCCCCTCTTATGTATCTCTTCTCCAGGGAGAATAAGTTTAATGTTAGTAATCGTTCCTCATAACTTAGGTCCTCCAGTCTCTTTATTAGTTTTGTTGCCCTTCTCTGGACTCCCTCCAGTTCCAGTACATCCCTCCTGAAGACTGGTGACTAAAACTGGATGGCATACTCAAGATCCGACCAAACCAGAGTTTTGTAAAGTGGCAGTATTATAGTTTTATCTCTTCAGTAAATACCCTTTTTAATGCATGCTAATATTCTGCTGGCCTTGCTTGCTGCAGCCTGGCATTGCATGCTATTGTATAGTCTGTCATCAACTAGGACCCCCAGATTCCCTCACAGCTTCTCCCCTAATGTGTAGTTTGCATTCATATTTTAGCCCGAAAGTGCATTACTTTACATTTCCCTACATTGAACCTCATTTGGGGCCGCAAGCATAACAATTATCAAACATTTAGATATACCTTGAAATAAAGACAAAACAACACTGGACTTGCAGTGGTAATATTGGCCGTGGCCATTTATTAACTATACTTTAACCACACATTAAATATAATTAAATATATAAAAAAACATAGCCGTATTTAGTTCAGCCAAAAAACTCAAACTAACCATATATATCAACTGAAAAACTGTAGTCCAGTCAAAAAACTCGAACTACCCAATTTTTTTTTTTTTTTTATTACCATAACTCAAACCCACAAGCCATGCTCACATTAGTCACATTAGTCTGCAAGTCCAGATTAAAGATATAATTTGCAATGTCAGATAAGTGAACCATATCATAAATATAAAATCCCTCCAAACCACCCTCAAGATCCACATGCCTAAAAGAAAAACCCCCAATAGTAGGCATAAACTTGAAAAGAGCTCTCTTTACCTTTTTCCGACTTTTCTCCAAAAACAAATTTTCTTCCGAAAACCAGCACAAACGCAGTATGATTTTGGAAAAAAATAAATGTACAAGAAGAAAAAACAGACTTAAAATGTAATTAATCAGATTTAATATGCAATAGAAGATCTATGCTCTTACGTAAACCTAAATCATTACCCCCCCCCCCCCCCAGATGAATGATCACTACATCAGGGGAAGGCCAAAGCAAACATAGTTCCGAAAAAACTGAAAAAATATCAATCCAATGCATTCCTCTCTTACCGTACCAAAACAGAGAAGCAGAGGATGGCGAAAAACCCAAGTTCACATTATAAATGCGACATTCAGCCCTCTTGTGGGCCCAAAAAATAAACGAATGCCCGATGATCAAAATCACCTTACGAGAACCTGTAATCAAACACAAGTATTAGGCCGAACATAAAATTTAAACGCAGCAGAACGCCATCTACCAATAGTTCCAATAGAACTGTCAGACAGACCAAATTGTGCAGCAGTGGTAGCAGCACCAATGCGGAATGAGTGAGCGGAAATAGGTAGATGACCTAAATTCAAATAGAGCAAACACTTCTTTAAAATAGCATTGAACTAAAAAACTGTAAGCGGGGTACAATTCTGATGTACAAAGAAATGAAGAAAAGGAAGAGGCCGAATGGACAAGTATCTCTCAGCCATTCCAACAGCACAAATATCAGCATTCTTATAGCGCCTAAAAGATATCTAATGAGCATTCCCAAACTGATCAGTCTTGCTACGTCTTAACAAAACCCTAAGAATACCCTTAGTAACAGACACATCAGAGAATTGCAAACCATCAATAGCAGATTTGGATGCCAGCAATTCGGAAATGCGTCACGCACCAAAAAAACATAAGAATAATGCGCATTGCAACAAGACAGCCTCATAATGCGAAAAGCAAACAGAATAGGAGGCAACACACAAATCTCACAACAGAGAAAGAGAAATCGCAAACCTCCTATCCGGGGTAACATGAGATTTACGATAACCTTTTAATGCGAGTTTAACAGAGAAAAATTCCATACAAGAATTTTCACTATGCAACTTTGCGAAGAAAGAAATTCCCGCCAATGTCTTAAGAACATGTGAATAAAAAAACTTTTTACTGAATAAATGTTCCAAGAAGGACAAAACATTACTTTCAGAAAAAGAAAAAACATGCACTCCATGGTCAACAAAAAAGGAGGACCACAGACGCCATGCAGCATGATATGATATGAACGCCAAGTCGAAGGAGCCAGGGACTTAAAAATGGCAGAAGAAACGCCAGTCAGACCAAGTCCCACAGATGAGAAGGGCATGAAAGGCCAAGCAGATCCGCACCAGGAGCCAAAATCCAGAAATGGTCCATCTGCAGGCGAGACAGAGAATCCTCAATAACATTGGAATGTCCAGGTATATACTTAGCCTTCAGCCAGATATTAGGTTTCAAGCACATAAGTACCAAATAGCTGAGTAGTGAAATAATAGGAGGAGACTTGGAGGACAAAGAATTAATGGCAAAAACCACCCCTTTATTGTCCGAATGTAACAGAATCTGTTTATTACTGAAATGGATACCCCATAGCTCCAATGCAACAATCACTGGAAATAATTCCAGTAATACAATGCAGCGAGTCAAACCCTTATCAACCCAGGCCAGATGCCAAGCAGCAGCTGACCAATGGCCGCGTGCGCCAGAGGCATCCGTAAATAAGTCCAAAGCCAAAGATGAGCAGAAACATTCCTGCCATACAGAAGATCCGTTAAAGGAATCTAAAAACTTCAACCAAATTATCAAATCATCTCTAATATCCGAAGATATATCAATGAAATGATATTGGGAAGAGACACCAGAGATAGCCCTATACAGCCGCTTGGTAAAAGCTCTGCCCATGGGCATAACCCTAGATGCAAAATTTAACAAACCAAGCAGAGATTGAATACATTTTAATTGGATCCTATGCTTACTCAAAACAAAATTCAACAGTAAACGGAGCTTGGAAATTTTAGAGTGAGGCAAACGAAAAACCATTTCAACAGTGTCAATCTCGATTCCCAAAAATTCCAGGCACGAGGTAGGATATACCGACTTTTCCTCAGCCAATGGGATACCAAATTCACAACAAATAGACTCCAAAATTTGGAAAATAGAAACACAATCAGAAGACCCTGCTTTGCCTATAAATAAAAAATCGTCCAAATAATGTAATACATTATGTGAACCAGACTTGCTGATAACTACCCATTCTAAAAAAGTGGAGAACAATTCAAAATAAAAACAAGAAATGGAACACCCCATAGGTAAACATTTGTCAAAGAAAAACCTACCATCAAAATAAAAACCCAAAGAATTGAAAGCTTGAGGATGAATGGGCAATAACAATTTAACATCTGCTTTAGCAAGTAACGCCGAGCAACCTGCACTTCTAATTTTAGACAAGGCATCGTCAAATGTAGCATAAGAAACTGAACATAAGTTAGTGTCAATTTCATGATTAAGTGACTCACCTGCAGGAAAAGATAGATGGTGAATTAGCCGGTATTCACCTGGTTCCTTCTTAGCTATGACACCCAAAGGGGAAATCCTAAAATTAGGAAAAGGAGGAGCAGAAAAAGGCCCAGCCATTCTCCCACAAGCAACCTCCTTAGCAATCTTGACCCTGACAACATCAGGAAGCATAGCTACAGAAAGAAGATTATCCTGTATCATACAGCCTGTACCAGAAAAAAAGGCAGGGTAAAACCATGACAAAAACCATTAAATAGAACCTCAGCGGAATCACAGTTTGGGTAAACCTGCAACCACGGGAGCAGTTTTACCAAGCTCACTTGAGTTTCCGCTTTAAAGAAAAATTTGTTCTTTGCTCGAGTGACCACTAAGCACAGCTTGTTTCTTAAAGCACTTAGAGACTGGGTGAGTCCCAGCGCAATGGGAGCACTCGTGCTTAAACTTACAAGAGTGAGGCCATTTACATTGGCCATCATTAAATCCGAAACATACGCCCTTCCTATGCTGAATAGAATTGGCAGGTTTCAGAAAAAAGACAGTTTTTGAGGCAACAATAAACTGAGCCACAATCCCACATCCTTAACTCCCCATCTCAACAATTTATTTATGGATAGCTTCTGCCGAAACGACTCATCATAGGCTAACCAACCAAAACCAGGGAAACTCTTATAGGCCTCCAGCACTATATCCAATTGCTGAAGCAGCCCACTACATAGTTCAGTCTTCTTCTCTCCTAATACACTGGAATATATACAGAAACCCTGAAGCCAATTATTAAAGGATCTGGGTGCAACCCTAGACCTAACCTCGCCTGACTTCTCACTATCAAATTTAGATGGCTTGTAGACTGTAAGCAACAACAATATATCAATATAGTCTCCCCTCCAGATCTTATCTTTAACAGAATCCTTCAGGTGAAATCCCAATGGAGAGATGGAACACGGCAAAGCTTCTTTCAAAGAAACTTCAGGGATATCTTGTAATTGTCTGGAGAAAGCAGTCTCCATACCATGTGACACCGATTCTACATTATATACAGAAGAAGGGGAATCATCACTAACTAAGTTAGCACCCCAAACGTCACTCACTGGAGGAGGAGCAATTAAATCCACAGTACAATGACCCACCCCAGAACCGCCAACATTAACAGGGGCTGAAACTTTATCAGAAAACCTGGCACAAAAATCAGACATCACATTAAAAAATTCAGACAACATTACATTAGCAGGCCGCTTACCTGCAATAACTGCGTCATCACAGACCGCAGTACTGACAGCCAATGGCAGTTGAACTGGAGATGGAGCTGAAGAAACTGCAGCAGAAGAAACCGTTGATGCAGAGGTCACCGTTGCTGGTACCGAACCGGGCAGAACCCCACTAGACGATTTTCCGGCAATTGAAGAAACTTCACCCTGCAAAAAAGTGAAATGTTTACCCCGAGGGGCAACTGACAAATTTGTACTATAAGTACCTTTATTAACCTTCCCTCTCTTGATTGCAGGGACTGGAGCCAACGATACCGGATGCGGACCGAACCTCCGAGGCCTCTTCGAAATCCGCAGCTATCTCCTATCTTACGTCCCGGTGGAAGCCGTCGCCCGGAAATGACGAGCACCGGAAACGTCATCAAGTTCAACAGAGGCGGAAGATCCCATTCGCAGATCAAGACGAGCGGAAGCTGCGTCAACACTGGGGTCAACAGGAACCGGAACTGCATAGTCATCCGGAGATGAAGATGGCGGAGGATGTGCACTAGAAACTGAGGCATCCATAGGAATGGAAAGGCATTTCCTCACCCACTCCTCACCGTCGACACCACGGGCTCTCTCCAGCAGTTCAAGCAGAAGGGACTACATGACAAGGTAAACGAGGCAAACAAATTTCTTGATCCGCTCCTGTTGACTGCTCTGCTACAGCTGCTCCACCTTCTTATATAGGGATAACTGTCACCTCAAGGTATCCAAATTACTTAAAAACATCCGATCCATTAGAAGCATTTTTTATCTACCAATTACATTTTTTTATTTAAATGTCCAATCCTGACTTCTTGTTTCTTAACCAATAAAAAGTG
The DNA here is from genome assembly GCF_965119305.1 of Pelophylax lessonae. Taxonomy (NCBI): domain Eukaryota; kingdom Metazoa; phylum Chordata; class Amphibia; order Anura; family Ranidae; genus Pelophylax; species Pelophylax lessonae. The sequence goes on from NC_138768.1 coordinate 149,930,008, forward strand.
TCATATATATATATACTGTATATATATTTTTTTAAACCGTTTGTCATGCCACAGCCCCATACATGCATGGCAGGTACCATGGCCCGCCATGCATCTCATTCCGTGTGCTTGCCCACCCCTCTATTCAATTGAGGTCTTCTGTAAAGTTTCTATATCCTGTTGTGAAGTAATTGCCCTGCTTAGCTTTGTATCAACAGCAAACACTGAGATTGCATTATTTATCCCAACCTCAATATTATTTATGCATGAGTTAAACAGGATTGGTCCCAGGACAGTGCACTGGGGTACCCCACTTAGAACTCCAGACCATTCAGAAGATATGCTATTTATCACCACCCTCTGGATGCACTCCTATAACCAGTTTTCTATCCAAGTACATATACTATCACCAACGCCAAAATACCTCAATTTGTGGATTAAGAGTTATGGGGTACCACGTTAAAGGTACTTAAAAGAACAATGTTACCCTATTTGTCCCCATTTTTAATTACAATTCCTTTAGCATTTCTTTACTTTGTATACAGTCTGTCTTTCTTCTCTTGAAAGATTATTATGACTTTTAGAATTCCAATTCTTTAAGTCCTCCTGAACAAAAATATTATTCCTATTTAATGGAGGTATGTTCAGAGATCTATTCCTCAAATCTGCCTTTCTCACATAAAGAGTCTCCTCATCCTCACTGTTTTCTTGTTCAAGAACATCATTGTCCAAGAGAGTTAATAGGTCATTTAGCATTTTTTGACCATCTTCAGTTAGCAATCCACTTGTGTCTAAGGTCACTTCTTTCTTCTTATAAAAAAGCCTTAACAGAACTTTATGGAAAAGAAAAGATAATCCTTATATATATATATATATATATATATATATATATATATATATTTTCTGCAATAGAAAATAAGATACATTTAGAACTTTCATTTTATGACTTTCATCAGAGAAAGACTCTGATTACTTGTGACCCTGAGTTTGTCCCTTCCTTTCTGATTTTACTTTTACAAGAGGGAGGGTACACACTTATTGCCCCCCTTTCCTGGCCAGCTAGACTGTATTCTTAGATTAGGTACTGGTATGAATTTTATGTGAAGTTCTATCCTTTTTTTTAAATCATTTTTGGTTGGTTTGGTGCACCTTATCAACTACTGATTTTGCTGCTGACATCCTAGCAACTGATGATGTCAGATGATCAGCTGCTAAGACACAGGTGGCCAGCCTGCATACTGTTCTCAATTGCTAGGAGACAGGCTGCTGTTTGCAATAGTAATATCATTGCAAAGTTAGTAAGCAGCTAAAGAATCACTTCAATGGATGAAGGAACACCCCTTTTTGCTGTGATGATTAAAATAACTTTTTTTTTCAAGCCTATAGCTATGTACATTGACCTAGTTAATGTGGCTGTTTGCCCATAAGGCTTGCCCAAAGCAACCAAAGTTAGATGTCTGCCCAGGAATCATAAATCTTAGTTGCAATGAACAGTAATTTGTTCTATAAATACCCCTAAAGTGTGTAATTTTTTTGTCTCCATCTTTCCATTAGGATAAATGGCAGTGAAACTTTGATCATGTCAAAATTTTACTTACAGTTTACTTGTGTCTTGCATCATTATTCTATTAAATAATATTGTAATATGTAGAAAATCTGTTATTAGTTACACACTTACATGGCCAGATTTCATTCATTTTTTAATAATCTAAGCATAGAAATATTTTCAAGCATGCTGAGATTTCTGGTATTTTCAAATGAGAATTGTTTTTAAATATAACTGGTTGAAGTTATCAATAAATGTTGAATATAATTTAAAAAAGTATAAAAATTATTATTAGAATCAATATAAAACTTTCAAATGCAGGCCACGAGAGTACAGAGTAACATTTCCCAATACTTTGAGGCTTGGCTACATTACTTTTCTTTTTTCACACTTGTTTCCCTTATTTTCACTTGACGATTCTGTCAGTAACATACTTCCTATACTTGTGTTACAACTCTTACTGCTCAATATCTATGGAGGAATAGTTTTGTCATACTAGGCTGCCCTCCTGAATTGAACTAAAAACACCTCCACCCCTCCTCATCTCCATTATATTGAGAGGTGTTGTTTTGTAGTTCACAGAGGATAGCTAGGAAAGCTGATAACACCGTTTGAGATTTCAGATCAATCTACACAAAGTTACAATGACATTTAATTTTTGACTGGAATAACAGATACAGATATAGTTTTTTGCAGAAAATGCACTTGGCTTTAAAAAAAATAAATAAAATAAAAACCTATTAATGATTCAATGATTGGTTTTCAATTATGATAATCAGTATGTCAGCTATAACATACCGATCACATGCAGGTTGTAGACTTCAAGGGGTTGTAAAGGCTTTTTTTAAAAAAAACTAGCAAACATGTTATGTTTGCCTGCTCTGTTCAATGCTTTTGCACAGAGTGGTCCCAAATCTCCTCTTATGGGGTCCCCTGCAAGCATTCTTGGTTCTTCCTCTACTCCATGTGCCCCTATAGCAAGCCGATTTATTGGCACCCAGAGCGGCCCGGGTACCCCACCCCCTCCTTCACTCCTCACACTCTTTGACTTTCAACAGCAGGAGTCAATGGCTCCCGCAGCTCTCAGTGCAGTGTAGTGAGAGAATGGAGAGGGGAAAGAAGACTGTCAGCTGGGCACAGCCTTCTTTTCACAGGGAATGCATTAAGGTAAAAAAAAAAACAAAAAAAAAAACAAACCTCTTTAGCTTTATAACCACTTCACTGGAAGATTAAAGTATTGGTCCTACGGATTGACACTGCCTCCTTTAGGCTGCAGTGGCATCCACAGTGCAGGCATTCTGTTTTCTGTACTAAAAACCCAAAAAATAAAAAATGTAACTGTTTTATATTTTTTCAAATTTTTCAGAATATATTAAAAGGTGCAGAGCTTTTAGTAAAACTATGCAATAAAAAGAGAATTACAAAATATACAAATACAGTAGGTATGCAGATTAGTATGCTAAGAGTTGTTGGGCCCCATTCATAAAGTGGTATTTTCCTCTGTAAAAATGTGCAGTAAAATAGCTCATAGCGCTTTTCAAAAAGTGTTTCGTAATTCACAAAAGCACTACTAAAATGCCACATGCTGTATTTGATATCTCATGTGATATACAGTGGAATAGATACAATGGAAAAGAATTGGAGCCCTTGTCATTTTTTATTGCTAATAAAGTGGTAAAATGGTTTAAAGCGTAGAAGTATGCCAACTCACTAAAGGCTATACACACTATAAAAAAAGCAGGCAAACATTTTCGTCCAAAGAATTTTCGTACTATTTTTATATAGTGTGTACACAACTTTCGACAGCTGATTCCGAATTTTTGTACAAAAATTCTCAAAGGGACAAACTCTAAAATTTTTCTCGTATGGAAAAAAAAAGAATGATTGCCTTTTAATGTGTACCATTTTTGTACAATAATTTGTACAAGAAAAGTCAGAAAAGAAAGACTGTGCATGATCAGAAACAATAAACAACAAAAAAAAAGCCTTTGTCGCATGAGAATTTTCGTACAAATTTTTGTTCATTGGTTCCGATTTGCTGTGAAACAACGAGTAAAATCGGACGATTGTGTACCCCACTTTAGTCAGTGCAGTCCATGCAGCATATGTATTAATACAAAGGGTGACTAGAAGACCAATCAAAGGGAACCTGCTTTCACAGAACACATGCGGTGTATCATAAAAAACTAAGTTCAATTAGGTAAATACAAAACATCTTTATGAATGTCAAATATCGAATGATAATGGTATTAAAAATCACACACACTTATTAATACCATTCTTACACCAATAAAAAGTATAATGTTGTCTTTTTATTGGTGGAAGAAGGGTATTTATATATGTGAGTCAGAAAAGAAGGACCCTCATCTTGCCAACATCCAAATTATATAGGAAAAGGTAGAGAAAGTAGACCCTACTTTCTCAAAAAAGGTAGACTTTGTAGGCACAACATGAGGTAAAAAGTATAATAAAAAAAAAAAAAACAATTAAGCAAAAAACTAACAAACATTATAAAATCATTACAACACCCTTTACTAGTTGTCAGTGGGTCAACAGATACCCAATCACAGACATGGAGGCATGGATCCAGTCAGTCAAGATGTATATGAGTCTATCAAATTGAAAAAAGTGAGTAGATATCAAGGATTAAGTCCAGTTTCTCCATGTGTTTTAGTCAATGCATTTCACACAATTTATTTGCTTCCTCAAGACAAATTAGGTGGGTACTTGAAAAACAGCGTAAAGCGAGAACAAAACCTAGGGGCGAACATAATGGCCCCTCCAGAGAGAGACCGGAGGATACCAGAGTGCAACTCAGGCATCTGGTTGTCCCAACGCCAGACCAGCAAGAGCCCAACTAATAAGGTGAGTAACTATAGCAGAACACTGTATAGGGAGATAGAAGAGTAGATACTAGATCTTAGAAGGCTGGTGAAGTGTGCACCGGTCACAAAGATGATTAGTAGTTGTGTTCTGCTTCGCGTTATTGAACTGTTGTATAACACTAGTCAGACAGCTTAACAATAATTCAGAAGTCAAGAAACGGGAGACATCATATCTGTATGTATTCTTTTTTCTGAATAACTTTGTAAAACTACAACATAAACATAAACAAAACATATGTGTCAGTACATTAAACATTATACAGCAGCCTCACTCCATCAGTGAATGTACTTACAGACGATTCCATCAATACTCCTGAATAGATAGGAGCTCTTCTGCTGCAGTCTGCAGTATCAGGGAGTCAGTTGTGAAATGGAGGAAATACAGTTCCAGGTTAAAGGTTACTGCCCTTCCCTCTGAGGGGAATACCTTTTCCTGTCAAGCTCTAGCAAATACACTTCCAGGTTAAAGGTTACAGCCTCTTCCTATGAGGGAAAACATTACTTCCTATACGCTCTGGCAAATAATAACTATAATAACTCTGACCACTAGATGGCAGCAAAATCAACAACATTGCAGTATAATCTGTAACAGCACATTACTATGACCAATATGGGCAGAACAAGTTGAGTAGCGATATAGCGGCCGTATAGAGAACCCCTTAACCTCAAAATATGTAGATATAGCAGGGCCCCAAAAAAAATTGCCCAAATATTTTTCATGAATGGGTACATATCAAGGTATGCAGGCATCAAAAGGGCACACTTGCCAAGGCCTAATGTAAAGCCTTGTCAAGTTCAATAAATCACCCCTCCGGCAGTACTCCCTGGTTGGGAGCTCTCAGATTAGGCTTGATAATCACCAGAAAAAGAGAGGGGGGTGCCTTTTCACATTGAAATAGCCACCCCTCCAGATGGTATCCCCCACTTGGGAGCTCTCAAATAGAGCTTGACAATCATCTGGTAGGGCAGGGGTGCCTCAAAGGTCTGTAGGATTGCGGTATCCCTGCTGGCCTGTCATGTTCTAACAAGGGATTGGACTATTGGTATATGCATGTACATTTTATTATGTTTGGAGTGATTGGGAGTTTTACAGCAAATTACGTATATGCTTATATATATACACAAAAAAGTCTCCAAAAATATGGTAAAATGACCATAGAAAATAGATATATTTCACATGTAACAGGGTGAATTTACTAAATGTAATGGGATTAATTTTCTAAAGGCACAAAGACTGAGGACTTTGCAAGTGCAGTTACTCCAGAGCTTAGTAAATGAAGGGGAGCTCTTCTGAGTTCCGTCATCAAGTCATGTGAAAGCAAAAAAAACATTTTTTTTTTCCTATGCATGTGATTGGGTATTCTTTGTAAAGTGAAACATTACCTTATTTACTAAAATCTGGAGCAACCTGCACATTGCACAGTCTATTTACCTTAAAGTAGAACTGTAGGCACAACTTTTTTTTTTCATTTTGGTCCCATTGGAAGATTTCCCCTCTATTACTATTCTGGGGACAACCAAAAATGTGAGATTTTCTTTTACATTCAATGATATTGATAAACAGGACAAATACAGAGAGGGCGAATCTCCTTTATGGAGGCACAAACAACAATAACAAACCTGACAAGTGTTTTAATCCACCTCCACTCTATCCAAAACGAAAAAAAGTTTTTCCTTTAGTTATACGTTAAGTAAATCAACCCCAATGATTTCCACATTTAGGTTTCTATGCATTACTGTTGAGAGAAAATATCCAAAAAAGCAAACTACCTAAAATTGACTAATATATGTTTACATTCCTTAAATACCCCACACTACCTAATAACCACATGCATTTAAATATTTATCACCTTCTGTAAATTGACTTTAACCCCTTTTCATGTGGTATTTACTGACACTTTTTAAATACCGCAAAACGTTATTGTAAATTGACAGTTGTAGGATCACATGCAATATTTAGGGAAAATGTGTCAGAACACCTACATACTGCATGTGATCTGGTTCTGTTAATGGAGCCCATTGTCAAGTAACCGATGCATGCTAAAGCTTCCAATTTTAGACTTCTTGGGGATCAAGGCATCAGTCATGAAGCGAATAAACCAGCTGTGCTTTTCTGACTTTAGCTAAATTGCAATGTTTGCTGAATCTCAGCAGTTTTCAGATCAGTTTCGCTTTTTGTTCAGCGCTTCATTTAAAAAAAACTACCGTAGCTATCTTGGTCTTTTTTTTATCATAATCTGTTCAAATCTGTTCAAATGGTTGTTTCTAAAGATACCTAAACATTCCATTGTAGTTTATTCTTGTTTTTGCAAATAAACCTGTTACCCAAATCTATATATTGTGCTATTTCATATTTTCCTGATATGATTTGGCAAACGAGAGTTCTTTGACCATGAGTGAATGCTTTAACACAACTACATAAATGTATTGGTAAATTGTATGAAAGTCTAACAAAAACCAAATCTATCTAGTTACATACAAGAAACATTATTAACCACTTCAGCCCAGAAGATTTTACCCCCTTCCTGACCAGGCCCTATTTTGCTATTTGGCACTGCGTTACTTTAACGGACAATTGCGCAGTCGTGCGATGCTGTACCCAAACGAAATTTACGTCGTTTTTTTCCCCACAATCAGAGCTTTTTCATTTGGTGGTATTTGATCACCTGTGCAATTTTAAATTTTTGCGCTATAAACAAAAAATAGCGTCAATTTTGAAAAAAAAAATACAATATTTTTCACATTCTGCTATATAACATTCCCAAAAAAAAATGTTAAAATCAGAATGTTTTAACATTTTGTGCCAATTTGTTTTCTGCTACATATTTTTGGTAAAAAAAAAATCGCATTAGGCGTATTTTGATTGGTTTGTGCAAAAGTTATCGCGTTTACTAACTACGGGAAAGATTTATGTCATTTTATTGTTTTTCTTTTTTTTACAAATAATGGTGGCGATCTGCGATTTTTTGCGGAACTGCGACATTGCAGCGGACAGATCGGACCCCTAACTGACATTTTTGACACTTTTGGGGGGAGGGGACCAGTGACATTACTACAGTAATCAGTGCAAAAAATATGCACTGTTACTGTAATAATGACACTGTCAGGGAAGGGGTTAACACTGTTGGTGATCAAGGGGTTAAATGTATGCCTCATGCTTACTGACATGTTTGGGGAGAGGGGGTTCTGTGACAGAGACAGAGATCGCAGGTTCAGCTATGCTGAATCCTGTGATCTCCTCCTGTCTGTCACTGAGAAGACCTGCCTGATTTGTTTACATAAGCAGGTGGGTCTTCACAGTTTCCCTGACGATCGGGGAAGGGAGGCGAAAATCTCCGCCTCTCCTCCTCTGGCCCGACGTGGCTGGACCCAGGGGAGCCGCACTGCCGCAGTAGGATTACAGCAGTCAGCAGTCGGCAAGTGGTTAAAAGAGCTTTAACATAAATTAAATATAAACAAGGAAAGAGAAAAGTAATAAGACAAACATTTAGATATAAGTGCTAGAGGTATATTCCATAATTACAATGCTACTGCACATGAGGGCCGCATCTCGTGTTCCAGAGCGTTTTCTCTTCCGTGACTCAAACTAATATAAACCTATCTCTCATAGACTTGCATAGGGCCATCCTGATAGGTGGAGCTATCTTACCCCTCTCCTCCCTCTGGGCGTATCTCATCCAGGATTGGACAATTTCCCCATCTCCTAGCTTTAGCATAACTCAGCCCCTCGCTAGCACCTCCTCTCTGGGGGGGGGGGATTAATTATGCCAGGTAACCTTCTTTTGAATGGGGCATTAGGAATGCAAGGTCATATCCTGGGCAAATTGTCCATTCTCGAACAGATGGTCACCTTCAGTGCATAACTAAAGAGAGCCTCTTTGAAGTGGAGTCAGAGATAAAGAAGGAAGTAAAACGGCCTGGTCTAAATCATTACCTCGGCCCTGTATAATCTGCAAAAAGGAACTTAATTTAGGTGTTGTCCTTTTTGGCATACAAGTTTACAACGGGTAAATAGCAGAGCATCTTTATGTACACACACGTGTTTAGCCCAACCTAACATTCCTGCACTTCAAAAGGAATTGGTAAATCAATTATTCTTATACTAAAGTCTGCAAACTGTGTTCACACAAATTGGTACATCTAACTACATCAAACTATTAGTAAAAACCAAAACCCAATATCTCGCAACACTAAGTATATATATATATATATATATATATATATATATATATATATATATATATATATATTCCCCCTTGAGGTTCATTTAAAATATTGTACCTCGCTAATTCAAAGGAAAAAAATAAATAAAAAATATTGTTTCTGCATTCCAAGTTTAACCATGGTCTGCATTAAAAATGTATTTATTTCTACATTGTAAATACAACTCAAGTCAGTTTTAGAGCCGGTTCACACTACTGCGACCAGAAAGTCGCCCTATGAAGGAGCGACTTTTTAGCGCGATTTTAGCACGACTTGTGTACTACTTTGAAGAGACTTAAATGATAGGCGACTTTGTCTGTGGGGAATGCCTGGGTAATCTTTTTCTTCTTCCTGGAAAGTCTGATCACAGTCACTTGAAAATAGAAAAGGATCCGACTTAGAGGCGACTCCCATTGAAGTCTATGTGCACAAGTCGGATAGAGGTCGCCTTCAAGTAGTACAGGAACCTTTTCTGAAGTCGGAGCGACTTCAGTAGTGCATATTAAGACGGCTCTCATTCATTTACATTGAATTTCTAATGACAAGCGACTTGGGGCGACTTGAGGTCGCACAAATCGCATCCCAACTCAAGGTAGTGTGAACCGGGTCTAAGGGTATAAAAAATACCAGACAGTGCTTGCAGTTCCAGAAAAAAAAGTGGAACATGCTGCATGTTTCCTGCATTGGACTGTACTGGAGCGCTATAAAATGCACCTGAATGCATCTAAATGCACCAAAAATGCACTGGAACACACATGTTCTTATTTAAGGTTAAGAAAAAATAGGGAGAAAAAATGCACTGGACTGCATCAAAAATGCGTCAAAAACGCGCATGCAGAAAAGTATCCGAACTGCTTTTCTATGGTGTGAACTGGTCCCTAATAAAGAAAACCTTTAGAACTCGTTTTTTGAAAAATGTCACCAAGTACATGTATACGGCCTATCTCTATAGTCGAAAAATCTTCAGTTAAAATATTTAACTTAAATTTTTACAACTAAAAATGAAATCAAAATATGGACCCACGCTATACAAGTGACAATATGTAAATAACTAAGTGTACAAAAAGAGCCACTCACAATAATGTGTGCTAACAATACACAACCTAGAAATATAAAACAATACAAATACTAAAGAGCTCATATACATATGTGCAAATGCTCAAATTTGCCTCAAATGATGCATCGCCACTATTGTACAACAGAAGGTCAAACTGCACTTGAATAAAATGAATCCCTGGGCTGCAGAGATCCTCAGTAAAAAAATCGCTGCCATTCGCCACTTTCAGAGGCATGGCAATGGTCCCCGACATATCATAAAACCAGATAAAATCTCCATAATGAAAAAACAATAAATTATATTTATTTAGGAGGCCTCATGCACACTAGGCCTTTTTTACAGCTGCTGTTTTGGGCATCAGCCATTTTTTTTTCTACAGTCAGCAAAATCCCAAGCATGTTATCCTATGTGTCCATGCACACATAGGCTTTTATCAGGGGCGTTTCAGGCTGGAAAAAAACAGAACTACTGTGTTTAAAGAGGAGTTTTCAGCTGAAAAAATGCTTTAAAATGTGGGTAAACCTGGCTATTTTGCGTTTATGAGTGTTTTTGAGCCTCAAGCTTTCGTGGGAGTATAGTTTTGCTAAAAAAACGCAACCACTAAAAAAACGCGGCAACATATTACTTTCAAAAATGCTGCAAAAAAAAAACGCTGCAAAACTCATTCTACAGTTACAGCTTTCTACAGCTAACACTACTGGCATTTTTAGAACGTCCAGTGTGCATGAGGCCTAAAAGTAGAAATGTACTAACAATATCAAAAAAAATGCAAACGGTATGAATATACAGCTCTCTGTACATTAAACCAACTCAGAAGGGAATCCAAGATTACCCCTGCGATCCAGCCAGCATTATGACATCACCTAGCTCCGCCCACCTGAAGCGCAGTTTGACATCCTATGGTACAATAAGGGGGTCCATCATTTGAGGTAAGGGTACACCTATAACAGCACATTTATTAGTGGAATACTGTGTATGGAGTTTTATTTAAAGGCACAATGGACATTTCTGACAGAAAGCACCAAAAACATGTTTATGATCTATGCATGAAGAAATAGGGTTTATACCTATATATCACATTACAATTAAGGAAATAACATTTTTTATATAGTTTTGTGTATACATTCTTGACATAACAAATGGTGTTTTGGATTGCAAATACATGTAACACCGCATTCACACTGCAGCGGCACGACTTTGTGGGCGACCTGTGAAGTCGCTTGCAGCGCGACTTCGGCGCGACTTGCACAGACTTCATAAAATGAATATAATAAAAGCAATTGAGGTAATTGGCGCTGCCTAAAATTGTGTATAAAATAATAATACCAATAAATAGTATAAGAAATTCTCAGATAAATATGAAACAGCAATACAATATGTGGGGGATCTCCCCAGATATAAATAGATGTAAGTGCAAAACAATAAATTAATACAGTCACAAATCAATATATGTTTTAAGACATATAAAGTACAAATAGTGCAAAAAAGTGCGCAGACCCCAATAAAATTGATTGGAGCAAATTTAGCCAGTGGGGTATCTGACCAGTGAATAGACAGAGACGAATGTTAAATTAAATCTGTGAAGAAAAGTGACTGTGCAACAATATCATAAAAATATGATAAGTGAATGAGTGCAATAAATATAATAAATATAATCAATAACAGAGTAAAGTGCAGTTAATCAGAAATATTCTATATTGGTAGTGAATAGTGCTAAGGTGCTAATTAGTGAAAAATATTCAATATAGAAAATAATTGTTTACGGGAAAATCCATATCAAAAAAGTATATATATAAAAAAATCTGTGATTCTGTGCAAAAAAATAATATAATAAATAATTCAATCGGTCAAATTAATCGGTAAAAAGTCCTTCAGAGTTCATTTGGGGGTGAACTATGGCAATGTTCTGATCCGTAGGTGGGTGTTTTTAAAGTGCTTCAGAAGTATAGGTGCCGGGTGTGGGGACAGTGCACCCCTCTTGTTCCCAATTTTGTCCCGCACTCACCAGATGATCGCACCCCTGCAGGGGTATCCAGCATATAAAACCAAAGATCCGCTATCCGGTCATAAGATATATGTTGTATATTGGATCCTCTGGTGTAGCCCTTGTTGAGCCGTATGGATCGTGGGTGTCAGGGTGGACTCATGGGAAATATGTCCAGGGTATCATATGGGAAAAGAGCCTCATATAGTGAAGTATTGTTTAAAATGTAATCCTTTATTTAAAGCATCAAATAGGTACTCACATTTGAGTGGATAAAAGCAGGCAGGCAGGTATAGTAGGGACCGCAAGATCCTCTTTAGCGGTGGCTTCCGGGACGCCGAGTTAGCCAACCACCGGATCTGCGCTCCAACGATGCGGAAGTGACGTGATTACGCTTGACACGTTTCGTCATCAATGACGTCTTCAGAAGGGTAAAGACCGTCACCTCCGCTTAGTGTTTATGCTGTGTGGTTACTGGGCAACCGGGTGAAACAAGCTACTTGGCCAATAGAAAAATCTTTTCATGTTAATGGTCATCTGTTGCTAGGCAGACTTGGGGTATATAAATATTTCCAAATGGGTTTAATTTAGATCGGAAAATATGAGTATTATGGCGAAAAAAATGGGTATATTGTATGTATTAGCATATATTATAAAAACGTAGCTGTATAAGCTGGCTAAATAGGGCATAATATGTTTCAAAGAATGCCCTAAATATTTTAAATATTGTAGACTTTTATATAAAATCGGGTCTATATATGTATTATGTGTATAAATATATGAGCTGGATATTATTCATAACACAAGTGCACTGAAAATTATTAGGAACCTAGGAAATTATATCCTAGGGGTCATTGACCCTATTGAGTAAGACAAATAATTTTTTATTTAGGACTGTCCATCCTGTGGACCAATAACCACATATCATAAAAACTGTAATCATATAAAAACAATATAAACTATACAATGGCATACAAATTTCACATATTTATGTGCAAAAGAAAAATCATGTTCTCCTATTTAAAAAATCCTAGATGAGAACCAAGATAACCATGGGCAAATATGGTAGTGGTTAGAGTTGAAAAAGGTCTTACAATTTTTGCGTAAAGAAAGTAATCCAAATTATATATACGTGTGGGTTATAAGAGCTCGTCGTAATATTAAGGTCTTAAATTTATTTATATATATGATATTATTTAAAACAATAAATACCCAGATTATATAAAAGGCCGAATAAAAACTGTATGTTTAAAAGGTATTAAAAATCAGAAATAAAACAATTCAGGTCTATGTCCAAGTTGAGTCCTCCAGGCTGGAGCGACTCAAGTTGGTATATCCACTAAGTCTCATTTTGTGATATTCTTTTTGTTTTATTTTCTCCTCGCCAGTTTTTCTTAATTGTGTCTATTCCATAGAACACCAACCCTTTTGGGTTGCGGTTGTGTATTTCTTTAAAGTGCCTTGATAAACTATGTTTAGGGAAACCATTTTTGTTTTAGGCAACGGAATTTTTAATCTTAGTGGTATACATTTTAATAAGGAGGAATTTAAGGTTTTAGATTTAGGGTTAAAATATGCCCCTCATAGAAACATTGACAAATTTGACACATATATAGACGTTCAAAAGTTTTTAAGAAAATTGAATATTAAAAATTTTTTTAACTTAAAGGGGGAACAAAAAACTACCACTGATCTACGTTTTAAACATACTGATCTTAAGAATCGATCTGTTTTTAACCCCAAAGTACCCAACAATGACTGTCTATTAGCTTTTAAAAAAATGGTGGAACATGATATTAAACGGATGGAGGTACACCATAAGAAAGATAAGAATATATGGGAAGCCATAAAAAAGATTGAAGAAAAGAAAGAGGTAGTGATACGCCCTGCGGACAAGGGAGGAGGGATTGTTATCCTCAAAAAACAGGATTATGAAGAAGAAATGGGTAACCTCTTACAAATCCCAAACACCTACAAGAAACTAAAGGGAAACCCATTGAAAGAATACAAAGGAAAATTGAAAACATATATAAAAAAGGGGTATACTGACAGATAAAGAGGCAAAATATCTAGTACCCAAATCCGCCAAAACACCTGTTATTTATTACCTCCCGAAGATCCATAAAAAAGCTGACAAACCCCCCGGAAGGCCAATCATCAGCGGGATTGACTCCCTTTTTTCTAGACTGGGCGAATACCTGGACAAATACCTACAGCCCCTGGTTTGCAAAGGCAAATCTTATCTGAAAGATGGCAGTCAATTAATGGAGGAAATAAAGCACATGGAGATAGAAGATTCCTATATCCTAGTAACGATTGACGCCAATTCACTCTACACGAGTATTGACCAAAAAGATGGACTAGAGGGCGTCAAAAAGGCCTTATTCAAAAATTCGGACCTAAGACAAACACAAATTAATTACATACTTGAAGGCTTCAAACTTGCCATGGCCAGTAACTATTTCTGGTATAACAACACCTTCCATGTTCAGTCCAAAGGCGTCGCAATGGGGGCAAGATATGCCCCCAGCGTCGCCAATCTGTTTATGGACATGTTGGAGGAGCAAATGATATATGGCACTAGTAGACCGCACCTTAAGTTTTATCGTCGCTACATAGACGATATTGTCATGTTATGGACTGGTACACAAAATTCTCTTGATGTTTTTATAGAAGAACTAAATAACAATATATATGGAATAGAGTTCTCGGGAAATTACAACTCTGAAAAAATTGATTTTTTTAGACCTTCACATTTTTAAAGAAAACAACACCTTACAAACTAAAACTTATTTCAAACCCACCGATAAAAATGGCTATATACCTATGTCAAGTTGTCACCATCCGAAATGGAAACACAATATACCAAAGGGACAATATATGAGGATCAGGCGAAATTGCAGCAAAATAGAAGACTTCGAATCTCAAGCAGAAACACTGACAGCTAAATTCAAAGAAAAGGGATACCAGAGATCTACCCTGGAAATAATTAAGAATAAAGTTAAAAATATGCCTAGAGAAGACCTTTTTAAAAGTAGAAGAAGAAATAATGAGGGGAATTTTGAGTTTGCTTTTATTTCAGATTTTAACGCACAATACAGATCTATTGAAAACATTTTTAAATACAGATCTATTGGCCAATTTTAAAATCCGATAAAACGTTTTCCAAGATCCTACCCAATAAACCTCGATTTATATATAGGAGAGCCCCCACATTGAAGAATAAACTAATACATAATGTGATAGACCCACCAAAAAGAATGGAAATCTTTCCAAATATGAAAGGGTTCATTCGTTGCAGGAGATGTTTAGCATGTAAAAATAACCCGGCACAAAAGAAAAAAACTACAGAATTTAAATCTAGAGTAAATAGAAGAACTTTCCAAATCAGAAATCTAATTACATGCCACACAACGCACATAACCTACGTCATAGAATGCCCTTGTGGGTTACAGTACATGGGCAGGACTACCCGACCACTACTGGTACGCATCAGGGAACACATAAAAAATATTAAAAATGGTTTCCCTAAACATAGTTTATCAAGGCACTTTAAAGAAATACACAACCGCAACCCAAAAGGGTTGGTGTTCTATGGAATAGACACAATTAAGAAAAACTGGCGAGGAGAAAATAAAACAAAAAGAATATCACAAAATGAGACTAAGTGGATATACCAACTTGAGTCGCTCCAGCCTGGAGGACTCAACTTGGACATAGACCTGAATTGTTTTATTTCTGATTTTTAATACCTTTTAAACATATAGTTTTTATTCGGCCTTTTATATAATCTGGGTATTTATTGTTTTAAATAATATCATATATATAAATAAATTTAAGACCTTAATATTACGATGAGCTCTTATAACCCACACGTATATATAATTTGGATTACTTTCTTTACGCAAAAATTGTAAGACCTTTTTCAACTCTAACCACTACCATATTTGCCCATGGTCATCTTGGTTCTCATCTAGGCTTTTTTAAATAGGAGAACATTATTTTTTAAAAAAAACTTCTTTTGCACATAAATATGTGAAATTTGTATGCCATTGTATAGTTTATATTGTTTTTATATGATTACAGTTTTTATGATATGTGGTTATTGGTCCACAGGATGGACAGTCCTAAATAAAAAATTATTTGTCTTACTCAATAGGGTCAATGACCCCTAGGATATAATTTCCTAGGTTCCTAATAATTTTCAGTGCACTTGTGTTATGAATAATATCCAGCTCATATATTTATACACATAATACATATATAGACCCGATTTTATATAAAAGTCTACAATATTTAAAATATTTAGGGCATTCTTTGAAACATATTATGCCTTACTTAGCCAGCTTATACAGCTACGTTTTTATAATATATGCTAATACATACAATATACCCATTTTTTTCGCCATAATACTCATATTTTCATGGTACCATAACTGTATATGAAATGTGATAAATTATAACAATATTCGCAATAACTTTTATTTAATTTATATGTCCATATATATTTTTTATTAGAAACACACATATTCCCCTTTTAAAATCAAATTAAAAATTTATCTAAAATTAATTTAAAATTATGTATATATCTCTTATGCGCATATTGTCTCCCTTGCCATTTTAACCACTTTACCGCTAAGTACTGTAATAGTACTGTGGCAAAGTGGCTCGTTCCCGTCTGACGACGTAGACCTACGTCGTCAGACTTCCCCCCTGTAGGCGGCGCTCGCGCGCCGCCGGAGGCGCGCTCCCGCTGTTTTCATTCACAGCGGGAGTCGGGCCAGGGGAGGAGCAGCGGCGATCGCCGCTGCTCTGCCCCGATCGTCGGGGATCTAGTGTGGAGATCCGCCAGCCTGTGTAAACACAAGCGGGCGGATCTCCTCAGTGACAGGGAGTGACAGATCGGACTGTTCAGCATAGCTGGACATCCGATCTGTCCCTGTCTCACAAAGTCACCTCCCCCCCCACACGTCAGTAAGCACCAGGCATACATTAACCCCTCCCTCTCCAATAAAGTTAACCCCTTCCCTGCCAGTGTAATTTTTACAGTAACAGTGCATATTTATAGCACTGATTACTGTAGTAATGTCACTGGTACCCCCAAAAGTGTCAAAAATGTCAGTCAAGGGTCCAATCTGTCCGCCGCAATGTCGCAGTCCCGCAAAAAAAATCGCAGATCGCCGCCATTACGCGTTAAAAAAACACCAAAAATTACAAAAATCTTTCCCTTTGTTAGTAAACGCAATAACTTTTGCGCAACCAAAATACGCTTATTGCGATTTTTTTTACCAAACATAGGTAGCAGAAAACAAATTGGCCAAAAATTAAAAAAAAAATTGGTTTTTACATCTTTTTTGGGGGGGAATTTCATATAAAAAATGTGAAAAATATTGTTATTTTCTCAAAATAAACGCTCTTTTTTTGTTTATAGCGCAAAAAGTAAAAATCGCACAGGTGATCAAATACCACCAAAAGAAAGCTCTGTTTGTGGGAAAAAAAGGACGTCAATTTCGTTTGGGTACGGCGTCGCACGACCGCGCAATTGTCAGTTAAAGTCGCACAGCGCCGAATCGCAAAAAGTGGCCCAGACGTAAGACAGCAAAATGCTCTAGTGGTAAAGTGGTTAAAATCCAGACACGATGCCATTACATACTTTTATATTTATTAATAGATATTTTTATCCCTCTTTTTATCTATTTATTAATTTTACCCATTTATCGGATTTTATACTAAAATAATCCAGTGGAGTAGCACTTCACCTATTTATATATGCACCTATTTATCCAGAGTCCAGTCACCATGACAACATTATTTCTCCCATAAGATATACCCAAAAAAAGTGAACGTTCTATATTTCTAAACATTCAATACCTCTTATAACCTGTTTTTAATAAAAGATAAGAAAATTCCTCCATTATATTATAGCAACTAGTCACCATAGAAATCAACATTAACTTTTTAAGACACATATCTGGAAGTAACACTAGTTGTTTTTTACCTGGCAACAACTGATAAATAACATGCTTGAGGCCAGTTGGCTATTTGCCGATCTAAATTAAACCCATTTGGAAATATTTACATACCCCAAGTCTGCCTATCAACAGATGACCATTTACATGAAAAGATTTTTCTATTGGCCAAGTAGCTTGTTTCACCCGGTTGCCCAGTAACCACACAGCATAAACACTGAGCGGAGGTGACGGTCTTTACGCTTCTGAAGACGTCATTGATGACGAAACGCGTCAAGCGTAATCATGTCACTTCAGCATCGTTGGAGCGCAGATCCGGTGGTTGGCTAACTCGGCTTCCCGGAAGCCACCGCTAAAGAGGATCTTGCGGTCCCTACTATACTGGCCTGCCTGCTTTTATCCACTCAAATGTGAGTACCTATTTGATGCTTTAAATAAAGGATTACATTTTAAACAATACTTCACTATATGAGGCTCTTTTCCCATATGATACCCTGGACATATTTCCCATGAGTCCACCCTGACACCCACGATCCATACGGCTCAACAAGGGCTACACCAGAGGATCCAATATACAACATATATCTTATGACCGGATAGCGGATCTTTGGTTTTATATGCTGGATACCCCTGCAGGGGTGCGATCATCTGGTGAGTGCGGGACAAAATTGGGAACAAGAGGGGTGCACTGTCCCCACACCCGGCACCTATACTTCTGAAGCACTTCAAAAACACCCACCCACGGATCAGAACATTGCCATAGTTCACCCCCTAATGAACTCTGAAGGACTTTTTACCAATTAATTTGACCGATTGAATTATTTATTATATTATTTTTTTGCACAGAATCACAGATTTTTTATATATATACTTTTTTGATATGGATTTTCCCGTAAACAATTATTTTCTATATTGAATATTTTTCACTAATTAGCACCTTAGCACTATTCACTACCAATATAGAATATTTCTGATTAACTGCACTTTACTCTGTTATTGATTATATTTATTATATTTATTGCACTCATTCACTTATCATATTTTTATGATATTGTTGCACAGTCACTTTTCTTCACAGATTTAATTTAACATTCATCTCTGTCTATTCACTGGTCAGATACCCCACTGGCTAAATTTGCTCCAATCAATTTTATTGGGGTCTGCGCACTTTTTTGCACTATTTGCACTTTATATGTCTTAAAACATATATTGATTTGTGACTGTATTAATTTATTGTTTTGCACTTACATCTATTTATATCTGGGGAGATCCCCCACATATTGCATTGCTGTTTCATATTTATCTGAGAATTTCTTATACTATTTATTGGTATTATTATTTTATACACAATTTTAGGCAGCGCCAATTACCTCAATTGCTTTTATTATCTTAAATATTGACTTCATAGTCTATATTTTAGGGGTAGGCAGCAGCCTTTTTAGAAAGTAATTTCTCCATAGCGCGGATATTATCGTTTCTTACCATTCATAAAATGAATGTCTATGCAAGTCACTACAGGTTGGCCCGAAGTAGTACAGGAACCTTTTTCTAAGTCGGAGCGACTTGTGTCGCTCCTATTAGAACCGTTCCTGTACCACACAATGGACCGCGACGGTCCGCGACTTGTCAGGCTGACCAAGTCGCCTGACAAGTCATATTAGTGTGAATGGAGTCTGAGAAACACATTTTTTTTTCTTTTTATTTAAAGAGGATTTTATTTGTAAACACATCTAGATTTGAACATTTGCACATACATTATATTACCAAAAGTATTGGAACGCCTCCATTTAATCATTGAAAATTGTTAAATAACAAAAATAGTGAAGCACTCATATACATACGCTATATTACCGAAAGCATTGGGACACCTGCCCTTACACGCACATGAGGTTCAATGGCATCCCAGCCTCAATCCATAGGGTTCAGTATTAAGTTGGCCCACCCTTTGCAGCTATAACAACTTCAACTCTTCTAGAAAGGCTGTCCACAAGGTTTAGGAGTGTGTCTATGGGAATGTTTGACCATTCTTCCAGAAGCACATTTGTGAGGTCAGGCACTGATGTCGGAGAAAAGGCCTGGCTTGCTGTTTCTAATTCATCCCAAAGGTTCTATCGGGTTGAAGTCAGGACTCTCTGTAGGCCAGTCAAGTTCCTCCACCCAAACTTGCTCATCCATGTCTTTATGGACCTTGCTTTCTGCACTGGTCCAAATCATTTGGTGGAGGGGAAATTATGGTGTGGGGTTGTTTTTCAGGGGTTTAGCTTAGCCTTTTAGTTCCAGTGAAGAGAACTTCTAAGGCATTAGCATGCCAAGACATTTTGGACAATTTCATGCCCCCAACTTTGTAAGAACAGTTTGGGGATTGCCCCTTCCTGTTCCAACATGACTGCATACCAGTAAGGTCCATAAAGACATGAATGAGCGATTTTCAGGTGGCGAAACTTGACTGGCCTGCACAGAGTCCTGACCTCAACTCAATAGAATACCTTTGGGATGAATTAGAGTGAAGACTGCACCATGCCTTCTCATCCACATCAGTGTCTGAGCTCACAAATGAGCTTCTGGAAGAATGGTCAAAAATTCCCATAGACACACTCCTAAACCTTGTTGGTAGCCTTTCCAGAAGAGTTTAAGCTGTTATAGCTGCAAAGGGTGGGCCAATTTAATATTGAACCCTATGGACTAAGACTGGGATGCCATTAAAGTTCATGTGCGTGTAAAGGCAGACGTCCCAATACTTTTGGTAATATAGCATATGTATATGAGCGCTTCACTATTTTTTTTAACAATTTTCAACGCTTATAGCAGATTTTGATGGGAATGTTATTAAACCAAAACTAGGGTTTCCGTTTAAAACCCATTTGACATTTTTTTTTTTAAACATGCGGGTTGAATGGTGCCAAGGATACAGGGTGTTGGGGACTGATGTTTGGCATAAATGCCATTCTTTGCATCATTTAATACTGGCTATGGCCAAGAGAAGGGATGATGTAAAAGAAGACCCCGTGTGTCTGTAACTGTCTAGAAGACATCAGATAGGGGTAAGTATACAGTAGGCATCTAATCAATATGCTCAGTCATACATACTTGGACAATCTGAGAATAATCCCAGTTCTACTAATCCAATTTACTTATTTGTAATCACCTACATTTGTTTGTTTGCTGGATTTTGAAATTTGGCTTTATCAGGTAATGAAGCAGATTAGTGAAACATTGTTAGTATTGACTGTAAGCACATGATTGCAGTTTCGGGAACATTGCACAACACTTTTCATTTGTTTTCACCAAGTATAAGCTAAACCAGGCTGGGCTAACAATATATTTGGCAACTCTTGTATGTTTAAAGTCATTCAACAGCCAGAATAAACCTCTATTATATCTAATCCACAGTAAAAGGTTTAAATGAACAACAGTGATAAACATCTCACTGACAGAGAACTAGACTGTGCAATTAAATATTTTAAGTGCTTTGTTTGATTTTCTGTCAGGACCAGAGGTATAGTGCGGAGAGATACATAGTCAGATCCCTACATCAAGCAAACTCTTCTCCGACAGTACTGACCATATCTCCCATAGCTTCATGGTTTCCAGAGCAGGCTGTTTATACTCTAAAATATATTATTCTTTTAGTTAAACCTCAGATGGGAAGGTGTATTCATCTAAAAAATCATTGTGACTGGATTTATTAAAAAATATATATTAAAAAAAAAACACAATATGGGTTGTTAAAAATAAGTATAAGTAAATGTATGCTATATAAGTTCCCTTTTTATTCAAAGCTTTAATTTATTTATGGAAAGTATTAAAATCTCTGTCAGGTTTTTTTCTGCTGTTTTTCATATTAGAGAGTTTTCTCCATACTTCCTGCATGGTCACTGAATCAGGAAGTCAAGTGAAATCTCTTAAAATTGACATGGGAAGCAATGTAAAGAATGTGTAAGTAGAGAGGGAAGGGGTTTGAACTTCTGTCAGGTTCCTATGTTACCGAGATGCTTCCTGGGTGGTCATGGAATGTGACACAAAAGTATCAGTAAAAACATGACATAGGTTGTAGCTCTATGTAACCCCCTATGTTAAAAACCTAAATATAAAGTGTAGGCTTTCTGCATTTAGCTTTACTTTAACTTGACTGCTTATTTGTTAAAATTGGAAAATGTATCATAAAAATGTATACTCCAGGTATAGCCCCTACCCTATTTCTTAGCTTTTCTAAAAACACTATAAATAAAATAGTTTATGTACTGCACTTTGTATGTGCACCGAGTAGCTATCTAAGAATTGTGGAGAAAATTTTTGGTCTGTGGGATTTATTTAGGTTTTTTTTTTTGAAAGTGCAAAATTTACTATAATGTATATTGATTGCACTTGGACTCCAGTACTATACCAGTAGAAAATCTGTATTAGCACATACAGTCTACAAACAAATTTTGCTAATATACAGGAAAATGGGCTAGGAAAGAAAGAAAGAAAGAAAGAAAGAAAGAAAGAAAGAAAGAAAGAAAGAAAGAAAGAAAGAAAGAAAGAAAGAAAGAAAGAAAGAAAGAAAAGCAGTTATTTCTAATATAGACTCTTGTTAACAGGATAGAGTTTCTCCCTTTCAAATAACAGACTACCTGTACAACAACAGACCTAGTTGGAAATAGTTTTGCCCAAAGAACACATTTTCTGTATGAGTGCAGGCCTCACAGAGTCTCACTCACACTCACTCACTCACTCACTCACTCACTCACTCACTCACTCACTCACTCACAGACCATTGGCTTCTATGATATTATAACACTGGGTCTAAATCTTAAATACATATTGTTACATCATGAATAGATTTAAATCAATGTTTTTGACCTCTCACAACTCCTCCGACAGTCGCCGCCTCCTCTAAGTCATCACTATTGGGTATTGTCCACCTATCCGTAGGAATAGCTAGGCATATAGACTTAGTCAAAAGACAAAAGGCATTAGCATATACACACCCACGGGGGCTGTCCCATCTGGTCAATACCCCCCCTGCCTCACCACTCCCAACTCAGTTTGGTAGCATAGCAGTAGGTAATAAGAACCCCAAAAGAGGGGCGGGGGCGGCGACTGTCGGATGACTCAGAGAAAGGAATTTTACAGGTAAGATTTTACAAAAATTCCGTTTTCTCTTATGTCCTCCGACAGTCGCCGCCTCCTCTAAGTCATCACTATTGGGATGCTCCAAAGCAGTAAAGACATGAGGGGTGGGAGACGCAACCGTAGAAAAGGCAACACAGTACCCACATCAGAGAAAGGAATCTTACATGCACCGTAAGAACCAACTGGGCAACAGAAAAAAACAATGCTTAACAGGAGCAACAGCCCAGGAAAGCAAATGCCAACAGCCAGGGACCCAGAGAAAAAATTCAAGGGTCCATCATGGCACTGCCGCACAAAAGAAGCATCAGCTGATGCCAGAACGTCTACTTTGTAGAACTTGGAAAAAGTGTGCACCGACGACCAAGTCGCCACCTTGCACACCTGGGTCACCAAGGCCCGATGCCAACAGGCCCAGGAAGTACTCAAAGACCTGGTAGAGTGCGCCTTAACAGGGAAGGGCGGAACCCGTTCCTTCAAGGCATAGGCCTGCTCAATTGTCTGTCTGATCCACTTGGCAATAGTCGCTGCCGATGCAGCCATGCCCTTCCGAGGTCCCTCAGGAAGGACAAAGAGAGAGTCCGTCTTCCGAAAGGATTCCATAGACTGCAGGTAAACCTTGATCGCCCTGACAACATCCAAGGAAAGCAATCTCCTTCGGATGCTTTTTACAAAGCGAAGACAAGACAATGTCCTCATTAAGGTGGAACTCAGTGATCACCTTGGGAAGAAAGGACGGGGGTGTTCACAACACCACCTTATCCTTGTGAATTATCAAGTAAGGGGAGCGGCAAGACAATGCCGCCAGCTCCGACACTCTGCGAGCCGAAGTGATCGCCACAAGAAAAGCAACCTTTTTCGACAGCAGAGGCAACGATATCTCCCTGATATTTTCAAAAGGAGCATGCTGCAATGCGGACAGGACCAAGTTCAAGTCCCATGGAGGTAAGGGCTCCTTCCTAGGAGGAGCCAAATGTCGCACACCTTGAATGAATGTGCGCACCAGGGAATGAGACGCCACAGGGCGTTGGTAAAGGACCGCCAGTGCCGACACCTGGCCCTTTATAGTGGCCAGCGCCAGGCGCTGATCCACTCCAGACTGGAGGAAAGCCAAGATTCTCGACACCGAGTAAGAACGAGGGGAAAATCCCCTGGACTCACACCAGATGAAGTAGGCTTTCCAGGTACGGTAATAGATCTTACCAGAGGAAGATTTCCTAGCCTTGATCAGGGTAGGGATAACCTCAGAAGATAGACCCTTGTCCTTCAAGACCTGGGTCTCAACAGCCAGGCTGTTAAAGCCAGCGACTGTAAAGCAGGATGGAAGATCGGACCCTGAGACAGGAGATCTTCCCGCAGAGGCAGACGTCACGGAGGCGCCACTGCCAGGTGAATAACGTCGGCGTACCAAGACCGGCGCGGCCAGTCCGGCGCCACCAGAATCACCATGTGCGGTTCCGAGACCAATCTGCGAAGGAACCGGGATAGTAACTGAATCGGAGGAAAGGCGTACATCAGACGATACTGATGCCAAGGGGCCACCAACGCATCCGAGGCGTCCGCCAACGGGTCGCGCGTTCTTGCCACGAACCTTTCCACCTTTCGGTTTAGCCGGGATGCAAACAGATCCACGTCTGGGGATCCCCACTTCGCACACAGCATCTGAAAGACCTTCGGGTGTAGGGACCATTCCCCCTGGTCCAGGGTCTGGCGGCTCAGATAGTCTGCCTGCCAATTCTCCACACCCGGAATATGAACTGCCGAAATCGCCGGGACATGAGTCTCGGCCCAAGACAGGATGTCAGTCACCTCCCGGGCCGCTCGAGCACTCCTGATGCCCCCCAGGTGGTTGATGTAAGCCACTGCGGTGGCATTGTCCGTCTGTACGCGAACAGGCAGGCCCTGGAGACGGGCCGACCACTGGAAGAGACAGAGTTTTATTGCTCGTAGTTCCAGCACATTTATCGGGAGGGAGGATTCCTCCTCCGACCAAGTGCCCTGGGCAGACAGGGTGCCCAGGACTCCACCCCAGCCCGACAGGCTGGCATCCGTGGTAACCACTGTCCACACCAACGGGCGGAAGGACTTGCCTTCCGCCACCGACGGGGACCGGATCCACCACAGAAGAGCCAATCTGGTCTGGCGACTCAAGGAGACATCCAGATCCAAGGACTGAGGAAGTCTGTCCCACCTGGCCAGGATCTCCGTCTGGAGAGCCTGTGTGTGGAACTGGGCAAAGGGAATTGCCTCGAAGGCCGACACCATCAAGCCCAGGTCCCGCATGCAGGCCCTGAGCGACGAGTACGGATTGTCCCTGAGGGATCGGATTTCGTCCCGCAAAGTCCGGAGCTTGTCCTCCGGCAAGAATACCTTTGCCTGAGCAGAGTCCAGAACCATTCCCAGATAGGGAAGGCGAAGCGACGGAGACAACGCAGATTTTTGAATGTTGATGGTCCATCCGAACTCCTGGAGCGTCTGTACCATGATGGACAGATCGCTCACAAGGTCCTGACTGGCACGCGATCTCAGAAGCAGATCGTCTAGGTACCCCAGGACCGCAATGCCCTGGGTCCGCAGCAGGCCCAGAACCGGAGCCAACACCTTGGTAAATACCCTGGGTGCCGAAGCGAGACCGAACGGTAACGCCACAAACTGGTAGTGGTCCTCCGCGATAGCGAACCGAAGGAACCGCTGATGACCCTCGAAAATGGGGATGTGCAGGTAAGCATCATTCAGATCTATCGAAGTCAGGAATTCTCCTGGACTCAAGGAGGCCACAACCGAACGGAGAGACTCCATTCGAAACTTTCGAACACGCACGAAGCGGTTCAGCGCCTTTAGGTCCAGAATAGGACGCACTTTGCCCTCCTTCCTGGGCACAGTGAACAGATTCGAATAAAACCCCCGAAACCTGTCCCGTTGAGGCACCGGGACAATCACCCCCTGAGCAAGCATGTCCTGCACCGCTTGATGCAAGTCCTGCAGAGGCCCCGGAAGTAGCTGGAGATTGGAGGGAAAGAATCTGTCCACCGGCCTGGAAAGGAATTTGATCTTGTAACCTGATCGAACGATTTCCTGGACCCACTTGTCCGAGATCCGGAGCAGCCAAGGTTGGAGGAAACCGCGCAAACGTCCCCCCACCCCAGAAATGGCTGAGGGCGCCCCTTCAGGCAGAGGCAGAGTGCCCCGCTGAACCGGCATTGCCGGTCTTCTGCTTACCCGCCCAGGGCTTCTTCTGGTTGCTCTGGGCCTTGAAGGGCTTGCCCTTGGATTGGCTCCGAAAGGCACGAAAGGACCCCTGATTTGATCTAGGCGCAGAACCCCGCTTTCCACGGAAAGACTTGTTCTTCGGGTTCTGTGGTAGCATAGTGCTCTTACCCCCCGTGACGCCCTTCACCAGGGTATCCAACGCCTCGCCAAAAAGGCGAGAGCCAGCATAGGGAAAATCAGCAACAGTTTTCCGCGAGGACTGGTCGGCCGACCAGCTCTTCAGCCATATCAGTCACCGGTTAAGCACCGCGACACTCGAGAGGCGAGCCACCAAGGGGGCCTCATTTAGGGCTGCATCACACAAATACATGACTCCTTGGTGGATCTGATCCACCATTTCCAGTCGTGCAGGCGGCACGTCATCGGACACTAGGTTGCTCCTAAGCACCATAATCCAATCAGCCACCGCCTGAGCCACCATAACGGACGCGAAAACCGGTTTGAGCAACGAACCCGCCACCGTATAGGAATGGCGGGCTAGAGACTCCAACCGCCGGTCCGTGGGATCCCGGAAAACCGGGGTATCCTCAGTAGGAACCAAGGTAGCCTTGTTCACCAGGAATGGACGTTTTAACGTGCGCCACATTTCATTAACAGTGTAATGGAATTTCGCTGGGCAGGGAAAAACCTGCGCAGACTTGCGGGTCCTGTGCGTCCCAAATGAGGACACAACGCCCGGAGGACAGGGCTCATCCTCTAAATGCAAGGTTTCCTTAACAGAAACAATCAACTCATCCATGGTCGCCCGTTCTGCGGGTGACCCTGGGGAGGATGTATCAACACCCTCCACCTCAGCCTCCCCCTCAGACCCCAGGGGGTCTAAGGATGAGTGGGACCCTGAAAAGGGCACGCTCGCAGCAGCAGCAGCATCCATATCCCCATCTGAATCAGAAGAGAGAGACAGCCTTGGCCGTTTTCTCGCAGCCCGTTCAGACATCAGCATTTCCATATTAGCCACTAAAGTCGCAACCACAGCAGCCAGATCAGGTCGCAGCGGGGCCACAGGAGAACTGGGGCCCCCCACTAAAGCTGGAGGAAACTTGCTTTCCTGAGAATCCATGGCTCAAGATAATAAAAAACTACAGTGCAAAAAAGTAGTGTACTGTCCCCTTAAATAGCGCTGCGGAGTGCGCAGCCCACCGCTACTATCACAGCTATGGAGACCCCCAAAAGGAGAAAGAAACTGAGCCAGAAGCAGTATACAGAAGAAGACTGAGAGAGATAAACTGCAGAGCCCGCAGATCGTTGCTACCTGTGTCTGTGCTGTCTGAGAGGAAAAGGAAATGCTGCTGGAAGGGGCTGGCCATAAGCCAGACCCCAGGGAAAATGGCTGCCCCATAGGGATGCATAGGAGGCTACGCCAAGATGGCCGCCGTCATGCGGTCGAACCGATCGTTCCACCGCCCACAAAATGGCGGCGGATGGCGCCAAAATGAGCTGTATACTCGCCCCAGAGGGGCTATACGCTTGTGCATAGTAAAAAACATGGCGGACCTGATGATCTTTCCCCCGCAGCGGTCGCCGCACAACACACAAGTCTGTACCCCCAAACATGCACCTAAGGTGACACTGGGACAGGGACCCCCGACAAACATACAGATCTGCACACAACGAACCCCGCAGGGATCGCACAGGGAGTCACACAGGCACAGACATGGGGACACACAGCAACACAGACTGCCACCCCAGGCAGAGGCCCCACACAGAAAGTACTTACCTGTACCCGATGGCGTGGGGGAGCCTCTATGCACGGATAAACCTCTGTCCTCATCTGACAGGGAGTGCCGTGAGCCAGGCACATGACGCTGCATCACCCCAGACAAGTCCTGTGAGGTAGCCACCTCACGGCTGCATCCCTGCAGCGAACAGGGATGGGTCGTTCTTAATGCCAGGGCGAACCATAGCTGAACGCTCGATGGCGGGCTGGGGGTCCATCTGACCCTCTGTGCCCTGGAGAACCAGGGCGGCCAGTCCGAATCCCAGCACCACATGATCCATCTTCATCCGAAGAATAAACTAACACTAGAGCTGGTAAAATAAACAGCTAGTAAAGTGAGAGAAAAAAAATGACATTTAAAAAGAAAATCAAATAAAAGATTTAGGAAGGCTGAGACTGAAGCCACAGCACAAGGTAGCCTGACTATTCCTGAGCTAGGCAAACTAAAACTGAGTTGGGAGTGGTGATGCAGGGGGGGTATTGACCAGATGGGACAGCCCCCGTGGGTGTGTATATGCTAATGCCTTTTGTCTTTTGACTAAGTCTATATGCCTAGCTATTCCTACGGATAGGTGGACAATACCCAATAGTGATGACTTAGAGGAGGCGGCGACTGTCGGAGGACGTAAGAGAAATACAATTCTTGCGCCGACCCCTAGGGACAGTCAGATTTATCTCTTGGAACAAATATTGCTCTATTAACCTTTAGTAAGTATACCTTTGGATATAATTAATTAAAACAATCATTCAGTATTTTTCTAAATCCCTTTCTTGTTTTTTGTGGCTACTTTTTATGTTAACTCTACTTAACCCTACTTAGTCTGCAAGTAAGTTAGCACAAACTGATTTCAATCCTTTCACTCTCTTGTAGCTTTAGCCAAAATTGGCACCATGTCTTTTCTTCATCTGAATGATTGTAAAATGATTCACACATATAGTTTTGCTGTTAAAAAATATTTTTGGCAACAACTAAAAGCACTCGTTGAATTGCTAATGCTGTCTTGAAATTTTTGCAACTGTGTGAAGGTCAGTAGGTCTATTCAGTATATATTAATAAAGGTTTTATGTTCATACTTATAAAAAACGGAAAATTGATATCAAATACTTACCGTAATTTTCCTTTCCTGATGGACTCCATGGCAGCATACGTTCGGGTAGGCTCCGCCTCCTCTCCTACCTCATAGGACCCCACTCCCATAAATCTTTTCTCCCTTTCATCATCAGTGTTCTGTAACTAGCCTACTCAGGAATTGGGAGGGGACTCCTGCTGCCATGGAGTCCATCAGGAAAGGAAAATTACGGTAAGTATTTGATATCAATTTTCCATTTTCCTGACAGACTCCATGGCAGCATACGTTCGGGAAATAACTCGCTATACACTCCCGGGTGGGAAGATGCTGAACAAAGAAAACTTTAATTGGCACTGTCAACTGACAAAACTTGAACGCCAAAGTTAACTGAAGATAAAGCAGCAGGTTCAACACAGTAATGTGTAAGGAAGGTATTCACAGATGACCAAGCGGCTGCTTTGCAGATCACATCAGGCGCGACGTGTTTAGAAACTGCCCAGGATGTAGCAATGCTTCTGGTAGAATGAGCCGTAATCGCCTCTGGAGGAGCCAAGCCTTTTGCTCTATATGCCCATTGTATAGCCTGGACAATCCATGCAGCCACCGCTCTTGAAGAAGCACGTGTACCTTTCTTATTCCCATGGAGAAGAACAAACAGGAAATCCGATTGCCGGAAGGAGGATGTGGCCTCTAAGTATTGACTCAGAGTGTCTCCCACATCTAAAGGATGGACTAAGGATTCTTCATTTGTTCTGAAGGTGGGCAGAACTATCTCAGAATTTTCGTGGAAGACAGATGTAACTTTAGGGTTTGACCCCAACATAGGGATTAGGACCACCCTGTCCTGAAAAAAGGTCAGAAAAGGCTCTTTGCAGCCCAAATTGTGTATCTCTGAGACCCTCTTGGCAGAGGTGATAGCCACCAGAAATACCGTCTTCAACGTAAGCTCCCTGATGGACATGGAAGCAACCTCTTTCGAAGCAAAGAATTCCAGGACCAATGGAAGATCCCATTTCAGGAACCTAGGTTTTCTCTGAGGCCTGAGCCTGACTGCGCCCTTAAAAAACTGTTGGATCAGTTGATGTCTTGCCCACTGAATTCCGGTGAAAGCTGAGATGGCAGAAACTTGCACCCGGAGAGAAGAGACAGAGAGGGACAGATCTAAACCAGACTGTAGGAAACTCAATACTTGCTGAATGGTAGGTGCCCCTGCTGGACCCAAATCCTGGGCTTGATGACTCAGAAACCTTGCCCAGATTCTCTCATACACTCTGTTGGTGCTAGCCCTCCTCGAGCTCATAAGAGTGGGAATCACCTCTTCTGGACATCCGAGGGCCTCCAGCCTCTCCCTCTCAAGAACCAGACCTTGAGGTGTAGACGCGCAGGGCACGTATGTAGAGTAGGCCCCTGCGATAGAAGGTCTGGCCTGAGAGGCAGAGGGATCGGATCCCTGAAGCTGAGAAGGGACAGCAGAGGAAACCAAGGCCTGTTGGGCCAGAAGGGAACTATCGCTATGACCTCTACTACCTCCATCTTCAGTCTCCGAAGGAATTGGAGTACTATTGGCACCGGTGGAAAGGCATAGGCAACTTGGAAGTTCCATCTGTCCGTGAGGGCATCCACCCCGAAGGCTCGAGGATCCCTGAACCTCGTGTAATACTTCTGAAGTTTTTTGTTGTGTGGACTCGCAAAAAGATCCACCTCCGGTGAGACTCCTAGAGACAGAACCCAATTGAACACCTCCTGATGGAGGGACCATTCGTTGTTGTCCAACAGGAATCTGGACAGGAAGTCTGCTTGCGTATTCAATATCCCCGGGACAAAGACCGCAGAGAGGTTGGCCAGGTGTTGCTGGGCCCAAGACATAATTGGATCTGTCTCCTGGAGTAGAGACATGCTGCGGGTTCCACCTTGCCTCTTGACGTATGCCACTGCCGTGGTGTTGTCCATCCTGAGTAACACTGAGGCCCCTTGAGTCAGATGGTGAAAAGCCTGGAGGGCTTTGAAGGCGGCTCGTAGCTCTAGGATGTTGGACACCACTCCGTGACTGGCGAAATTCCACCTGCCCTGTGCCACTTCTGACCGGCAGTGAGCTCCCCAGCCGGTACTGCTGGCGTCGGAGGTTATCGTCACCCACGAAACTGGAGCAATTGAGTGACAGTTGGTTAGATTTGCACGGCGTAGCCACCAAGGAAGACACCCCTTCATGAATGGTGTTAGATAAATAATCTGCGACAGGTTCTCCGTCGTCCACTGGTGGAGAAACCCCTTCTGAAAGGGTCTCAGCCTCCACATAGCCCACTTCACCATGGGTGAGGTAGCCACTAGAGTCCCTACCACCTTTAGACACTGACGAGCAGTGAGCTGGGAGGCAGCGAGGGCGAGAGCCACCCTGCTCTGAACCACTGGAATTTTCTCTTCTGGTAGAGATATGGTGCAATTCACCGTATTGAACAGTGCTCCGAGAAAGACCAGGGACTGCGTGGGCACCAGATGGCTCTTCTCCAGATTGAGAATCCACCCGAACTCTTGAAGAGTATGAATCACCTGCTCCAGATGTAGCAGTAGCTGGGACCTGTCCTGGGACAGAAGAAGGAGATCGTCCAGGTAATGATGTAATCTGATACTTCTGGTTCTGATGAGAGCCACGATTGCCAATAGCGTCTTGGAGAAGGTGCGAGGCGAAGTCGAGAGCCCAAAGGGAAGACATGTAAATTGCATGTGTACATGATTGACAGCAAATCGGAGAAACCGATGATATTCTTTTGCCACAGGAACGTGGAAGTAAGCATCTTTTAGGTCTATTGATGCCAACCAATCTCCTGGGAGAACCGAGTGCTGTATTGTAATTAGGGACTCCATCTTGAATCTCTCTCGACGTATCGATCTGTTGAGATAAGTTAGATCTATTACCGGTCGCCAAGTGCCGTTCTTTTTCTGGACAAGAAAAAGAGGCGAATATACTCCTTGACCCCTTTCCTCTTCGGGAACTAGTACGACAGCTCGTTGATCCAGTAGGGTATCTACATAACTGAGAAGAACCTTCTTCTTTTCTGCTGCAGGAGGAAGGGAAGTTGCGATGAACCTGGGTTTGGGAACGTTGTTGAACGTCCAAGAGTGCCCTTGCGACACAACATTCAGAACCCAGGGATCCTGGATCGAGGCCGCCCAGACGTTCCGAAATTGGAGCAACCTGGCCCCTACCGGAACAGACTGGACGGGACCAACCTCAAAAGGATTTGGTGGCCTCCCGGTCACCGGACGAAGAGCCCTTGGGGCCTTTCTGGAAGGAGGACTGTCTTGACTTCCAGCTTCTCCCATAGGATTTACCTGATTTGTAGCTGCGCGCTTCCCTAGAACGATTAGCGTTTTGCCTCCTTGGAAAAGAGCGTTTCTGATTGTTTGGGCGTTTGTCCTGGGGAAGGAACCCAGATTTTCCACCCGTGGCCCGGGTTATTGCTGCATCTAGTTTATTACCAAAGAGGGAAGACCCCTCAAAGGGAATCCTACACCAAGCCTGTTTAGAGGCAGCATCGGCAACCCAGGGCCGAAGCCAAAGGGCACGTTTTGCCGTAACAGAGGCCAGCATAACCCGGGCCAAAAGGCGAATAGTATCTAGGGAAGCCTCCCCCAAGAAGCCCGCGACCATCTTCAGCTCCTGTACCCATGGTTTCCAAGACCAGTGCTCTAGTCTAGAGCCCTTTTTGCTGGCCATAAGTAAGTACTAAGCCATAGAACTAACGAAACCTGAGCGATAACTGACAAAGAAACACCCTAGACACGAGCATAGCAAAAGAAAAAGTACTAAAAACGAAAGATAAGCATAACAATGAGGAAAAAGAAATGGTCCCATATAAGGGCTTACCACCCTCCGATAGCATAACCGAGGCCAGGAGACGCAACACCGGCTTGTGCCTTCAGGCAATAAAGGGCCACCCGCAGAAGCAGGGCTCTCTCGGCCAAACCACATAGCTCCAGCTAAGGGTCTCTTCCATTGCCCCCTCCATACCCCGCTAAGAGCCAGGGCTTATCGGAGACTCCAAAACTCAGTCTGCCACCGATATACAGGACCAGATATGTAGGAACATCAGACATATGTATGAGGAGGACGAAAAAAGAACACTGATGCTGAAAGGGAGCAAAGATTTATGGGAGTGGGGTCCTATGAGGTAGGAGAGGAGGCGGAGCCTACCCGAACGTATGCTGCCATGGAGTCTGTCAGGAAATATATTTTTTCACAAATTTCTTTTCATGTTTTAAATGTTTCCTGTTCTTTCCCAAGGGACGTTTTAAAACATATTAAAAAAGTATTCTTTGGTAATATTCTTCTGGAATAATAAAATCATTTCCAACCTCTCGAAAAATAAGACCGTGAGAATTCCTTTCTTCTAAAACAATAAAATACTAAGAAAAACTTTTTTTCCTTCAAAACAATAGGATTCTGAGAATAATACTCTTCCTCCAGAGCAATAAAATACTGAGAATAATTTTATTGCACCAGAAAATAGGATACTGCGATTTATTTTACTTTTTCTAGAGCAATAAGATACTGACAATGCTGTCCCTTCCTCTAGACTAAAAATACTTTGGATAATTCCTTTTTCTAGAAAATAAGATGCTGAGAACAATTCCCTTACCCCAGAATAAATAAACACTGAGAATAATTTCTTTCCTCTAGAACAAGAAGATACTGAGAATAATTTCCTTCTTCTAGAACAGGAAGATACTGATGGGGGAATTTGTATATTTTATATTTTCCTATTATTGGGACTATGGTTAGACATTGTTTTAGATACAGACTAGTGTAACGGGTGGTATTCATGTACCAATATTTCACCCTTAACGAAAAAGGAGATTTTTCTTTCAGTGTTAGGCCAGGTCACTAGGGATTGTGGATTAATTGTTCAGAAATCTATCATGGGCTATGTGGGACTGTCTATAAAGACTTTGCCACTTAGCAGCAGCTGAACTGTTGGTGCATGTTCCACCTGCTCTGGTGGTCAATTACCTGAACTGTTACATCCACTATCATGGTCAAGTACCTGAATTGTTCTATCTGCTTTGATGGTCAAGGAGGATGATTTGGACTTTATATTCTACAGTTCTTTCAGTTCTACAGCATTGCATTAAACTGCATTTAGAGTAAATTTAACCAGGGGTAGAAGAAAGTAAAAATAGTCAGGTGCTTTCTCCATTGTTGATGTTGCCTTTATGTATAGTTGGAGGCATTATATAATATTGGCGAGCCTGGGGGTGGGGTTATGGGGAAATAGTATATTTTATATTTCCTTATTATTGTTGGCTCATAATGTAGTTTACTAATTAATTCTAAGCCTCTAAATCCTGGTTAAGGGTCTATACAAGCCATACAAGGACAATGTCTGATTACTCATAATAAGGAATGTGTTATTGTAAACTAACCAGGTCCTTGAGGGGCCATATTTCTTACAAAAGGAGTTGGTTTGGGCGTTATCTGTTCCTTACATGCAAGTCTAAATGCTAAAGTTATCACTTGGAACATTTAGTCTGGTATCCAGAGCTGCATCATGCAAGCATCTGATCTGATTACCTGGCCACGCTTTTGTGGGAGGACTCTGTGGCGAAACAGCATCTTTAGTTAGGTATTCTTGTTATATTTTCTATGTCTTTATCTGTATATATATATATATATATATATATATATATATATATATATATATATATATATATATATACAGTATTTTACAAAAGTGAGTACACCCCTCACATTTTTGTAAATATTTTATTATATCTTTCATTTGACAACACAAAAGAAATTACATTTTAATACAACGTAAAGTAGTGAGTGTACAGCTTGTGTAACAGTGTTTGCTGTCCCCTAAAAATAACTCAACACACAGCCATAATAAGATAATAAAAGCAGGTGCGCTTTTTTTAAGAAAAAAATCAAAAACAATCATATGTGCAATAATAAATCAAGGATAAGTTGCCTCAATGGCATACTATATCCGTGGGTGCACAACACAATATAGTGACTGATGTGATGAACAACCAATATCATATATAATGTGCAGACAGGTGAACAAAAGTCCAACTGTGCAAAAAGTGCAAAGTCCAAATAAAGTTCGTGGTTCAACTAAACACAATCAGTGTGACTCCAAGTGACAATTGCACAACAACTGGATGTGCTGAGTGTCCCACCACCGATAATGGAATGGCTCCCTTACCAGAGTGATAAATAAAAGGGCGTGTAAATGACCAGATCCAAGATGAAATCTCTCATGCTGGGGAGAGGGAAAGGAAAATAACTTCCCCCACCCTCCTTCTCTGGTATGGGTGGGTAAGCCTCTTACCAGAGCAATAAACTGTGACAGCCTGTGATATAACTCGGCTAAAGATGAATTTCCTCCTCTCCTCCTGGTATGAAACTGAACCAGTCACCTCTGGCAGTATCAATGTTGACACAGATCCTCGCACTGTGACATGCAGGACAGAAAATCAACTGATAGTGTATTATCCTCAGACCAATTTATTAAGTAAAAAGGGGACCTGTCTCAGTCGATGCCCGTATTGGGAGGAAACGTGTCAGAGAGGAGCGCTACATCGTCACACTCATTGCCGCGGTCTGCGCTGCAGGCAGCCGTGGACCACCACGAACCTCTATTGCAATCACCTACATAATGAGAATACGTAACATGTGAATATGTAACCTGTGTGTATCTGACTCTGATACTAGCCAGTGCCTCACATGCCACTGACCTCACCGCATGTCCATGGAGCACATGTGACAGACATGAAAGGGTCTGGAGAAGTCGTGGAGAAGGTTATGCTGCCTGTAACATCTTTCTGCATGACCGGTTTGGTGGTGGGTCAGTGATGGTCTGGGGAGGCATATCTATGGAGGGACGCACAGACTTCTACAGGCTAGACAATGGCACCCTGACTGCCATTAGGAATCGGGATGAAATGCTTGAACCCATTGTCAGACCCTAGGCTGGTGCAGTGGGTTCTGGGTTCCTCCTGGTGCAAGACAATGCCCAGCAACATGTGGCGAGAGTATGTAGCCAGTTCCGGGAGGATCAAAGAAATTATACGATTGAAAAGCCCCCACCTTTGCCTGACCTGTCAGTGTCATTATTACAGTAACAGCGCATATTTTTTAGCACTGATTACTGTAGTAATGTCACCGGTCCCCCCAAAAGTGTCAAAAAGGTCAGCTAGGGGTCTGATAAGTCCGCCGCAACGTTGCTAAAAATAGCAGATCACCACCATTACTAGTAAAAAAATCAATAAATAAATAAAAATGATATAATTCTAGTTTGTAGACGCAATAAATTTTGCGCAAAACCAATCAAAATACACATATTGTGATTTTTTTTGCCAAAAAAATGTAGCAGAATACAAATTGGCATCAAAGGATGAAAAAAATTTGATTTTTATTTATTTTGGGAATGTTATATAGCAGAATAAGAAAAATATTGTTTTTTTTTCAGAATTGGCGCTCTTTTTTTGTATATAGGGCAACAAATAAAAATCGCAAAAGTGATCAAATACCACCGAAAGAAAACTCTATTTCTAGGAAAAAAAAGATCATCAATTTTATTTTGGTACAGCGTCGCACGACCGTGCAATTTTCCGTTAAAATAACACAGTGCTGAATCACAAAAAATGGCATGGTCATTAAGGGGGCAAATCCTTCCAGTCCAGAACTGGTTAATAGCCGAGAGCTCTGTGTTTAAATTCAACACAGAGCTTTGTATACATGGAGGGATGTGTCAGTTTCTCATCCCTTAGAAACAGTGTTGTATGACCATGTAATCGGCAGTTAAAGTAGCACAGTGCCAAATAGCAAAAAATGGCCTGGTCATGAAGGGGGTTAAAACTTCCGGAGCTAAAGGGGTTAATAAACAAAAGGCCAAAAAATGTCCCTCATTGTAAATTTGTCATCAACGCCATTGTCCAGATTCACATTAATCTCTGCCAGAAGTAAAAGTCCTGCTGACTGCCAACACAATCTGCTGCCAACGCTTACTCACCAAATCCCAGGGCTCGGGGATCAGGGCTCAGCCAATAAAAGCAAACAAAGTAGTGAGGTCCCCTGGGTGATGTCATTGACCAAATATGGACATCACCATATTTGGTCAGTGGCTTCACAGGGATCCCATGTTGAAAGCATGTTGTCTGGTAAGGCTTGGGGGGCACACACTTGTTCTTCTCTTTCTTGGCCAGTCAGATTGCATGCTTGTATGAGGATCTGGTTTGGATGTTGGGAAAAACTTTCCTGTTTTTTGCATAGGGCACCCCCTAAAATTCCTACCAGACCCCAAAGTGTCCAGTATCAATATAAATAGGCACAGGTTTTTTTAAACAATCGTAGTCCCTTTTTTACATTTTGCTGTCAGATGAGATTTCTCAGCTAACTGCAGAATGGGCCAGGTGGGAATAACTGCAAATGTAGCATTACCGCTTCTAAATGTTTTCACTTCCCACTGCAACCAGGGGTTTTGACTTGATTGATTCACCAGTAGGACGAAGACCTGCAGCAGGGCGGCTCGGCTGCACATAATCATGTAGATCTACGTGATAATATGCATGCGGTTTCGGCGGCGCACTCTCGCTGTGATTAGACACAGCAGGAGGCAGACCGCTGGCAAAGCAGGCTCGATCGATTAGTAAGCACATCTAGGGAACACATTTAACCCCTTGATCACCCCAAGTGTTAACCCCCTCCCTGCCAGTGTCATTTATACAGTAACAGTGCATATTTTTTAGCACTGATCACTGTATGAATGCTACTGGTCCCCAAGAAGTGTCACTTAGTGTCAGATTTGGCCGCTGCAATGTCGCAGTCCTGATAAAAATCACTGATCGCCGCCATTACTAATAAAAAAAATTATAAAATTAAAAGTCCATAAATCTATCCCGTAGTTTGTAAACGCTATTTTGTGTCATTTGCGTACAACAACCACATAATTGCCATTCAAAGTGCGACAGCACTGAAAGCTGAAAATGGGCCTGGGCAGGAAGGGGGCAAAAGTGCTTGGTATTGAAGTGGTTAAAGGCTATGTTCATCTTTCATTAAAAATAATAAATGCACATCCTTTTGCAGGTAAAAAAAAATTGCATTTATTTATGTATTACATTTTTAAAACAAGAGCCTGTAAAGTATTGCACCCGCAATCAGCAGATCAGCAGTGTCAGGCCCCTACACAAACTGCCTGCCAGTGCTGTTGCCTATACCTCTGTAGGGGCTGTCATTTTCAGAGCTGTAAGTGGTGTGAATGAACTATAGGTGTGCTGATCCGTTTCCCTGTTGTTCATTCAAACTACAAATCCTTCTGTCTTGGTGGTGGATGGGAATTGTAATTTTTTAATTCACAATTTCCTGTGATTGAATGATGAGCCCTGCACGGACGTGGTGCTTTCAAAATCTGACAGCAGATGCAGGGAGAAGAACCCCCATCCACTGTCACATTGAGGAAGGGCAGTAAGGGGGTGAGTAGCAGAACAAGAACATGTTACATGGTATACCCTAATTGCAGGTGTAACATGTACCATGTTGTAAAAGGTAAAAATGTATCCTTTGAAGAAAATCAAAACCCTAACTGTATGACATTTAGCTTGTGTATTATAAACAATTGCTTTTTTTCCCCTTAAAATAGTGTTTTTACCTTATTTTCATCATATTTTGCATCTCAGTACTGCTGATCTTCTCTAGCCTTAGTCAGCCACTTCCTGTGCATGCATTCACTCACTCCAGGGTCTGCTGCACACAATAGCTTTAGACCAGTTGTCTGATAACCAGTTGCGTAATAAGGGAACTATGTAGCAGGATCTCCAAGTATTCTGGTAATTAAATTTGCATATATAAAAAGAACAAAAACAACTTATGAAAATACATTACCATAGTTAAGCAGTTATGAGATTTTAGTGTCTGAGTTTGTATCTAAAGGTACAAGGTATGAGGTTTTTTTACCCAATTGCATTCTATTCATTAAGGTAAAAAACCTTCTAAAGCCACCCCCCTACCCCAGCCTTGATATATACTTTCCTGAGCGTGATCTTGATCCAGCAAAAGAGCAGCAGGTTTCCCAGCTTGCTCTCTCCTTATTGAACAGAGAGTCATCAGCAGGAATCATTGGCAATTGTCAATCACAGCTAGTGCCAAGGAATTGGTTGATCATTTTTCAAATGATCTGAATTAGAATTGTTCCGAAAATATGGTATTTGTTAGAAATCGAATAAAAGAAATTACATTTAATGAAACAAAACAAGACTAAATGAATTCCGAAACAAATCAACAAAACAAAATTAGTAACATAACTTATCTATCCGAGACTAAACAAAACACATTTTTCAATTCTGCACATGTCTAATATGTATCTTTAGCCATTAAACTTTAGTTCGTCATTAAGAGGTCTATAATTTGACTTCAGATGGACTTTAAAGGAAATGCAGCACAAAATTATTTGGTAGGTAATCTGTTCCCCCCTGTTTTGTATGGCAAAATTTTGTGGTAAAGTAGGGCAAACCTTCAGTACTGTAAAATAAATACATCCAAAGGCTTTTATTTTTTTTCCAACTATGCTAAAATCTTTAAATGCGGCATGGTTTCCTGGACAGCTATAGCTAAAACAACTAAATGATTATTGATATACTTTACTCTAAAGTGACATAAAACAAAGAGAACATATGGTAAAACTATAAGTGGCAAGAAGCTAGAGCAAAAGGCAATAGAAACTGTAATGGAAAAGCCTCAGAGTATTAAGATTAGTAATATTTAATTTATTAAGTCCTAGCAAGATAATATTCACCCAGAAAGGACAGGCACTATCTGTGACATCTCTAAATTGTATTAGTATTAAATAAATTATTTACTGAAGAAAAAAGCCCTGAATATAATCATTCTAATTTGCATAAATTGATTGAAGGAAATATTAATAAGTGATCCCAATGACAAGTGCCACATTGATGCTTTAATGAGCACTTAAAAGGAAGTGTCTTAATAAACATCAAATGGCATTTCATAACTTATTATTTCAAGTTAATTAGATTGTGCCAAACCATTTGAAATTGTCTAAGGATTTTTAATTAATTTTCAATATCTAAGTCATAAAATGTCATCTGAATATGTTTCAGGTCTGTATAATTCATCCACTGTCAGTTAATAAGATAAACTTGTTTATTTATTTCCTTTTTTATTGAAGTCTGAGAAAAAGAACGCATTTTCAGACTTCCATGTGTCTTTAACTTGCATGATACCTTTGACAGAATGGAAAGAGCAGGTGACTTTTTACATCTTCATACAGTATATGGGTTGAAATTGTCATACCATGAAGATGATTTGGTGCAAGGGTGAATCATGGGTGCAATGCCAGTTTCCTCCAGACAATTTCTCCAGCTCCTGTCAATTATCACAGTATGGGCTTTCAGTTGGAGAGCTGGGAGAAGTGTCAATGGACTATGAGTGTGGGTCATTACCGCACTTATATTCCACTGAGAACAGCAAGTCTGTCTGCCATGGTGGCAGACAAGACTTGTAGTTCATTTAGTCACAGCAGTGCCAATGTCATAAGTGACAGCAGCTAACCCCACACACTACCACGGGGGAGGGGGAGATGTGGGGGTGGAGTCTGCTCGGCACTATGCTACATATTACACCCTAAATGCTGGTGTAACATGTGACATGGTGTAAAACACAGAGCTAGTCTTTAGTATCCATTAGGAGCAGAGTGAGCTACTCCATGTAACGCTCTGGGTTTTAGCTCAAGGATACTGGATTTGCAGCTGCAGAATTCCACTCAGTAGTCTTGTAGAGATCTTGTTAAATCACCTGATCCAACTCTCTTGACTCATCATAGTGGTTCAGCCTGATTCAGTATGCACATATACAAACACTCAGATAATGATGTTGAAGGAGTGATAGTAATTATGCAAGTAGCAGTGAGATGTTACACTGAAGGTATAGGCTCTGAGGAGTGATAGTAGATGATGATAAGAACTCAGATAGTGATGTTACAGGAATGATAGTAGATGATGATAGATAGCAATCACAAAAGCTAGCAATCTAGTATAATCAACAGGTGATAGATAATAGCAAGCAAGATATACAGGTGTTGCTAAGCTTAGTTCGGTAATGCAGGTTGTAACAAATAATAGGCACAAGAGCTAGCGATCTAGGTTTAGAAATGCAGATGGTAGATACTGGAGAGCATGTATCCTAGAGCTAGCAATAGTTCTTATAATGCAGGTATAGATAGCAAGCGTTGTTGATAAGAGGGGGTCCCCTGTGGGGTACTTATCAATAGCCAGTAGTGAGGGAGTGTAGGACAAGGTAGCGAGGCTCCGGTCAATCCAGGTATAGGGTATGTAGCTGGAAGATTCGGCAGTGTCAGGTTAGGCAGGTATCAGGAGCGGTTGCACGAACAATGTGTGAGTGCAGACCGTCAGTTGAAATAGCCGCTCAGTGCGGCGCCTGATGATGACGTCAGCACTGTTAAAGGAATACACACCTTAAATACACACCTTATATGCGTTCCACCTACCTGGAACGCAACCCGGAAGTGAGATGATAGAAAGGCACTGAGAGTGCCAGGATCTGACACTCCCCCAACCTCTTTTATTTTCCTCTCCTTTTCTTGCTGCTCTCATTTTTTTCTTGTGTCTTCTTTTGTCATATACATGAGTTTTATATCCCAAAATATGACTATTGTAATACAAACATAAAATTACCAAAATTAATGTTTCCTCTCTATTTAATAAGCATTTGTTACAGCATAAAGTGAAACCAAGAGGCCGATTTAAATATACATTACTTTTTGCCATTGTGTGCAATACATTTCAGGAAATATAAACTGTACAATACATAGATGTTAGTAAATTTACCAGTGGCATAGAAGACTATATGCAAAAACTGACAAACCAGCAAGAAAATAATAGGTTCGCTGTATAACATTATGAAAAGCAGAAGTAATGCACCATAACATTTTTTTCACTAAACAGGGAAATGATGAAGGATATTTTTAAATAAAAAAAGCATATATATTGGGTTATTAAAAACCTAGAGATGCAGAGTAATTATATTTTCATTAAAACTCTTAATTAGGAAAACTCTTCTAGAACATGTTGTTCATTACTTTGGGACATTTGAATAGGCACCGAAAGCATTAACAAGAACATAGTGATCAATAATAATACTTGAAATGTAAACAAATCTATAGCAAAGACTTTAGAGATTTAGGAAAAAATTAATAATCATCTTACCAAGCCCCTATGCAAATAAATCATGCCATTAAAATATTGAAAAAAAAATGAAATAGGAAGTAATAACAAGTCATGCAAGGAATAGTTATACCACCTTCACAGCATATTTTATTAATTGGATTTTTTTTTAGTTAAAAAAATCCTTTAAAATGTAACATCCTTAAAATATGATGTATGACTTTAATATGCCTTTGAAACTCCATTGTCACCAGTTATCCATCACATTAGGTGGTTTCTCCTAATAAGCTCTAATTGGTACTAACATCTGAGTGCAACCAGCTATAGCCTCAGACTTTCATAGTCTCTTAACATGCTGGGTCCATTGTTTTAAGTGATCACTGAGGCGTGTAGTGCTTTGAGAAATTACATTAAATCAAGTAAGTGATCATTAAAGTTATAAGATATGTTTAACTACTTTTTGTCAGTCCAACAGAACTGTCTTTGTGCAGGAGTTTTTCTCTCTTGAGCTTTCTTTCTAATGTTAAATGTAAATAATTTAAAGTGTAACTCTAGTCATAACTTTTTGGACAGTGTGGGGGAAAAAGCTAAAAACTTCTGAATACTCCCAGAATGAGGGAAAATCCCTTCTCTGACAGTTATCCCTATTGTTTCCTCTACCACTGTTCCATTGAAAGCCATAATATTTTGGATACTCCACTATTTTCTCTTCTGGTAACAATGGTCCCCAGGACATACAGTGAGGATAGATCTCTCAACAGGGATACACACAGCATAAGGAACCTGAATATAACCCACCCTAACTGTAATCAAAACTACATTAAAATGTTTAAATATAGTTATACTCCTAAATATTGGTATGTGCTGCACGTGACCAAAAAAGCCTTATGTCTTTATGTTTGAGTAGAAAAAGAATAGTTTGTGAGGGGTATAGCAGACTAGCAAAACAAACCATCTCAAAAAGATTACATCTTCTCAAAGGCAATATGGGAAGATCTTTCCATGACTGTAGTCCTGTAAGAATTTTAGTTATCAGCCTAAAATAATTTAAATATTGGTGGTGTTGTGTTTGCTTTGGTAACAGAACACTTATGCTGGCCATAGATGGACTAAAACTTGGCTGGTTCAGCAGGGACTAGCTGAATTTTGACCCATGTGTGGCCACTTCCTCTCAACAGAACTCAATCTGTTGAACACACCTGTTGAAAAA
Source organism: Pelophylax lessonae (assembly GCF_965119305.1). Taxonomy (NCBI): domain Eukaryota; kingdom Metazoa; phylum Chordata; class Amphibia; order Anura; family Ranidae; genus Pelophylax; species Pelophylax lessonae. The sequence goes on from NC_138768.1 coordinate 149,973,210, forward strand.
AAGTTGCTTGATCAATGGCCTGCAACGCTGATCCTTCTATTCTGACAATGGAGGAGTCCTCCCCTGTCAGCTACAATAGTGCAGCAGGGAGCATTCCTCCCTCCACTTCAGTTGTGTGGATGAGGGAATCGGGTCTGTTTTTTTCATTCAGTCCATTGGCTGAACAAAAATAATTAAGCCGTGTATGACCAGCTTTAGGTATCAGGTATGGAAAGTTGTGATTCACCAATTGAAGCTTCTAGCCCTTATCACATCTGCAGCTCAGAGTAATGTCAGCAGAAACATCAGCCTGTCTATGTGTAAGTTAATTCTGTGTGCAGGGAAATGCCTATATTTTTTGTAAATAGGCCATCGCCTATGTAACTTCTTGCCTGGTATCTGATATTACTAACATCATGTCATTGGTGAAAAATGACAATTTCAATTGAGACTACGAAAGGACTAAACAGATATCAGGGAGCGTATTAAAGGCCAATAGAGATGTTGAATAAGAGTGAGGGTCAGTGGCCATCCCTGATGAATCACTTGGGGGTACACAATTATCAGAACCTGGATAACCTGCTGGTGGCACTGTGTTTCCCAGAGCGGAAGGCTGCTCCTGCAAAAATTATCTATTTTTTAAAAAAAATTGCATTGATACATGTCCCCAAGGCAGTACCAGGACCCCCATACTCTTTTTATGGCCAATAATTTGCATATGGGGACTTTGTTTTTTTAAGCTCAAGTCCCAAAGACTTTCATAGAGTTCATGGCTCAGGTCCAAACTTTTTACATGTTCAGGAGGGAACCACATTCAGCCCAACTCTACTGGCCATCTTTGCTGCAAATTCCTGACATAACACTGGAGCAAGAGGCACTAGTAGGAGAGGACCTAAATATCCTCCCAGCAGCCAGCATCAGGTGGAAACTGAATACTGGGATCTGCTGGGAAACACCCACTGGTGGACATCGAAACTACAACCTTCCACTCTGAGAAGCACAGTGCCACCAGCAGGTGATCCAGGTCCTGACAGATAGTGTACCTAAACTAAAAATGTGAGCTGTTGGTGCAAGACAACATAAATATCGTGCACTAGGTCCATAAACTATTTGGTTGTATTACTAAATGCACTTAGAGCTGCCCTAGGCTGCTGTAGAAACACTTGGAGTAGTGATCAGACAGAATACCAGAAAAGAACAGAGCTTAGGACCTCTAAGTATAATCAAGCCTGTTCTGACAAGTCACAGTTCTATGTAGGATCCATAAAAGGAATAGTCAAAAAGGAACTGGCATGTACGTTTCATCAAGCATAACTTTATTCTAGACGTTAAGAAAGTAATCAAATCCTAATACAAATAGTAATGTGCAGGCAGTACCAATTACCAAACTAGCTGGCTGTGATGGAAAATCAGATCAGTGGAAAAAAGCAGGTGTGAAAAGTAGACAGCCAAATGAGAGGATGACAGCATCCAGCCAGTTTCAATTGTGCAAACGCAACAGGCTCTCTGTTGTGCCAGTGTTGACACAGGCTGATTCCTGGCAGGAACCCAGGAGGGAGCCACAGTGAGTTGGAATGGATCCCAAGCAAGTAGGATGCCATGACAACACATTTTGTAGGCATGCGCTTTTTCAATTCAAGGAACTGAAGGCAAACAGCAATTTATATACTATGAAATAGATTCAAAACATGCGGATCCAATGAGGAGCAACGGTATTGATCTCCCATGATTGCCATTATATAAATAATTAAAAAATTAACATAACTTGATATAAATTGCTAAATTGTTAAAAATAAAAAGCCACAATACTGCAGCAATGCCAAAAGCATTGGAATTCATAAAAATAATAATAATAATGATGAATGAAAAAACTGATGCTAAATAATAATGTTGATAACATTGATGGTAATGATATAAACCAGAATTCATGAATTTATATAACATACTCACCATTGGCCTTACCCCCTAGGTCTACTATTTTCTGTTGTTTTATAGAATTAGCATTACCCCCAGGTCTGCTATTCTCTGTAGTTTTATACCTAAAATAAAATAAAATAAAAAAATAACACATTAGACATTTGAAGTGGCAATAAATAAAAAACACTGAAAGTAAAATATCAAAAATGAATAACAACAAAAATATACTAAATCTTATTTTTTATTTTTGTAAATTTTTTTAGTTATTCATTGTTGATATTTTACTTTCTGTCTTTTTAATTTATTACCACTTTAAAGCGGAGTTCCACCCTGGATTTTTTTTTTTTTTTAATACCCCCGGGACAGTCAGGGCTAGTACATTCCACAATGGCTAGCCTCTGATCTGTCCCGGGTTGCACTTACCTGTTAGGACAAATACTTACCTTGCAAACGTCTTGTCCAGCGCTGCCATCTCAGATGTGGGCAGCTTGAAGCCAGCGAGATCCCCTTCGGCGTCTTCTTCCGCCTTCTTTGGTCCCACGATGCTCTGCGCCGGCCCCGACGTCACTTCCGGGTCGCGCGCGTCATCCCTCTACAGCTTCTGGGCATGCCCAGAAGCTGTTTAGAAGGGGATGACGCGCGCGGCCCGGAACTGACGTCGGGGCCGGTGCAGGCGCAATGATTCCTGGGAGCTATGACGTTCAGCTCCCAGGAATCATTGCAGAGCCAGGAAGTGACGACGGGCCGCGGCCGAGGAAGGAGGAAGAAGGAAGTAAGGTAAGTATTTTTTCTTCGCTACGAGGTAAGTAAAAAAAAAAAAATATGCGATTATCCATTTCTTTTTCAGGTGACCCGGAGCGAGAAGATGGAGGTAAGTATAAAAATAGGGTGGAACTCCACTTTAATTGTCTAATTTTTTTACTTATTGATTTTTATTTTATTTAAGTTTATTTTAAATCAACAGAGAAAAGTAGACTTGGGGGTAATGCCAATGCTATAAAAAAACAGAAAGTAATAGATCAAGGGGTAAGGCTAATGGTGATAAGTGTGTTAAATAAATTCATGAATTCTGGTTTATATCATTACCATCAATGTTATTAGTATTATTATCTAGCATCTGTTTTTTTGTCCATTAATAATTATTTATTATCCAATCATTATTTGATTTATTCAACTCTTTATGAGTTTAAATGCTTTTGGGCAATTCTGCAGTGATGTGGTTTTTAGTTTTTTAACAATTTAGCATTTTTATCAATTTTTTTAATTTTGAACTTATTTATATACAGCAATAACAATGATGAGAGATCAAAATTGTTGCATCTTTCCACGTTAATAGATGTGCCTTTCTAGTATAAAAAAATAGGATACCTAATAGGCTCTTCTCATATTTAGAAATGGACAGGTCACCAAAGATACAGAGTAAACAGTTTTTAGGATGCGATATACTGGGGAGGCCTAGGAGAGGAGATGAAGGTATTGACCTCAGACCAGAACGTGTGAGCAAGGGGACAAGTCCAAAAGTAGTGGAGTGTCAGCCAAACCACCACACCCCCTAAAACAACTGGAATCTGGGTTCAACGCCAAAGAGCTGTAAGACATGTAGGAGATAGGGCTATTCAATGCTGTCAAAGGCTATGCAAGTATCTAAGGACACTATTACTCTCTTGCAGGATTGAGCATGCAGATATTGAATGTTATGGAACAATCTACGTATGTTCATTCCCATAGATCTGCTGGGAATAAAACCGTCCTAATCACTAGCCACCAAGTGTGAGATTACCTTAATAAGCCCATTTGCCAAAACTTTCACCAAAATCTTAATATCTACATAATTAAAGATATGAACGTCCAGTGCTGCAACAAAGGTTTTTAAAAAGGTAGGAACTCAAGCGTTGTTTAAATTTGGTGTACCATTCAGCTGGGTAATTATCTAGGCCAGGAGTTTAATGAGAGGTTAACGGCGAAATGACTAATTCTATTTCCTCCGTAAAAAGAGGAGCATTCAAATCCTCTCTTATCTAAGAGGTTAGGGAGGAATAGGGGACAAGTACGCAGAGAGCTGATCAGTAGTGTAACATACATAGGATTTATACAAAGAGTAGTAGAAGGACATGAAGGCATCCAGTATTTCATGCAGGGAAGCACCTAATTGACCCAAGGGAGTGCATATGTGGGAAAAGGAGGTAGGAGACATATCCTGGTTCGCTAAGTATGCCAGTAGGCAACCCGCTTTATTGCCATGCTTGAATATTTTCTGAGTGGTATAGTGGTGACAGTTTTCAGACAGTTCTAACAGACAGAGCTCATAGGACTTGCCTTTGTGGAGCCAATTAGCATGGGTGGTAGGAGATAGAGTGTGAGCATAAGTACGTTCTGCCTGGAGCATCGCTGATTCAATTTCCTCAGTAACTATGCTATTGTTTTTGTGGACGATGCCCGTTATGGACATAAAGGTACCTCTACGAGTTGGTTGATTTAAATGCCTCCCATTCAGAAGAAGGCCTGTGTTAAATTGCTAGAATTAAGTAATGCCTTTAGCACATTCACCCATTGATGAGTCATTGGTAAAGGGGCATTATCAGAGATACAGCAAGGTAGAAACATAGTGTCAATAGCCAGAGGGAGGCTCTGAGGGGTAGCAAAAGCTATCTCAATTCTAGACATAGTGTTAAAGATATCTAAATGGCATAAATACTGCCTGTCATCTGGATGCCTCCATCTCTATACATCTGTAAGATTTTATGTATCCAAAAAATCAAGGAACGTGGATTGCGCTCTGCCTGCTCCAGACAAGTAGTCCCTAGTAGGGCCTGGTACTTCATTAAACTCCCCAATAAAATGCAGAGGGCCAGGTGCCATTTCAACAGCTAGAAGAGAGAGGGAATGTAGAAGATTAGGATGAAAGGGGGTGGGAAAAAGACATTTACCAGAGTAAAAGTGACAGTGTCTATTTGTATAGTGAGGAGGACATAATATCCATCAGGATCAGTCTTTACCTGTAGGGCTTCAGCGGAAAGAAATTTGTTCAATTGATATGAAACATTTCTTGAATAGGAGGTATGGGTAACATGGAATGATTTGGCAATCCAACATTTTTTAAAGGCTAAGACTTTGGAGCCGAACAGGTGAGTCTCCTGAAGGCAAATAATGTGAAGCCTATGTTTTTTTTTTTTTTAATTCTTTATTTAGAGGTATGCCATGAAAAATTAAGAACAGCAACACTACAAACAAGTGCATGATAGTAAAAGAAATGCAGTCTACGTAGTACAGGGAACAACCTTGTGTAAAACATACTATCACAAAGCAACAACAAATAATGTAACCTGGGTTCGTATGTTGTCTTTTCGACCATTTTTATGCATTCATATGCAGTATTGCCGTAAACAATAATTCGTGTGGAGGGCGGTCCAGCGCCACCCACCCGAGTGGAGGGGGACAGGAATCCCCGCCGGCATCTACCACTTGGCCGGCAAGGGGGCCCACCAAAACTCCACCCCCAAGCGGGGAGGACCCCGGGACCAACCCCCCCACCTTTTGTCCGGAGCACACCTAGTGACATTTTATAATTTACTAGAATGGAAAGGGCAAACATAATGCCCTAAGGCAGGGAGGAAGGGGAAGAGATAGAAAAGAGAGGAAGGAAGGAAGGAAGGAAAAGAAGGAGAGAGGGAGGAGGGAAGGAAGGGTAGACAGAAAAGTGAAAAACAAAAAGTGGGGGTCCGCTCCGTCCCACCCGCAGGCACAGCAAGCCGGTTAAGAATAGGATAGGTAATCGTCGGACAAGTGAAAAAGGTCCCAGGCAGTGAATCCAACGTGTCTTGTGTTCCTCCACCTTGTCCCTTGGAGTTGCTGTAAGCTATTCCATGTGCCGTATATCATTCACTCTGGTAAACCAGTGAGAAATAGGGGGTGGCGTTTGTTGTTTCCACATGCCAGGTATACACGCCTAGGCACGTTCAGCAAGTGTTTCAGTAGTGATTTGCGGTACCGCTTGCTTGACATAGGTGTCAAGTTGAGGAGAACAGCAGCAGGGTCATCTAGTAGAGAGTAGTCGGTGAGTTTATGCACAATATGTAGCACCTGTTGCCAGAACGGTCTAATCCTGGGGCATTCCCAAAAAATATGGAAAAGCGTACCCTCCTGGAGACCGCAGCGCCAACAGGAAGTGTTGTGTCCCGGGAAGATGGCAGATAGCACCACCGGGGTACGATACCACCATGTCAGAATCTTGTATGAGGTCTCCTGATATTTGCTACATAGAGAAGATTTATGAGCAAAGAAAAGTATCTTGTTTTTTTGGTCCGTTGTGAACGTAGTGTTTAGGTCCCTTTCCCACTTAAGGAGGAACGAAGGGTCATGTTGGGTGGTCGTTGATAGAAGTATAGAGTAGGAGATTGAAAGTGATTTCTGGATCGTTCCCGAGCCTAAACAGAGGTCTTCAAACTGCGTTAACTGTCTACGGAATTTAGTATGATCAGGAAGGGATCTGAGAAAGCAGGAGAGCTTAAATGATTTCCAGTGTCCCATTGGCAAAGAATGGAATGATGGGATTATTTCTAAAAGTTTTTGCCAGCCGGATGAACTGAGAAATTGGGAAGCCCTAGCAACACTTGCGTCAGTATGGAGGCGAAAAGACCTATCCGAGAGTCCCGGGGCAAAATCTGGATGGCCAATGATCGGGGTCATGGGGGAGGGGAACGCCGTTGTCCCCGCCAACCTGAAGTATCTATTAAGTTCTGATAAGGTGGCATCAACTAGAGAATGGGGGGGGCACCCATCGGGTATAGGAGGTGCCCGCCCAGGGGAGACCTTCCAGAGGAGCCGCCACCGCCTCCTGTTCCAAAGATACCCACAATTTATGAGGGGCATGTCTACACCAGTCAATTACCCTGGTCATATGAGCCGCCGTACAGTATCTTGCGGGATCTGGGAGACCTACCCCACCAGCAAGTTTGGGGCGCTGTAGGAGTGAGTGTTTGAGGCGCGGGTGTTTCCCTTGCCATACGTATCTGATAAACGCCGATCAGAGTGTACGAAAGAACATTCGAGGTATTTTAACTGGTAGGGCTTGCAAGAGGTACAGGAGGCGTGGCATCGCATTCATTTTGAGGACATTGCATCTTCCGAACCAGGAAATTGCTAAGTTTTGCCAAGCTGATAGGTCAGAAGACAGGGTGGCCAGAAACGGTTGAAAGTTGTATTGAAAGATATGATTGAGATTAGCCGGTATTGCAGTCCCCAGATATCGGATAGATCGTTCCGCCCATCGAAATGGGAAGTTCGAGCTGAGAAGCGCCAGGGCACTCGGATGAAGGTTAATGTTTAAAGCTTCAGATTTTTGGAAGTTAATCTTGAAATCTGATATAGAACCGTAAGAACGAAGTTCAGACATAAGGACCGGCAAGGAAATGTGGGGTTTTGATAGAAAAAACAGCAGATCATCAGCATAGGCAGCCACCTTGTGATGATAAGTACTGGCAGGTAGGCCCATGATGTCGGGGTTGTTCCTGATGTGGTGCAGTAGCGGTTCCAGGGATATGATGAACAGGAGTGGTGATAGTGGGCAGCCCTGTCTCGTGCCATTCCCTATCGGAAAAGGGTCAGAGGTAGCACCATTGACACTAACTGTGGCGGAGGGATTCGAATAGAGTGCTGAAATCCAGGCCAGAATGTTGCTTGGCAGACCAAGGTGTCTTAGAGTAGCCTGTAGAAAAGACCAATTCACCCTGTCAAAGGCCTTTTCAGCGTCAGTGGACAGGAGAATCATGGGTAATTTAAGATGTTTGGCTCTTTGGATGACATTAATAGTTCTTATCGTGTTGTCACGAGCCTCCCTGTTACGGATAAAGCCAACTTGGTCAAGGGGAATAATGCGCTGAAGTATAGGGCTAAGTCTTTCAGCCAAAATCTTCGTAAAGAGCTTCAGGTCACAATTGAGAAGGGAGATAGGCCTGTAGCTTGCACAATGGAGGGGGTCTTTATCGGGCTTGGGGATGACTGTTATAGTAGCAGACAAGAGATCTGGGGGCATTGTGTGGCCCTCCAGTATGGCATTAAACAATGCCACAAAATGGGGGGTCAGCAAGTCTAGAAATGCCTTATAGTAAGGAATAGTGAAGCCGTCTGTCCCCGGGGCCTTGCCCGTCGGGGAACTGGCCACTGCCGTAGCCAGCTCCTCAACAGAGATTGCGGCCGACAGAGCCTCAATCTCCTCCTCTGAGAGAGAAGGTAAGTTGGCTGACTCTAGGTAATCCGCGATAAGTTCAGACTTGTGTCGTGGGGCCTTATCAGGGGAGGAAGGGTGAAGATTATACAGCGAAGTGTAGAAATCCTTGAATGTGTTCGCCAATTCAGGGGAAGAGTATATCTTCGCTCCCGTCGATGTAGACAAGGCTGGGATATAGGATCTATTCCGTCGCACACGGATAGTGTTCGCTAGGGATCTACTACATTTATCTCCATATTCATAGAATGATCTGCGCATCCACATTAATTTACTCTTAGCCTGAAATGAGGAGTGATCCCTAATCTGTTCCCTGGTTCTTACTAGGTCTGCTTCTGTGGTGTGATCAGGATGGGATTTGTGGCGGGACTCAAGGTCTTGGAGATTCTAGTCTGTCGATGGTCTAGTCGCTTTAGGAGATTCAGCTTTTTTTTTTTAAGAAAATAAAAAAAAACAGGGACTGATTTTGAGGGGAGCCTATGCCTCTAATGTGTAAGGGCACAACTTTTAAAGGTTTAAACATAGTATAGACTGTGACCTGAAAGTTTAGTACACATTGGAGGCAGAAGGTGTTGCAAACACCCAAAAGGAATAAATCCCATCCAGCATAAAAAAGAAAGTATGCAAAACAATCAGTTCCCAAATCCTAAACATATCAATAAAAGTTAAAAAACATGTTTTCCCACCCTACTCATCCATCCCAATTACAGAGAGCTTATAGTCCCAAAAACAAAACAGCAAACATTGGCAAAGCCAATATCAAACTGGGGAGGTGGTGATAGCTATCCAGCGTGGAGCTCAAACTCACCAGTCCCTTCCATCAAAGAAAAAGTATAAATATACGGACAAAGGAAAGGGCATTGTACAGTGAGGTATAGCTCTGGTACAGCAGAGGGGACTGACGCCTCATTTCAAACAAGAAGGTAAGTGTGTAGAAAAGAGGGAAAAAAATGTAATTCTTTCAAGCCTCTTCCTTCCTTTTATATTTTAGTAGATAATAGGTACCCAAGTGAGCAAGTAGGTGTGCTGGGAACTAGAGCAGGATGTGAGTTCATGGGGACATACACCAAATCAGTAGAGGGTAAGTCCATTGGATGGAAAGGATGTCCATTGCTTTTTTACCTCTGCTGCAAAGTCAGGATATATAGATATTTGATTGCCATTAAAGTTAAGATAACTCGAAGGGCGGATTGGGCGGGTGTGGAAAGTGGGGTCCCCCAAGGTCCTGTCCTGGGACCAATCCTGTTTAATTTATTCATAAATTATCTAGAGGAGGGGATATCTAGTACAATCTCAGTATTTGCGGATGATGCTAAACTAAGCATGCCAATATCTTCTATGCAGGATGTGGAAACCTTACAAGCGGACCTGAACAAAATAATGGCGTGGTCAACTACATTGCAGATGAGGTTTAATGTTGAAAAATGTAAAGTAATGCACTTGGACGTCAGAAACACGAAAGCATGCTACTCACTAGGGGGGAAACCTCTGGGTGAATCTAAGATGGAAAAGGATCTGGGGGTCCTGGTGGACAACAGGCTTGGCAGTGGCATGCAATGTCAAGCCACTGCAAGCAAAGCCAACAGAATACTGGCATGTATAAAAAAGGGGATTCACTCCAGAAATAAAGAGATTATTCTCCCACTCTACAAGACTCTGGTCCGGCCACATCTGGAGTATGCTGTCCAGTACTGGGCACCGGTTCTCAGGAAGGATGTGCTGGAACTGGAGAGAGTCAAGAGAAGGGCAACAAAAATAATTAGGGGAATGGAGGGCATCGGCTATGAGGAAAGACTACAAGCACTGAACTTATTCCCTCTGGAGAAGAGAGGATTGAGGGGGGACATGATATCAATGTACAAATACTGTACTGGTGACCCTAGCATAAGGAAAAAACTTTTTAGAGAAAGGGAATACAATAAGACACGTGGCCACTCACTAAAACTAGAGGAAAAATGGTTTAACCTTAAAATACGTAAGGGGTTCTTCACTGTCAGAGCAGTAAGGATGTGGAATTCGCTTCCACAGGCAGTCGTATCAGCAGGGAGCATCGATAGTTTCAAAAAACTATCCACCTTAAAGACCACAACATACAGGGGTTACATAAAGGTACATACGGTTAACAGCAAACACGCACATGCATCATAGGTTGAACTGGATGGACTGATGTCTTTTTTTAGCCTCACAAACTATGTAACTATGTAACTATGTAGCCCACTGTTCTGGTAGCCTGTGGGATGGTAACTTTATCCTGAAATGTAAGAATACCAGCTATTATCAGCTGTGGTGGGGGGGGGGGGCAGATGGAAAGGGAGCAAGGTGGAGTGTTGTGTGCCCATTCTATGGTAAAATAATTGGGCAGGGTAATGCCCCCTAAGACATCTTTGAGCCAGGAGGTGAGGAATTATTCAGGATTAGCTGAAGCCCACAAAAAGGAGATTGTTTCCGTGCAAAGGACTCTCCAGATCATCTAGCTTAGCTTTGAGGGTTGCTATTTCATCAGTAGCATCCAGCACAAGCGTAGAAAGGGGGCAAACCGTGTCTTCCAGAGAGCTAAATAGTTCCTCAGCAGCTCCTGTCCTCTCATACAGGTTCTGCACATCTTGTTTAAAAAAAAAAGATGTCCACATGTATAGTTTCAATTTGGGTTGTGAGAGCAGCTCTGCTGTCTTGTATAACCTGCAAAATATGAGCTAATGGGGGCTCAGTGTCAGGGCAGTCAGTCTCCTCTTCAGCCACAGGGTCTGGTGGAGAGGTGTATGGTGAGGGAGAGACATCCTGGGTGCCAGCGGCATAGGCAGACAGAGAAAGAGGCAGAGGGACATCATCAGCTTCTGAGTCTGGCCACTACAGCTGCAGAGACTGTGGAGCCTTGTTTGAGCCAGCATCATGCTGCCTTTGGTACTTGGCTAGGTTCTCAGGCAGGGTGGGCTGCCGGGTCTGACCAATCTTCACCATGGAGGAGGTAGAGCAAGCACAGAGGATGTCAGTGTTCTAAGGTGGAAGCACCAGCAGAATAGATGGAGGATCCAGTTAGAAGGGACAGAGCCCCGGATTTAGTATCTGTCCACGTCTGCCATTAAGCCACACATTTTAAAAGAAAACAAGATATTTACTCTTGTCATCCATACAACTTGGTACCTTTCAAAGGCATGCACAGTTTATCATTGTTGATCCAGGGCTAAAAATGCCATGTTATGCAGAGAAGAGTCTGACCAGTGCTATTGCTCTAACTCTAACATAGCCATTTGCATCATCAATACTGCCACCCTGACTAGGACAAATCTGACTTGAGCTTCAGAGATAAGTTTAGGCAGAAGGGGTATAAGTCTATTAGCCATTATTTTAGACAGCAGCTTTACATCATGGTTAAGTAACACGATGGGTCTGTAGAAACTGGCTGCCATGGGATCCTTATGTTTCTTATTATTGAAAATATACTGCATTTCCTGTTGAGGTATACCTGGTGCCTTGCCAATGAGGAAACGGTTGAAGGCTCCTAGAATATCAGTTTCAATGAGCATATTTAAAGAGGGGACCCAATTATTCAAATAATTTCCCACTGAGGAGTGTCAGGTCCTGGGGCTTTGCCAATGGGTTATGATTAAAGGCTTCTAGGATGTCAGTTTCCACTCATTTGACTGCCAGAAATTTTAGAAATCAGTCTATGAGGAGTGTCTGGGGTTGGCAAAGCATTAGTGCAATGTAATATCACAGTTACTGATGATATAGGTGGCATGATAAGAATGGTAGCAGGTTGGAGCTTCTTTTCCATGCTGCTATTTCATCAGGTGCCTTAACCACAAGTCCCTAGACAAATCTATAATAATGTAATCATAGAAAAGGAGCACTGGGAGGGGAAACAAAGTGAATTGAGATGCAGACAGAGACAAACTGAAGTGGGCTTCAGTTATTTTACAACAAATTATGTGGTTACACGAGTCACTGAAGACTTATTTTGAAGCTCATTTACTCCATGTCATAGGCGGCTCTCTAATTAGGCAAATTAGGCGGTCGCCTAAGGCCTCGCACCTACAGGGGCCTCGCGGCCAGTGGTGGAGCGACAACATTTAGAAGGGCGCAGTCAGGGAAATCTCCCAAGTAAAATATTGTTTTAGATCCTCGGATATAAAAGTTGCAGCAGTGTGCTGCAGTCCCTTCACTGCGGCTGCCAGGTGTCTGTTGTCCGCTGACACTTACCCCGCCTTCTCTGCCTGGGGATTGGCCGTCTGATCATGTAATCCTAAAATGTGGAGGAATCGGTGGGCGTGTACCTGCACCAGTAGGAAGTGACTGCCCGGTCAGCTCACTCTGCTATCATCGGTTGTTGCTCCGGGAGGTGATCTCTGCCCTGGCCCAGGAACATACAGGTAACCAGGCCCCAACTTGTCACTCTGCAGGCTGGTCATAGATTTGTGGTGTCTACTACGCAAAGGGGGTGAGTAGCCCCAGGAAAGTTGGAAGAGTCTTAGAATCTTTGGTGGAGTAGGAGGAGAAGAAGAAGGCCCTGGGTGGCTGGGGGAGGAGAGGGTGGCTGGAAGAGAAGGAGAGGGTCCCTGGGTGGCTAAGGGAAAAGGAGAGGGGGCGATGGGTGGCTAGGGGAAAAGGAGAGGGTCCCTGGGTGGCTAGGGGAAAAGGAGAGGGGTGATGGGTGGCTAGGGGAAAAGGAGAGGGTCCCTGGGTGGCTAGGGGAAAAGGAGAGGGCCCCTGGGTGGCTAGGGAAAAAGGAGAGGGTCCCTGGGTGGCTAGGGGAAAAGGAGAGGGTCCCTGGGTGGCTAGGGGAAAAGGAGAGGGCCCCTGGGTGGCTGGGGGAAAAGGAGAGGGTCCATTGGTGTCTAGGGGAAAAGCAGAGGGCCCCTGGGTGGCTGGGGGAGAAAGAGAGGGCCCCTTGGTGTCTAGGGGAAAATGAGCGGGCCCCTAGGTGGCTGGGGGAGAAGGAGAGGGCTCCTGAGTGGCTGGGGGAGAAGGAGAGTGGCCCTTGGTGGCTAGGGGAAAAGGAGAGGGCCCCTGGGTGGCTGAGGGAGAAGGAGAGGGCCCCTGGGTGGCTGAGGGAGAAGGAGAAGGCCCCTGAGTTGCTGAGGAAGAAGGAGAGGGCCCCTGGGTGGCGGGGGGAGAAGGAGAGGGCCCCTGTGTGGCTGGGGTAGAAGGAGAGGGTCCCTGGGTTGCTGGGGTAGAAGGAGAGGGCCCCTGGGTGGCTAGAGGAGAAGGAAAGGGCCCCTGGGTGGCTGGAGGAGAAGGAGAGAGCCCCTGGGTGGCTGGGGGAGAGGGCCCCTGGGTGGCTGAGGAGAGGGAGAGGGCCGCTGGGTGGCTGGGGGAGAAGGAAAGGGCCCCTGGGTGGCTGGAGGAGAAGGAGAGGGACCCTGGGTGGAATAAGGAAAAGGAGAGGGGCCCCTGGGTGACTGGGAAAGAAGGAGAGGGCCCCTGGGTGACTTGGGTAGAATGAGATGGCCCCTGGGTGGCTGGGGTAGAAGGAGAGGGCCCCTGGGTGGCTGTAGGAGAAGGAAAGGGCCCCTGGGTGGCGGGAGGAGAAGGAGAGAGCCCCTGGGTGGCTGGGGGAGAGTGCCCCTGGGTGGCTGGGGAGAGGGAGAGAGCCCCTGGGTGGCTGGGGGAGAAGGAGAGGGCCCCTGGGTGGCTGGAGGAGAAGGAGAGGGCCCCTGGGTGGCTGGAGGAGAAGGAGAGGGCCCATGGGTAGCTGGGGGAGAAGGAGAGGGCCCCTGGGTGACTGGGGGAGAAGGCCCCTGGGTGGCTGGGGGAGAAGGACCCTGGGTGGCTGGGGGAGTGTAAAGCTCTTGCGTTTTTTGTTAGTGAATGGATTTGCAGCTGCAGAATTATTACACTCAGTAGTCATGTAGAGATGTGTTGAACAAACATATCCAACTCTCAGGACTCATCACCGTGCACAGCCTGCTTTATGCAAATATACATACACTCAATATGATGTTCCTGGAGTGATAGGATGTATATGATAGTATAGAGGTGAGAGACAGGCGTTAGAAATGGTGAGCACTCAGTAGTAATATTCAGGAGAGTGGTAGGTGATGATAGGTAGTATGCAGATAGGTTCAGCAATCATGTATAGTAACAGGTGGTAGGGGACAGCAGATGAAGTATACAAGAGAGAGTAACCTAGTGCAATGATGTAGATGATGGTAGGCTCAAGAGCTAGCAATCTATGAAGTTATGCAGATGATAGAAATAGTGCTTACATAGTAACAGTCCTTTAGTATGCAGAGGTAGATAGTGTAAGTTAGTTAGGAAGAAATCCCCTGTGGGGTACTTATCACTAGTTGGGTTAGTAGTAGCAAGGTCCAGTAGCAAGAGAGTGATCCGGTAGCGAGATACGGGATCGGTAGCGAGGTTCTGGTTTTGTTCAGGCAAAGGAATAGCTAGAAGCTCCGGCAGCATAGGACAAGACTGGTCAAGCATGCGGTTTGAACGAGCAATGAGTGAGAGAAAACCGGCGATTGAAATAGCCGTTCATAGCGGCGCTCGGCGATGATGTCATCGTTCTTAAAGGTGTATGCGTTCCACCTAGTTAGCAAGGTGGGACGCAATATTAAGGTAGAAATGGGAAATAAGGGTACCAAGGGTACCAGAATCTTACAGGGAGAAGGACAGGGCCCCTGGTGGCTGGAGGATGAGAAGGAGAGGGCCCCTGAGTGGCTGGAGGAGAAGGAGAGGGGCCCTTGGGTGGCTGTAGGAAAAGGAGAGGGGCCCCTGGGTGTCTGGGGGAGAAGGAGAGGGCCCCTGGTGGCTGGGGGAGGAGGAGAGCCCCCCCCCCCCCCGTGACGCCAGAGTCAGTTGCCAGGGAAGAGAGTGGAGCTGAGCCAGTCCTGCATATCTGACATCAAAGCCAAACATGGTGGAGATGGAGCCCTTTGCCCTACACAATGACAGCACCCGAGGTGGAAGGTGAGGGGTAGCGGGGCTTTGACATTATATAGCATATGGACTCTGTACATTAATGGTAGTTTTGGTTGGAGTTGTCCTTTAGATGTTTAACTCTGTTGTTTTTCCCGCCAGCTGTGAGGGACTGAGGAATGACAGCCCACTATGCTGGGACTTATAGTGCCCTAGAATGTGGAGGACTGAGGAATCCTCGGTCCCTCACAGAGGGCACTACAAGTTCCAGAATAGCAGGCTGCCATGCCTTAGTCCCCACAGAGGGCACTACAAGTCTTAGCATAGCAGGCAGTAGTTCCTCAGTCCCCTACAGAGAGCAGTACAAGTCCAAGCATAGCAGGCTTCCATTCCTCAGGGAGGAATGGCAGTGCACTATACTGGAATTTACAGTGCCCTCTGTGGGGACTCAGGTATGGCAGCCTTCTGCAGTGGGACTTGTCATGCCCTAGACTGTGGCGGACTGAGGAAGGGAAGTGTAAGGGGGACTCTGGAAACTCTGATGCAAGGGGAGCTTTGGTGACCACAGAGTTCCCTTTTACACCAGAGTCTCCAGCTTTCCCCCTCAAATCAGGGTTCCCAGAACTCTACTTACATCAGAGTCTCCAGCATTCCCCCTTAAATCGGGGTTCCCAGAACTCTCCTTACTTCAGAGTCTCCAAAATTCCTCCTAAATCAGGGGTCCCAGAACTCCTCTCACATTGGAGTCTTCAGAGTTCCCTCTTACAGTGTAAGGGGGAAACTCTGGAGACTCTGATGTGAAGGGGGCTCTATGAAATTTGATTTAAGAGGAGGGCTCTAATGTAAAGAGGAATTCTGTGGACTCTGATGTAAGGAGGAGATGCTGGGGGGAATCTGATTTAAAGGAGAACTCTTATGTAAGGGGGGACACTGAACTCTGATGTAAGGGGGGACTCAGGGAATCATGACCTATAGGGAAATACTGGGGACTGTGATGTAAGAGCAGACATATATATATATATATATATATATATATATATATATATATATATACATACATACCCGATGTTTAATGATCTTTGATTAAAGAAGAATTGGTTAGAGAAATTTCTAGAAACTGTGAATTCATAGTACAAAGGTTAAGGCTCTTAATATATGCAATTTATACAGTTACTTTTTATCGCTTTCATTATTTTTCCCATTATGGGGGTGAGTGGGGCCTCATGTCCAAGTTATGCCTTAGGCCTCACAAAGCCTAGAGCCACCTCTGCTCCATGTTAGGAATAAGCAAGTATTTAACTGTCTATAGTTTAGCTACAGGTTAATTTTATAGGACAAGAACTGATGCAACAAGAAGTCTCATTGCTGGCCTCTACCTATGAAATTGCGGGTTGCCTTATCCTGTTGACCTTTTTGCTTTCATACTGTCATTGATCTGGATCAGCTATACCCATAAGCATATTACTCTCTGTGACCTTCCTACTTATTCATTTTTGATCAGTGGCTAAATAACAGGTTGTTGTCTTTTTCCGAGTCCCATACTTGCCCAGGAGAGATTTTGTTGCCTCAACTGGAAATACCTTTGTCCATTATTTCCACCCCCCATTGTGGAGATTCGGAGATCCTTTTTGGGGTTTTTAAAGGGGACTTATTAATATTTTCACACGGGATAATTATAGATGAATAAGTAGATTAGTGTTGCTTCAATGTATATGCTAATATTGTTTGTCTTTTGCTGTTTATATCTTTTTCTAGAATTATTCTTCCTGAATTATACTCCTGATAAAGTGGATTGCCGCAAAACATGTTGAGTGAATTGGAGGTGGAGCAGTGGTCACCCTATTCAGGAAACGACATTAACATTATGCAAATTTAATATTGATTATTGCCTGATTTTCACATGTTGGTTTAATCATTAGGTGCAGGCTTTCCTACTCCTGATTAACCAATACACGAGTATATATGTCTCTTTCCCCCCTCTGTTGGGTGGCTGTATGTGTTTTTAACAATTGTCAAAACTAATAAATATATATTTTCATATAAAATATTGTTGTATGTAAGTCTGTTGCCGTACCATGAAAGCCCATTCTTAATTTTTGATTATGGTGTAGCACTTCTTTAGATTCCACGGGTTGTGGTTAATTAAGTAAGGAATAAGAATAAAGAGAAGAAGGCTAACAGGAAAACTTTCAAACTTCAGTACCCAGAACTTTCTATCCCTGCTGTAGGATTCTGCCACCTTCTGATTTTTTCTCCTTTTTTTTTTTTTTTGCTGCATCCCAAGCTTCTCTCTTCCCCACTGCAGGCCACGAAAAATATCTCACATGCTGCTACTATTGCCATGAGCACACCAAGTTGCCATTAGCATATTCCTCTACATCCCACTGCTAAATTGTCTTTGTAACTGCAGTTTTAATGGTTTAAAATTCTGTAAATTTTGTCTAATCACTTGATGACAGACCTATAGCAATTTTACTGCTAAAGGACAGCCGCTGTGCACAGGATCATGTATATACGTGATCCTGCGCTTTCGGGTAGGGGGCATGAATGCACGCCCCCAGCGGCTCGTTGTTTGTACACAGCAGGAGCTGATCAGCGGGTATTGCGGAATTGATGTCCGCTGGCACCCGCCGATCACCCTGCAGAGGCAGAAAGGCAGTCTGCCTCTGTAAACAAGGCAGAATGTCGTTCTGACAGGAGGGAAGGCATGGATCCTCTGTCTCTGCAAAGCAGGGACATGGATCCATGTCTTTCTCCAGTAAAACCACCTCCCACACTGTAATAAAACACAGGCTGAGCACACAGTTAACCCTTTGCTCGCCCCTGACGTTTACCCCTTCCCATCTAGTGTCATTAGTACAGTGACAGTGCATATTTTTGGTACTAATCACTGTATTAGCGTCAATGGTTCCCAAAAAAGTGTCAAAAGTGTCAGTCGCCGCCGCCGCTGCCATTACTAGTAAAAAATTAAATAAATGAATAAAAATTGCATAAATATATCCCATATTTGTAGACACTATAACTTTTGCACAATCCAATCAATATATGCTTATTGGATTTTACCAAAAGTATGTAGCAGAATATATATTGGCCTAAATTGATCAAGAAATTAGATTTTTTACATTTTTTATTGATTGTGTTTTATAGCAAAATGTAAAAAAAAATTTTTTTTCTTTCTTTCAAAACTATCAGTCTTTTTTTTTTGTTTATAGTGCAAAAAATAAAAAACTCAAAGATGATCAAATACCACCAAAAGAAAGCTCTATTTCTGAGAAAAAAAGGACATAAATGTATTTGGTATAGTGTCGCATGACCGTGCAATTGTCAGTTAAAGTAATGTAGTGCTGTATGGCAAAACATGGTCTAGTCATGAAGGGGTAATTCTTCCAGAGCTGAAGTGGTTAAAAGGGTTCATCCTGAAGTTACAGTATTTGGACACTATAAAAATCCAAGATACAATTTATTTTGCAGCTCTTTGGCAGTTGCTTATACGATGTATGTTTGTAAAAGTAGGGTCCTACCTGTTCTCTGCAGGATTGTATCTGTGGGGTTACATTGTTTGAGCACCACCATCACCCAAAGGCCAGTTTTGTCATTGCTGTGTGTGTGATGGCAGCACAAAATATAAACTTTTTGCCCAGGGTCAATGTCTCCACTAGAAGAATATTCATGTTGGGTTGTGGAGCTTTGTCTTTATCTAATAAAGCGTTTATTACCCTAAAAAAGAAAATATTGATCCTGTTCCTTTAAAGCATGTTATACAGCACAGTGCTTCTGCTGTGTAATTTGGCCCCTTCTATCACCTAAAAAATCTGTCTAATCCTTCCAGTTTCTGCCCTTCTCCCTGTACACTGACCATGGGGTATAATGGCTCTACACCTCTACATGCCTCTGTCACCTGCAGCCCTGCTCTTTGCTCTCTTGTGTCTCCTGTGTCCTCCTCCTCCTCCTCCCTTTCCTGCCTGTCAGCTCCATGTCACGGCCCGCCAACCCCCTCTTGCTGCTCAAATATCTGTTGATATGCTATATAATCCTGTTTGTCTCCTAAGCCTGTTTGCCTCTGTCTCTGTGTCTTATAAAAAGCAAATGCTGTATATACTTGATTTCAGTGTGCTGCTCAGCGATCATGTGACCAGCTGGCTTTCTCTCTCCTCCTCTCCTCCTGGATGACGTTAGCAGGGGCATCTCGGCCTCGCCCCCTGCAGCTGTCAGATGGGGAGAGGAGAGAGCCAGTCAGTCATGTGATCACCGAGCAGCATAGTGAAATCAGGTAAATATAGCATTTATTTTTTTGATAAAACACAGAGGCAGAGGTAAACAGGTTTTAGGGGACAAACAGGATTATAAAAAGTCCTGCAAGTTGCTTAACAACCACTTTAATACCAGACAATAATATTTTTACAAATCTTCTTTTATGGACATAGAATTTGTTGTATGTTTTGGGCTGGGTAAATACTGTGTCCCTATTAAGATTTCTCCCCAATTTCTGTTCTGTGTGACAGTCTTCATGTGGGCAGGAAGTGAAAGGAAATCTCCCCATTACAGACACAGATACTAGTCCAGTAATGTCTTGGCAAACAGTGGTGAGTTTATTTGAACTTTTTACTGGTATAGTGCTTAAGAGCAGGGCCTGTGCAAGTATTTTTGTCTACACAGACGAATGTGCAATTTGGTGCCCCCACCCCACCCCACCCCAAATGTCTACAGCCTCATTGGTACCTCCTTTATTTTGTGCTTGTAATTTAGCTGTGCTGAACTGGCACTAAACAGCAGTGTGTATTGAGGGAGTAGAGTTATGCATTCTCTGCTTCCCCTCACTGACTATGGGGCAGCTGGCAGGTGAGGCAAACTAAAACATCCACACTGTACTGGGTAGGCGAGAGGGCGCAGCTTTAGGGAATGCATACCTCCCAACTAGGGATGAGTTTCGAGTTTGAGTCGAACATTAGCTGTTCGTCGTTTGTTGAATGACGAACACATGGGCTTCTTTGCGGGAACTTTGAGTTCCCGCATTATCATGGACTCTGACCTCAGCTCTGAATTCCAATAAATCACTTTGCTGGCTGGGGGATTTTACCCACAGCCCTCTCTGTTTGCAAGCCTGGTATTCTACCACCTACGCCACCGTTAAGCCTGCTTAAGCTGAACACACTCTCCCTAACCTTTATCTCATCCACTGTGTGTAGGGTGAGATAGGAGTTAGTTAGTTAGGCAGGGAAAGTGTGTTAACCCTAAGCGTACTTGACGGTGGCGTAGCTGGTAGAATACCAGACCTGCAATTGTGAGGTTGTGGGTTTTAATCCCTTTGCCAACGGGTGATTTATAAGTGGAATTCTATCATTAATAATACATATAATACAATATTGCTGGAAGGGAGAGAGATTTTTGCTTTTTACAGTTTGTTGAGATCAGATAGGTGCAGTGTATACCACAAAGTTTTATATATATATATATATATATATATATATATGCACTTCAGCACTTCAGTTTATATCAGTTTATGTCAGTATTGCTGAAAGAAATGGCATGGGATCCCCCCAGTCCATACCAGGCCCCTCGTGTCTGGTATGGATTTTAAGGGGAACCCTGTGCCACAATAAAAAAAATGGTGTGGGGCTCCCCCAAAAATCCATACCAGACCCTTATCCGAGCACACAGCCTGGCTGGCCAGGATGGGGGTGGGGGCGAGCGAGCGCCCCCCCCCTCCTGAACCATACCAGGTCACATGCCCTCAACAGAGCACCTTGCTCCCTTGTTGATAGGGACAGGGGTCTCTTCCCGACAACCGTGGGCTGTGGTTGTGGGGGTCTGTGGGGGGAGGCCCCCAGATCACACCCCCCATGTGAATGGATATCAGGTACATCATACCCCTACCCATTCACCAAAAAGTGTACAAAAAAATAAAGACAAAAGCCAGTTTTTGAAAAGTCCTTTGAGCTATTCTTCAAACCAAAAAGGTTCCACTAGCTAATCTTTAATAATACCAGCCCATACCAGTACCCGGCCTCCACCTTGCTGACATCTGAGTGGAAGTGGAGCTCTGTGCCTATTACTAATCCAGCCGCAGGCCTGTCCATCTGGTCCATCAAGAGTCACTATCATGTCATCAGCCCTTAAAACCTTTGAAAAATCTGTCTTCAGATATTTCTTGGCACAGTCCTTACATTTCAACTTATGTGTCTTGTTCAGTGGTGGTCGGGTTTCAGCCTTCTTTACCTTGGCCGTGTCTCTGAGCACTGAACACCTTCTTCTAGGCACTCCAGGCACTCCAGGTAGGTTGCAGTTCTGGAATATGACAGAACTGGGGGATAATGGCTTCCTGGTAGTTTGTTTCTGTTTAAATCTTTGGCAGGTAATTGTCTTTGTTTCTCAACACGTTTCTTGTGACTCTGTTGACTATTTGCAACAAAACGTTTGATGGTTCTGTGATCACGCCCCAATATCCTAGCAATTGCAAGAGTGCTGCATCCCTCTGAAATACTTTTTACAATTTTTGACTTTTCAGAGTCAGATAAATCTCTTTTTTGGCCCATTTTGCCCGAGTAAAAGAAGCTGCCTAATAATCCTGCACACCTTGATATAGGGTGTTGATCCCCTTAGGCCACATCCTCCCTCATTACACAAAATACACATCACCTGATATGCTTAAATCCAATAATCATTCAAGTTTATACAGCTTGGATTTGGACATTATGCATAAAAATTATGATTTGGTCAAAATATTCACGTCACTAATAATTGTGCACACAGTGCATACTTCCCTTGTGCTTCAGTGTTTTGCCCTGCTAACCAGATCCTGCTTGCTGTTTGATCCTGAACCTGATTCCTGTATAATCCTGCGTGTCTTGTACCTGTACATTGTACTCCCTCAACTCTGTTCTCCTTGTTCATGATCCCAGTCCTGCACCCCCCCCCTCCTTACACCTCCAGTTTTACCTGTAAACTGTGTTCCCCATTTTGTATATGTTGTATATACAGTAGTTCGTTTCTAGTTAGGCTTTCTGTTACTTAGTTAGATTGTTTGTTAGGTATTTTTGTCAGTAAGTTATGGTTCAATTGTATTTTCACGTTTACTCTTGAGTCGTGATTAATTTGTATTTTGGTTGCTGGTGTTTGGATGTGTTTTTTTTCACTGTTAATAAAATAGCTTAAATCATATACAGTCTGGTCTCAGTTTCATGAGTGTAGCTGCGCAGATCTGGCCATCCCTGAAGTTGATATCCCTGATACTAGGTGAGCCAAAATTGGCAAAAAGGGAGAGGTAAAAAACTAAGAAAGGCCATAGGTGAGTAGAAAAACAGACAATCCATTGAACGAAAAACAAAATTGTGGTTTGATGTTTCATACGATCGTGCCATCATTGTTTCAGGATTTTCCCAGCAAAAACATGTTTTTCTTCTTCGCCTGCAGAAGTGATGCAAAAGGTTTCACAAAGCTGCAATTCACAAAATGCTAAATTTGCTTGTCCCCTACAGCCAGCTCTAGCTGCTAATGCACATTTCAGTTTTATTTTTTTTTTCAATCAATGACCCTATAAAAGATTAGAAAATTGTTTGTTCTGATAAAAATGTTCAACATGTTCGATCAGTCTTTTGCAATGGCCCCAAAAAAATCTTGTGTCGCTGTGAGTACACATCATTTTTTGTGTCTTGTACCTGTACATTGTACTCCCTCAACTCTGTTCTCCTTGTTCATGATCCCAGTCCTGCACCCCCCCCCTCCTTACACCTCCAGTTTTACCTGTAAACTGTGTTCCCCATTTTGTATATGTTGTATATACAGTAGTTCGTTTCTAGTTAGGCTTTCTGTTACTTAGTTAGATTGTTTGTTAGGTATTTTTGTCAGTAAGTTATGGTTCAATTGTATTTTCACGTTTACTCTTGAGTCGTGATTAATTTGTATTTTGGTTGCTGGTGTTTGGATGTGTTTTTTTTCACTGTTAATAAAATAGCTTAAATCATATACAGTCTGGTCTCAGTTTCATGAGTGTAGCTGCGCAGATCTGGCCATCCCTGAAGTTGATATCCCTGATACTAGGTGAGCCAAAATTGGCAAAAAGGGAGAGGTAAAAAACTAAGAAAGGCCATAGGTGAGTAGAAAAACAGACAATCCATTGAACGAAAAACAAAATTGTGGTTTGATGTTTCATACGATCGTGCCATCATTGTTTCAGGATTTTCCCAGCAAAAACATGTTTTTCTTCTTCGCCTGCAGAAGTGATGCAAAAGGTTTCACAAAGCTGCAATTCACAAAATGCTAAATTTGCTTGTCCCCTACAGCCAGCTCTAGCTGCTAATGCACATTTCAGTTTTATTTTTTTTTTCAATCAATGACCCTATAAAAGATTAGAAAATTGTTTGTTCTGATAAAAATGTTCAACATGTTCGATCAGTCTTTTGCAATGGCCCCAAAAAAATCTTGTGTCGCTGTGAGTACACATCATTTTTTGAAATACGAACGATCTTTCTTCCAACTTGAAATTTCGTTCTTTTTTTGACTCATGCATGACCGGCTTTAGAGTAGACAAAAGGTCTCAAAAAGTGTAAGACCAAAGCCTGGAAGATAAATCTTAAACAGGACTTTCCCAGGCTCCCTGTCAGACACTTTACAGTACACTTTGGGGAAGTTTGAGTAATGATTTAAATGTCAGATGCACTTGTTCTCAACATGTTGGAAAATCTTTGACCAACCCTGTCCTATCTTTCCAACTTAGCAGTGAAAATGGGAGGTAAGTAATGAACAGCATGTTTGCAGCTTCAATTATGCAAGTACAGTAGTTAGTCTCTGCAACTGTGTTTTGTCACGTTTTTGGGGCTTTATTCGATATGTGCAAAAAGAGATCACACACATACTTAAAAGTATTACATTTATTTAAAATAATGTCAGATACAGATAATATTAGAAAATATAACAAGAATACTTAACTAAAAGTGCTGTTTCCACCATGGATACCGTTTGCTGTTACGCAACAAGGCCAGAGGATCAGGACCAGACACTTGCCTCATGGCAATTCTGGTTGAGACAAACTTATTCCAGTTTGGGCTGTGGTATTTAGACTTGTGTATAATTGATCGACAACCCCCAAGCCAACTCCCTTTGCAAAATGACCTCTCAAGGACTTGGTCACCAGTTAACAATACCATTCCTTTGGTATAAGGTAAAGCTATGCTTATGTCCTTATATGGCCTCCTTAACAAGGATATTAGAGGCTTTTTCAGATATTTGTGAGGCCAACCTTAATAAGGAAAATGAAATATTCAATTTCCCTATCAAACTGACAAAAGATAGAGACAGTAAGACAGGAGACATGAGACAGTTAGGGGCTAGGGAATGAACAGACATACAGATAGAAAATATAACTGGCCAGTATGAACCAGGTCAGTGTATTTAGGGCTTTCAATTCTAACCTAACTCTTGTAAAACTAAAAATTGCCCCCTTTAATTGGGGCTGTGCTCACAATGCATGGGCTATCTTCTCATTTAGTCTAGGGAACTAAAAGGCAAGTTTACTTATCTGATCCTCCACTCCCACAGCAAATTCAGTTCATAGTGACTGAGGCTTTTACTATGTCCACTTAACTAACCTATTCAAAGTCACTGGTAAGAGTGAAATCCCAGATGGCTGCACTCAAAAAAAAAAGATCCTCTTTGTTAATGCATGAAACTCCAAAGCAGTACACCATTCAGTGGGGGAAAAGAAGAGCAAGGGTGATGTGTTTTGCAGGTTAGCGCCTATTTACAACCCCATCACACCAGTTACAGAGTATATATATATATATATAAAAAGAGTAAAAATCAAGCCCCCGGAAGATGTCAACCTATGACGAAACTAATCGGGTGGTTCCAGACGTGACGCAGCCACGCCCCCTACATTCGGTCTGAGTTTCCATTGTACCTGCAGGACGCCGCAGCCTTGTCTCTGCCTATGCTGTATGCTGATATGCTTTTTTATCTAGTAAGTGCAACTTTTTAATAAACAGTGTCATACTTTTTAAACGGTATCACGCTATGTGCCCCTTTCTTTTCTCCTTGGCCCATATATGGGCTATATTCTCATGAGAACTCCCCATCTTACCATCATTGGAGCCTGGTGCCTTATATATGAGAAGTGTGTTCCCGATGAATCTTTTGCCTATGATATCTGCTTGTCTGTGATTGCCTATATGCCTGAAGACCTTAAGGGTCTGGTAAGCAGCTCACTGTATAATTATTCACGGGTGATACAAGGATCGTTTTATTGGATTCTATTGGGACTATTTTGCTATCTTCCTTTTTTTCACCTTTTCTTTGGATCATTTATAATATAGAACTTTTTCATATGTTATTCATGGAAGATTTTTTCACTGCTTCTTATTGAGTGGTATTTACAACATTTGAGTGTCATCATTTAATATTTTTTGGTTTCACATGCCAATTGTATATGCATTAGCGCTACACAATTTGTATATGTATATATATATATATATATATATATATATATATATATATATATATATACCCTAATGACTAATGACATGTCATTAATCAGGTCAGAACTGGACTGCTCTCTGAGACAGGTGAGCCCAAAAACCTGCCTAAGCACAGAACCCAATACATCAATACATATAAAAACACCAAACAACCCTCCACTCTCACAGAAAGAGACAGAGGGAAAATCTTGTAAATGCATGTGAAACCATTATCCCAAAATAAAAACGAAAAGAGAATCCAAAATTATAAAGCTTTAAAATACACACTCATGATAAAATAATATGCAGCACCAATCAAAGGTATACGTGCAATATACAAGCCTGTAGGCCAAGCCTACCACAAAGCCCAAATACAGAACAACCACACAAAAAGTAAAATCTTAACCAAATGCACATCAATCAAAGAAGTGCGTGAGGTCCCACTTAAAATGTAGTCCCTTTGGTACGCATGTCTGCAACTGAAAGTTCTAAAAGACCTCACACTTGCAAAGTAGTGTAAACATGTCCCCCTCTGCAAGGTCTCTTGATCCTCTCAATTCCCTGTTTCCTGAAGGCTGCATGATCCCCTCCATGAGCACAATTAAATTAATTCACCACATTCTGGCAGGTGAGCTGGGTGAGCACCCTTCCAAGCGAAGTGTGTGGGGTGTATGTAGCGTGGTGTTACCTGCTATCTTCTGCTATTCATATTCACCTTTCCAACTCCACCACCCCATTAATCCAGGAGAGAAAACCCTGAATAAGCTCCGTGTCTTATGTGTCGAAGCTTGCACAAGGTTAATGATATCACTACCTTACTCGCATTTCAGTTTTTGGTCTTGGTAATTGGCTGGTCAGGCCTGAACCCTCGATACTGGAGAAAGTTTGCATGTCCTAATGTGCCATGTCTTTGTGTAGACTCCAAATGAGCAACAGAGTCACAAGGGAGCATGGGAAAGGTTGCAGGGGGTAGTAAGAGACCCTACCCTAAAGGGGCAAAGTGACACATTTTTCTTAGCATTCAGGTAGATAGAGTTTGTGGGATATATTACAGCAGATTTTCACATATTTATTTGTATAATTAGATATTATATACTATTTAATTAAATCTAGATAAATTGATAGACACAATATACATAATGTTACATGCCATTTTTTCATGGTCTGAACATTCAACAAATGTTTCCAGTAAGATATTCTCTTTTCCCACATTACATGAAAAATGGTAATATCTGAAAGTTTCAAACTACTGTGGGGAGGTTGTAATAATTAACCTTTAGAATGTATGATTCAAAGTGCCCTTCATTTTTATTCGAGATTTTGAAATGAGATCTGACAACAAGCGGCAGTCTTTTGATGAAGATTTATCTCTAAATGGCCTTTATCTCAAAAATCATATCCTGTTCTCTCCAGCCCCTGCAACTCAGCTTTTTCAGCAAAGAGAACTGTGCAAAGTACCTTATAGATGACTCAAGATTTTAATTTTCCTGAACACTGATAATTGGTACTGTCAGACAGATATGCCTAGAAGCAAAAGGTCATCATAGCATACACACCAAGTTTAATTTGCAGCAAGTAGAATCCATTAAAACGTAGGAGACCATGCTGAGCCACCAGGCTCTTAAACCAAACACTGACAAATGACTGATATCTTTATTATTTAAAGGCAATTAGGAGTGAAGCAATCGCAGAGTGTCGTCTACAGTGGCATGCGAAGTTCCATGCTCTTTAGATGTCAAGCAGATTAAAATAAGTTGATCACCATTTAAAAAGAATCTTTAGAAAAAGTATATTAGTTTCTTGCAATTATAATGGGTGCCTTCTTTGACTTCTTTGTGGTTCTTCATTTGTGATATAGATCTAATTTCTGAACAAAAATCTACTTGCAGAAAACATATTTTCCATCTGTCCTAAGTGCACCTTCCACACCCAACAGCAGTACCCAACAGCAGCAACACATTAAGAGGTTTTGTTCATTTTTTTTTTTCTGTTTTTTGCCCTCTCAATTATTTTAGTGAAAATGCAGGAACTGAAATTTCAGCTGGTGTAACAAGCATGAGAGGATGAAAATCCTAAGTATAGGTAACTGTTTATAACACTTACTAATATTTACATTACTAAACAAGTAGAGGCTATTCACTTAGTAAAATGAAATTTCACCAAACTTAGTAAATAATACAAAATTGTGTTCACTTCAACCAACAAATCATGCGCTTGTATTTTTTCTAAAAACTGTATCTAAATTACTGTATATGAATTGTATCTAAACTATATATTGAAACTTACTAGTTTTCAAATTTGGTGGATGCATTTGTTTGTTTTTTCACAGACCTTTTTTCCTCTCATATTTTTACCCAGTGATTCTAGTAATATACTTCATGTCCTAGAGTGACAGTGCTCACTCACTGTATAGCATTAGTGATGTCGCGAACCTAAATTTCGCCGTTCGCGAACGGCGAACGCGAACATCGGCAAATGTTCGCGAACCGACGAACCGGGCGAACCGCCATAGACTTCAATAGGCAGGCGAATTTTAAAACACACAGGGACTCTTTCTGGCCACAATAGTGATGGAAAAGTTGTTTCAAGGGGACTAACACCTGGACTGTGGCATGCCGGAGGGGGATCCATGGCAAAACTCCCATGGAAAATTACGTAGTTGACGCAGAGTCGGGTTTTGATCCATAAAGGGCAGAAATCACCTAACATTCCTAAATTGTTTGGAATAACGTGCTTTAAAACATCCAGTGTGTGAATACGATCAGGTATGATGTTGTATCGGTCAAGTAGTGTAAGGGTTACGCCCGCTTCACAGTGACAGACCAAACTCTGACAGACCAAACTCCCCGTCAGTCCATTTGCACAACCGCAAACTCCCCATTTACACAAGGTTGGATACCAAGCTAGCCATGTCCCGTTCCTTGTCCTCACTGACATCATTGAAGGTCTCTTCCTCCACCCAGCCACTTACAACACCAAGGGTCCCCGAAAGGTGAGAACAAGCCCCCAGGGACGCCTGCTGTGGCTGGTATTCCACCTCCTCAAAGCCACCTTCCTCCTCTGACTTCTCTTCTTCAGACTCCTCTCTCTGCGTTGCCACAGGTCCAGCAATTGACAACGACAAGGCTGCTTCTGGTGGTGATGGAGACACAACTCTTCCTCTTCATGCTCATCTACAACCTGATCCAGTACTCTTCGCAGGGCACGCTCCAGAAAAAACACATATGGGATGAGGTCGATGATGTTGCCTTGGGTTCGACTGACCACCAGGTTTGTCACCTCCACAAAAGGACGCATGAGCCTAAAGCCATTGTTCATGAGCATTCAGTAACGCGACCAAAAAATACCCAGCTCCGCAGAAAGAATGAAAGAAAATGAATGTTTTTTCTATGAAAAATTATCCCGCGGATCGCTTTTGGTCTGTTCACAATGAAGCAACGACCTTATCATCTGGGGTGTGCCAACACACTCCTAGAGGTGATCGCTTCATTGTGATACGCAAGCCCCTTCACCACGACAAGGTAACGATCACAAAGGGGAATTGACACATGTATGTGCCTTTTTTTTTTGTTTTTTGTTTTTTTATTCTAGCCACAGTGTAGCACCAGAGGCCAGAAAAATTAGGCATGTACACATGCATGAAAAAGTAGGTATTGTTGCAGCCGCTGCTTTAGGTTTTCAAGGCAGAAAGTGCACTAAAACATTGCGGCTTGAACCGTAGTTGGTGGCGGAGACGTCACGTAAGTCATCCGGCATGCAGAGAATGATTAAATACAGCAGCGTGTGGACCATTTTTAGCCCAAGGCATCTCAGTCATCACCAGGCCTTTTTTAGTCAAATGCATCCCCCACTGTCAGTCCCTTCGGGATCCATGCCTCATTCATCTTAATAAACGTGAGGTAATCAAGACTTTTTTGACCTAGGCGACTTCTCTTCTCAGTGACAATACCTCCTGCTGCGCTGAAGGTCCTTTCTGATAGCACACTTGAAGCGGGGCAGGCCAGAAATTCAATGGCAAATTGGGATAGCTCAGGCCACAGGTCAAGCCTGCACACCCAGTAGTCAAGGGGTTCATCGCTCCTCAGAGTGTCGATATCTGCAGTTAAGGCAAGGTAGTCTGCCACCTGTCGGTCGAGTCGTTCTCTGAGGGTGGACCCCGAAGGGCTGTGGCGATGCGTAGGACTAAAAAAGCTCCGCATGTCCTCCATCAACAAGACGTCTGTAAAGCGTCCTGTCCTTGCCGGCGTGGTTGTGGTGGTAGGAGGAGGATTACTTTCACCTCTTCCCCTGTTGGATTCCCGTTGTGCTGTGACATCACCCTTATATGCTGTGTAAAGCATACTTTTCAACTTATTTTGTAGCTGCTGCATCCTTTGCGCCTGCCGGTAATTAGGTAACATATCAGAGACTTTCTGCTTATACCGGGGGTCTAGTAGCGTGGCCACCCAGTACAGGTCGTTCTCCTTCAGCCTTTTTATATGAGGGTCCCTCAACAGGCATGACAGCATGAAAGACCCCATTTGCACAAGGTTGGATGCCGAGCTACTCATGTCCAATTCCTCGTCCTCACTGATGTCATTGAAGGTGTGTTCTTCCCCCCAGCCACGTACAACACCACGGGTACCAGATAGGTGACAACGAGCACCCTGGGATGCCTGCTGTGGTTGGTGTTCCTCCTCCTCAAAGCCACATTCCTCCTCTGACTCCTCTTCCTCAGACTCCTCTTCCAGTGTTGCCGCAGGTCCAGCAAGCGATGGTAAGGCTGTTTCTGGTGGTGATGGTGACCAAAACTCTTCCTCTTCCTCTTCACGCTCATCTACGGCCTGATCCAGCACTCTTCGCAGGGCACGCTCCAGGAAGAAAACATATGGGATGATGTCGCTGATGGTGCCTTCGGTGCGACTGACTAGGTTTGTCACCTCCTCAAAAGGACGCATGAGCCTACAGGCATTGCGCATGAGCGTCCAGTAACGTGGCAAAAAAATACCCAGCTCCGCAGAGGCTGTCCTAGCACCCCGGTCATACAAATACTTGTTGACCACTTTTTCTTGTTGGAGCAGGCGGTCGAACATTAGCAGTGTTGAATTCCAACGTGTCGGGCTGTCGCAAATCAAGCGCCTCACTGGCATGTTGTTTCGCCGCTGAGTATCTGCAAAGTGCGCCATGGCCGCGTAGGAATGCCTGAAATGGCCACACACCTTCCTGGCCTGCTTGAGGATGTCCTGTAAGCCTGGGTACTTCTGCACAAAGCGTTGTACAATCAGATTCAACACATGTGCCATGCACGGCACATGTGTCAACTTGCCCAAATTCAATGCCGCCAACAAATTGCTTCCGTTGTCACACACCACTTTGCCGATCTCCAGTTGGTGCAGGGTCAGCCACTGATCCACCTGTGCATTCAGGGCGGACAGTAGTGCTGGTCTGGTGTGACTCTCTGCTTTCAGGCAAGTCAACCCCAAGACAGCGTGACACTGTCGTATCCGGCATGTGGAATAGCCCCTGGGGAGCTGGGGGGGTGCAGTTGGTGTGGAGCAAGACGCAACAGCAGAAGAGGACTCAGCCAAGGAGGTTAGCAAAGAGGATGGAGTAGGAGGAGTAGAGGAGGTGGCAGCAGGCCTGCCTGCAAGTCGTGGCGGTGTCACCAACTCCTCTGCAGCAGAGCCACGCATTCCATGCTTGGCAGCCACCAGCAGGTTTACCCAATGCGCAGTGTAAGTGATATACCTGCCCTGACCGTGCTTTGCAGACCAGCTATCAGTGGTCAGATGGACCCTTGCCCCAACACTGTGTGCCAGACGTGACATGATTTCATTTTCCACAATAGAGTACAGGTTGGGGATTGCCTTTTGTGAAAAATAATTTCGGCCGGGTACCTTCCACTGCGGTGTCCCAATAGCGACAAATTTTTTGAAGGCCTCAGACTCCACCAGCTTGTATGGTAAAAGCTGGCGGGCTAAGAGTTCCGACAAGCCAGCTGTCAGACGCCGGATAAGGGGGTGACTCTGTGAGATTGGCTTCTTACGCTCAAACATTTCCTTGACAGACACCTGACTGTGGGCAGATGAGCAGGAACTGCTGAAGGAGAGAGGCGGAGGGGCGGGTTGTTGATAGGGGGCATGGAGGACAGCAATGGTTGATGTGGCTGAAGATGCTGGACCAGGAGGAGGATGGTGGCTTTCAGTTTGTGTGCTGCTTTTACTCATGTGTTGATCCCATAGGCGTTTGTGATGTGAGATCATGTGCCTTCACAAAGCAGTTGTACCTAGGTGGGTGTTGGACTTCCCACGACTCAGTTTCTTTTGGCACAGGTTACAAATGGCATCGCTGGTATCAGAGGCAGACACACAAAAAAAATGCCACACTGCTGAGCTTTGCAAGGACGGCATTCTGGTGGTAGCAACAGCTTGTGTTGATTGGCGTGCTGTCTGGCTGACCCCGGGTGCCGAATCTACATGCTGTCTGACTGCGCCACTAGCTCCTTGCGATGACCTCCTCCCCCTGCTTCCAACTCGTCTCCTCCTCCTCCTCTCTGTCTCCCCATCTGAACTTTCCCCCTCTTCTTCTGCTCTTCGAGCAGGCACCCAGGTGACATCCACAGACACATCGTCATCATCAACCGCTTCACTTGACAACTCAGCAAAGGCAGCAGCAGCAGGTACAACATCATCATCATCATCACAATATACGTCCATGTGTATAATGCTGCCTGACTGAGACATATCCCCGTTATCTACATCCTCTGGCACTAATAGTTGCGCATCACTTATTTCTTCCAACTGATGTGAAAATAACTCCTCTGACGGATCAAGTGAAGCGGCTGTGGTGCTAGTGTTGGTGGTGGTGCCGGCGGGCTGGCGAGTGGTAAATTGAGAGGTGCCCGAAGCTGAGCTGGAGGAGGATGGTGCATTAAGGTTCCGAGCGGAAGCTGTAGGCGATTGGGTGTCCTGTGTAAGCCAGTCAACTATGTCCTCAGAATTTTTTGAGTTCAGGGTCTGTGGTGGCCTCTGAACACTGGGCATTATTCTAGGGCCTAAGGAAATCACAGCACCACAACCACGACGGCCCTTGCGGGGTGGCCTGCCTCTGCCTGTCATTTTTTTTTTTTAATGTGTTGTACTATGATTGCAAGGTGCTGTGCCACCCTATAGGAGTGTTGGGCAGTGGGTACAGTACACTCTGTGGACCTGACAGTCACTGGCAGCCCAGGCAACTGCAATTATAAAAAAATATATATATTTTTAATTTGCAAGCTGCTGTGCGACCGTATATATCAGTGGTGGGTGGGCAGTGGCACAGTACACTCTCTGTGGACCTGACAGTCACTGGCAGCCCAGGCAACTGCAATTATAAAAAATATATATATTTTTTTTTAATTTGCAACAAGATGCTGTGCCACCGTATATATATCAGTGGTGGGCAGTGCACTGCAGTGGGTACAGTACACTCTGTGAACCTGACACAGCACTCACTGCAATTATGACAGAGGAAAAAAAAATATATTTTTTAAAATGCACGGTACTGTGCCTGTGCCACCCGAAATGAGTGTGGTGTGCACACAGTACAGTCTGTGGTGGGTCTGTGGCCTCTCACACACAGCGGGCAGGCAACTGCAGTGTACAATAGATATATATATATATATATAAAGAAAAAACTCAATTACCAGCCCTTAAAAGGGCTTTTGGGGACACTAGATATATATATATATATATATATATATATATATATATATATATATAAAAATCCTCAATTACCAGCCCTTAAAAGGGCTTTTGGGGACACTAGATATATATATATATATATATATATATATATATAAAGAAAAAACTAAATTACCAGCCCTTAAAAGGGCTTTTGGGGACACTAGATATATATATATATATATATATATATATATATATGTATATATATATAAATAAAAAAAAATCCTCAATTACCAGCCCTTAAAAGGGCTTTTGGGGACACTAGATATATATATATATATATATATATATATAAAAAGGAAAAACTCAATTACCAGCCCTTAAAAGGGCTTTTGGGGACACTATATATATATATATATAAAAAATTACACAAATACCAGCCATTAGAAGGGCTTTTTGGGGTGCTGTCAGGAATAGGATGCTGTCCTTACAGCAGTAGTGGACCAAGAACACTGACTAGCAAGACCAGGAACACTGACAACTGTCCCTAGCTATTAACAGCAGCAGCAGCAGCAGCTCTCCCTGCTCTCACTAACACACACTGCTTCAGAATGATCTAAGATGGATGCTGCCCTTGCTTATTTATAGGAGGTGGGAGGGTGTGGGAGGGAGGTATGCTGATTGGATGGAAATGTGCCTGCTGACTGTGAAGTTCAGGGTCAAAGTTTGCCTCAATGATGTATTATAGGGGGCGGACCGAACATCGCATATGTTCGCCGGCAGCGGCGAACGCGAACATGCTAAGTTCGCTGGGAACTGTCCGCCGGCGAACAGTTCGGTACACCTCTATATAGCATCCATGGAGGAGCATCATTGTCACACTATGCAACTCACGGATAGGAAAATGGCTGGGTCTGTACCAGCATTTGGTTCTCAGGGTAATTCTTTCTGTCCTTTCTGTTTTGCTCCAGAGACTGCTGGCCTCCCAATTCTTGAATAAGAAGGCTTAATCTGGTCTTTCTGCACTTCAGATACTGCTCTCTTTTATCTGCAAGGCGGAATTTCCTTTAGCCATCACCTCAAATCAAAAAATTAAAAAGTAAAAAAGTACATTTAGTGATACCAGCACTCCAGTGCTTTAAGAGATATCTCTCTCATCATTATATATATATATATATATATATATATATATATATATAGCTTTTTTTTCAGCTGGAACAGTACTGACCTGTGCATTCTGATTACTACTGTCAATTTTAAACACAGAAGCCACACTTCTGTATTTAGAATGGCATTTGTACAGTAATGGGGGTGGGAGGAGAAGAGGATTTATACCAGGAGGGGTGATGGGGGGACTTGTTCTAGAAGGCAATCCTCTCAAGAACAAGGATTTGGGGTAGGAACCCTGCACACTGTACAAAGTACCCTCCTGAACCCTACACTCTGTATGTAGCACCCTCCTGAACCCCGCACTCTACACATAGCACCCCCCTGAGCCCTGCACTCTACATGTAGCACCCTCCTGAACCCTGCACTCTGTACAAAGCACCCTCCTGAACCCTACACCCTGTATGTAGCACACACCTGAACCCTGCACTCTGTACGAAACACCCTCCTGAACCCTACACTCTATATGTAGCACACTCCTGAACCCTGAACTTTAAATGAAACACACTCCTGAACCCTGCACTCTGTATGTAGCACCCTCCTGAACCCTCCTGAACCCTGCACTCTGTACGTAGCACTCTCCTGAACACTGTACTCTGTACATATCACCCTTCTGAATCCTGTACTCTGTACTCTATATATATATAATTCCCTTAGAATCCAATGAGTGATACCCCAACTCCGGTGCTCCAACAGTTATTAGGTATCAATGTGCATGTATGTCTGCATATGTTACAGTGAGATACACACTGTGCATACTGTTGTTGTATTCCGCTTTGCAATAAAAACCCATTTAGGGGATAAAAATGTAATTGCGGCCTAGTCTGCATATGTTACAGCGAGATACACCCTGTGCATACTGTTGTTGTATTCCGCTTTGCAATAAAAACCCATTTAAGGGAAAAAAATTTAATTGCAGCCTAGTCTGCATATGTTACAGTGAGATACACCCTTTGCATACTGTTGTATTCCGCTTATCAATAAAAACCCATTTAGGGGAAAACAATTTAATTGCGGCCTAGTCTTCATATGTTACAGTGAGATACACCCTGTGCATACTGTTGTATTCCACTTATCAATAAACACCCATTTAGGGGAAGTTCCAAAATTCAATAAATATGAGTAGAAGGTCAAATAAGGGACGTGGCCTGGGTTGTGGTGTTGCTGGTGGAGCTCCTGTTGCAAGGATATGACGTGGTTAATCTGTGCCAGCTACAAGCACAGGTGAAACACCTTTCTCAGCTGCGAGTAGGCGACAGTACCTGAAGCAGTATTTGGCAGGGCCTAATGCGCCTCTACAAATGTTGAGGCCAGAACAAGTACAGGCGATAGTAGATTCGGTTGCTGACAGTGCCTCCAGTTCCTTTACATTGTCTCCCACGCAGTCTTCTGCTGAAAGGTCAGAGTTGGCACCTGCAGCCGATGTCCATCAATCTTTCACCTCACCCCCTTGCAAATCAGCCAAGCAGTCTCAGCCCCAAGTCATGCAGCAGTCTCTTCTTCTTTTTTGATGACTCTGTTAGCATGGTTTCCCAGGGCCACCCACCTAGCCCTGCCCCAGAAATGGAAGAGATTGAGTGCACCGATGCCCAACCACTTATGTCTCAAGATGAGTACATGGGAGGACCATCGCAGCACGTCTCGGATGATGACTAAACACAGGTGCCAACTGTTGCGGAATTCCGAATTGTGGAGACCGACAAGGAGGGCAGGGGTGAAGACTGGATGGAAGACGATGTGGAGGACGATGAGGTCTTTGACCCCACATGGAATGAACTTCATGCAGGTGACCTGAGTAGTTTGGAGGAAGAGGCGGTGGTCGCACAGAGCAACCAGCACAGCAGAAGAGGGAGCAGGGTGCAAAAGCGGAGTGGCCGTGCCCTAGACACTACGACTGCTACTGCTCAACGCAGCAAGGGACCGAGCACACCAAAGCCAGCTCAAAGGAGTTCCCTAGCATGGCAGGTCTTCAGACAATGTGATGATGACAGGACACAAGTGGTTTGCACGCTGTGCAATCAGAGCCTGAAGTGAGGCATAAACCTTCTCAACCTGAGCAAAACCTGCATGACCAGGCATCTAAGTGCAAAGCACGAGCTGCAGTGGAGTGCACACCTCAAAAACCAAGAAAGGTCTCTCGCTCCTCCTGCTTCCTCTTCTGCTGCTGCAGTCTCGGCCTCTTCATCCACCTCTGTAGTGACAGTGGCACCTGCCACCCCACAAACAGAGGATCCGCCAGCAACACCACCACCTTGGTCACCAACAACCATCTCCATTCTCCCGTGGAAGTGTTCAGCTTTCTATCTCCCAAACACTGGAGCAAAAGAGGAAGTACCCCCTACCCACCCATGATCCCTGGCCCTGAATGCCAGCATTTCAAAATTCCTGGCCTTTGAAATGCTGTCATTTTGGCTGGAGGAGACGCAGAGTTTTAAAAGCCTTATGGCGGTGGCTGTCCCACAGTATGTCGTGCCCAGCCGCCACTACTTTTCCAGGCAAGCCATCCCTTCCCTGCACAACCAAGTAGGTGACAAAATCAGGTGTGCACTGTGCAATGCCATCTGTGGCAAGGTCCACCTAACTACGGATACTTGGACCAGTAAGCATGGTCAGGGATGTTATAACTCCCTAACAGCACACTGGGTAAATGCAGTGGCGGCTGGGCCTGAGGCAGATAGCAGTTTGGCGCATGTCCTTCCACCACCGAGGATTGCAGGGTGCTTCAGTTTGCCTCCTGTTCCTAACTCTTCCTACTCCACTTCCTCATCCTCTACCGCCTCCTCTTCCGGTCAGCGTAAGACCTTCACCACCAACTTCAGCACAGCCAGGGGTAAACGACAGCAGGCAGTTTTAAAACTTGCCTGTTTGGGGTAAAAACCACACACCGCGCAGGAGTTGTGGAGGGGCATTCAACAGATGACTGATGAGTGGTTGCTGCCAGTGAGCCTCAAGCCCGGCCTGGTGGTGTGTGATAAGGGGCGAAATCTCATAGGTGCTCTGGGCCTAGCCGGTTAGACACACATCCCTTGCCTGGCGCATGTGCTGAATTTGGTGGCGCAGAGGTTCCTTAGAAATTACCCCGATATGTCAGAGCTGCTGCAGAAAGTGCAGGCCGTCTGTGCGCACTTTTGGCATTCTCACCCTGCTGCTGCTCGCCTGTCAGCACTGCAGCATAACTTCGTCCTTCCTGCATACCGCCTCATATGTGACGTGCCCACAAGGTTGAACTCCACCTTGCACATGCTGGCAAGACTGTGCGAGCTGCAGCAGGCCATAGTGGAGTTTCAGCTGCAGCACGCACGCGTGAGTCACTCTGCAGAACATCACCACTTCACCACCAATAACTGGGCCTCCATGCGAGAGCTGTGTGCCTTGTTGCGCTGTTTCGAGTACTCCACCAACATGAGCGATTACATGCTGCAGTGTCTCTGCAACGACCGCTGAGTTTCCCACATTGTAACTTGTGCTGATTACTGGGTGGCCACCTTGCTGGATCCCCATTACAAGGACAACATACCGTCCTTAATTCCCTCACTGGAGCGTGATTGGAAGATGTGCGAGTACAAGCAAATGCTGGTAGACGCGCTGCTGGTGGCATTCCCACCTGACAGCGGGGGCACAGTGGAAGCACAAGGCCAAGGCAGAGGAGGAGGAAAAGGTTGCCAACACAGCCAGGGCACTGCCAGCACCTCAGAAGGCAGGATTAGCACGGCTGAAATGTGGAAAAGCTTTGTCAGCACGCCACAACAAGCAGCAGCACCACCAGCTGATATGGAATGTCTTAGCAGGAGGCAGCATTTAACTAACATGGTGGAGCAGTATGTGTGCAC
Source organism: Pelophylax lessonae (assembly GCF_965119305.1). Classification (NCBI taxonomy): domain Eukaryota; kingdom Metazoa; phylum Chordata; class Amphibia; order Anura; family Ranidae; genus Pelophylax; species Pelophylax lessonae. The sequence goes on from NC_138768.1 coordinate 150,011,278, forward strand.
ATGCCTAGATGTACTGAATGACGGGTCTGCCCTCTTCAACTTCTGGGTCTCCAAAATGGGCACATGGCCTGAGCTTGCCCTTTACGCCTTGGAGGTGCTGGCCTGCCCTGCAGCCAGTGTATTATCTGAACGGGTATTTAGCACAGCTGGGGGCGTAATCACAGACAAGCGCAGCTGCCTGTCCAGAGCCAATGTGGACAAGCTCACGTTCATTAAAATTAACCAGGCATGGATCCCACAGGACTTGTCCGTACCTTGTGCAGAATAGAAATTTATACCGGCCTTACCCAACCATTGTTGTATTTGATCTTTCTTACTCTTTTGGGGTGTACCCTAATTTAAAAAAAAATTTAATTAAAAACCAAAACCAGTGTTTGCTACCTCATCCTCCTCCTCCACCGCCGCCGCCGCTTCCACCTACACCGCCATATCCCCCGCCACCTCAACCTCCTACTCCATATGGGCCTCATCCTCCTCCTACATCATTCAAGATTATTCTTTTTTATTTTTATGTTTTTTATGTTATTTTAAGTTATTTCCCTATCCACATTTGTTTGCAGAGCACTTGCCATGCTCTTAAGGTGATTTTGCTGCCATTTGCAGCCCTCTAGCCCTTTCCATGGTTGTTTTAGAGTCATTTTAGTGCTCAAAAGTTCAGGTCACCATTGACTTCAATAGGGTTCGGGATCGGGGTAAAGTTCGGGTTAAGTCCGGGTCATGAACCCGGACTTTTTTTTCAAGATCGGCCGGACCCGCCGAACCCGGACATCCAGGTGTTCGATCAACTCTATTTATCTGTCCAATGTTTGGTTTTATACTCATGATATTGACACAGTCTAGATACTCAAAATGTATATACATTACTTATACTACTATTTTATTTTATAGACCCATAATGTGCATCCACTCCTGAGGAAGGGAATTATACTTCACGAAACGCGTAGAGTGCAATAGATGCAGTTCCCATCATGGTCTTCATGTGTATGCCTATATTGGGATTTTATCATCATTTGTATTGCTTTTGTTGATCGGTCTATCATGTCACACTGGACAATACAATTTCTGTTACTTGTTTAATAAAAGCTTTATAATATATATTATTATATGATATGTTATTGTACTCTGTTTTAATAAGTGTGGTGCCTCATATAAAGTCCCTTGGGCAAATATAGCCACTTTTGTGGTTTTCTCTCTTTTTTGTATGGATATTGGGATAGAGACACCCCACTTTGATGTTAGATCCAGATCATATTTTTTTGTAACATTGAATGTAACTTAAGATGCATGTCACAAGCTATACCACAAACCTTGTTTGACAGTGAACTAGCTGTTAGATGGTAAAAGAGTAGCCATTAGAGCATGAAGTGCTGACATGAGGGTCACCTAGGTATTTGCAGCTTGAACTTCTTGTAGCGCCAAACTTGAAAATGCCTGTAATGTGTAGTTATCTGTGGGAAGATCTTCCAGAGACAAATAAACGAGCAAAGCTAGTTAAAATAGAGGGGTGGGCAGCTATATGGCAGATGAGGTTTAATATTGAAACATGTAAAGCAATACCATTGACAGTTAAAAATATGAATGCAAGTCACTCGCTAGGGTGAGTACTTCTGTGTCACTCAAGGTTGGAGAAGGATTTGTGGGTCCTAGAAGATCACAGACTCAGCAACAGCATGCAATGCCAAGCTGTAGCAAGCAAGACTAGCAGACTACTAGCATGGATTAAAAGGAGTATTTACACATGAGATACATTTATAATTCTACTACTTCACAAAACTATGGGTTGGCCACATCTTGAGTATGTCCTCCAGTTTTGGTCACCGGTCCTCAGGAAGGTAGTGCTTGAACTGGAAAAAGTCTATGAAAGGGCAACAAAGCTTTTGGAGAGTTGGGGGACCTCAGCTGGGAACAACTACATACATAAAACTTATTTTCCCTGGAAAGAGATGCTTAAGATGGGATAGGATCACAATATACAAATCTTTAAATGGTGACTCCATTTAACCTGAAGGCTCTAAAGAAAACGAGAAGCGGTTCAATCTTAAACTGCATATGGGATTATTTACTGTTAGAGCGGTAAGGATGTGGAACTCCCTTCAACAGGTTGTACTGTCAACAGGGAGTGTAGATAAATTCAAAATAAGTTTATATATGTTTGTCAGTAAACACAATGTATTTGGATACTGAAAATGGTAGTGACATAAACAGGCATACACACAGACATTCTCAGGTTGAACTGGATGGACTGGTGCCTTTATTCAGTATGAATAATATTTAATTAGTAACTATAAAATAACAAAACCCCACACATAATACCCCCTGAAGCAAAAGTCTACTTTTTTCTTAAGAGGAACCTCTAAACCAGTTTAACATTAATGACCAAAACTAAATATCTTAAATACTGTCTATAGCAGGCATGTCCAACCTGCGGCCCAAGGGCCGCATGCGGCCCGGAACCGTAGGCAATGCGGCCCACTGCCCCCTGACAATTATTTTGTTTTTTGCTGGGGAGGAAGGAAGTCGAGTCAGGTGCACATCCACAGCGGCTTCCAACTAACTGTAGGCAGAGGCTGCCTCGGAGGGGAGGGGGGGAGCGCTGCCGGATTAAAAGCAGATCGGGGATTTCCTGCTTTTCCAGCGGCCGCTGTCATATGAAGCCCTGCTTCCTGGACCGGCTCCTATGATAGATAGCACATTGGTGACTACTATCATAGGAGCCGGTCCAGGAGGCAGGACTTCGTATGACAGCGGTCGCCAGGTAAGCAGGAGATCCCCGCTCTGTGTAATCCAGCGGCTCTCCTCTCTCTTCATTGCAGACTGCATTGGATGGGCACACACTGGTGAGGCTGCATTGGATGGGCATGTACTGGTGAGGCTACATTGGATGGACACTGATCAGGCTGCATTGGATGGGCATGCACTGGTGAGGCTGCATTGGATGGACACTGATCAGGCTGCATTGGATAGGCATGCACTTGTGAGGCTGCATTGGATTGGCACTGATCAGGCTGCATTGGATGGGCATGCCCTGGTGAGGCTGCATTGGATGGGCATGCACTGGTGAGGCTGCATTGGATGGGCACTGATCAGGCTGCATTGGATGGACACTGATCAGGCTGCATTGGATAGGCATGCACTTGTGAGGCTGCATTGGATGGGCACTGATCAGGCTGCAATGAATGGGCATGCACTGGTGAAGCTGCAATGGGTGGCACTGTTTAGGCTGCATTGGATGGGCATGCACTAGGCTGCAAGTGCCGTGCGATCCCTGGCTGCCGCTGGAGACTTAGGATGTCTGCAGTCAGTGACAGAGCCGCTGCTTCCTGTATAGTTCCGGCTCTGTCAAAGGCGGAGTGATATGAAATGCACCCCTCCTCCGCCTGTGACAGGAGCCACACAGGAAGCAGCGGCTCTGCTCTCTACTGCAGCCGCTGCTTCCTCCAGCAGTACCCAACGTCATGACCAGCAGTACCCGCATGACCAGCATTACCCACCAGCAGTAACCGCACCAGAAGTACCTGCCAGCAGTCTGCAAAATAAGTAAGTAGAAAAGCATTAGCGTGTGTAAATTGTTGCAATATGTTTTTTAATAACTAGTTGTGTTTTGTCATAATATGTCATGTCCTTGTACATACATGTATGAGAAAGGAAATTACATTTTATGGCTGCCTAAGTCATATGTGCCAGGACTGCAACTCGCCACCAGCACATACTTGTAAATATCCCAGCATGCGCAGTGTTGCTGACTCCTATCACCGTGACCACTTCAAATCACTGAAGTGGTCATGGTGGTTAGAGTGTTCCTTTAATATCTCTCAGAAGAAGTAACCCTCTGTGTTTTGGATTTGGACCAGAACAGTCCTCAGATATATCTACTGCCTTCCCAATACTTGTATATGTCCTGCCAAAGCGAGGACATTAATGTGCGCACACTGAAATGACCAAACTCTGACAGACGTCAAAATAGTTCATTCTGATTTATTAGTTCCCCTTTTGTCCTTATAAAGACTGAGGGAAGTCATAAACAGGAAATAGTCATATATAATACGTATAAGGTGGTGATTGGATGATTGGAGTATCTATGTGTCTATGTCTTCCTTCCAGGACATGACGAGGTCTGAAGTTTTGGGTGTTGTCTCCCTGTTCAAGCGCCATCTTGCTTCTACGAAAGGAGGGGTGATCTAATTGCATTTTGAGTAAGGTAGTGAATCTCAGCAGTAAAATATATACATATATACATAAGTTATGCACCATAAGGTGAAATAGGCATTTCACTAATATAACCAGTATTACATCCATTACATCTGTATACTGATTCCATTTCATTTGATCATCCTATAGTTGTGTTAATTTAGTGCGGGGGGCGGTGGTGTGGGAAGGACATGGCGGCGTTTTATTACTTATATACCTTAACTACAGTATATATTTTATATGCGGCCCGAGAAAATTTCTCTACACTCAATGTGACCCAGAGAAGCCTAAAGGTTGGACACCCATGGTCTATAGAATTATTAAATTTTTTATTCATTTTCAGTGTGAAATATATACTTCGCATTTAAATGTGGTTTTTGGCCTACAAATATGCATGCACTCCAAAGTGCAGACTAAAAATTTTTTCGGAATACTCTCTAAGCAGTATGTACAAAATACCTTTTTCAAGGTATAATAATATACTGTATATAATATAAAGATATATATAATATAAACACGTTTGTATTTTCCTTGACCTGAAAAGTAGAGTGTTTTATCAAATGGGACTTTCCCATTTTATTTAATGTATTAAAAATACATTTGTGTAGTCAGTTTCATACAGTATTTCTTCAATTTTTATTATAAAAATCTGCTTTACTTCTTTTTGGACACTCCAAAGCTGAATGGGGATCTGGTTTAGCCAATGAGGTCTAAAATAAACAGTAGAAATATTGTTTATGCTGTGTATGTCATCTTAATTCAATCAGAATCAGCAGAAGCACGCAGAAAACATGGTCACAAAAGTGGACTTAGGCCTTAAGCCAATGTGAAGCTCATTATGAGTTTAATCTAAGAATTTAAAAGGAAAAGGTGGGGTTTCTAAGACATTCTTCAAACCTTCCTTTTGGATTTGAAACTAAAAAATAATCATTTTACTTAATTCAATATGTTTTTTCATTGATAAAATTCTCTTTCTTGATAAATCTGAAAAACTGTTGATGATTTTATGCCATTTAGGTGATGTCCATTAATTTACTATTTTAAGAATGTTGTGTTCTTTTTTAAATGAGAATGATCATAACCATGAAAGTGAGCAAGCAGAACTATTTTCATATATGTATTTGGCAACTTTTAGCAGAGCCCAAAACACAGTATACTGCATATGGTGGAACAAAGAATGTGGTGTACACATGAATCTCCCATCAAAGTTCCCCACCTCAAACAATGAAAACACCAATAGAAATATATACTGGAAGTGGCACTACCACCAGTTTTAAAAAAATTTTGGAAGTTCCCTACAACAGAAGAGCCATTTCCCTCAGCTTTTGGTGGCTTGTTTATCCTACTTTCAGTCCTTTCCAGTACTGCATTCTCTGTAATGCCCATTAATGCCCTTTGAAATTCAACACTTTTGGAAGTGTTGGATACCTATGTGCCCTACTACATATTGTGGTTAACTCACTAAAGAGCACTCAACTGATATAATTTTCAGAAGATGGAACCACAACCCAGGGCAGGGACGCAGGCACTCAACACTCCCAGAACTGGTGAACACTGAATAGTCTGACAGAGAATGCACCAGTGGCGGCTGGTGCTCAAATTTTTTGGGGGGGGGGGGGGGGGGGGGGAAAGAAAATTATAATAGGTATTGCTTCGCATCAAAAAACGCAGTAAAAAATTGCGTGACTTTGAAGTCATGGTACAGGCATGGCACAGGTGATGGTAAAGGCATGGCATAGGTGATGGTACAGGCATGGCAAAGGTGATGGTACAGGAGATGGTATAGGCATGGCACAGATATGGTATAGGCATGTCACAGGTCATGGTACAGGAGATGGTATATGCCCCCTTTCAATGCAGAGACCAGCGTACATGCCCCCTTTCAATGCAGTGACCAGCGTACATGCCCCCTTTCAATGCAGAGACCAGCGTACATGCCCCCTTTCAATGCAGAGACCAGCGTGCGTGCCCCCTTTAATGCAGAGATCAGCGTGCGTGCCCCCTTCAATGCAATGAACATTGTGCTATGCCCCCTTCAATGCAATAAACACTGTGCTGTGCCCCCTTCAATGCAATAAACACTGTGCTGTGCCCCCTTCAATGCAATAAACACTGTGCTGTGCCCCCACAATGCAGAGTTCAGCGTGCATGCCCCCTTCAATGCAATGAACACTGTGCTATGCCCCCTTCAATGCAATAAACACTGTGCTGTGCCCCCTTCAATGCAATAAACACTGTGCTGTGCCCCCTTCAATGCAATGAACACTGTGCTGTGCCCCCACAATGCAGAGTTTAGCGTGCATGCCCCCTTCAATGCAACTGTGCTGTGCCCCTTCAATGCAATGAACAATGTGCTGTGCCCCCTTCAATGCAATGAACAATGTGCTGTGCCCCTTCAATGCAATAAACACTGTGCTGTGCCCCTTCAATGCAATAAACACTGTTCTGTGCCCCCTTCAATGCAATGAACACTGTGCTGTGCCCCCACAATTCAGAGTTCAGTGTGCGTGCCCCCTTCAATGCAATAAACACTGTGCTGTGCCCCCTTCAATGCAATGAACACTGTTCCATGCCCCCATCAATGCAGGGTTCAGCGTGCGAGCCCCTTTCAATGCAGAGCGCCACAGCATTGTCCCCAATCACTGCAGAGCGCCACAGCATTGTCCCCAATCACTGCAGAGCGCCACAGCATTGTCCCCAATGATTGCAGAGTGCGCCGCAGCATTGTACCCCAATGATTGCAGAGTGCCACAGCATTGTACCCCAATGATTGCAGAGTGCCACAGCATTGTACCCCAATGATTGCAGAGTGCCACAGCATTGTACCCCAATGATCGCAGAGTGCCCACAGCATTGTACCCCAATGATTGCAGAGTGCCACAGCATTGTACCCCAATGATTGCAGAGTGCCCACAGCATTGTACCCCAATGATTGCAGAGTGCCCACAGCCTTGTACCCCAATGATTGCAGAGTGCCACAGCATTGTACCCCAATGATTGCAGAGTGCCCACAGCATTGTACCCCAATGATTGCAGAGTGCCCACAGCATTGTCCCCCAATCAATGCAGAGACCAGCGTGCATGCTCCCTTCAAACTTACCTGGCGGCGGCTCGGCTCCCAGCGGCGGCTTCTTTCCTCCTCGATACTTCCTCTTCTGCAGCAGGTCCTTCTCCCTCGTCTCGGCCTCTCCTCTGCGGCGGGAACCGGCGGGCAACCTCTCCTCTTCTCTGAGCGGCGGTGACGGTGAGTGACTGACGCACGCACCGTCACCGCCCCCATTGCGACGTCGGCGATGTCCTGGATGATGATTGGTCCAGGCTGGAGACTGGACCAATCACAGCCAGGATACAACGAAGGTGGGGGTGGCCAAGCGCTCTTTGCTGCGCCCAGGTTACGCCCCCAGAAGGCAGCCAATCGGCGCCTCTTCTGGGTCGTAAACCCCAACCCCCCTTTAGCCACCACATAGGCCGGTCAGGCCGGCGAACCGATTTTTTTTTTCCGAACTTTATTGTTATTTTTGTCTTTTTTTTTTCCTTTTCTTTAGGGGGGCGGCGCCCTGGCGCCCCCTATGCACGGGCCGCCACTGGAATGCACTACTGAAACTGATAGAAAGTAAGAGACAGGGACAGCTGGAGAGGTGAGAACAATACTTTTTCTATTGCAAAGAATTTCAAGCAGGATTGTTTTATAGACTAACTGGGTCATTTTAGATAAAAGTAGGTCTAAATGCTAAATGTATGGATGCCAAAAAATGAAAGGCTGGACCTTTATTTTTGGGATTTACTACTCCAAAGTGTTACATTTATGTATGTTCTTATAGCCTGAAGACATAACATTTACATAATGAAGATATAAAAGATGCACTAGAGACAAAATGTTGGAAAGTACAACAGTTTATTTTGTTTCTTTTCAATCGCTCCTAAAATAAAAGTTAAATAATGAATTTTTTTACTTAATGAATACCCTATTTGTTTCAAAATAAAAATGTCTAATTTGTTAGGATACACTGCAAAAGCAAAACATTATTTAACATGAAAGTGTCATGTTTTCAGAAAAAAATAACTGTTTTGGTCAGTAAAGAAAGCAAAGCCTATTGATATAAAGTGATCATTGCATTAATTGTGCTGTGTATCATTTTATCATTCACAAGCCACTAATAGACACTTTTATTTGTGGTTGTTCTTAGTTTAATATTTTGAGCTTAGTTCCACTTTATGGAATTTTGAATTTTATAACATTGTATACGCTGTTAGTAAATAGGCCATTTTCATGTTTTAATCTCCTAATTAACATTATAGTTGTTATTAATCTCTGTGATCCTTTCAGAGTTGAAATAACTTCTTATATTTATTTTATAGCCTAATAACATCAGCTATTTACTTTACATTTCTTAATTAAAGTTGGTGTTTGTGTTGGAAGCCACAATAATGAGAATATATTTCAAGCTGCACTTCATCCATTCCATTTCATATGAAATTTACACAACTGGCATAATAAATATGCAACATTTCCATGATTGTTTTCCATTTTTCCATTTGCTCATGCATAAAATCACAATTTGAAATAAAAATTAGCATATGCAGTCATGCATTCTGTGCTGTAATACTATTAAATACGGTATGTTTTCATAGGAGTGACATAAAACGTGGGTTAAATAATGATGGTATTATACAGTGGTAAAGAAGGATATAGTCAGGTTCCATGTTTGGTAAATTGTGCCAGGTTCTTTTTCAGAAAAATTAACCGATTCTTCCGTGATCTCTTCACAGAGAAAGCTTCCCAAAAATAAGTGCTCACTAATGCTCCCAATTAATTGTCTAAACATTGTGCTGCCCATTTCTTAGAAGTCTAGTGATGCATTCACTACAGACCTCATTATGATACAAAAAAGGGTATCGAACATTAAAATCAAAATCTGGGATATTTTAAGGTCTCTCCATCCAGAGGTTTAAAAAAAAAAAAAAGATCTAACTACGATTTACACCCTTTTCTCTGGCCCTGTCCTCTGCAGTTAAAGCTTTTTTTCCCACTTGTCTTCCCCAGTCTTCCAGAGTGAATGATGCCTAGAGCTGTTTCACCCCAGAAGACTGAAGAAACAACCTTTATATTCTACATACATCATGAATATAATTATATAGCTGATAACCAGTGTATTGTTCTAATTTCTGTAGTGACGGATGTAGTTTCAGTACAACAATTTACTCTTGGTAAAGTGCAAATAATGTATTATAAATTATAATGCATATAGTATTATTCAAGATACCTCGTATAAGAATATAAATAAGGTAAATTACCATTTATATTGCAAGTGCTTTCTTGTCTACCTATTATTATGATCATTTGTTTTACTTAGCTACTTAAGCAAGTATTAACAAGAGAGACCACTGATAAGACCAACTAGATTCCTATAGCTACATTTATAAAATGTATTTCATAAATTATGTTTGGAAGTCATATTCATTTCAGATTTTGCTTCCCGCAATGATAAAGCCTAAACATTGTCCGCACATTCTAATCAAGCGGAATTTTTATGAATATGTATTGTCTAAGTATCTGTGCCATGCACAAAGATTTTCAAGCCTCTTGAATTCTTAAACAAGTAATGAAAGCAACTGTACTCACTGTTCAGTTGAGACAAACAATAGCCCAGCAGATTGAATTAGTAAAATCCAATGATAAAATAACAGCAATTCCAAGTACCAAGTGCCAGAAAACTTTGCAAATCGAACAGTAAACATATAGAAACGGCCTTTGCTGATAATAAGTAAAATAAGAAAGGAAATCTTTATCCAAAATATTCTTTTTTATGTGACCTTCATTTTGGTATACAATTTGTTTGAATAGAGATATTTGTCCTGCTCCATCAACCATTTCATAATAGGATAGTTTACATTTTAAGTAGGGATATTAAAACATATAATATCCAGTGAAAAAAGCATTTTGCATTTCAAGTATTTAATGCATACGACTTGTCAGATTGTATCATTAGCAATATCTCCTAAATGAGGTTACCTGTCAATCATGTTTACTCCCTGGCACAAGTAATCTTCATGCAGATCTCTTCTTTTCTTCAATATGAATTACTATAGCTTCTGTGACTTACAGGGCAAATGAAAGGCAGTAGGGAGATAAAGGCAATAAAACCCACTATAAATGTCACATTTCCACTTAACATGATAAACGGTCTAAAATTAAATATATTTTTTATTTCTGTGAATTTGTTTTTACTACTATCAGTGACCTGTGACATTTTTAAGGCAAGATGACTCATTAAACAGTCATGGAAGGAGGAAGTGAAATATTTTAATTTCAAATAGAAGTTTATATCTTCAGCAGAATACAATAAAAACTACAAGAATACAGTAAGAGAACATCAGAAAAATGTTAAGTAAGTCCAACATTTAAAAATAATTAACATTTCAGAAAAATACTATGTAGTTTAAAGAAACCCATTATGAGAGAAACAGAAAATCTGCTTTCACAACCTTTTTCATAAATTGCTAGTTGACTGGTTGTTATACTGACCCTTACATTTTTGTACTTTCTAAGTCGCTAACCTGGAGAAACAGATCAGAAATGTCAGAAAAATTAGGAATCTTTATCTGCTGACTTTCATTTAATTCTTTTTATTGGCTTTAACCAGAGGTGGGGGACTCAAGTCACATGACTTGACTTGAGTCAGACATAAGTCACCAGTTTGAGGACTTGAGACTTGCTAGACTAAAATTATTAAAAGACTTGACTTGACTTTGGCTTGGTATTCATGACTTGAGACTTGACTTTGACTTGAGACATATGACTCGAAATGACTTTACTTTTTTAAGTTATTAAATATTTGCATTTTCTCAAGATGTGTTAAAGCAAAATGAATGTGCCTGTTATGTTTCTGACACCACAGTCACTTATAACACCTCAGTGTGTTCTGATTTTTAGGAAACTGGCTGTTTACCAATTGAAATATTTAACATGTTTTTAGTGACTCTGGTGTTCAAACATGACTGGACAAAGGATTTTGAGCTGTTTGGGCATTCAAAGTGTTTCTTTAACCACTTTCAGGCCGGAGGATTTAGCTGCTCAATGACCAGGCCCTATTTTGCCATTCGGCACTGTGTGAATTTAACGGACAAATGCGCGGTCGTGCAACGCTGTACCCAAATTAAATTGACATCCTTTTTTTCCCACAAATAGAGCTTTCTTTTGGTGGTATTTGATCACCTGTGCGATTTTTATTTTTTGCGCTATAAATAAAAAAAGAGTGACAATTTTGAAAAAATAACAATATTTTCACATTCTTTTATATCAAATTCTCAAAAAAAATGTAAAAATGAAATTTTTTTAACATTTTAGGCCAATTTGTTTTCTGCTACATATTTTTGGTAAAAAAAATTGCAATAAGCGTATTTTGATTGGTTTGCGCAAAAGTTATTGCGTTTACTAACTACGGGAAAGATTTATGACATTTTTATTGTTTTTTTTAACTAGTAATGGCGGTGATCTGAGATTTTGGGGGTACCAGTGACATTACTACAGTAATCAGTGCTATAAATATGCACTATTACTGTAAAAATGACACTGCCAGGGAAGGGGTTAACATTACTGGTGATCAAGGGATTAAGTGTGACCTTAGGGGGGTTATTATGACTGTCAGGGGGCGTGGCTTTTGAGTTCATCACAGAGACATGCAATCCTATATAGCAGGATCACATAGCCTCTGTGAAAATCTAAGGGAGAATGACAGACGGATGTGTTTACATCAGCCATCTTTCCTTCTCTCTCAGCTGCGGAAGATCGCGAGTGGCCATTGGAGCCACCGGTCACATGGACTGACTCCCCAGCTGACGAGCTGGGGCGGGAGCTCCACCCAGATGAGCACCGTACATGTACGGCACTTTGCCTGGGAGCACCAGCCTGCCGCAGTACATCTGTGGCGGCTGGGGCTAAAGTGGTTAATATGCCAAGAAAAAAGCACTAAGCAGTTTTGTTAATGTTGAAAATAAAACAAAACCTTTCCTGACCACTGACTTTTAACTGATTTAAAGGTAAAAATTGGGTTAGATCAGTATTTTGACTTGATTTGTGACTTGACCAAAATAAATGACTTGACTTGCTTTTCGCCACAGTAACTTTGGACTTGCTTGAGACTTGAAAGTTAAGACTTGAGACTTGCTTGTGACTTGCACATGTGTGACTTACTCCCAAGTCTGGCTTTAACAAATGAGATAAACAACTGCACAATTCTGTACAGTTCACATTTGAGTAATATACTAAGTTATGTTTCAGCAAGGAAAATTACTGATAACATTATAAAATATACTAAACTAAACTATTCGTGCGCTTGCAAAAAAACTGTACACCTTAGTGAAAAAAAAACAAAGTGAAACAAATGTAATAAAAACTCAATTAGATCAAACGGACAGCAGCATCTAAAACACCAATCCAAGCAGAAAGTGTAACAAGCTCCAACCAAACAATAAAAAAGTGTGCTGTCCTTGTGATAAATCGCATAAGAGACACAATATAAATGCATTAAACATATGATGAACTCATCCCAAATTGACATATCTGTGCAAATAAAGTCCATAAAAAATGTGCAAACAATGTGCAAGGAAGGTACATTATAATATATATATATATATATATATATATATATATATATATATATATATATATATATATATATATATAAATATATATAGTGCAAAAAGGTGCTCAGATTTTCTAAACTTCAATAACTCCTCTTTCTTTGCCGTGAAGGAATAATGACAACGGTCGCAATTGAAGAAAGTGTGCTCCCAAACTGAATCACCACAAGCTTTTAAATTAGCTACTTTTATCAGCGTGTTTCTCTGTAACCAGCATTGTCTGGGGATATGAGGCTCCTCATGTCCCCAGAGGACGCTGATTACAGAGAAGCGCAAGTGTTTGGAGGGGCCTCCCACATGACGTTATTCCGCAAGTCCGCCTAACTGCTTTGACCTGCTGGTTGTTTGTAACACATGCTGTGTAATTCCTTCAAAATTGTAAGTGTAATTTTATCATTTGATGAAAATTTGGGTGAAATAATACACTATGTGGATTTTTCCTCTGTACTTTAACTTCATCCATGGAGTCTATCTTGGCTTAGGAGATTGTGGAACCTTTGCATGCAAGGTCTTGGTGTATATGACTGCTATGCAGCAAGGCGTCTGTTGGTCTCCTTGTGGGGTCAGAGCAACTGGTAAGGAGCTCAATTATTGCTTGTGGTCATTCCTTTTGGAGCACTTTTTCTTTGGTTGTGCACGTTGTTATCATTCCTTCACGGCAAATAAAAAGAGACTATTGAAGTTTAGAAAATCTGATCACCTTTTGGCACTGTATACAATATAAAACCAAAAAATCACCCGTGCTATTAAACAGACAAACAAAATAAAAGTGTTGCAATAAAAAATTGTTAAAAGCTACTAACACAGTTCTCCTGGTCAAAGAACATAAAAATAAGTAGACCGGGGCTGGTCAGATCCGCCATCCAGAACTAGCACAAACCAAAGAAGTTGGACTGCACTCGGAAATATATGAAATCAAAGATGTCTTTTATTCCTCACAAACAAATCCATACAGACAGTGCATCAAGGGATATGCCAGGTTGACGCATTTCAGGATTCAGATGATCGCTTACTCATCATAACCACACCAATGAGTAAGCGATCATCTGTATCGTGAAACGCATCAGCCTGGCATGTCCCTTGATGCACTGTCTATATGGATTTGTTTATGAGGAATAAAAGACATCTTTGATTTCATATATTTCCGAGTGCAGTCCAACTTCTTTGGTTTGTGTATACAGGAAAGTGTTGGGAAGGATCCGCCACCAGAGGAAAGAGTTCACACTGACCCTTACCCCAAAGGATGGATGACTTGTTCAAGAGTAGTCAATAAAGCTTAGACATATCTCACTCCAACTCTCCACTGTTATGGCGTAAAAGGTCTTTAAAATACTGGCACGGTCCACCATACATAGGCTCTCACAGGGGATGTATGTAAGGATAAGCAAGAAGGATAGATATATAGATTTTTTGCACAGATACGTCAATCTAGGATGAGTTCATCATATGTTTAATGCACTTTTTTTGTGTCTCTTATGTGATTTATCAACTTATACCCAGCACAAGGACAGCAAACTTTTAATTGGTTGGTTGGAACATAAAATAAAAAGTGCCATTTGCACTGAAGTCTCTGTCATGTTTTTTCTGTGTACACGGCTTCATGTAGGTAATCTTCCTTCTGGAAAGCCAGCTCTAAACATATTTACAAGTTTAGTATAAATGTTAAAGAAGAATTCCAGGAAAAAAATATGTTTTTAAAATTTGTTGGCACAGAAAGGCAAATAGGCCATTCCCTTTGCAAGGGAAGTTGAAAGGTAATTTTCCCTAAAGTTTGGTGAATGTGGTGAAATTTACAAAACAAAAGAAGTATGAAAGGGAAACCCATTAGAAAAAGAATATGACTTTATAGGATATGAAGTTGTCACTAATGTGAGCACATGCACTTTTCTTTGTATAAAAAATGTTATTGTACAAAAGTAGGTAAAACAACATGGTTCAGTATAAAAACATGCCACGATATACAGGCAAAAGCGTAGCAGCTTGTGCTCTTGCACATTCGAGGTTACATTCAATACATTGATTTGTTTCCTTTGTACATTGTAGTCCAAAGCATTTCGCAGAAATAATTCTCTGCCTCTTCAGGGAACGCCAGTGTATATCTACAAGATTACCAAATTTGAAAAGAAGAGAACCATTATTTATATACTCAACAACTTTTTTATATAATAAAAAATTCCATATCTTATCTTATTTGAGACAAATAAGGGAAAGTGCTCATCAACTTTAACCATAATAATAATGTCTGAATCTCCCGATGCATGAAAAGGGTTATGGACTATAAGGTAAACATTTGGCCCACAGTAACTTTTCAGGACCAAATCTTAAAGACACTGGACCACAAAGCCGCAAGGCAAATATAGTTGACAACCTAGAAATACTACAATTTTAAAAAAAGGGTATACGTTTATGTGAATATCTCCCAGATACTGACCAACTAAAAAGCAGTGGGTACATATACACGACCAGGCCAGCCATACTAATGCATCCCCTAAACCTCCTAAACATACACTAACAACTCCCTTCCCATCTCCACAAGCCTACACTAATTCATCCTTTCCCATCCCAACATACATTACCAACTCTCCCCCCATCCCGCAGGCATTCACATGTATCCATCTATCCACATGCACATACTCCCCACCCTCTATTAACACCATTTACACACATAACACAGCCCCCTCCCCCACGATACTTGACCACCCCTACCTTCTAACAGCAATCAATATACTAGCGTTCCCCCATCTCATATTGTAGAACCACAACCCTAAAATTTTGAAAATAAGCCCCCTAAACCAATAGTTCCCCTCATGACCCCTAGCCACAATCAACCCATATATATGTGTGGCAAAATAGCCCATACTAACACAACCAAACACCCAAACACACCCCACTATATTACAACAACATACAACATCATTATAGGATTGCACAAATACCTACACCTCTTAACCGCACCTCCTCACATCCCAGGCTCACCCATCCACTTAATATATCAATATGTTTAAATGTGTGTCCTCTGATAACCTTACCTTGTGTTCAACCAGTAATCAAGTGGCCATGATTGCCGCTGGAGGCATGTTCAACCATGGGTACCACCGCCTTGCTTTATATGCGTGGTCCCATCTGATATCACAGGGCTACGCACAGCCCAATGCCTCATATCTAGTGTGCATGCCCCAGCTGACGTGAACGCGCAATGCGACAAAGGCTCAAAGGAGAAACAGACACCTAAGGCTGCACAGCACCACTCACAATCAGAGGTATAAAATCTCATACAGGGTGTAAAAATAGAATAGGGGGTTGGCTCTCCCATCTAGCAGGGGTGCCCGAATGCCCATCATGGTCAGCATCACCACACATTCCTCACCCAGATCCAACACATCCAAAGATCCCTACACCATGTTATACATAATACACAAGCATAAATCATACAATTGTTTTACAAATTTAGTAATAAAATCCAACATAGACATAAACGTCTACAGTATATCTCTAAAGAGGGGAAACTAACCCAATGTATGCCTATTCCCTAACATTGGAAAACCTAGCTCACCACCTATTTTATAGGAATGGTTTGAAAGATAAGGCTTTGTTAAGCCCGGGGGGGGGGGGGGGGGAGGAGAGTGGTCGCCTTTCATTTGCAAATCCATTTAGCCTCTTGTTTTAGTATTTGTTTATGGAAATCATCGCCTCATGGATTTTGTGGAACCCTTTCTGAGACAAAAAGGAAAAAATTACTTTGGGATCATAACTATGTCTTAATCCTATGTGTTTCACAGTAGGCATATACAGGAGATCCACATCTATATAGTATAGGTGATCCTGTATACACCACCCAAAAGTCTTTTGGGTGTTTCCAATGTAGAATGATCCACAGATGCATGTCGCTAGGTACACCACTCCCTCCGTTAAAAACAGTCTGCAAAGGACTTGAAGATGCTTCCCCTTGGAAGTGGGAGTGTATCACCTTCTCTAACCCACGAGCATTGATCACAACCATCACATTGATATGTGTCTTTGCCTCCCATGGTCCCTTCCAGATCATCTGGGGGTGAATAATGACAGCGAACTAGGCTGTCTCTAATAGACTTAGATCTATGGAACACCATCTCATGGCAGTTATGTACATATTTAGAAATAATGTTGTCTTCAGCTAGAAAATACCAGTTATGAGTAAGTATATCTCTAAACAAAAGATGTGGATATGGGTAACTGTCCCTAGAACTGGTTAATTACAAAAACTACTAATGTGGTGAAATTTAACTTCCAATACACATTTTACAGCACATACAACATTGTTTTCTTGCATATGATTGGATGAACGTGACCTCATTCACTAAGCTCTGGGAAAAATTGCAAACATTTAATAAATAAACCCCAAGTCATTAAGTGAAATGAGGAGTATGCCACTTCCTGGAGGTCTCTATTTTTTCACACTTTTACTGTTACACTGAGCACTCCTGCTAGTGCAGCTGTGCATGGTAGTCAGTTATCTTCTAACTTCAAATTGTTCAATAAAGCTTTGACAATAAAACCTGGAAGCTAATTGGTTTCTTTGCAGAGCTGCACTCTCCAGTTTTAGTAAATCAACACCTCTCAGTTTTAGTAAATCAACACCGCTCTATAAATTTAGCTTGCCTCACTGTAAACAGTGTGGCTGTATTTATTGTGTTAGATGCAGTGCAGCTGATTAATTAGGTCAGTTCAGTGTTCTCAGCTGCTGCCAGTCTGATAGCTATCTCTGCTTTCCAGAGAGCTGTAAGAATTCTCTGAAAAATAAATGCGGAGCTATGCAGATGGCAGTATGAATATTTATTCAGCCCTACCGATCTGCAAGGAGCAGGACCCTGTAAGCTGCTGGGATACTGCATAAGTACTCTAACTGAGCTTCTGGATTTTTTTCTGCAGAGGATTAGTCCAGCCTGGAGGGCTGCTGCCGCCCTCCTGGAAAACACTGCCATGTGCTTGCTGTTCAGGAGGCCTCAGGTGGACGACCTGAGGGCATGGGTGCTGAAGCTACAGAGAGCTGACTGAGAGGCTGTCAGTTGAAGATCTAGTCTGGTATCATTGGAGAAAGGTGTCACTTGGAAGTTGGACATTTTGAGAGTATAGACTGCTGTGAGAGATCTTAGAGACCTATGGGCTGCTACCTCCCCTCTTGTGCTCTTGTGTGTTTGCTAAAGTGGACTTTGGCTGGTTTGGAAGCGCTAGTCCATCTGATTATATGTAAAGGGACTCTGCTCTTTGCATTTAACTGTTTCTACTACAAAGTCCACAGTTTTCTATAAGTAACAAATTCATTTTTATTTGGTCCATTATTGACCTCTTCATTGAACACTACTATCGTCAATAGAATTGAACCCCGCCCATTTAACTAAAGTTAGGTAATAGGTCCTTTTCACACTAGCGGACCGATTGGCTCCGCCTGCCCATTTTTGAGGCAGACCCAATTGGACCAAGCGTTGTTTTATGTAGAGAGACGGATGTCCGTTTACACCTGCCTGCATTTGATCGGATCTAGGCAGCCAAAAACAGACAGATTAGAATCCATTCCCCATCCATCAGGTGGATCATATAACAGGCAGATGGAAATGGACAGCTGGTCCGTTTCCATACAAACCGCCCCCGAGAGAACAGCGGGGTGCATCAGCTCTACATAAGCAGAGCAGACATTGACCTGTCATCCGCCTTCTCAGTGGGGATCAGCTGACAGATCCCTCACTGAGCAGGCGGATCCACTTGATAGGGTCTGCCCTGTATGAAAGGGGCCATAAAGTTAAATAATAAAAAAGAAATACACTTTTTACATTCTGTTACTGCCCTCTGCATCTTCCCTCTCCACCAAGGTCACATTGTTTTCATTAAGTAATCTGCTGAAATGTTGCATCAATTTGTGACTTATGTGATTATGCATAACTAATTAATCTGTTTCATGAAGGAATTGGTGTGCTAACAATGTATGTTTCTCTTGTAGATCATGGTGCCATACATTGGTTGCTGCAGCATCCAACAACCTATTCCGGTTTGTTGTGTGAGGAAAGTATTTCAATGCTCCTCTGCCACTGGCTACTTTTCCTTTTCTGGGTTGAATTATGTCTAGAACTATTCAACCCACTTCCTGTAATCCTAGAGTGTCATAGGCACACCTCATTGTAGAGTGTCATTACAATATGTAACCCTTTACACACACAAACAGTATCTACTGCCACATATTTTGACAGAAACATGAAGAACCATGCACAGCACCTGCTGTAACAATTCTAACCTTAGGTCATACCTGTGATATGCACTGCCAAGCAGACAGGAAGAAAATTAAACAGAGTTTAAAACATGGTAGAAAAAAAATCTTTAATCTTTCTTTAATGTAGATAATCAGCTTAACAATTTTAAAACATGGAAAGAAAAAAAAAGTGCAAGAAAAAGATTTACAGAAAAAAAAAATACAAAAATAGACAGTAAAAAACACCAAAATAATTGGGAACAAAAAGAAAAGTATTTAAATCTGACCCAAACACACTGATTTAACTGTTTCCCAAAACAGTTACATTTAATTCCTCCCTCTGGTGATAATTTTCACCGGTAGGGTCTAGAGGACCTGCTGGTGGCACTGTGGCTCTTGGACCTTCAGGGTGTAGAACCAGTCTTCTTTCAGTAGGTGGCTACCAGCAGCCAGCAGGTTCCAGAAATTAGATTCACCTAAAGCCTGCTGCTGGGAGGGTATTTAGCACCACCTCAGGTTCACAGAGCTTCAGCTTTTTAATGTGTGCTCATACTCTGCTGTTCCTGAAAATCTGTGATCTTAATTCTGATCCTGCCATCTGTACATGTTTCTCTTGAACTGTTTGATCCTGCCATTTGTATCTGCTTTCATGAGCCTAATCACTATTGTTGCCCTTTTGTTTACCTATTGTACCCACTGCACCCTGTACCCACTGCCCGGCTCTGCCTTAGTTTTTTTATCTGTGCTGTGTACAATAAATGTTATCTTTTTTTTTTCCACTTAGTTTTGAGTCCAGTCACCTCTGTGCTGCTCCACAAATCTAGTCAAATCCGCTCTGCAGGACATCAGCACATGGTATCTCCAAAGTCACAGTTGCCAGTGTGCTTATGTCAGCTCTCAATCAAACATTCAAATCCCCAAATGGCTGGCATCATAGCCGATCACATGTGCAGCACCATAGCAACAGGTATAAATAGAGGCTACAATGGAGATGTCTTTGGATATAAAGGATAGGAACGTTTAGTTACACTTTAACATAGTTTGTCTGTTCATGGTTCTTCAGGAGAGTTCAATTTGCTCAGAATAAGTCCACATTTTACAAAGTCACTAGCCTCAGCAAAGACTCAGCATTCTGGCATGATTTTGATAGAATTTTGAGAGCTCACAAGCTGAAGATGCAGTTATCTGCAGCTTCTGAGCTCTGGTCTCTGAGGAGGGCATTTACATAAATCATATAACCAATCAAAGGGTCTGAGGAGTGTGGTGGGGGGATGTTAAAGTGTTTTATGATAGTTCAAAATATAGGTTGAAGAACTAGAGAAGGGGGCTATAGCAGTGCTGTGTAACCCGTCCCTGGAGACAATGAGTAGCAAGACAATGTTATAATAAAAAATACCTTTATTTCAAAATACAAAAATTAAAATAGACAATTGAAAGACACACATTAATACAACCACCATCACATATTCATCAAACCATGAATGTGGGCCTCTGTAGACCACCTTACCCACACCCAGTTCCACATATATATAGGGCTTGCCTATAGTGGTGCAGGGTATGGATCACCGATGCATTTCGCCTGTATGGCTTCTTCAGGGCAAAATAGGTGCCGCAGATTCACAGAGGCTCATGGGGTTGTTAATAAAATCAATTCAAAAGATGGTCACACATATGCAAGGGCCAGTGGAGCGCCAAAGACAGTTGTAAATTGAATCAACCGCAAATGGAATCCAAATTCCTCAAAAAGATTAAATATACATTGCCAAAGATGTGGTCAGTTTAGATCCATGACTGCCCAAACGGGGAGGGAAAATGTGGAAAGATGGCCGGGGCTCCTTAGGTCAAGTAAATTGATCCACAGATAAAACAAAACAAAACCCCAATCCTTCTGGGGACAAGATTGTCCCTAGAAGATCCCAGTTACAGCTATCACAGGGTGATGGGATTGCTAATGTGGACATAGATATCCTATACGGCAAAGAATTCAAGCCACTCCAGTGCCCAGCGACATATATAAGGGAGTTTTCAAAGCCCATCTGGTCTGCTTGTTTATGATAGTTCAGTGACCACTCCTTTAATCACAGTTTTTCTAGTTGTATCAATATTTATGTAGGGGTGTTAAATCTCCAACAGACTGCTATTTTCTTATACATTTGTGTGAATGAATATTACAACTGTAATTTTATCATGGCAGGATGAATTTATGGAATATGAATACATTTTGAGAGCTGGGTCGTAAGCAAAGTGCAGCTTCAGGCCAAGTAGAGCCAGAATAAATTACATATTCCTTTAACTGGTTCTATTTTAATAGACCCATTTTTGGTTAATCAGAGGTAGGCTAATATAAACTGATGCAAGTACGTTTACATCTGACTGGCTTTGGATCTAATATGAATCCGAAAAACTCCAGTGTCTAAATGGTTTTAAGCTCCTACCAGACACAAATGTCACAAAAAGTGACATCCATTCTGTTTTGCTCTAATGCAGCAGAGGATCTGTTCATGTATCCCCTGATGAACAGACTGGATGGCACCAATGTGAAAGGGGCCTTACTCACTAATTGATATTTAAAGACACATCCAACTCACTAATGATTCCTTGCACCCTAATGTTGCATATTTATGAGGTATCCAGCCTTCCATCATATTTCAGTGTGTGTGAATGAGGCAGCACTGGTTTACTAGAGAGTGTGTGAAGTGAACCAGTAAATACAACTGAAATAATTGGGCTTTCTGCATGAATCTGAATGTTGTCTTTAATTATTATACTTGGAGAAACTTACCTATGAAGATATTTTATTCCACCTTTAGCGCCTGTGTCAATGGGCTTTGGGTTTATGTCATTGGCACCAATTTAACAATAGTTTGAAATTATTCTAAAATCACTCAGAAATAACTAACAGGTGCACTTGAACTCTTCCAAGTGAGTTTTGTATTACCATAGACTTGTACAGGAAAAAGCCATTTGACACAGACCCTTTTCTAGCTTTTTCTTACTTTGTCCAAGCTTAACCGGTTAGCAAGACTGTCAGAGGGTCAGCGGTCACCTGAAGTTTGATAGTTGCTGTCCTGTCAACTGCCTGACATTACACTCTGTATACTCAAAAAGAACACAGTGCTCGCAAATCACCTGAAAGACTAAATGCTATCAGACTTCAGATGACCACTGATTAATTCAGCAATGGCAGTTCCCACAATTCTATCTTGACAGGCTCTTTTAAACATTTCCATGTCTTATTGGTGTATGCCTTTAATGGAGGTAATATTATTCAGTACAGTTGTAATCAGAAATTCAGGCCATACTTTTACTTTATGTACAGAACTTCTCTCAAAGTCACATACATAATTTGTCAGAGATTTGTAAGAATACATTGTGGTTTCAAGATTACGCTTTAGTGTAATTGAAGATGTATTATGAAATATGACTTCATTTTATTGCCGCAATACCCGCAGACTGCTTAAAAAGTTAATCCCAAAGAGGCAATACCAAGCATTAGATGTGGAAATTCTATACTAATACTGTTCCTTCTAATGAACTATAAATCACTTTCAAGATCTTACATACACATGCATTAGCAGATCATTGTGGACTGGACTAATTCTCTAAGCGTGTCTGAATATATAGCAGCATGAAGACCTCTCTAAGAATATGTTAAGAAAAGTAAAATAAATTATATTTTACAGCATGAAAACACAGAAGTAGGGGATGGTACAATAAATATTAATAGGGAAAAAATGTTGCATCCAAGCTTACTTGTAAAAACGTCTTTCATGCAGAAATTAAAGCATACATATAAAATAGCTGAATTACACTTTTTTTGTTAATTAGGTTTTCTGTATATGAAAAACAAAGGTAAATTATCATTGTGTGAAATTATTAAAGTGACTTCCTTGAGGTACTAAGTGCAAGTAAGGAAATTTCAGGCAATGTTATACTGTATGTAAAATTTATGTCAATAATATTTTAAATAAGTTTTGTATGAATATAATTTTACCTGTCAGGCCTGTAAATAAACACTCTATCCCCTGGGTGCCTATAGTCAGTATAAATCCTGAGTGAATTGCATTCAAATATCCAAACCACTAAATAAATTAAACAACTGACATTTTTAAAAATAAAGTAATTGTTTTACTTTTAATTTGTTGTTGCATCCCAGTGCTGCTGATCTTCAGCAGACCTTTTGGCTGCATGGCATTTCTCAGGCTTCTTTATGGTGATAACAATGGACCATGACTGCATAATGTTTGTAGAAATAACTTGTGTTCTCATTGGGAATCCCATTTGGCACATTGACAATGCAGGTTGTGAGATGGGGACAGAAGTTGCCTGAGCTGGACCACAATGTATTATTATTTTTTTTTTTTAAACACATTTTTATTAACATTTTTCAAATATACAGGACAAAGGAATAACAGTGCAAAAGAACCATCACATATCTGTAATAACTAGGGTTCCAATCAAAAAGGAACGTCATGACTGGATGGTTCTAACAAAACTGGGGGGGATAAAAAGGGAAGAGGGGTGGAGAGGAGAAAAAAGAGGGGGGGGGTGGAAGGCTCGCAGAGGTCCATGTGAAAAGATGATTTTAGAAGGATCCTGTACGATATACGAATGAACAGTTAAAAGATTCCATTGTTTGATTTGGGACTGTAGAGTCAATAAAGGCACACCAACGTTTACAAAATCGTTTGTATGATGGGTGGGTGATTGAGGTCCGTACAGAGTTTTTCCCTATGAAGCAGCTGAGTAAGATCCTGTTTTACTAGGGGAATGGAAGGGCAAGATGACGAGGTCCAGTTTCTCAAAAAAACTCTCCGAGCTGTGAGAAGACATAGAAGAATGCAATCCTTGGGAAATGAGCGACATGGTGGAGAGCATGTCAGGAGCTGTTTGTCTGAATTTCCGAAGATCAATAGGAAGGGGTCTTTCGGAAGATGCAGTAGCATTACACTATGGATAAAGGACATGACTTGATCCCAGAAGGCCGATATAAAGGAGCAAGACCAAAAACAATGAGTGAGGGTGGGTCTCTGTGTTTTGAAGTATGGGCACAATGCCGAGTCCGGGTTACGTTTGTCCAGTAGGAAGGGGATGTAGGCCCTGTGAAGAATTTTCATCTGGTATTCTCTCCCTTGTTCACATTGGATAACCTGAATAGTTTTGTTGAAGCCACATAGCAACTTGTCCATAAGATTCAGATCTGGAAAACCCTTACACAGTTACATAGTTAGTCAGGTTGAAGAAAGTCCATCTGGTTCAACCAAAAAAAAAAACATTGAAAACCCAACCATACAATCCCATATACACAATCCTATACCCACAGTTGATCTAGAGGAAGGAAAAAAAAAACCCCAGCAAAGCATGATCCAATTTGCTACAGCAGGGGAAAAAAATCCTTCCTGATCCCCGAGAGGCAATCGAATATTCCCTGGATCAATTTTACCTAAAAAAAATTTTAGTACCCATTTATATTATGTACACCTAGGAAATAATCCAGGCCTTTTTTAAAGCAATCTAGTGAGCTAGCTAGAACCACCTCTGGAGGGAGTCTATTCCACATTTTCACAGCTCTTACGGTGAAAAAACCTTTCCGTATTTGGAGATGAAATCTGTTTTCCTCTAGACGTAAAGAGTGCCCCTTTGTCCTTTGTGTTGACCATAAAGTGAACAACTCAACACCAAGTTCACTATATGGACCCCTTATGTATTTATACATGTTGATCATACCCCCTTAATCTCCTCTTATCACGAGAGAATAAATTCAGTTCCTCTAATATTTTCTCATAGCTGAGGTCCTCCATGCCTCTTATCAGTTTGGTTGCCCTTCTCTGCACTTTCTCCAGTTCCCCGATATCCTTTTTAAGAATTGGTGCCCAAAACTAAACTGCATATTCCAGATGAGGTCTTAGTAATGATCTGCGCAGGGGCAAGATGATATCTCTCTCTCTCTGGAGTCCATGCCTCTGTTAAAGAAAGGACTTTGCTTGCTTTGGAAACAGCAGCTTGGAATTGCATGCTATTATTAAGCTTATGATTTACCAGAAAACCCAGATCCTTCTCCGCTATGAATTTCCACAGTTCTACTCCACCTAGTATGTATGATGCATGCATATTTCTAGCCCCCAAGTGCATAACTTTACATTCATCAACATTAAACCTCATTTGCCACATAGTTGCCTAATGAAACAGTGCATTGAGGTCAGCTTGTAAGTTGGAGACATCATGTAAAGAAGTTATTCCACTGCAAAGCTTGGTGTAATCTTCAAAGACTGAAATGCTACTTTTAATCCCAGACCCTATATCATTTACACCAGTTATTAGCTGAGAAGGAGGATGAAGGAGGTAGCTTTAGCTAGCTGTTTGTAGATGTCCAAGATGTTGTAAGACCCTCCTAGGAGAAGCAGGTCTAAGAAGCAGGGCTTGAAATGCTGGCATCCAGGCAAGCAGGAGGAACGTACAAAATTTGAGCATTGCCAGATACAGAAGGTGTGGGACAGCGGCAAAGAGAATTTTTGAGCAATAGTTTCAAAGGGGAGAGTAGTCTCCCAGACACAATGAAGAAAACTTTGTAAGTCCTGACTTGTGTCATTCATTGAATATAGTATAGTCCATGCCAAGAGTGAATCCAGGATTGCCCTGGATAGGAATATGTTTAGATATAAAGGGGGATAGGCGAAGAACTTTACGTGATTCCCTCCAGGCTATTACTGTATCTCTGAGAATTAGGCTCAGTCTCAGGTCTCTGGGGATAATGGTAAGTTTGGAATAGAGAAGAGCAGATAATGAGTAGGGGGGGGGGGTGCCATGGCTGATTCCAGTTCAAAGTTACAATAGCGTGAGGATTCGGATATCCAGTCCAGGCCTATTCTAAGCAATGCAGATAGGTTGTACAGTCTGATATTGGGGAGGCTAATGCCCCCCTTCATTCCTGGGAAGGTGTGATTTCTTCTGAGCTATGCAAGGTCTTTTCCTTTGCCATATAAATTTCTGGAGAGTTTTGGTGATGAACTGGACATCTGCGTGTTTAAGCAGTAAAGGAATGGTTTGCATTGGGTAGAGCAGGTGGGCAAAGCTGACCATCTTGGGGGAGATCCATCCAGTTTTCCAATTCTGTAACAATCTTGCGGACTAGAGGAGGATAGTTTAGAGAGTATAAAGAGGAGGGGAGTTTCCCTATTTTTATGCCTAGGTAAGTGATATGGGATTTTGCCAGGGCAAATGGGGACATGGTCGACCAGGTTGGGGTGGTTGAACCGCCAAGAGGGAGGATTTCGCTCTTACTAAAGTTAATACGTAAACCAGAGTAAGTTCGGAATTCGTCGAAAATTTGCTTTATGATGGGCATGTCGGCAGATGGGTTGGCAGTGAAGACAAGGACATCATCAGCGAAGAGGGCGGTGCGAAGGTCATTTCCACCAATATTAATACTGTGGAGGGGGGCATGATCTAGGAGGTATCTGGATAAAGGTTCCAGGGGCAGGTTGAATAGTAAGGGGGGCAGGGGGTAGCCCTGCCTGGTGCCCTTATGTAGCTGGAATTCATCCGATAGGGTACCTGCTACCATCAATCTGGCCGTTGGTTTGGAGTACATGGAATGGATTAATGACATGAAAGGACCGGGGGAAGCCTATTTTGGATAGAACCATAGAGAACCAGTGAAAATGAACATTGTCCAAAGGCTTTCTCCGCGTCAAGGGTGATGATGGCTGAATCCTGGTCTGCATGACGTTTAGCATGATCTAGGCTGGGTTGGGTGTATAAGGGAGGGAAGTCTATTGGCCACAATTTTAAAAAGAATTTTAATGTCTAAATTAAGGAGCGATATGGGCCTATACAATCCGGGTTCGAGTGGGTCTTTGTTTTTTTTTGCTCAAAAGCTTGATAGTGGCCTGATTCCCTGAAGGCAGGTAGGGGCCGCTCATCCAGATGGAGTTGTAGACTGCCAGGAGGTAGCTTTCTAACGGTTCACGGAGGGTCTTGAAAAATTCACCCGTGAAACCGCCGGGGCTTGGGGCTATGTTGGGGGCTAGTTGGGATATTGTGGCGGAAAGTTCAGTGGCCGGGATAGGTGCATTGAGCATGTCTTTCTGAGCTTGGGAGATTTTAGGCAGGGCTATTTTATCTAGGAACATCTGATCAGCCGTGTCTTCTATTGGGTCAGGGGCATACAAGGAGGAGTAGTAAAGACGCATTATTTTGGCTACATCCCCAGAGGATCTCACAATATGACCCGCGGGATCTCTCAATGTGGTGATATGAGTGGGAGAGTACGGGCCTCTGCATAGTCGGGCCAAAAACATGGCATTGGTATGTGAACGTTTAGTCATTTCTATTTCCTGTGCCCATGTATCAAAGTCTTGGCTTGGAGCCAAAGGTCTCTGTTTGTGGAGGAGGGATCAGCATTTAGTGAGTGCTGGGCTTGTTGTAGTGCATAGCTGGCCAGCTTGTACTTGGCCTAAACCAATCTCTTATGGGGTAGGAAAGATATTGCAGCATCCCAGAAGAGATTGGGGTTATCCCTATGGGGGCATTTGCAGTGGCATATTCATCCCATGCCTGGGTGATGTAGGGTTTTAAGTCTGCGTTTTGGTATAGGAAAGCAGGTAAGCACCAGGCAGGTTGAGAGGACGCCAGATCTAATTAGTTTAGTGAGACGGAGATGGGGGCGTGGTCCGAGATGGCAATTGCCTCAATATTTGTGTCAGTGATAGCGGGGACAAAGTTTTCAGTGCAGAAGAGGTAATCTATCCTAGTGAGGACATTGTGAGGATTAGAGTAAAAGGTGTATTCCCTATCGACAGGGTGGTGGAGCCTCCATATGTCAAGGAGATAGAGAGATTCCATAGAGGAGCTTAACATTGTGGGGGTAGCAAGGTCTCGTTTGCTTGCGGGAACTTTAGGGGAGGAGCGGTCGTCTATTTTGTGATAGATGCAATTAAAATCACTGCCCACGACCTGAGGAAGATGAGGGTATTTTAGCAATTTTGTTGAGAGTTCGGTGAAGAAGTGTGCAGTGGGATTATTGAGGGTGTATACATTGGTGGTTATGAGGTCCCTATGATATATCCTAATATGTATGGATATGAATCAGCCAGAAGCATCTGATTCTGAGGATATTAATTTGTGGGGGAGATTTTTATGAATTAGGATCAGGACCCCTGCTTTGCGGCCCACTGCATCTGAACCCAGGACCGTCCCTACCCAGAGCTTTTTAAGCCTAAAGAAGTCTGCAGGAGGGCTACATCTGCTTTCAACCGTTTGAGGTGACAGAGGATTTTGGTACGTTTAGTGGGGGATCTTAATCCCTTGATGTTCCACGATATTACTTTCATACGTGGGGGGGTGGAGAATGGATGTGAGCTGGGCACTTTATGCTAAATAGAGGTGGGGTGGGTACTGTAGATAAAATAGAGAGCTGTGGGTAGGAGGAAGGAGGAGATAATGATGGATACAGCTGAGTAGCCTGAGAGGTCCAGGAGGGAATGACATGATGGGGTCGGAGGGAAGGTGAATGAAAGGGGAGACAAAGAAACAGAAAAACAAGATAAACATAGCAATCAAGGAACTTCGCTTTCTTCCACATGACAACACTGTGAGCCAGCTCCAGGGCGACCACGGACCTAAAGCAGGAGCAGTACATCTCACACAGGTACCCATTGTGATTGTGGCGGTCCCGAACCCGGCAGCCCGGCGATGTCAATGGAAAAAGAGAAAAAGCATAAATGTTTTACCGGCAAGAAACATAAAATAACAGAATTAGAGGGAAACACGGCTCATCTGCCGACATCACCTGCTGACAAAGAGGAGTCAATTGTTTGAACCAACAGTGGCTACCGAGGAGTGTGATAAGAGAAAACAGGGAGCTGGTTACCGTTCATGGAGGTTCAGCATGCGTTGTGCCGGGAAGTGGGGCCCGAGAACCTCAAGCGCTTGGGGGAGTCCTTTCGTGGGCTGCATTGGTCCAAAGATCTTGCCAGTGGAGTGGCTCGGGAGGAGGGAGTATTGGAGTGTTAAGGCACAATAGATTTCAAAAAAGATTCCGTGGCTGCGGGCTCTTGAAAGGTAAGTTGCTCACCGTTGGGGGCCTTTAGGCGTAAGATGGCAGGGAATGCCAAGGTAAATTTTATGTGGCGTTGATAAAGTTCTGAGCAGAAATGCTTTCGGCTTCTTGGAAACTTCACAGGAGTAATCTGCGAAGATCAGAATTTTGACGCCATCCATAGTTAGAGGAGAAGATTTTCTATACTTCTGTAGAATGAGGGATTGGTCAGCATAATTGAGTAATTTGGCAATGATGGAATGTGGAGTGGTGTGTTCCGATGAAGGAAATTCCAGCCAGTGAGCGCTTTCCACAATGCAGGGGCTTGACAGGCCCATGGCCTCTGGGATGCCATTGGAGCAAAAAAGCAGGATGTCCGAGGATTGCAGCGATTCAGGAACACCCACAAATCACAAGTTGCTGCACCTGGATCTATTTTCCAAATCCTCAAGCTTCTGTAAAATATACTGGTTGGTTTTATACTGCTTTTGTTCAGTAGCCTGAGCTTGGTACAGTTCATCCTCTATACTAGATATCCTATTTTCCACTTCATTTAATGGGGAGACGTGATCCATCAGCTCCTTTTTAATAAGCTGCATGGCTGCTGTAATAGCCTTCACTACTGTGGCAGTTATGGTTGGGGTGAGGATGGCAGCTACTGCTTGGGCTATGTTTTGGGTATTTATTTCCCCTGAAAGCAGGGGAGTGGAGGAAGGACTGCCACTCACCTGCATCCCAGGCGTGTCTGTGCTGGTGCAGGACAGGGCCGCATCCCTGGTCTCAATTTGAGTGGCGGGCGGGAGCGATCGAGCACCGCTCTTCTCTAAAAAATGATCCATGGTGGCGGAGGGATGTGAAAGGGTGGTCCAGGACCTGGCTGAGGCGGTGAGGAGGCTTTGTAAGCGGGCTTAAAATGGTCCGGCGCGGGAGCTGTAGTGCGGAGCTACTTCTTAATGCGGTGCTGGAACCGGAAGTGCCTAATGTATTATTTTAATGAAATCTGATGATATGAAAGCTGATTAGTTTGCCGAATCAAGGAATCACAAGAAAGTGAGCTAGTTTGCTAAATATGACACCAAGAGAATGATATCTGCTTGGTGAACTACCTAATGAGTCAACGGGATCTGCCATGCGGACGATCCTCTGCTCCAATGATGTGGGGAATACCTGCCCTTTACTGTTAACTTCTGTGAGTAGAATAAGAGGGAGCAGAGTTACTAACCCCCTAATAGTCTTGACAAGTAAATATAAGTGCAGTACACATTGTATGCCACCCTTAAGCTTGGCAGAGGGCATTATTGAGGTCAAGGAGTCCTTACACTATTGTTTTCTGGGATTCTGCTACATGGTAATTTGCGCCACTGGAGCCTTATATGTGGGCATGGATAACATGCAGCCAAAGTGCAGTTAGCATGGGTGCCAGGCTTACTGAGGTGTTTTCCTCCCAAGCTATTCATCTCTGTAAACAACTGGCTTCCAAATGTGGTAGGCAAAGAGAGATACAATATTAGAGATTTAAAGGAAATGTGTAAATTCTGGAAGAAATTTTATTTTTTTGTATATTTGCCTGTGATTTGCACACTGCACTCATTGTTTTTTTTTTTTTTTTTTACTTTATTTTTATTTGCATATAAAATTTAGGTTTACAACAGTGTTTTCCAAATTAAGGTTCACACTTCACATGTAGAAAGAAAATACCGTAATTCATATACCAGATCTCATAAATATAAATATTTTCCCTTTCCTCCCTCCCCCCCTTCCCAAAATTCCTCCCCTTCTTGCCAACAACTTCCGTTCTACAGTACCTCCCCATGGTAGATATACTTAACTATTTATTTCAACATATTTGGTTGATTTTTTAAATTCTTTCCATTTTCCCCATTTTCTTTTCATGTTTATTGGAATTTCCTCTTGTGTGTTACATATATATTCCATATCAAAGTTGTTATTTATCTTTTTACACCATTCCTTTATTTTCGGGCTCTCCTTTTCTCTCCACTTTTTTGGTATGGTTCCCTTTGCTATATTCAGCAAAGTTGGGACAAGAGTCATATTATATTTTTTTAAAGGTGTTATTGTTTTATGAAATAGGCAGACCCATGGATCGTTTGGTATTTTTATTCCAGTGATTTCTTCAATCAATTGTCTAACTTCTAGCCAGAAATCTTTTATCTTGGGGCAATCCCAAAATAGATGGTACATTGTACCTATGTTGCCACAATCCCGCCAGCATTTGTCTATCTTGTTTGGTTGGTATTTATTTATTACTTCTGGAGTGATATACCACCTAAGCAGACATTTATAATTTAATTCTGTTGTGCTTACGTCTGTGGCTGTGGATCCAACCATCCTTAGTACAGTCCCAAGTTCCTGTCCTTGCAAGTGTGTCCCAATTTCTTTTTCCCATTTTACTATATATGGAGGTTTTTCCAAACTGTGCCATTCTGTCAGCATTTTATAAATCTGAGAAACTCCATGCCTTTGCGTGGAAGAATAACTCAGTTTCTCGATGTTGTTAAGATTTTTATCCGACCTAATCGGCTGTGGTAATGAGCTGACAAAATGTCTCAGCTGGAGGTATCTCCAATCATCTATTTTTATATTTTTATTTTCTTGTTTTAATTTCTGAAGTGTTTTTATGTGACCTTTGTGTAGGATGTCTTTTAATTGAGTGTTCCCTATCCAATTTCCACCCTTTTCTTCTTTCCCTGGTGGAAAGTATTTAGTGCCATTTAATGCTATCATTGGTGAGTT
The DNA here is from genome assembly GCF_965119305.1 of Pelophylax lessonae. Taxonomy (NCBI): domain Eukaryota; kingdom Metazoa; phylum Chordata; class Amphibia; order Anura; family Ranidae; genus Pelophylax; species Pelophylax lessonae. Next base: position 150,043,122 of record NC_138768.1, read on the forward strand.
GTATTCCCATTTCAATTGTTTGTTAATCCCATCCCATATTTTATAAACTACCTTTGTCAGTTCGTGTGCTCCCTGTATTTCCCTATATTTTGGTGGTATCCATATTGTTTTGTGTAAGTGATTATTATTTTGTGCACATTCTATCTCTACCCATCTTTTTTCCCCCTTTTCTATTTTTGTCCATTCCACCATTCGTGTAATAATTACCGCCTTATAATACCTTTCTATATCTGGAGTTGCTAATCCTCCTTGTGTTTTACTTCTTGTAAGGATCTTGTACTGTATTCTGGGTTTTTTCCACTGCCATATATATTTTGGCAATAAAGTTCTTATAACCCTAAAGAAAGTTGCGGGGATGTTTATTGGCAACAAGGAGAAGGTGTATAAGATTTTTGGCAAGATAAACATCTTAACAACATTATTTCTTCCGATCCATGAGATTTGACCATTTGATTTCTTTCTTATATCAGCTTTTATTTCGTTCAATAACGGTATATAATTAGCTTGGTATAATTTTCCAGTTTGTGGTGTTAAATATATCCCTAAGTATTTTAATTTTTCTTTTGTCCACGTATATGGGAAGTATGTTTTTATTGTTTGTTCTTCCTGGGTATTTAATCTTATATTCAAAATCTCTGATTTTATTGGGTTTATTTTAAAGTTTGACAACTTTCCATACTCTTTTAACTCCTTTTGAATATTTGGAAGAGTAATCCTTGGATTTGTAACGATGAATAGTAAATCGTCCGCGTAGGCTGCGATTTTGTGTTCGTCTTGGTTTACCGTTACTCCTTTTATGTCTTTATTTTGTCTAATTTTTGCCAGTAATGGTTCCAGGGTTAATACGAACAATAGGGGTGATAAGGGACACCCCTGTCTCGTCCCGTTACTCATTCCAAATTTCTCTGATAGGCTTCCATTTATTTTAATTTTTGCCGTAGGGTTATTGTATAATGCCTCTATCCATTGCCTCATTCTTGTCCCAATCCCTAAATTTTTTATGGTTTCTTTCATGAAGTCCCAATCCACCCTATCAAAAGCCTTTTCGGCGTCAATTGATAACAGGATGGAGGGGACCTCATATTTTTTTGTTTTTTGTAACAGAAGTAGGGTACGTATCACATTATCCTTTCCTTCTCTGCCTGGAACGAATCCAGTTTGATCCGGATGGATCCACATTTTTAGTAACTCTTTTAGTCTTGTTGCCAAGATTTTCGCAAATAATTTTGTGTCTGCGTTTAACAACGCAATTGGCCTATAACTAGAACATAGGGTTTGATCTTTCCCTTCTTTCGGTATTACCGTAATGTATGCCATTAGAGATTCTTCTCTTAGGTCTTCCTTCCCTATTTTATTCAGATATTTTTGCATTATTGGAATTAATATTTCTTTGAATCTTTTATAGTACTTTATTGTGAATCCATCCGGACCCGGACTCCTTCCATTTTGAGTAGTTTTTAATGCTTCTCTTATTTCATTTTCCGTAATTGGAGCTTCAAGAGGTTCTAATTTATCTTCTGGGATTTTAGGCAGTTCTGCTTCCTTAATATATTTTTGGATATTTATTATTTTTTCCTGTCTTATTTTCGAGGTTTCTTCCTTTCGGACATTGTATAAAGTGCTATAAAAGGCATGAAAGGCTTTAGCTATTCCTGTGGTTGAGTTGATTATTTCGTTTTTACTGTTTTTGATTTTTTCTATGTAGTTTTTTGATTTTTTCCTCATCAGTAATCTCGCTAGGGCTCTTCCTGGTTTATTTCCAAATTTGTGTCTGTATCTAGCAATCTTATTGAAATGGTTTCTAGATTCCTCTTCCAATAGATCTTTTAATGCATCTCTTTTTATTATAAGGTTTTTCTCTATTTCTTTTTTAAATTCTTTTTTATGTTTTTGTTCTAGATCGTGTATTTCTTTTATAAGTGTATTAATTTGATTAGTCCTCTCTTTCTTTTTTCTTGACGCACTGGATATTAATATTCCTCGGATATAAGCTTTATGTGCTTCCCAGAGTGTAGCAGATGCTATTTCTGGTGTGTCGTTCTTTTGAAAATAAAACTCTAGTTCTTTTTCTATTTTATTTCCTATTTCTTCCTCTAAAATTAATTCTTCATTTAACCTCCATGTTCCCATACTTTTGTGGTGGATCGGTATCTTAATTGTTAAAATTAGAGGTGCGTGGTCTGACAATGTGATTGTGCCTATCTCTGTACTTTCCATAAATTCTAGTAGACGATGGTCAATAAAAAAATAGTCCAGTCTTGAGTACATCGAGTGTATTGAGGAATAATAAGTGTAATCTCTTTTTTTTGGATGTTGAATCCTCCATGCATCTACTAGTTGATTCTGATATAGTTTTTTCCTTATTTTCCTTAGTTTTTGTTCTCCCAGCATCCTTACACCCGATGTACTGTCGACACTTGGGTCCATACAGAAATTTATATCCCCTGCCATTATCACATAACCTTTTTTAAAGCTCTCTAGGTCATATAGGATTCTCCCCAGATATTCACTTGGTTTTTTGTTTGGATTATAAATATTGGCTAATGTCAACTCCATCCCCCTTATTTGACCCTTAAGAAAAATATATCGGCCATTCGGATCTGTTTTCATTTCTTCTAGGGAGAATTCTATATTTCCTGCTATTCCTATTGCTACCCCTCTTGCACGCTCTATTGGTGAGTCCCCATAGTACCATTTAGGAAAGTGTTTGGAAAAAAGTTTTATATTCGAGTGGAGAGAAATATGCGTTTCCTGCAGAAAAGCTATATTTGCTGCTTCTCTCCTCAACTCTTCCAATATTTTATATCTTTTTATATGGGAATTTAATCCTCTTACATTATATGTTATTATTTTTAGTTGTTCATCTTTCATTTTTATCTTTTCTACTCGAGCCAGTTCCTCCTTGAACACGGATGCGCTGGATCGATTTAAATTCCGCTAACAGCATTCTACCCATGTTGTTGGGCTGACAAACTTTTAAAATTTCTTTTCCTTTTAGGCAAAGGGGAGTTTCCCTATCTCTACCCCTCCTCCCATCCCTCCCCCTCCCCCCCTCCCCCCCCTCCCCCCCCCCCCTCCATCCCTTTCCGTCTCATATTGATTTTCTTTTGATCCACTTTTGATCTTAGGGTATTTAGTTGTTTCTTTGGGTCATTCTCCCTGATACCCATTTTCTTTTGGGGTGGTGCTCTAATGGATTAGCACGTTCTATCTCCTTCCTCCATTGGAAGGACATTCCGGCCTTTGGGGGGGCTATCCTATTTCCTTTATATAGCTTACCTCCCTTCCCCTCCCTCCCTCTCCCTCCCTCCACCCCCCAGCCCCTCCTCCCTCCCTCAGTCCTCCCACACAGTTCATGCCAATACATGAATAAGAGAGAACCTCACAGAGTATGGCAGGGAGAGAAAAAAGGGGGAGGAAGAAGAAAAAAAAAAAAAAAAAAAAAAAAAAAAAAAAAAAAAAAAAAAAAAAAAAAAAAAAAAGACAACCCCCTATATATGTATATTTACGTCCTACTCTGCAAAGTTCTCTCCAAACTTTCATTATTTAGGTAATATTTCCGTATTTTTTATCTTTTGTTCTTTCTGGCTAATGTCCATTGCTGTTCTTCCGTCTGTGAGTTTCTTCGTGGTTCTTCTCCTTTGTCATTTTCATACCATCCAGGCATATTTGGCTCTTGTATATCTAGTTTTTTGCAAAATTCTTGAGTTTCCTCTGGAAAAGTGAGTTTTGCTGATCGTCCATCTCTTTTCCCTATTAGGCTAGCTGGGAACCCCCAATTGTATCTGATTCCTTGTTTTTGCATCTCTTCTGTCAATGGCTTTAAAATTCTTCTCCTCCTCAGTGTTTCCGGTGCTAAGTCTGTAAATATCTGTATCTTGTCATTTTCTGTATTTCCTGTATTTATTAATGATTTATTCTTCTTTAAATTTTCCCATATTTGTGCTTTGTCTGTATAATTTTGAAACCTAATTATCACATCTCTAGGTGATTCTGCTGGGATCCCTGTCGGTTTTCTTATGCGGTGGACTCTTTCAATCAGCAGTTGATCTCCTTCCCCTCTACCTAATACTGGGTTTAAGATTTTTTGAAGTTTATCTCCCAAGTTTTCTTCCTGTGATGTATCCCTTAATCCTCGGATCCTCAAATTTTTTCGTCTTGCTCTGTTCTCTTGATCCTCTAATTTATAAGCTAGATCTCTAGCTTTTTTCTTAGTCTCATTTATTTCTCTTCTCATTCCCTGTATTATTTTTGTTTGGTCTTCTTGTCTTTTCTCTAGTTCTTCTACCCGGCCCAGGGCATGTCCCAGATCCATCTGGACATGTCCTAGGTTGGTCTGAATTTTAACCAATTCGATTTTTAGTGATTTTTCTAATTCTGCAAACATTTCTCGCATATCACCTTTTGTAGGGGCATGTTCTTTTGTTTCTCCCTGTTCTTCCTCTTCCTCTTCCTCATTTTCAGTCCTTAAGCTTATCTCAGAGTTTGCTGAGCTGATAGGTGATTTTGTTACTTCAGCTTTTTGACTTTTCTCCACTCTCTTCTTTCCTGTTCCTTGTTGTTTTTCCTGAGATGTTTTTTCTAAAGAATTTTCTTGTGTCATAAATTTCCTGATTGTGTTGGGGCTTGAGGTCACCCTTGGTGATTTTGCAATAGCTCCTCCTCTTGTAGATTTACCCCTCATTATGTTAAAGGTGGTTCCGAGATTCCTTTATAAAATCTCACAAGTCAATATGTTGGAACTCAAAATAAGTTCTATAGTATAGATGTACAGTACAGATTATGTTTGCATTATTGCCAAAGGGAGACCCGATAAGACCAAATAGTCTCTATATTGACTTCGTATTAACAGGCGGAAGTAAAGAATAGAGGTATGAGGTGCTTCCCGCCTTACAGCTCCCTGCTCAAGTCCTTGTACAGGCTGGAGTGAATCCCCTCCTTAAATGTTAGTAAAAGGTGAAAAGAGAAAAAAATAAAAAAAAATAAGAACAAAATAGATTAATTAGGACTCCCACTTTGTTAAGGGCTCGCTCCTTATTATCCCAGCTATTATCCCATCTATTGCTGGCTGAGCCAAACTCAAGCTGTATGGCATACAAAATTGCTTGGGTAGTGCCGGGTTTTATTTCACAGAGGTAAAAATGTTAATTATTTTTACAGATCCGAGAGCCTTATTCGCACCTGTGTTCTCCTTATGGATCTCTGTGTAGGTCCTTCATTCCATCGCCTACTGATTTAGCTATGCATGGGAATATACCGGCATATAATAGTCCCACTGCCGGAGTGCCATGTGGTATAGACGTGTGCTGATTTAAAGAATGGAGAGACTGTTGCACCTGCTACTCCGGTAAAGACGCTTAATGTGAATATACTGTTTTTAACACATGGGGTAGCTAGGTCACTCTCAGATGTGCTGGCTTTATATTTTTTAACATGCTGTTTTATTGTATATTATCTCTAGAGAGTCTTTGAAAGTCCTTCTAATATACAATAAGATGACATTAGAGATGATATGAAAAGAGGGTTTTCTCCTCTGTGACTCACGGTTTTAAGTATACTGTCCTCTCTTAAAATACTCTCTGATCATCTGTAAGCTTTTGCTCTCCTGTCCTCCTCAGCCTCCCAGCTCTCCGGCAGCAAGGCAGCAGCGTCTCCAAGATGGCAGTGCTGGACAAGATGGGACAGGACGAGGTGGTAAGGAGACTTTCTCTCCCTTTCAGCTTCACTGTGCACTTCCCAGCGCTCTCAGAAGTCAGGTGGACCGGGCAGCTCTCTTGAGAACCGCTCCCTCTGGACCTGCTTCTCTCATTAACATTTTAACCAGTAAAGGAGAAAGGTTTTATTCCCTTTACTCACGGTTTTGCTGCTGCTGCTGCTGCGCTTCTTCTGTGGGCTGTTTTAGCAGATATGTTGGATGAGAAGCTGGGTGGCTGAATGGTGGCGCTCAAAGATGTCCCAGTGCGGCGTGTGATTCTTCCAGGCTCACGGAGGCGGCAGCGGCTTACTCCTTCACTCCCATAGGGAGCTAGGTCTGCTTCCTACTTGCTTCCTGCCCGCAGTTCTCTCCAACAATACGGCGTCCGCTTCCTGGTCCGTGTAACCCTGCGAGAGTTCATCCGGACCGCACCATCAGATCAAGGGGAGAACACCGCCGCACGTCAGGACGGACCCAGAGCTCCCATCAAGCCCCGATCAAGCGCCCCAGGATAAGGAGGTGAGTGAGGCCGAGCGGAGGGGGGGCGAGTGGAGGGGGGCCGGAGGTCTACACAGTGCCCGCGATTTTGCACGTCTCAGCGGACATTCGGTGCACTGGAGTCGGGTCAGAGGGTGGATCAAGGAGGGAAAAGACACACCGCTCCTTCATGTTTCAGACAGCCATCTCCCGTCAGCCTACGTGCACGCCGTCAGGCTCCTCCCCCTCATGACGGAGATCCACTGCACTCATTGTACGCACATCACTAATAATGTTTTCATTACATGTTTGCATTCTTTCAAGTCCTGATTAGAATTAGCCTGCCTATGTTATGCCACTTGTTACTATAAAAGTACAACTGTGATATTAATGTGATACCTACATAATTATGAGTATAAAAACCCTTCAATTGTGTCAAATAAAACAGAACGGTTATTTGGAAAGATGCTGAGTGTATCTTTTGTGTCTGTTCCCTACTGCGGTAGTTATTAATTGGGAACAACTAATCAATATGAGGATAGGAGTTGCCAATGCCTATCTATAAAATTTTCAGAACAAAGGAGCCCCCACCTTCTGGTTAAATAAAAGGCTAATATAATATCCAAATGTAAGATTTTATATTCACCTGTCAAAAATGTATATACAGTATCTCACAAAAGTGAGTACACCCCTAACATTTTTGTAAATATTTTATTATATCTTTTCATGTGACAAAACTGAAGAAATGACACTTTGCTACAATGAAAAGTAGTGAGTGTACAGCTTATATAACAGTGTAAACTTGCTGCCCCCTCAAAATACCTCAACACACAGCCATTAATGTCTAAACCGCTGTCAACAAAAGTGTACACCCCTAAGTCAAAATGTCCAAATTGGGCCCAATTATCCATTTTCCCTCCCCGGTGTCATGTGACTGGTTATTGTTACAAAGTCTCAGGTGTGAATAGGGAGCAGGTGTGTTAAATTTGGTGTTATCGCTCTCACTGTCTCATACTGGTCACTGGAAGTTCAACATGGCACCTCATGGCAAAGAACTCTCTGAGGATCTGAAAAAAAGAATTGTTGCTCTACATAAAGATGGCCTAAGCTATAAGAAGATTGCCAAGACCCTGAAGCTGAGCTGCAGCATGGTGGCCAAGACCATACAGTGGTTAAACAGAACAGGTTCCACTCAGAACAGGCCTCGCCATGGTCAATCAAAGAAGTTGCGTGCATGTGCTCAGCATCATATCCAGAGGTTGTCTTTGAGAAATAGATGTATGAGTGCTGCCAGCATTGCTGCAGAGGTTGAAAGGGTGGGGGGGGGGGGCTAAGACCATAGGCCAAATACTGCATCAAATTGGTCTGCATGGCTGTTGTCCCAGAAGGAAGCCTCTTCTAAAGATGATGCACAAGAAAGCCCACAAACAGTTTGCTGAAGACAAGCAGACTAAGGACATGGATTACTGGAGCCATGTCCTGTGGTTTGATGAGACTAAGATAAACGTATTCGGTTCAGATGGTGTCAAGCGTGTGTGGTGGCTATATTTTTGATCATTGTATATACTAAATTCTGCACTAAAAAGCAGTGCCCATATTTTATCTGGTTATCCAGCCAGCAGATCTGTTGTTTCTCACAGCACAAACTCTCTAGCAAAACGTATCAGTATACATGGATGAGACAAGCCACTTAACCACTTTACCACCGGAGGATCTTGCTGTCTTACGTCCAGGCCACTTTTTGCGATTCGGCACCGTGCGACTTTAACTGACAATTGAGCGGTCGTGTGATGCCGTACCCAAACGAAATTTACATCCTTTTTCTCCCACAAACAGAGCTTTCTTTTGGTGGTATTTGATCACCTGTGCAATTTTTACTTTTTGCGCTATAAACAAAAAAAGAGTATAAATTTTGAAAAAATAACAATATTTTTCACATTTTTAATATGAAATTCCCCCCCAAAAAAATGTAAAATTCAACATTTTTTTACATTTTTGGCCAATTTGTTTTCTGCTACCTATGTTTGGTAAAAAAAATCACAATAAGCGTATTTTGAGTTATTGCGTTTACTAACTAAGGAAAAGATTTCTGTCATTTTTGGTGTTTTTTTTTTTAACGAGTAATGGCGGCGATCTGCGATTTTTTTTGCGGGACTGCGACATTGCGGCGGACAGATTGGACCTTTGACTGACATTTTTGACACTTTTGGGGGTACCAGTGACATTACTACAGTAATCAGTGCTATACATATGCACTGTTACTGTAAAAATGACACTGGCAGGGAAGGGGTTAATTTTATTGGAGAGGAGGGGTTAATGTATGCCTGGTGCTTACTAACGTGTGTGGGGGGAGGTGACTGAGTGACACAGGGACAGATCGCAGGTTCAGCTATGCTGAACCCTGCAATCTGTCACTGTCTGTCACTTAGGACATCCGCCCGCTTTGTTTACACAAGCGGGCGGATCTCCAAACTCGATTCCTCGACGATCGGGGAAGAGCGGCGGTGATCACCGCCGCTCCTCCCCTGGCCCAACTCCCACTGTGACTGAATACAGCGGGAGCGAGCCTCCGGCGGCGCGCATGCGGCGCCCACAAGGGGAGGAGTCCAGCGACGTAGGTCTACGTTGCTGGACGGGAACGAGACACTTTGCCGCAGTACCAGCTCAGTGAGCGGTCGGCAAGTGGTTAATACTTGCAGGGATGATTAGGCAGCTTTTATTTATTCATACAAAACCTTTATGTCGAAAGAAATAAAACTGTTTGCTGTAACTGATTATAAAGTGTGAGCTGCAGTTTGGCTTCAATTTGTTAGTGGTTCTAAATCTGCTAATTCATTTACCACTACCCTTAACCCCCCCCCCCACTTTGTCACTCCTCCAGAGCTGTGTCACATTAACCACTTCCTTACTGAGCCATAGAAGAATGATGCCGGCAGGAACACTTTGTCAATCCGGGCGGGCTTCATATGACGTCCGCCCGTTCCCGCTGCTCTCCCGCCCCCCGGGGGCTCGCAGCGCAGCAATCAGGGGTGCAGCGTGTTTGTCGAGACACAGTCCATTCCCCGGCAGGTGTAAAGAGCCATTACAAAAATGGCTCTTTACCATGTGACCGGCTGTGTCCAATCACAGCCGGCCACATGCACTTCCCTCGTGCACGCCACTCGTACACACCCCCAGGGGCACACAGAGCAGCGATCGGGGGTGGAGAGTGTCACTCTGTCACAGTCCATCCCTGATCAGGGTAAAGAGCCAATGAAATTTGTCACAGCCGATCACAGAATGTCAACAGAGACCACGGTAACTAGCTGTTACAGTGTTCTCCTCCTCACAAACTGATCTTGTGTGAGGAGGAAATTGTGGTAACAGCTAGTTACTGATTTTAGTGCACCCTAAAACACATTGATTTCCCCCCCCAATAAAGAGGACCTGTCACTAGCCCATCAAAGTACTTGTCACTAGCCCATCAAAGTACCAGTCACCAGCCCATCAGAGTACCCGAGTACCTGTAACCAGCCCATCAGGTACTCTGATGGGCTGGTGACAGGTACTCGGGTACTCATGGGCTGGTGACAGGTATTCAAATACTCTGGTGACAAGTACTTGAGGTACTCTGATGACAGGTACTCGGGTACTCTGATGACAGGTACTTGGGTACTCCGATGACAGGTACTCGGGTACTCTGATGACAGGTACTCAGGTACTTTGAGTACCTGTCATGAGAGTACCCGAGTACCTGTCATCAGAGTACCCGAGTACCCGTCATCAGAGTACCCGAGTACCTGTCATCGGAGTACCCAAGTACCTTTTACCAGCCAATCAGAGTAACCGAGTACCTCTCTGTATCCCATCAGAGTACCTGAGTACCTGTCTCCAGCCCAGAGTACCCGAGTACCTCTCTGCAGCCCATCAGAGTACCTAAGTACCTCTCTGCAGCCCATCAGAGTACCCGAGAACATGTCATCAGCGTACCCAAGTACCTGTCACCAGCCCATCAGAGTACCCAAGTACCTGTTATCAGAGTACCCGAGTACCTGTCACCAGCCCATCATAGTACTCTAGTACCTGTCATCAGAGTACCCAAGTTCCTGTCTCCAGTCCTTAAGATTACCTATCTGCAGTCCATCAGAATACCTGAGTACCTGTCTCCAGCCCATCAGGGTATCTGAGTACCTATCTGCAGCCCAAGAGAGTACCTGAGTACCTGTCTCCAGCCCATCAGAGTACCCGAATACCTCTCTGCAGCCCATGATAGAACCCGAGTACCTCTCTGTAGCCCATCAAAGTACCCGAGTACCTGAGTACCTGTCTCCAGCCCAGAGTACCCAAGTACCTATCTCCAGCCCAGAGTACCCGAGTACCTGTCTCCAGCCCATAGTGCCCGAGTACCTATCCGCAGCCCATCAGATTACCTGAGTACCTGTCTCTAGCCCATCAGAATATCCAAGTACCAAAATTGGGTAATTTTGTGGGGGTATCCATTGTCCTGGTGTTCCAGGGCCTTCAAAAGTGTGATTGGTTGTAATGAAATTATATGTGTAATTTATGCTCCTAGAACACCTGACGGTGCTCCTTGCATGTTGGGTCTCTGTATGTGGCTATGCTGTGACAAAGTCTCACATATGTGGTATCACCATACTCAAGAGGAGTAGCAGAATGTATTTTGGGGTGTAATTTTTGCTATGTACATACTATGTGTTAGAAATATCTTATAAATTGACAACTTTGTGTAAAAAGAAATATGTTTTCATTTTCTTTCCACATTTTCCAAAAACTTGTGGAAAAAAATGACATGTTCAAAAGACTCATTAGGCCTCATAGAATATACGTTTGGGTGTTTTCTTTCCAAAATGGAGTCATTTTGTGGGTAATTCCATTGTCCTGGTGCTCCAGGGCCTTCAAAACTGTGACAGGTCGTTAGGAAATTATATGTGTAATTTATGCTTGTAGAACACCTGACGGTGCTCCTTGAATGTTGGGCCTCTGTATGTGGCCAGGCTGTGTAAAAGTCTCACACATGTGGTATTGCCATACTCAAGAGGAGTAGCAGAATGTATTTTGGGGTGTAATTGCAAGTATGCCAATAAAGTGTGTGAGAAATAACTTGTTATTATGACAATTTTGTATAAAAAAAAATTATTGCTTAAACATAGAAACATAGAATGTGTCGGCAGATAAGAACCATTTGGCCCATCTAGTCTGCCCAATATATCTGAATCCTATGAATAGTCCCTGGCCCTATCTTATATGAAGGATAGCCTTATGCCAATCCCATGCATGCTTAAACTCCTTCACTGTATTTGCAGCTACCACTTCTGCAGGAAGGTTATTCCATGCATCCACTACTCTCTCAGTAAAGTAATACTTCCTCATATTGCTTTTAAACCTTTGCCCCTCTAATTTAAAACTGTGTCCTCTTGTGGTACTTTTTCTTCTTTTAAATATGCTCTCCTCCTTTACCGAGTTGATTCCCTTTATGTATTTAAAAGTTTCTATCATATCCCCTCTGTCTCTTCTTTCTTCCAAGCTATACATGTTAAGGTCCTTTAACCTTTCCTGGTAAGTTTTTTCCTGCAATCCATGTACTAGTTTAGTAGCTCTTCTCTGAACTCTCTCTAGAGTATCTATATCCTTCTGGAGATATGGCCTCCAGTACTGCGCACAATACTCCAAGTGAGGTCTCACCAGTGTTCTGTACAGCGGCATAAGCACTTCTCTCTTTCTACTGCTTATACCTCTCCCTATACATCCAAGCATTCTGCTGGCATTTCGTGCTGCTCTATTACATTGTCTTCCCACCTTTAAGTCTTCTGAAATAATTACTCCTAAATCCCTTTCCTCAGATACTGAGGTCAGCACTGTGTCAAATATTCTATATTCTGCCCTTGGGTTTTTACGTCCCAGGTGCATTATCTTGCACTTATCCACATTAAATTTCAGTTGCCAGAGTTCTGACCATTCTTCTAGTTTTCCTAAATCCTTTTCCATTTGGCGTTTCCCTCCAGGAACATCAACCCTGTTACATATCTTTGCGTCATCAGCAAAAAGACAAACCTTACCATCGAGGCCTTTTGCAATATCACTTATGAAGATATTAAACAAAATTGGTCCCAGTACAGATCCCTGAGGTACCCCACTGGTAACATGACCTTGTTCTGAATGTTCTCCATTGACTACAACCCTCTGTTGTCTGTCACTCAGCCACTGCCTAATCCACTCAACAATATGGGAGTCCATGCTCAATGACTGCAGTTTATTGATAAGTCTTCTATGTGGGACAGTGTCAAAAGCCTTACTAAAATCTAGATATGCAATGTCTACTGCACTTCCACCGTCTATTATTTTAGTCACCCAGTCAAAAAAATCTATAAGATTTGTTTGACATGATCTCCCTGAAGTAAACCCATGTTGTTTTTCATCTTGCAATCCATGGGATTTAAGATGTTCCACAATCCTATCCTTTAATAGGGTTTCCATTAATTTGCCTACTATTGATGTCAGACTCACTGGTCTATAGTTGCTCGATTCCTCCCTACTACCTTTCTTGTGAATGGGCACGACATTTGCCAATTTCCAATCTTCCGGGACGACTCCTGTTACTAATGATTGGTTAAATAAATCTGTTAATGGTTTTGCCAGCTCACCACTAAGCTCTTTTAATAATTTTGGGTGTATCTCATCAGGACCCTGTGACTTATTTGTCTTCACTTTAGACAGCAATCTTAGAACGTCTTCCTCTGTAAAGACACATGCATCAAACGATTCATTAGTCATCCTTTCAAGTGGAGGTCCTTCTCCTTCTTTTTCTTCTGTAAAAACTGAACAGAAGTATTCATTAAGGCAGTCGGCTAGCCCTTTATTCTCTTCTACATACCTTCCGTCCTTTGTTTTTAATTTAGTTATTCCTTGTTTTAATTTCCTTTTTTCATTTATATATCTGAAGAATGTCTTATTCCCCCTTTTTCATAGACTGAGCTAGTTTTTCTTCTGCCTGCGCTTTAGAAGTTCTTATAACTTGCTTGGCCTCTTTCTGCCTAATCTTGTAGATTTCCTTATCTTCATTGCTCTGGGTTTTTTTATAATTAAAAAATGCTAGCTTTTTATTTTTAATGATTTGGGCCACTTCTGCTGAGTACCACAGTGGTCTCTTCCTTTTTTTGCTTTTACTGCTTCATTTTCCCAAGAATTGTGGGAAAAAATTACAACTTCAAAAAACTCACCATGCCTTTTACTAAATACTCTGGAATGTCTACTTTCCACAAAAGGGTCATTTGGGGGGTATTTGTACTGTCCTGACATTTCAGGGCCTCAAGAAATTAGATAGGCCATCGGTACATCAGGTGTGTTAAGGTGTGATCAATTTTCAATGATTGGCACCATAGCTTGCAGACTCTAAACCTTTCACACAGACTAAATAATAACCATTAATTTGGGTTATTTTTACCAAGTAAAAGTAGTAGTAGTATAAATTTTGGCCCAAACTAAAACAACATTTTTTCTTTTCAAACTTTTCACACTTTTTTCACTTATATCGCAAAAAATAAAAAATCCAGTGGTGATTAAATACTACCAAAAGAAAGCTCTATTTGTGTGAAAAAAAAATTATAAAAAAATTTGATTGGGTACAGTGTTGCATGACTGAGTAATTATCATTCAAAGTGTGAGAGCGCTGAAAGCTTAAAATTGGTCTGGGCAGGAAGGGGGGTGTAACTGCACTGTATGGAAGTGGTTAAAACAGGAGGTGTGTTACTGGCCTGATTACCAGGTGAAAACAGAGGAGAAATAAACCAAAGAAAGGAAAACTTAAGCAGCCACCACATCTATTTATTGTAAAGCTGCAATATTATACATTTTTGGTTTTGGGTTCAATACTGCTTCCACTACAAAGGTCTAAAGCGCATATCCCTTTAAATTAAGGACCAGGCTGTGTGCTTATTAATGGATCCAGTGAACAAAGAGTATATCAAACAATACGGCTCAAGGAGACAAAGAAGATATATAGTGCTCTCCGTAATACATTTATTAATGACGCAAAATAAAACGAATGCACTCACATGAAAGTAACATGATATTACACAACAAAGTTACAAGGCACAAGAAGGAGTGGTGCTGCCGGTATATACACTCCCGCAAATCATTGGCTGAATCCTGGCTCTTCTAGCACACATACATTGTATCTTCCTCACTCTAGGATCAATGGACACATTTCATCATTGTGCCCCTGATGATGTCAGCACTTTCTCCCTCTGTTTTTCTTACTCCCATTTTGATCCCTCTACCCTCCTACGTTTTATCATAAAAGTTTTATAGCCAAGAATGAAAGAAAGAAGACCAAATGGGAGATGAAATTAATAAACATGATAACACAAAAATCTTTCTTCAGAAGACAAGACTATTTCAGATTGAAAATACAGCAGTATCCATTCTTACATAGTTACATAGTTACATAGTTACATAGTTACATAGTAGGTGAGGTTGAATAAAGACAATAGTCCATCCAGTTCAAACTGTTTAGGTGTGTGTGGCTGTAATCATCTCACATAGCCCTGAATGTTCTGATCCTTGAGATGTACGTCTAAGAGTCTTTTGAAAGCCACCATACTTCCCGCAGTAACCACCTCTTGTGGTAGAGAATTCCACAATCTTGTAGCCCTAACAGTAAAGAACCCCCCCACGTTGCCTGAGGTTAAAACGCTTCTCCTCTAATCGCATTGTATGCCCTCGAGTCATCATGCAATCCCTTCGACTGAATAGCTGTTTTTCTATGCCGAGATCCCCATTTAGATATTTATAACTTGCTATCATGTCCCCCCTCAGGCGTCTCTTCTCCAGGGAGAATAAATCAAGTGATTGCAGACGCTCTTCATAATTAAGGTCCTCCAATCCCCTAATCAGTTTAGTTTCCCTTCTCTGGACTCTCTCCAGCTCCAACACATCCCTCCTGAGGACTGGAGACCAGAACTGGACAGAGTACTCCAGATGTGGTCGGACCAGAGTTTTATAAAGTGGAAGGATTATAGTCTTATCTCTGGAATACATCCCTTTCTTTATGCATGCTAATATTCTGATGGCTTTGGCAGCTGCCGCTTGACATTGCATGCTATTGCCTAATCTGTCATCAACCAAGACTCCCAGATTTTTCTCCATTTTTGATTCCCCCAAGGGTTCCCCCCTAACGTGTATTGTGCTGTTATGTTTTTAGTCCCCAAGTGCAAAACCTTAAACTTCACCACATTAAACCTCATTTGCCATGTCGTTGCCCACTCCGCTATTTTGTCCAGGTCATTCTGTAGGATATCTGCTTCATGCTGAGCAGTTATTGCCCTGCCCAATTTTGTGTCATCAGCAAAAATTGATATCAAACTACTGATCCCGTCCTCAATGCTGTTTATGAATAAATTGAACGAGGTTGGTCCCAGGACTGAGCCTTGGGATCATTTCTAAAGTCAGCAACATAGTGCCAAATTATATTCATCACCTTTCTAATAACACGATGGAGTTGATTTACTAAAGGCAAACAGACTGCTCACTTTGCAAGGGAATCAGGATAGGATTTTTCCATGCACTGGAAGATGGAAGTCAGCAAAGCTTCACCTCATTCACTAAGCTAAAGGAGAATCCCTTTGCAAAGTGAACACTCCATCACAAAGAGAGCAGCCTATTTGCCTTTGGTAAATCAATCCCAATGTTTTAAAGTATAACTGAAGGCAAACCTTTTTTCTCTATTTGTCCTGTTTACCATTATCATTGAAAGTAAAAGTAAAAGACAATCCCAAATCCGTAGGAGCCATTATGGGTCGGTGCCCATCCCCATCATTTACAGCTATATGTTGAGTGGGAGGAGGGACATGTTTAAGTTCTTTACATGTGCATATTGGAAAATCAAAGATCCATTTACCCTTTTTTTCCAAATAGATTGTTTTCAGAAATTACATTGGGATGTGTTGTATTACCAGGTTAGATTTAATTAATGCTTTGCCACAGCTCTTAAAGCACTTACAGCTAAAGATTATCCTGTAGATAGATCTGTGTGAATGCCATAATTACAAGAGAAACCTAATATAAGTGTGTTGCAATATGCAGTTGTAGGGCATTTAAGTGGCCTTCTGCCCTGTCATTATTCTAAACATAAATTAATGACTATTGCCCCTCTCAGATAATGTGCAATATAAATGGAAGTTGGTGTTCTGTATTGCTTGCTCAGATGTAGTTGTTCCAATTAATCAACAGGAGATAATTGGATACCATGAGTCATATTTAAAGATGACATGCATAGTTAAAATATGCCCATTATGTTCTTATTAGGAGCAGAAATCTAATACAAATTAGGGATAATATAATCACATCAGTTATCATAATTATAAATCAAACATCCATAATACCAAACATATTCATTATTAATTGATAAGTAATGAATTCTCTCATTTCATGATTTCTCTCAGAGCAAAAATAGAAATACGTATACATATTTTTAATAATAATTCATGAAAGCAGCGAATGTTCTTTACCATAAGCCTACCACTAGTTTATTTAGATCCCCAGAAAATGGGGGTATCTATCCTTCTTTTTCTGAAAAGAAGTGATTACAGCTAGAAGAATTTCAATCTGAACTAACTGCAGATACAAAATTATTTAGTTCAGTTATCTTTTTATTTAAAACAAACAAAAAAAAATTATTATTAAGTCCAAAAAAGTCCTTGCATCTCAATGGCTTTTATTCACCTATAATCCGCTGCACAGCAGTATTCAGAATGGGAATAAAATGGGCACATTTGGCAGCCCGTACAGTTTTTCTGCATTGCACGGTACTGTTTATTTGACTCTGGAATCTTTATCTAACAAGAAGAGAGAGCAGAGTGATTACTTCTTCAGTATGCTGCTGCTTTTTTTATCCTGCAACAAAACAAGCTGGATTGGATCCTGGACCAGTTTATATTGCGGAACTGCAGCTAAAGCTGCAACGGGTTTCCGGGGAGGACCTGACTTTGGTATTTATAAGGAAGAGTTAATGCATAGAAAAACTGCATGCCTTATGCCTATGATGAGTGGGGAGGCCATGCAATTCATTCCTGTTTGCTACTGAGCAAACTTTGCATCCAGAACAGTACAGATATTAGGGCTGATTTACTAAAGGAGTTGAGACTCACACCATACATTTTATTACTACTCCCTTCAATTATCCAGTCATGTGAACATGACTGGATATTTGAAGTGAATATTCACACAACTGATTGAGTGAAAATTGCCAACTACTTTAGTAAATTAGCCACATAGCCAAATATTTTTGAGTCCTATATTCTAATTGAATACAGCTGCTTCAAGCAAAAAAAGATGATTTGTCTATGGCTCCACCCTGCATCCAAAAACTAAAAATAAATCCCTGATTTTTTAGTTGATATTCTTTTGGTTTGGTAGAACAGTGACATGAAGTTACATTCATTTTACCAGTTAACTATCTTTCTGGCAACTAACGTGATTCTGCCTGCCAAGCCCTCTGATCATCAAATGTATTTGCTTCTTTAGCAGGGCACTAAGTTCAGTGCCTCTGCAAAATCTTGTGTATAATTTCATGCATGCATAGCTAATTCCAGCATACTCCTAGCCTGTCTATGTTGCCATGGTAGTGTGGTTTGTGTTGCAGGGGCTAGTGCAGTTCCTGGGAGATTGGTTGATGTCAACTAAATAGTGAGAGGTTCTCATTTTGAGATCTTAGTGAAGTCACCTCAGGATTCTGCACATGTTAAATAGAGACAAATACTTTTTGCATCTCAATATACCAATTGGTCAGCTGCTTTTTGTTGAAAAGCAAGCAGCGTTTTGTATATTTTTGAAGGTAATTTATTTTAAATATCTTAATTTTTGATGATAAGGTTTCTCTACTTTGCTAAATATAAAATAACATTATAATTATTGTAAATTGTTTTGGAAATCTTGATGTCAGAGCATGATTTAAAAGGCAATAAGTAATATTCTAGTACAGCTGTGTATACTACACTTGGTTACATAAATATGTGTTGTTGTTTTGTTTTTTTTTTTTACTTTTTAATTCAGTAAAACATGTTTGAGCTGGTTCTTCATTAATACTGTAAGCCTAGGAAGAATCTTTTAAAAATAACATATTTGTTAAATCAATATAAGGCAATTTTTATTGGCTTTACGGTACTTTAACTATCTTTAATCAAAGATTCTGTAGTCTATCTTTTTAAAACATTATAAATTATATAATGAAGAAAAAAAGTTTTACGAATTTCTCAATCCTTTCAGAATCCTTCTAGCCCTGAAAAATTGCTTTAATCTGGCTCTGTCCAACCACTTTCTCACTTCATCTTCTAAATTGCATTCCAGTGAATCCAAATGTGATTGTAAATCTTTAGAGCTCTCAGCACAAAGAATGTACACTGTTGGATCCGAGTCCAGAAATAAACATGTACGATTTGTAGTACCTGTGCTTTTCGGCCAAGATCTAATGGGAAAAAAAAAGTTATTGTACCTGCCAGAGGTATCTTGCTTAAATTGTTATTCTTCCTGCAATCTCTATAAATCATTTGGTGACAGGATATGCCCAGATTTTAGAGAAAATGTGCGATTTTCCAGTACACTTGAAAGGAAGCCAAGGTGCCAGTTTTCAGCTTATGATTTGTCCTCACAGACTTTCTAGAATGTCAGTTGGAAAATAGAAGGTGAAATGTCAGAGGGAAGGTCAGAGAAACAGCCTGCCAAATCAGTAAAATATAGCATTTCATATTCATGTGACATGGAGTCTACAACACTTTCTGTTAAAACTCCAGTCAATCTTTTTTTTTCCTAGTTTGGATCTGTTGGAAGAGTTAGCACAGTAAAGTCCTCTTAAAACAGAAGGAATTGACAATTCATATTACAGTAAAACCTTGGATTGCGAGTAACTTGGTCTGTGAGTGTTTTACAAGATGAGCAAAATTTTTGAGAGCTGTCCAAATTAGTACTACTGAAGTCGCTCCGACTTCAGAAAAGTTTCCTGTACTACTTTAACCGCTTGCCGACTGCTCACAGTATATTTACTGCGGCAGTCAGCCCCTCACAGGCAGAGTGACGTAGGTCTACGTCGCTCGCCTGTGAGGCTCTGGGGAGCGACGTATCACGCGCGGTCACGGACCCCCCCGCGCGTGTGACCAGCGGACCCGATGTCCGCCGGTCACTCGGCGATCGGCGGGGGAGAGGGAGAATGTCAGGCAGCTTGTGTAAACAAGCCACCTGTCATTCTCCTCGCTGTAAAGACACTGATCACACAGATCTAGTATGTAGATCCGTTGATCAGTGTCCTTGCAGCTCAAGCCACAGCCAATCACAGTAGAAAGCACGCCCCTAGGGACACACACAGCCCCTCCCTCTCAAATAAAGTTAACCCCTTCACTACCAGTGTATTTTTACAGTAACAGTGCATATGTATTGCACTGATTACTGTAGAAATGTCACTGGTAACCCCAAAAGTGTCAAAAATGTCAGTCAAGGGTCCGATCTGTCCTCCCCAATGTCGCAGTACTGCAAAAAAAATCGCAGATCGCCGCCTTTACGCGTTAAAAAAAAAACAACAAAAATGACAAAAATCTTTCCCTTTGTTAGTAAACGCGATAACTTTTGCGCAAACCAATCAAAATACGCTTTTTGCGATTTTTTTTACCAAACATAGGTAGCATAAAACAAATTGGCCGAAAATGTTAAAAAATTTTGATTTTTACATTTTTTTTGGGGGGAATTTCATATAAAAAAATGTGAAAAATATTGTTGTTTTTGCAAAATGTACGCTCTTTTTTTGTTTATAGCACAAAAAGTAAAAATCGCACGGGTGATAAAATACCACCAAAAGAAAGCTCTGTTTGTGGGAAAAAAAAGGACGTCAAATTCGTTTAGGTACAGCGTCGCACGACCGCGCAATTGTCCGTTAAAGTCACGCAGTGCCGAATCGCAAAATACCCCCTGGTCGTTAGGCAGGAAAATCCTCCGGGGCATAAGTGGTTAAGGAAACTTCTATCCAACTTGTGCCCATAGACTTTAAGAAGGGTTTGTGGAAAAAAAAAAAAACACTTATGCTCAAAGAAGCTCAAAGGAGCTCAAAGAAGCTCAATAAAAACATGCAAAAGAGCACAAAAAAGCACAAGCTTCTTCAAGCTGAAATAAAAGCTCAAATGCCTGTAAAAGCAGCTTTTTTTTTTTAGCTGCAGTGTGCACGAGCCCTAAGTTGGATCCTTATCTTAGTTGCCTCAAAGTTGCCTTGAAGTCACATTGCTATAATCTTTTTCTATGGACTATAGACTGAAGGACTTATGAATAAATGGTTGTAGAATGACTCATCGGAATTTCCATTATTTCGTATGGGAAAGTTTGCTTTGATATATGAGTGCTTTGGATTATAAGCACATTTCCAGAGCAAATTGAGCTCGCAATCCAAGGTTTTACTGTATATTACATATTAAAAAATACGAGGGTTATTCTTCATTGCAAGAATGTGGAAAGAGCCATGCAAATCATGCCTTCAGGCTCCATCAGCCAAATGCACATCCAGAATGGCTAGTAGTGTATAAAGTAAATATCTGAAAACAGTGTAAAAATCATCTATATATAATTAATAAATGACTTCTGGACCGGAAGGTTTACCCCCTTACCTTCTTAGCGGTATTCCCGAGCGTGGCTCGGGATTAAATTTCAGAGCCAAAAGCGGTAACCCCGAGCCACACTCGGGGTACCGTCAGAAGCATCGCTGGATCCTGTAAGCAGGGTTACTTACCTTGTCACCGGGATCCAGCGATGTGTCCCGGCGGTGTCTAGTGGTGATTCTTCCTCCCGATCCTCTCCGTGCCCCGGCTTCCGACTCCTGCGACGTGACGTTCGCAGGGGGGTGGAACCGGCGGCAAATTCAAATGTAAAACACACCAAACACACTGATACAATTCAAAATAAAAAAAAATCACATTAGTTTGCCCCCCAGTGCCCTTTCCTGCAGTTTTACTGTACTTTTATATATATATATATATATATATATATATATATATATATATATATATACACGGTAATATATGTATACATATATAATATATGTATACATAGATATATATATATAATAAATGTATACAGTTGGTGTGGGCTACTCATTCACAAGAATTACATGCAAAATAATGGTACCGCTTTCAGCACTTAAAATCCAAAAGAATCATACCGCCAGGGAGGTTAATGACCAGGCCATTTTTTGCGATACCGCGCTGCATTATTTTAACTGACAATTGCGCAGTTGTGCGACGCTGTACCCAAATAAGATTGTCCTTTTTTTCCCATAAATGGAGCTTTCTTTTGGTGGTATTTGATCACCTGTGCAATATTTTTTTTTTTTTTTGTGCTATAAAAAAAAAGGACAACAATTCTGAAAAAAAAAAAACAATATTTTGTACTTTCTGCTATAAAATATTCCCAATAAAAAAAAAAAATAACAAATCAATTTTTTTCATAATTTTAGGCCAATTTGTATTCTGCCACATATTTTTAGTAAAAAAGATTCCAATAAGTGTATATTGATTGGTTTGCGCAAAAGTTATCACGTCTACAATCTAGGGGAAAGATTTATGTCATTTTTATTTATTTTTACTAGTAAAGGCGGCAATCAGCTAATTTTAGTGGGACTGCGACATTGCGGCGGACAGATCAGACACCTAACTGACATTTTTGACACTTTTGGGGGGACCAGTGATATTACTACAGTAATCTGTGCTAAAAATATGCACTTTTTGTGTACTAATGACACTGGCAAGGAAGGGGTTAACATCAGGGGCGATCAAAGGGTTAAATGTGTCCCTAGGGGGTGCTTTCTAACTGTGGGGGGTGGGCTTTCTGCATGAACACAGAGACCTGTGTTCATTACTGACAGTTCTGTCTCCACGAGGAGTGATCGTGGGTGCCCAGCAGCAATCCCGGCCCCTGGACCCACTGATCAGTGTCTCCGTGGTGAATGGGCGTGCACACCCCTGCTAGCAGTCCCACGAAGCGACGTACAGATACGTAGTTTCACAGGACAGAGCCAACCTGCCACAGTAAAACGGTCGTTAAGTGGTTAAAGGAGGTCTGTATGCGCTTTGCAGTGTTATAAGCGGCACTGCTCCCACTGGCTGTACATTGCTCCAGTTACTGACAGGACGAAAGAAGAGGAAATTAAAAAAGGTGGATTTGCAAATTAAGGAGATCAAAGAATCACTGGAGCGGAAAGAGTGAAAGAGACTTAAAGAGTTTCCCAATCTGTCCAAGGAATTGAGGAATTTTATTGAAAAAAAGAAGACACTGAAAAAGAGGTTAATGAAGTAAAAAATAAACAGAGAAAGCAATATTTATGTGATACAGGCGAACCAAGTTTTTACAAGGCCGAGTGAAGTGAATGAGGAGATAACTCCATCCTGCAATAGTACCCCAGACAAAACATCCAGGAATCCATTACAAGGAGGCTCAAAAAACCAAGGTAATGAAACAGGGCAAGAGAGGCCCTATAATGGTGATACCAAAAGGAAGCGTGACACGACAGTGAAGTATGACACCCATCAAACCTCGAGTGAGAGGACCCCCATCGGAGTACACTAGATAACCTCAGACCTCAAGAACCCCAAGAAGAGGACGAGGACCCAGGAGGGGTAATGGAACAAGAAACAACAGATCAGGAAGAGGAGGAAAACCATTTTACAATAGAGGGTGGTATCTAAGACCCAATGACTGGCATATACCGCCGTATAATTGATTTGTCCCGTTAGAGATGAAAGAGATTATTAAGAACAAGAGCCTTTCTATCCACCATCCACTTGTGTTTTAGAAGAAAGTCATCAGGATCACAGACCAGAAGGAATGAAAGGGGGACAAGGACAACAGAGAAAAAGAAGAGAAGAAGAGGAAAACGAGGTGGAAGAAAACAACAAAAGAAGGCATTACCAATTGGGGAAGGCATCATGTGCCAAACAACAGAGCAGCTTTTGAAAAACATAGTGTCTCAAAGCACTTTAACCTCCCTGGCGGTATGATTATGTCAGGAATTATGTACCAAAATGGGTACAATTTTTTGCATGGAAATTTGGCGTTATGTATTGAAGGCCTACAATTCTTAGTAATTACTTACTTAAAACTTACCAAAACAAGACTCTAGTAGACATCCCAGATGTGATAAATTTGAAACACAAACACATGAATTATAATCTAATCAATAATATAATTGTATTCAATAATGCAATGAAAAATAATGAAATTTGTCAAACAAAGAAATTCAATACACATCCTGAGTGTGAAACAGTTTGAAGCATGGAACTAGACAAAGTCCGACGCTGCAATCAGGACAATAGTACCTTGTTTACTTTCAGACTTTTTTTCCATCCTTCTTGGAACAGCAAACGACGCACATCCTGGTAGGCGCTAACTTTCTTGCGGTTGGCAGTACAAAGTCTACAAAATGACGGCCTGTCAGGCGTTCTGGATTGCCAATGTCAACAGCACGTCATCCGGGTCTGTTAACAGATACTGATGGCGTCGGGTGGTTGACAAAAATCTGCTCAGCCACCTTCCAGATAAAGTCAGAATGAACAAGAGGTATGGTAGTGTTTGCTTTATAAAGGATATAGGCGTTCCAAAGGCATTGTTCAAGGAGATGCCTGAAAATATTTTTGTAATACTTTTTCTGTTGCTTCCGCATCGCCCGGTAAAATGTCATTGCCTGATCGGCTCAGTCGACACCTCCCATTGTGTGATTTTAGTTGATCATGACTTGCGGCTTCAGCACATCTGTTCCGTGTTTTGTGCGGACCATGGCAGTGGAGGTGCTGTGCACGGTGCTCATGAGACACACGCCCTTTTTGTCTCACCACCGCATTGCCATCATTTTACCCTTTTGAAAGGCAACCATCTCTCCGTTTTTAGGAGCAAAACCTCATAAAGTTCCGGAGAGGTGTAAAAATTGTCCGATGTCACGCAATATCCCTGGTTCAGCAATGGGTCCAGCAGTGAAAGGACAGAGGATGTGGCCATCCCATAGCCGCTGTACCTGGGATTGAACTTGGTACCTTTCCCGGTGTAAATGATAGCATTCCAGATATATCCGGTGGATGATTCACAGGGCATATAAAATTTGATGCCAAACCGCGCTCTTTTGGATGCAATAAATTGTATCCAGCTCTGGCGTCCCTTGTAGGCCATCAGACTTTCGTCCACACTGACATCCTTTTCTGGCACATAGGTCCGCTGGAAGTTGGTGACAATCATTTGGCACACCTCCCAGATTTTTTTGAGTTTGGGCGCAGGATGCGTGGCCTAATCAAACTCTTCGTTGTTGGCGAAGTGTAAATTCTTCATGATCAGTGAAAAACGATATTCGGACATCACTGTGCCAAAAAATGGAGTGGCCAGCATCTTATTGGTGGTCCAATACCATTTCTGGAGCGGTTTCCCCACCACCCCCTGAAGGATGATGAGTCTCAGAAACTTCCAGATGTCCTCTTTACTGGATCTGGAAAATCTGGCACACAGCGTAGCGGATTGCTGCTCATGGTAGCGGTTGGTTTCTGTGACGATTTTTAGAATTACCTCCTCAGTAAGAAATCATTTCAGGTATACCAGAGGGTTGTCACTCTCCACATCAACCTTCATCCCAGGAGATCCAGTGAATCGGAATCTCGGGGGTGCTGCCTGGTCCGCATCGCTGTTTAGAGGGCACCAAGTGCACACATCGCTTAGGTCAGGTGCGGGATCATCGGCGTTGTCACTTTCTGGATCAGTGTCGGTGTCAGAATCAGATGACAAATCTCCCCACGACTCACTGTCGCTCTGTTCTGCGAGCATCTCCGTGACGCTGTCGCTGTCGCAGTCGCTCAGCTGATCCAAAAGCGCATATGTAGGACAGCGCTTTTTTTATGCCATTTTCAAATGATTTTATTTGTCACAAATGACAATGGCAAGGGGCACTGAAAGGGCACTGTGTCTTTTACTAAGGTGATACAGTGTAATCCTCTCAGATTACACTGTATCACCTCCTTTTTATGTGTTTGTGTTGGTGCAACTTTTGAATTTCCCTCCCAGTTCCGCTCCCATGCAACATTGCTGCTGCAGGGAACAGAACCAGGAAGTCATCAGACCGATGGACGAGCGGCGGAGATCTTGGCGGCGATCACAGCAATGGGAGATCATCGCTGGATCGCCAGGAGAAGGTAAGGTACCCCGCTGCAGGCTCTGCACATCTACCCCGAGCGTGACTCGGGGATACCGATAGTAGCATGAAAAATCCACCCTCTGGGATACCGCTAAGGGAGTTAAGATGGTACATAATCAGAACCCCAGCCAGATGGCTTTCTGGGGCCTAGAGAAAGTGAGCAGACATTGGAGAGGAGGGAATTTTGTGTGAAAAATTAGCGAGAATCATGGTGAATCCATAAAACAAAAGTACTTACCCCTGGAGGGCTTAACATAGAATTTGATTTAAACTGTTTTATTAGCAATTCATAGATCAGTCTGGAGTAACTTTTTTTGTTCCTCTTAAATTATTTTAATATGTCAGTATTGGTATAATATACACAGTTTAGTAGTAGAAGGATCCAATGGTGGAGTTACACTATATTAAAGGTGTGATCTAGATTTATTTATTTTTTTTATATTTTTTATGCTTCATTTAGAAGCTATGTAAGTTATGCAGGGAGTACATGGGGCTATATGCTACTATATATATAACCACTAGATGGAGCTAGTACACACATTTATGCAGAGCATGTGATAGAGGCAGCTCCATGTGTATAGATAGCTCACATTTCAACACAAACACTGCATTTTAGATATTAGCTGTAAGGTTATCAGCTTGTAGAATAATAAATATAAGTATATTGATCACCTGTGCAATTTTTATTTTTTTTCGCTATAAACAAAAAAAAGAGCGACAATTTTGAAAAAAAAAAACAATATTTTTCACATTCTGCTATATGACATTCTCAAAAAAAAATTGTAAAAATCAAAATGTTTTAACCTTTTAGGCCAATTTATTTTCTGCTACATATTTTTGGTAAAAAAAATCACAATAAGCGTATTTTGAAAGTTATCGCGTCTTCTAACTACGGGAAAAGATTTATGTCATTTTTATTGTTTTTTTTTTAATTTTTTTACTAGTAATGGCGGCAATCTGCGATTTTTTGCAGGACTGCGACATTGACTTGCGGGACAGCGACAGATCGGACCCCTCACTGACATTTTTGACGCTTTTGTGGGGACCAGTGACTTTACTACAGCAATCAGTGCTAAAAATATGCACTATTACTGTAATAATGACACTGGAAGGGAAGGGGTTAACATTAGGGATGATCAAGGGGCTAAATGTGAGCCTAGAGGAGTTTTTCTAGCTGTGGAGGGGCGTGGCTTCTGAAATGACCATAGAGACATGTGATCCTATATAGAAGGATCACATGGGCTCTATGATCATTCTAGAGAGAAGAACAGTCAGCTGTGTTTACAACAGCTGACCGTTCTTCTCTCTCAGCGGGGAACAATCGCGGGTGTCAGGCGGCAATTGGAGACACCTTCCTGCTGCATCGGCTTCCCCGCTGATGAGCAGGGGTGGGAGCATGCCGCTGGTGGCGCGCACTCACCCCCTAGCCTCCTGAGAGCGAGCGCCGTACATGTACAGCGATTCGCCTGGGAGCGGCTGCCTGCCGCAGTATATCTGCGGCGGGCGGTCGTAAAGAGGTTAAACATTTTTCCAGATTTTATTGTTGTCCAAATGCATGTTGATGGTATTTTTTTATGGCAAAATGCTGCAAAAAATATAAAAAACTGTAGCAGGGAAAAAGTTACTGCTGGGATGACTTCACGTTTCTTCCAGCAAGATTCCTGGTAATTCTGAGTAGCCAAATCTTTCAAAATGATGCGAAAAATGTTGTATACTGCACAACATATATGTTTACATAGTTACATAGTAGGTAAAGTTGAATAAAGACAATAGTCAATCAAGTTCAACCTGTATAGGTGTAAGTGTGTCAGTGTCAATATTCATTTCCTATATCCCTGTATGTTGTGTTGTGTAACCACTTTACCACCGGAGGATTTTGTTGTCTTACGTCCAGGTCACTTTTTGCTATTTGGCACTGTGCAACTTTAACTGACAATTGCACGGTCATGCAACGCCGTACCCAAACGAAATTTACGTCCTTTTTTTCTCATAAACAGAGCTTTCTTTTGGTGGTATTTGATCACCTGTGCGATTTTTACTTTTTGCGCTATAAAAAAGAGCAGTAAATTTTGAAAAAATAACAATATTTTGCACATTTTGTTATTTGAAATTCCCCCCCAAAAAAAATGTAAAAATCTAAATGTTTTATCATTTTAGGCCAATTTGTTTTCTGCTACATATTTTTGGTAAAAAAATCACAATAAGCGTATTTTGATTGGTTTGCGCAAAAGTTATTGCATTTATTAACTAAGGGAAAGATTTCTGTCATTTTTGGTGTTTTTTTTAACGAGTAATGGCGGCGATCTGCGATTTTTTTTGTGGGACTGTGACATTGCAGCGGACAGATCCGACCCTTAACTGACATTTTTGACACTTTTGGGGGTACCAGTGACATTACTACAGTAATCAGTGCTATACATATGCAATGTTACTGTAAAAATGACACTGGCAGGGAAGGGGTTAAATTTTATTGGTGATCAAGGGGTTAATGTATGCCTGGTGCTTACTAACGTGTGTGGGGGGAGGTGACTGAGTGACACAGGGACAGATCGCAGGTTCAGCTACGCTGAACCCTGAAATCTGACCCTGACTGTCACTTAGGAGATCCGCCTGCTTTGTTTACACAAGCGGGCGGATCTCCATACTCGATTCCCCGACGATCGGGGAAGAGCAGCGGTGATCACCTCCGCTCCTCCCCTGGCCGACTCTCACTGTGACTGAATACAGTGGGAGCGAGCCTCCAGCGGCGCGCGCGCGCCGCCCACAAGGGAAGGAGTCCAGCGACGTAGGTCTACGTCGCTGGACGGGAACGAGCCACTTTCCCGCAGTACGCTCAATGTGAGCGGTCGGCAAGTAGTTAAGATGCACATTCAAAAGTCTTTTAAAATTTCACTCCCTTCTGACACCACCAGTTGTAAGAGAGAGTTCCATATCCCTATCGCCCTGACAGTAAAAAACCCCCTGCACAGCTTAAGTTTAAACTGCTTTTCCTCTTATCTCATTGTGTGGCCCCGTGTCCTCTTACAGTCTGAATCGTTTTTTTCCTAAATAAATTTAGTGCTTGTAATCGTTCCTCATAATTGAGGTCCTCCGTTCCCCTTATTCATTTTGTTGCCCTTCTTTGGACTCTATCCAGCTCCAGCACATCCCTGCAGAGGACTGGTGTTCAGAACTGGACAGAATACTCCAGATGTGGCCTAACCAGAGTTTTATAAAGTGGCAGGATTATAGATTTATCTCTGTAGTATACCCCCCTTTTTATGCATGCTATTTGCTAGCCACAGCGTGACATTGCATGCTATTGCTCAGTCTGTCTTCAACTTCTCCATCCTTGATTCCCCCAGAAGTTCTCCCCCTATTGGGTATTTTCTGTTCATGTTTTTAGCCCCCTTTACCTTACATTTCTCCACATTAAACCTAATTTGCCATGCAGTTTCCCACTCCATTATTTTCTTCAGGTATTTCTGTAACATTTCTATATCCTGAAGCGAAGTTAGTGCCCTGCTTATTTTTGTGTCATCTGCAAAAACTGAGATTGAGCTATGTATCCCATCCTCTATATCATTTATGAAAACATTAAACAGAATTGGTCCCAAGACAGAGCCCCACTTACCACTCTAGACCAGTTTGAGTACAAGGTATTTATCACCACCCTTTGGATGCACCCCTGTTACCAGTTTTCTATCCAATAACAAACCTTATGGTCCATGCCTGCAGATCTCAGTTTTTAGAATAAGCATCTATGGGGAACTATATTGAATGCTTTTGCAACATCCAGATACACCACGTCCATTTAAAGAATCTTTGCATACATTTCACACAGTAAAATCGTTATATATTCCTCTCTCTTCAACATAACTTGGCTTCCAGATGAAATCAGAGTCCAGTCAGAAAAAGGTATACCACGCATCACAATGTGTTTTGTAGGTTTCCACCCCCACTTCTTCAGGTTTGGTGAAACTATAAATATCAGTCAGAGTACATATCAACAAGTTTTTACAAATGTAAACATGAACAATTTTTGTATACTTCTAATATGTTCATCCAGGGCTGAAATTATGGGCCTGGGGACAACAATTCCGGACCAAAACATACAAAAGTGCTGCGCTAAAAACAAACTCAAAGTCCTCAACAGTAAATTCAACAGAAACGGTCCAATAGGTGTGGGTTCCAAAATAGAAAATCTTGTAAGTGATCCTCCACTGACAGATATACACACACTGACTCTTACCACCCAGAGTGGACCACTACATACAGTGGTCGAATGCACATGTTACAGAATCCAAATGATCGAACAGCAGCACTCTTCCACCTTTAAGCAGATTCCACCTCATATGGCCCTCACTGGATATAATGTTCCATACAGACTTGACCACTACATACAGTGGTCGATTAAACTTGTTACAGAATCCAATTGATCGAACAGCATGACTCTTCCACCCTTAAGCAGATTCCACTTCATATGCCCCTCAATGGATATAACATTTCAACATAGATAGAAAGACACTTCATAGCGTAATACATTCAGTATAAAATGTATTAAAACCCAGCAAACTCACTCACCAAAGGTAAGATAAAATCCCGCATGTGCATCAATAATCCATAGGGGAAAGTTTCCAACCATCAAGATGGCCAACCTCTGTGAAAACCTACCCCTGGAATAAGGACAGGCTGAATTTTATATGTATGTGTGTATATATATATATATATATATATATATATACATACCTATTGTTTACCTGTTTCTGTAATATATCAAATGGGAAAAAAGCACAGGCCCAATATTACCTACCAGGTAAAAAAACAATGTGGGAGCTTGGCAATCAATGTCCCATTTTCCCACTGGTGCCCCTCAAACAGCCCTTTATGTTTGCAGAGGTCGAGGGGGGAGCCTTACCACTTGCCATTTACGTAGGACACCTGTGATGGTCCATAATATACACTCACTGGCCACTTTATTAGGTACACCTGTTCAATTGCTTGGTAACACAAATTGCTAGCCAATCAGCCAATCACATGGCAACAACTCAATATACTTAGGCATCTAGATGTGGTCAAGACAACTTGCTGAAGTTCAAACCGAGCACCAGAATGGGGAAGAAAGGGGATTTAAGCGACTATGAACATGGCATGGTTGTTGGTGCGAGATGTGTTGGTCTGAGTATTTAAAAAATTGCTTATCTACTGGGATTTTAAAGCACAACCATCTCTAGGATCTACAGAGAATGGTCCGAAAAAGATAAAATATCCAATGAGCGGCGGTTGTGTGGAGGAAATCGCTTTGTTGATGTCAGAGGAGAATGGGTAGACTGGTTCAAGATGATAGAAAGGCAACAGTAACTCAAATAACCACTCATTTCAACCACGATATGCTGAATAACATGAATGCACAACACATTGAACCTTAAAGCAGATGGACAACAGCAGCAAAAGATCACACCAGGTGCCACTCCTGTCAGCTAAGAACAGGAAGCTGAGGCCACAATTCTCACAGGC
The DNA here is from genome assembly GCF_965119305.1 of Pelophylax lessonae. Lineage (NCBI taxonomy): Eukaryota > Metazoa > Chordata > Amphibia > Anura > Ranidae > Pelophylax > Pelophylax lessonae. The sequence continues at coordinate 150,073,982 of NC_138768.1, forward strand.
TCACCAAAATTGGACAATAGAAGATGGAAAAACATTGCCTGGTCTGATAAGTCTTATTTTCAGCTGCAAAACTCAACTGCTAGGGTCAGACTTTGGCATAAACAACATGAAAGTAAGGATCCATCCTGCCTTGTATCTATTGTTTTAGGCTGGTGGTGGTGTAATGGTGTGGAGGATATTTTCTTGGCACACTTTGGGACCCTTAGTACCAATTTAGCATCTTTTAACTGCCACGGCCTACCTGAGTATTGTTGCTGACTATGTCCATCACTTTATGACTATATTGTACCTATCTTCTTATGACTACTTCCAGCAGAATAATGCACCATGTCACAAAGCTCAAATCATCTCAAACTGGTTTCCTGAACATGACAATGAGTTCACTGGCCTCCACAGTCACCAGATCTCAATCCTATAGTGCACCTTTGGGATCTAGGGGTCTCACTCAAATGGTACAACATAATTGTGCTCTTAAACAGGTATTTTAAATATGCATATGTCTTATGGTATGTGTGGGTATACAAGTATAAATCATATTCTAAGGCACAGAATGTTGTGTAAAACGTCACACGAAAATAAAAGAACGAGTTAGTGTGTTTAACAGTTTTATATTCACGTAAATGTGTATGACGTAAAGCAAATATGTAATTTCTATGAATTGTTTGCTATATTTTAGAGGTATCCCTAAAGGTACTCTTTTTATGGCTTAATAACCATGTATGTATGTTCCAGAGAGATACAACACTTTTTAGGTCACCTCTTTAGGTAGTAGGAGATTTGTATTACAGTTTTAGTAAAACTCAGAATCTCAACCAAGAAATTATTTTCTCCTTAAAAACTTTTTTTTTTTTCATAAAACTTTGCAGACCAGGATAGTATAAAACTTTGCAAGCCAGAAAAGGCTTACCTAGAATTTTATGTCTTATTTTAGGTTTATTAAATTCATCATTTTCATGACGATGATATAAAATTGGTTATAAAAAAAACTGAATAACTCAGAGGATGGTGTTGCATAAAACCTGGAGTTTCAAGTCATGGCATTTGGTTTATAGCGTTCAGTTGTAAAATACAGCCTCTTTTTAACAAGGTATTTTATGTTCTAAGGAAATACAGAGAGATTAAAAAGTGTAACTGACTGATGCACAGCTACTATTGCATATACTATTTGCATAGGAAAAAATTTCAAGATATTTTTTACAGTTTGAAGGTCATTATCCTGCTTAGTGGATAAGCAAGTGCTTTACTAATGAGGCAAATAATCCTAAAATATAGCATAAAAGCTAATTTATTGAAGATTAATTACTAAAACAAATTAAAACTCTTTGGTGTTGATAATATCTGTTTTAATCAATCTTTGAAAGTTATTTCAATTTTTGATTATAACCTGCCATTTTATGCATCACTGAAGATACTACCATCCTCTGATAGTCTTGAAACCTTTTGCAATTATTTTGAGAACTTCTAGTGAAAGCAAACAGTTGCCATGTGATCCTACAAAAGAAACAGCCAGCCTGACTGCTTCATTTTACTATTGCTTCATACACCAACATTAATTCCTTATACACCCGAGATGAGAAGGATGCACATGTTGATATCATAATGTTATTAGATGGATAGGGTCAGGCTCCTTTTGGGTATATTATCTGATTACATGGCTGGATATTTTATTACCACCCTGGATGTGGTGGTCCCTAAATCTGGGAGATCCCTAGGTGTCGTCTTCTGGCTATTGGGATTGGGATTCCTGACAGTATACTCGAGACAAAATTGTGCACCCTTCTCCTCCTTCTCTTATAACATATGGTTGAAGTAAATATCCTTGTCTTCTGATAACATATTATCTGTGGTCTCTGTGTGTTCCTACCAACATCCTATTACCACCTGCTCCTGTGGGGTGACCTTGTTAGTGTATAGTGTAAGTGATTTTAAGTTGGGAGAGGCCTGAATTAAATTCTGCATTCCCTGAAATTCTCCTGAGGAAGTGGGTGTGTCCCCTGAAACGCATCAAGGCTGATGGGAACCTTGTATACCAAATACATGTTACATATCATGTTACAATACTGTTGGAAATCTTTAGTGGAAACAAGTTAAAGTGGATGTAAACCCTAACTGATTGATTTAGTTTGTTAAAGCACTGTGCATTGTAAACAATTGTTTTTTTTCCATAAAAAGTTTTACCTGTTTTCTTATGTTTCTTGGCTTGTTATCACATCCAGCCTTTACTCCTTTTTTCTGTCTATGCACCCCAACATTTTCTGCATATTCATTTGCTGTATTGGTTTACTGATAGTGATCAACATTTGGGAGATAGCTGTCTCCCCAAAATAGTAGTGTTTATATCTTCTTTTGGGATCACACATTTCTGAAGGACTCTTAATATTCTAATATTCTAAGTTTTTGATATGTGTGAATATCATTAGTTTTTATATACTGTGCGGTTCATCCTACTATCACTGTTTTAAGCGCTACACCATCTACATATTATACTATTTCTGTGATCTGGTGTTTCTGATTCAGGGTCAGGTGTTGGCAGCTCTTATAAGATTTTAATATTCTCATAATATTTTAACATATTTTAAAGTCCTATTTATTTGATTCATACATGCACAGCAAATTCCCCATTTACAAAATAGGAAGTGCCTGAACAAAGACCTTCATGATAGGATCACCAGATATTAATTTATTAAAAGCTGCACATTTTAAAAGGATTAAAAATATATTTTTTACCAGTCTCCAACTGGTCTCCCAAAGCCACTTTTCCTGCCAATCTCCAACAGGTCTCTTCACTGCCCCTCTGGGCGATGTCAACCAATTCCAGCACTGGAGAGTTTGTGTTTTGCTTGAATTTTTTATTTTTTATTTTTTGCATTCTAACAATCTTTGTTAGGTTCTAAGGACAAGCTTGGTTTAGTAACTAATTCTTTTAATCTATTGTATATTCGCGATTAGTGCAAAGTCATTTCACATTTCCTAAACACTGTTTACAGATGTGTACATTTTTGGGAAATGCTCTTAAAGCTGATCTTATACCTACATGTGTTCTAGATTATCTTTGAATGTATTTAACCCCTAAACTTTTTATTGGTAACAAAAAAAAAAAAAAAAAAAGGAAAGTGGCAATTTATGCAGTTTTTCATGCTGTCATCATAGTACATATCACTGTTACTAAACAGGTGCAAAGTAAAAAGCAATCATGCAAAACAGGTTCAGGGCAGCAAACAACATACATACATACATTGCAGGATAGGGCAAAACAGATTCTTAAAGCTGCACAAACATTAACTCTACACTACAATGTCTTAGTGAAGTAATTAGGGTGACATGTGGCTGCATATTATATTTTCTATAAGATTCTACAACAAAGCATACAACCATTACCTGACCTGATGGTGTTTTATTCCAGGACTGGTGACTCCACACTTACATCCCCCACCAAACCCAACACAAACATCACGTCTCCAACCATTCCCTTTGGAACCCCCACTCCTTTTCCTCTACTGTCCCCCCTCTACTAATGGCCTGTGAAGAGGATGTTTGTCAGATCTTCAAGAGGCAATATATAAGAAAGGCACCGACAAATCAGTGAATGATGTTGTCAATATGGGGAAGGCAGTAAATCCTGTTGACTCCCCAGGGATGTACTCAAGCTTGGCTTGGCTTGGCTATCACTCCAGATACCTCCACTCCAAACTTATTTAGCTCACTGTATCCAATTCTGCCTGCCAGTGAATTATAAACTTTCTGACAGATATAAAATAGCAGGTGAGGCCAGGGAAAATCAAATCCAGCACCCAGTCAGTACTGGTGCTCCCCTAGGATTTGTGTTCTCGTTTTCCTCTATACCAATGACTGCACCTCATCTGTCAAAGTGTTTAAATATGCATTGGCGATGGCAACAAGTCAGCATACAGGCATGAAGTAGAACTGCTAGCTCTGTGGTGCAATTTTAATAGCCCGGGGCTTAACATACAGTACTTAAAACAATGGAGATAATAGTGTATTACAGGAGAAGCCCCACATACTTCTCACCATGCTCAACAATATTGTGCATATTGCAGAGACTTTTACATTTCTGTGACCTAATTTTCATGAATGTTTATTTATGAACACCTGAATTCTCACATAATTATCATTCTGCACTGTCTGTACAACTTAAGCTTTTAGGTGTTTACAGATCTTACAGTGAGACAGTGTTTGGACAATATTTGCATATATATATATCTATATACCTATACCTATATATATATACACTATATTACCAAAAGTGTTGGGACGCCTGCCTTTACATGTACATGAACTTTAATGGCATCCCAGTCTTAGTCTGTAGTGTTTAATATTGGTATTGGTTGCCCTTTGCAGCTATTACAGCTTTTAAACCAGTAACCAAGCTTTATTATGTTGTTTAACAAGTATACATTGCAGTAAAAAACAGCAACACAGCATAGTTGCGTGTACATCACAGCAGTACAAAACAGTAAAAAGAAAAAAAAAAGAAAAATTGAAAAAAAATGTTTTTTTTTAAGCTGAAATAGGAAAAGTAAATGCCACATTTGGTGCATGTCATATCATGCCTTCAACATGGGGAGGTGGGTGCTTTTGGGCAGGGGGAGGCTCTGCCCCCCCACCCCAAAGCACTTTGTCCCAATGTTGATGGGGACAGGGGTCTCTTCCCCACAACCCTGGGCTGTGGTTGTTGGGGTCAAGGGGGAGGCTTATCGGAATCTGGAAGCCC